>NC_133647.1:12962293-13651289 GCF_009905375.1 Apium graveolens
AAGAAAGAAGCTGAAAAACTCAAGGCTGACAAAAGAGCACAAGCAAAGCTTGAACAACAGCTAAAGTCAAGTCAAGTTGAAGGAGAGAAAGGAATTGAAGTCAGGGGTGAAAACAAGATTGCAAACCTAGATGAGGTTTTTGGGAGTATATTTGGTGAGAGTATGGAGGAAAGAGAGGAATGGCAGAAGGGAAACAGGAGAAAGGCCAAGGCACATAGAAGGAGTGAAGATAACACTGAAGAAACTAAATCAATATCTAAACCACTACCTTCCATACCTGAACCTTGTGTTGCTGATCCCACTATAAACATCCATGGTGAACTAATCATCCCAAAAGAGGAACCTATTGATTGGGACACCATCAAATTGCCTACCTTTTTAACCACTCTTCCACTACCAAAGAAACAGAAAAGAAAATCCAAATCTACACCTCCCCTAACCTCTAAGAAATTCACTCAAAAACAAAAACCTAAGCCTAAGCCACCCATTTCTAAAGATGATTATGTTCAAATCTGTGACATAAAAGAAATTTCAGACATTGAACTCTATCTGGATGAGCTGGAGGATGTAAGGGGAATAGCTGCCTACAGACAGCTACCAGAGAGATTGGTGTTCAGATACAAAGGAGCTGGGGAAAGAACATGGCCTCTCTACATGATTCTGAATGAAGGCTACTCTACCTTGATCAGAGTCTTTTCAGCCATACAAAAGGATTCTGGCTTTACCAGGACTGCCAAGACTGAAATTCTCAACAAGATTGCCAACATAAGGAAAACTTGGAGGGAGCCCAATGCTTTGCCCAGAACTTTACTTATTCAAGAAAGGGGAATTACAATCCACAAATCACCTCATTGGTTGATGGAATTTAGAGATGATAAAGGAGTCAGAAGATTTTTTAGACTTGAAGACCAACTCAAGATTGCCAGCAATGAAACTCTCAAGGAAATGCAATCTAAGTTGGATATCAGTGATGAAGATGAAGCTGAATTATACAGACAACTCCAACTCCAAATTGAGGAAAATGACAAAGGGCTAGGAAAGAAAACAAGGGAACAAAGAAGAAAAAGATGATTTGCTCAGACTAAAGGAGCACCCTTGGAAATTCTGTAAATCTTCAATTACCTCCTAGTACATACACTTTTGCAGCACTTTTAAATTTCTACTTAGTTTCAATTCATATATTTGTTAAGTGTTTTGTTATCATCAAGTTAACCCTGAATTTATGTCTACAATTCTTATAGACATAAATAGGGGGAGATTGTTAGGAATATATGTGCATTAGTTTGATGATAAGTTTAACAAAACACTTAAGTAGAAGTTTAGTGTTTGCAGCCTCAACGGATAAGACCACTTTGACTATCCGTTGATGGTGCAGCTTTACTTAGAAATAAGTCTAGTGTTGTAGCACATTTCAGTCTCTGTATTTAAGATATAATTCTTAGAAGTTGAGAGAAAATATAAGTCATGTTGACTACTAGAAGATATGCAAATAGGAAGGCCAATTGTAAATATTTCATGCCTTGTAATTTTGTATAAATGAAGTGGTATCAACGGATGTCTTAAAGACCTTCAACGGATGAGAAACAAAGCTTCAATGGATGTCTATAAAGCTTCAACGGATAGAGCTTCAACTGCAAACACATCAACGGATAAAGTCATCAACGGATGAAGGCTTCAACGGATGTTCTGTTAAATAGCAGTTGATAAGTGGTAGTTGTAACAGCAGACAGAGGCACATGGGTTGACAGAGATAACTGAAATGTGGAAGCCTAATTTCAGGAACATCAGAAAAAGCAGCCGTTCTACTCTAGTACAAAGAGGCAATAGTCAACAAAGTACTTGAGTGATATGGAGAAGAAACAAGTGGAGAACTTATTTTATTATTGTATTTTTATCTTTGTCTTCACTTGTACACTTGGTGATATATAAACCAAGTAGCAGCTAGTAATTAGATAAGAATTTTTCCAGTGCTGTTTAGAAAAATCTTGAGAGAAAAATTATCTAGTTTGTACTAGGATGCAGCTGTGATCATCTTGAATTACAGATTTTCAGAAATACCATCTCTGGTGGAACAACAATCCACCAGAAAAGTTTTTAAGGTCTGTTGTGTTCTTTACATTAGTGCTTGAATATATATCTGTCTGTATTAGCTTAAAGCAATTCACACACTTGTTTATCTTGAACATAAAACCTTCAAAACTGCTCAAAACTTGAAAAAGTTTTGAGATTTACATTCAACCCCCCTTCTGTAAATCTCATTGTTAGTCCACTAGGAATAACAGTAGTGTTGAATCATGAATTAGTGTTTCGATTATTTTAAAAATATTTTTCAACGATCCAACCGTATGGATGTCAATAGATGTATATTAGTGATATAAAAAAAATTTCATATCAAAATAATTTTATTTTGTTTGATATTGTAACAGTCAAGCTTCAGTTTGACTAGTACAGCTAACTAGTGTTGAATAATGAATTAGTGTTTCGATTATTTTAAAATAATTTTTCAACGATTCAACCGTATGGATGTAAATATATATATATATATATATATATATATTAGTGATATAACCTAAATTTCATATCAAAATAATTTTATTTGGTTTGACATTTTAACAGTCAAGCATCAGTTTGACTAGTACAACTAACTAGTGTTGAATCCTGAATTAATGTTAGGATTATTTTAAAAATATTTTTCAACGATCCAACCGTATGGATGTAATAGATATATATATTATTGATATAACCAAAATTTCATATCAAAATATTTTTATTTGGTTGGACATTTTAACAGTCAAGCTGTAGTTTGACTAGTACAACTAACTAGTGTTGAATCTTGAATTAGTGTTTCGATTATTTTAAAAATATTTTTCAACGATCCAACCGTATGGATTTCAATATATATATATATATATATATATATATATATATTAGCGATATAACTAAAATTTCATATCAAAATAATTTTATTTGGTTTGACATTTTAACAGTAAAGCTTCAGTTTGACTAATATAGCTAACTAGTGTTGAATATTGAATTAGTGTTTCGATTATTTTAAAAATATTTTTCAATGATCCAACCGTAAGGATATTAATAGATATTACCAAAATTTCATATCAAAATAATTTTATTTGGTTTGACATTTTGATAGTCAAGCTTCTGTTTGACTAGTATAGCTAACTAGTGTTGAATCTTGAATTAGTGTTTCGATTATTTTAAAAATAATTTTCAAAGATCCAACCATATGGATGTCAATAGATATATATATTAGTGATGTAACCAAAATTTTATATCAAAATAATTTTATTTGGTTTGACATTTTAACAGTCAAGCATCAGTTAAACTAGTACACCTAACTAGTATTGAATCCTGAATTAGTGTTTCGATTATTTTAAAAATATTTTCCAACAATCCAACCATATGGATATCAATAGATATATATATTAGTGATGTAACCAAAATTTTATATCAAAATAATTTTATTTGGTTTGACATTTTAACAGTCAAGCATCAGTTAAACTAGTACACCTAACTAGTATTGAATCTTGAATTAGTGTTTCGATTATTTTAAAAATATTTTTCAACGATCCAACTGTATGGATGTCAATATATATATATATATTAGTGATATAACCAAAATTTCATATCAAAATAATTTTATTTGGTTTGACATTTTAACAGTCAAGCATCTGTTCGACTAGTACAACTAACTTGTGTTGAATCCTGAATTAGTGTTTCGATTATTTTGAAAATATTTTTCAACGATCCAACCGTATGGATGTCAATAGATATATATAAATATTAGTGATGTAACCAAAATTTCATAACAAAATAATTTTATTTGGTTTGACATTTTAATAGTCAAGCATCAATTCAACTAGTACAACTAACTAGTGTTGAATCCTGAATTAGTGTTTCGATTATTTTAAAAAATATTTTTCAACGATCTAACGGTATGGATGTCAATAGATATATATATTAGTGATATAACCAAAATTTCATATCAAAATAATTTTATTTGGTTTGACATTTAACAGTCAAGCTTCAGTTTGACTAGTATAGCTAAGTAGTGTTGAATCTTGAATTAATGTTTCGATTATTTTAAAAATATTTTTCAACGATCGAACCGTATGGATGTCAATAGATATATATATTAGTGATATAACCAAAATTTCATATGAGAATAATTTTATTTGGTTTGACATTTTAACAGTCAAGCTTCAGTTTGACTAGTACAGCTAACTAGTGTTGAATCTTGAATTAGTAATTTGATTATTTTAAAAATAATTTTCAAAGATCCAACCATATGGATGTCAATAGATATACATATTAATGTTGTAGCCAAAATTTCATATCAAGATAATTTTATTTGGTTTGACAGTTTAACAGTACAACTAACTAGTGTTGAATCCTGAATTAGTGTTTCGATTATTTTATCAAAATATTTATTTTTTTCTAAAATTCTTAAAATATCACCCAAACAAATAAATGTTGACATTAATATGGTTGGATCATGAAATAATATTTTTTAAAAATTGAAATTATCAAAAATCATGTGATAATTTGAGAAAAGTCAAATTTACGGCCAAAATATTGAGAAAAGCAAATTTACCGCCAAAATTTTGGGGAAAAAGTTAAATTTTCCTCTTTGATAACTTACGATGAATTTTAATTTCCGTCGTAAATTGGTTGTTCCAATTTTTTCCGTCACAAATATTTCATCGTAAATTTAGATGAAATATTTTTTTATTTAATTTCAAGTTGAAATTTTGATAAAAATATTTAACTTACGACGAAATGTTCAAATCGTCGCAACTTCAAATGATTTTTATTTTGCCGCCAAAATTTTTTGGGAAAAAGTTGAATTTCAATTTCCGTCATAAATTTGACGATCCGATTTTTTCCGTTGTAAATTTAGATAAAATATTTTTTTATTCAATTTCAATTTAAAATTTTAATAAAAATAATTAACTTACGACGAAATGGTTATATCGTCGCAACTTCAAATTATTTTCATTTTTGTTTAATCGTGTCGTGTATAACTTTATTAATAAAATACTAAACTTACGACGGTTTTGGGTTTCGTCGTAAATAATTACGACGTTTTAGTTTTTTTCGTCGTAAGTTGGGCGCGCATTTTATTCCGACGTAAGTTGGCCGTCGTAATTGGCCCATTTTGTTGTAGTGAATTGAAAGAGTTTAAAGAGTGAGAAGGAGAGAGTGAATATCAGCCTTCGAATATCAGCTCAGATATTTGGCTGCCCAAAAACCAGCTGAGATTTAGAGAGAAAGAGTGAGAATGAGAGAGTGAGAAAGAGTGAGAAGGAGATAAAGAAAGTAAACTGTGAGAAAGGAAAGAGACTGAATTTTTGTTAAGGGGGAAAATAGCCGCCTAATTTTCAGGCCTGGGAAAGTGTGCAAATCTGTGTCTCAACTTCTTTAAATTATTTTTTCAGTTTTTTATTAAATATTTACAATTTTAAATATAATAAGAAAATTGTATAACTAATGTAAAATATATGTTAAAATAACATGACAATGATAAAATTAATCAGGACAATTATTTGTATAATTGAATTGTCGAACAAGAAATTTTAAAAAAATAGAAACCATTCGGGACAAGAATCTACAAGGAACCCGTGTTGACCGTAATTTGACTATTATAAAAACACACGATATAAAATCTAATTTTTTTAAAAACAAATACACATCTCTAAAATTAATAGGTAATAACATCTGTACGGTTGGATCGTTGAACAAAAATTTTAAAAAAATTGAATCATCACTCGGGACGAGACTTGGTTATAGGAACCCGTGTTGACCATAATTTGACTATTATAAAAACACACGCTATAAAATTAAATTTTTTTAAAATTTTTTACACATTTTTAATATATAAGTAGGTATCATCATCCGTACAGTTAGATCGTTGAACAAGAATTTTAAAAAAAATAAAATAATCATTCGGGACAATACTAGGTAATAGGATCCCGTGTTGACCGTAATTTGACTATTAAAAAAGCACGTGATATAAAATCTAAATTTAAAATAAAAATTCAAACATCTCTAAATTTAGTAGGTAACATCATCCGTATGGTTGGATCGTTGAACAAGAATTTTAAAAAAATAGAATCACCACCCGAGACAAGTCTTGGTTATAGGAATCCGTGTTGACCGTAATTTGACTATTATAAAAATACACGATATAAAATCTTAATTTTTTTTTAAAAATAAAGACATCTCTAAAATTAGTAGGTATAATCATCCGTACGGTTGGATCGTTGAACAAAAGTTTAAAAAAAATAGAATCACCACTCGGAACAAGATTACGTAATGTGAACCCGTGTGCACCGTGGTTTGACTATTAAAAAAACACGTGATATAATTTTTTTTTTTTTTAAATTACACATCCTTAAAATTACTAGGTAATATAATTCGTACGGTTGGATGAATTAAAAATGATTTAAAGAAAATTAGAACATGAATAAAACAAATAAATTTTAAGATAGTACAATACCTAAGGAAACACTAAATAACCTAATGTAACACCAGAAAGCAAATGCAACGCCTGAAGTGCCACGTCAGCAAGTGGACCCCAGTTCTGCCACATCAACATGCAACGCCAGCATTTTGGGCCCCATATGTGGGACCCACTGGTGCCACGTCAGCATGTCACGTCAGCAACCGTGGGTCCTCAGCATGCCACCTTAGATTTATTTTCCATGTCAGCATTTATTAAATAAAAAAAATATCTAATGCAACGCTATTACCTCTATTGTTGCATGCTGCGCAACACTAACAATTATTAGCAACGGTAGCTTCAATGTACTGAATATATAGATTCAGTAGCTTAGAAATATCATGCATAAATTGAAATTCATGTACCTGGATCTCTTTTTTCAGAAAATGTGTATAAGTAAAGTTCACATGTATCCTAATTTATAAAGAAGAAGAGTTTAGATTTTAAAGAAACTATTTTATAAATAAATAAGAAGAGAGATTCAGATAATTTTTAACAAATTAAAAGTCTAAAAATACGGTATAATCAAAGTAGAGTAGTTTGAATTTTTAAAGAAAAATGTATTATATTTTAACGAAGTTGAAATGCGAGAGATAATGTGGCTTCCATTTCAAACCAGAAAATACATTCATATTTATATAAAATTAGGTTTTTGATTTTATGCTAGATGTTGAGATTCGAAGTACACAATTTTATATATATTCAAAGCAGACAGTTTTTGATCATTATTTTATTTGACATAGGAAGGCTCATATTCATCTTTATTTAAATTATAATATTAATTCATATAATAATTAATAAAAAAATTAAACGTCGTTGCGAAGCGCAGCTTCATTAACTAGTTTTTTAATAAATATGCAATTCGAAAAAAGTAGAAGATTTTTTTGTTCGAACGTGATATATTTTGTACTTCAGGAGTTAAACTACTCAGGTCCTCTATATATTAATTATTGATATATTTAATTGTCCGAGGAGACAATGCACCGTACGTTTAAACCAACCACTCCCCCAGTGAGCCCGTGTCTCCTTATTCAAATAACATTCTTTTTATGGTTTATTTTCCCAAAATATAATTTATGTTTTTCCGGAAACATAATCTAAACTTTAATTATATTATTTGTTTTAATAAATATTAACGTTAGTCTGCACATATTAACAAATGATAATTAGTCGTGAGTTACCTAAGAGTCTTTACGAATTAGTTTCAATAAGTTGAATAACAGTAGGAGTTTTATACGTAATGTTAGTAGTTGATACTTTCCATATATTGTACTTTGCATATTCGGTTTTAGTTAAAATGAGTAATAGAAGTGTTTTGAATTACTAAATCTTCTTCATTATTATACAAACTTACCCTATTAATGATTGTATTAACGAAGAACACAATGTTAAAACCTACATTTGGTATCAGAGCATTCAGGTATAGCGGATGTCAAAGTATATGTTAAGGGCAAAAAATTGGATACTCACAAGATCAGTTTAACTTCGTCAGTAAAAATGACAGTCATGATGAATCCATAGCCCATACAGATTCGAAGGCCGCAACTGATGATAAGACACACAAGGTGATATTGGTTTTTATCTTTCAATCCATTTCGGAGGTCATGCTACTCTCATTAGCGGATAAGGAATCTGTAAAGGAAGTTTGAGAGGAATTGAAGATGATGTGGTTGGGAGCAGATCAAGTGAAGAAGGTTAGAGTTCAAACATTGTGTTAGGAATAATTAACAAAATGCGCAACATTGAGACATTTATATAATTATAAATTAACAAGAACATGCAAACAACCAATTAACGAAACAAATCATCAAGGAAAAATAACAAGATATGATCAGAGACTAAATTACAAAAAGAGGATATAATCACTTAGCTCTAACATAAACTTTAAAAATTTTTGAATGAAGAAAACAAATTATTTGCCTAGCTTTCAAGAAGCCTAGTCTATTTTTGAAGAGATTATTACCTCACTAACGTTGTGACCGATTGCAACAATATCGCTTCGAGGATAAAAGAACATAGAGTAATTCGTCAACATATATGTAGCACTCAACAATGACCTGTACCTCAGTTCACCTAGAAAACCTATGCACAAAGAGAGAAAAGAAGCTAGGGTTTTTCCACAAGTCTGTGAGTTGTGTATTCTCTATCTTATCAAACATTTACTTCAGTATATAAAACAAAACTAAAACATAACTGAAGATATTACATTATTATAATAACTATTTTTACTTGAATTGCATTTAATAGAATATTTACAGAATTAGTAACGTAATAATTAGTATCATATTTTATCGGCAAAAGCTAATAACCTCAGACTCATATCAGAATTTAATAGCCATACAACCTATGCTGATATCATATCAACATTTATTCAGAAAATATTCAGATAAAAATAATAAAACTTATTATTTATTTTTACTTTTATTTAAATAAAATATTAGTTTAATTATTTATATGACTCAATTGTGTTTAGGTTTTGTAATTTTTATGTGTAAATGTATTTATTTACAATCTCGGCTCAACGAACTAACCTCATCCTCTTTAGGTAGATTATACGACTTAAAAAAGTAAATACATGGTTGGATTAAAAAATTAAAAGGGTTGGTTAGGCATTTTATGATTTTTCAGCCAATCCAACTGTTGTGGACTAAAATTAGGGTTCGTTAGTAATTAATGCTAGCTTTTGTGAGTTTCGAGCTTAATGGATGTTCTCGCTATGGGGAATGGATGCCTACGTATCTCTGTGTTTTAGAGAATTAAACCAAAAATGTTGTTATAGGTTGAGGGGTGGAACTCTTTATATAGATGTGAGTCTAGAATTAGACTTATGATGGGATACTTAGTGCACAAGTTTGGTACTTAGGGGTCCAATAAGGCAAGGGATTCTAGATCCTTCCTTGTACGAGTTAGTGTCCATGTTGGAAGTAATCTCTCTATTCTTTCAGTCGTATTGGGCCTAGTCCGTGAACAACTTTAACTCGTGGACCTTGATGGCATCTGCTCGTGGGTCTTGACCAGGGAGCCGTTTTTAGTCTGTAACAAGCCTTGACCAACGTGGTTTTTATTCGACTTTGCACAATAATTCTAAACGTAATTATTATGATATATAATGTATATTTAGGATGTATTTTCTATGAATATAATTTGCCCACTTACGGGATAACAGGGAGTTCTGTTACATACATATATAACCGTGGCACGACTCATTTACCGATCAATTATATCTTATGTATAATTGGTGTAAGTGAGTTAATTTGGTTTGTTCTCCAAGGTATATTCGTAATTTCAAAATTGTCATTAATATTTTTAAATTTTAAATAGATTAAATAGAAACTAAAAATATTTTTGAATTGTATATTTTATACCAAAAATTATGAGTAAGGTTTGAAGATATAGCATAATAAAGTTAGAGTGAAAAATATATATGAAATATAACATTATTTTAGTTTTAAAATTAAAAAATATGAAATTTCTTGCAAAAAATAAAAATAAGTAAAAATAAGGGAGGTCAAGTACCATTAGTGGGTTGGCAAATTAAACAAAAAAACTTATATTAATATATGGAAAGCATATTATAGGGCAGAAATAAAATTAGTATTACATAATTTAGTGATTCGTAGTAATTCAGTGATTATTTATGCCTAATTTATTGATTTGCATTATGTAAATTAGTGATTTCAAATTGTTTGTAATTTATATTTTAATTTAGTGTGTATTATATTAAAAGAAAAGCTCTATGTATATGTAACCTAATAATCACTCTATTTTAAAAATATATTTATAGAATATAAATCATATACACAATAAAAATTGTACTGAGTTGGATATGCAGATTTTTGTTGATCCAAAATTCAAAATCTGCATCTGCATTGTATTGGTTTGGTTATATATGTCCACCTGTGTAGAGTAGATCGTTCAACACCTGCGGAAACAAGAGTTGGCTGTGCTTAGCATATTGGTCTGATCCAGTTGAGGATGAATTCCACCTCTTTGTGATTCAAAGTTGGTGAGGTGGATTTAAGCCAAATTGGTATGTTTGTGTATTTTGTTCGGATAGTTTGATATATATAATATAATGTAAAAGTATGATTAAAAATTTACAATATCCTTAAATTTTCAAAATAATCTTATATTTTGTTAATCATGAAAATATACCTTTTTTCTTAAAAAGGAAAATAGTTTTGCATGTTTTATGTTTTGTTTTAAGAAAAATACTTTTGATTTAAGTAATATTTTATTGGATAGTTATTTTAACAAAGGTATATTTTGAAATAAAGAAATATATCCAAGATATTGGATTGGTATAAAATCTCCAAATAAATTAAAACAAATCATCAAAAGATAACTATACCTAGTATCTTTTGAAAGTTAATATGTGATAATATTAAATCTTGCATGAAAATCACTTTCTTGCACACTATTTATAGTTCATGCAATCATCCGTTTTTCACAAGTTTATAACTCCAACAAATATCCTTCTAATAATTTTTAGTGTCTGTATTATTCATATTATGAATACCTAACATTTCCAACAATCTCCATCCTTGCACCCGGAGCCCTTAGAAGAAAATGAAAAAAAGATGTATCCCTGTCGTTACTGCAACAAAACCTTCTCTTCCTGGATGGCCGTTGCAGGACACCAAAATCCGCACAAGAGGGAAAGGGCTGTGGCTAAGCAGGCTACAATTCCGGTGTCTTACCAGCCGTACCCTATTAATTATGCTGCTAATTATGCAAGGTATCCTAACTATAACTTTATAAAGGGAGTGAGTAGAGATTCCTTGACTTATATGACAGCCCATCTCATATGTCAATGGAATCATCCACTTCTTCCACCAATACTAGGCGTCTCCAGGACGAGTTTTATGCAAAGATGGGAACTAAAAAACACCCTATGACTGCATCAGCTCCCCTGCGGCCACAAGTACCATGCTTGTTGGAGTTAAAGACTTTATTGGACATTCTTCTTCCTCCAAATCAACTGCAAACATTGGAGAAAGTGGAAGTGCCAATGTCATGATCAATTTTGAAGATGAGGAAGAGCTGAATTTAGATCTCAACCTCTGGATTGTGGAAATATTAATTTTCTTGTTTTTGTGCAACAAAATGTACTCTTATGGGGTTGGTTCCAAGTTCTCAACAAAATTGATAAGTTATTATTTATTTTTATTATATTATAGAAATTTTAAAGTTGTTTGTTAAATTTATTTAGAGTTTATCTTGTACTTTAAAATAAGATGTTTTGTTTTTCATTTTTCAAATTTATTTTGAATGACATACTTTTCAAAATATTAGTTGAAAGTAATAAATAGTTTACATTATTTAGTTTTCCCCACCATGAGTTATAGAATAGTCGATTTTATTGCGTCAAATTCACAAAATAATATTTGATTGACTGTTGTTTAAAAAGTATTATCTAATTAAAGCTATCGAAAAACTAATGAAAAAGTCGGTTACCAATTAGCATTAAGTTTTTTATTCAACAGAGGATATCTACTTAATTTTATTAAATTAGAAAAATTCATTAAGTATTCTGTTCAATTTTAAATAGGTACTTATTTTTTGTTTAAATCACAAAAATATAGAATATTCATTTATTTGGCATACTATAATTATCATCTATTTGCTTTCTAACTTGAAATGGCTACCAAATATTATGATAAGATGTTATAATAATATAATATAAGGATTTAAACTATATAAATATATAAAGTAATTTATTGCATTTAAGCATGTTAGTTATAAATAATTTGTTACTACAACAGAGGGCTTAACCTTTATAATTTGAGTACATTACCGCCACAAGAAATCGGGCCATTTACGACGGTTTTTTTGAACTGAAATCGTCATAATTGAAGCATTTAAGACGGAAAAAAACCGTCGTTTTTGGTCAAGTAGTAAGTTCATTTTTTCGTCACAAGATAAAATTGCGTCGCAGGTTAGGAAGTGGGGGCCCACACACTCCATAAAATAATAAATGACCTTACGACGGAAAATAATCATCATATGTTACTAACTTATGACGGAAAAATCGTCGGATGTTTTCTTCTGGGACCCACTTCGATGAAATTAAATATAAAACTACGACGAAACTGTAGACGAAACTGTACGTCGTAAGTTAGTAACTTGCGCCGGAAAAACTGTCGTATATTAGTGATTTGGATCTACTTACGAAGAAATATGTGATGAACAACGGTCGTAAGTTAGTAACTTTCGACATAAAAAACTGTCGTATGTTATGGATTTGTATCTACTTACGATGAAATTTGTGATGAACAACCGTCGTAAGTTTATATTTCCAGAATAGCCAAATACTGATTTTTCAGTTTCCAGCCATTTTCGGCTTCCAATTTAAATTCAATACCTGCCAAAGTTTAATACAATAACAAACTCTAAACCTGCCAAAGTCTAATTTATTCCGACTTTCAATCACAAACTCATAAACTATAAAACTAATGCTACAAGTCACAATACCATAATGTAACAATAATTTACATTAGTTATACCAGAAAGCCGTACTAATTCAAAGGACACCAACAAAAATATGAACACCCTATTAAACTAAGACTTAAGACTTAACATAATGAGTCAGGTCAAGCCCCACACTCCCATCAGTTCCCCGAGCCTCTTCTTCTTCTATCATCACCAGGGCTATTTGTCTATTTTATCATATTTTCTTGCTCGAAGAACGATTCCCTAATATTAATTAGCATTGACTAAATGTGGCCCTTTGTTTACAAATCCTCATTATTTTGAAGTATATCTTTATAATGGTTAGGATGTGGTCTCCCATTATGTATCATTACCATTGAAACTATGCACATTCACCTTAATAATGCCATAGGTGGGAAAAATACAAGATTTTTTTAATAAATATGCAATTTGAAAAAAGGAAAAGTTTTTTTGTTGGAACACGATAGATTTTGTACTTCACGAATTAAAACTGCTCAGCTCCTCTTACTAATATATTTAATTATAAGAGGAGGCAATGCACCATACGTTGAAACCAACCACTCCCTTAGTAAGCCCGTGTCTCCTTAATCAAATAAGATTCTTTGTATGATTTATTTTCCCAAAATATAATTTATGTTTTTCTCGAAACATAATCTAAACTTTAATTTTATTATTTGTTTTAATAATTATTAACGTTTGTCTGCACATCTTAACAAATGATAATTAGTGGTGAGTTACTTAAGAGTTTTTAGGAAGTAGTTTCAATAAGTTGCATAGTAGTATGAGTATTAGGTGTAGTGTTAGTAGTTGTTACTTTCCATATATTCTACTTTGGATATTCAGCTTTAGTTAAAATGAGTAATACAATTGTTTTGTATTACTAAATCTTCTCTATTATTATACAAACTTACCGTATTAATTATTGTATTAATGAAGTACAAAGTGTTAAAACCTATATTTGGTATCAGAGCATTCAAGTATAGTGGATGTCGGTAAAAAAAATGAGAGTCATGATGAAGCCATAGCCCATATGGATCCGAAGGCCGCAATTGATGATAAGACACACAAGGTGGCATTGGTTTTTATCTTTCAAGCCGTTTCGGAGGACATGCTACTCTCATTGGCGGATAAGAAATCTGTGAAGGAAGCTTGAGAGGAATTGAAGATGATGTGGTTGGGAGCAGATTAAGTGAAGAAGATTAGAGTTCAAACATTGTGTTAGGAATATTTAACAATACACGCAACACTGAGACAATTATATATTTATAAATTAACAAGAACATGCAAGCAACCAATTAACAAAACATATCATGAAGGCAAAATAACAAGATAGGATCAGAGACTGATATCTTATCAGCATTTATTCAGAAAATATTCATATTAAAATAATATAACTTATTTTTTATTTTTACATCTAAGTAAATAAGATATTAGTTTAATTATTTATATGTCTCAATTATGTTTAATTTTTGTAATGTTTTGTATAAGTATGTATTTATTTACAATCTCGGCTCAATGAACTAACCTTATCCTCTGTTGGTAGATTATACGACTTAAAAAAGTAAATATGTGTTTGAATTAGAAAATTAAAAGGGTTGGTTAGGCATTTTATGATTTCTCAGCCAACCCAACTGTTGTGAAATAAAACCAGGGTTTATTAATATTTAATGCTAGGGTTTATGAGTTTCGAGCTTGGAAGGTCACGTAAAAGGGCTATATTAAGCTAGAAGGTGGGTTGAATAGCTTAACTACCATTACAAAATTATTATGGTGTTTTAAAATAATTTTATGCCTTTTTAAAACTTTACCGAGTAGTCATGTAGTTTATATGTGCGGAAAATAAAATGCAAGGAAAAAAAATACCACACGGCGATCCGATCTTGGGTCTTTCATTTTCCCTAGCTTGGTTTCCCTAGGTTTTGTCATTCTTGGATCTTAGTGATCCGATCTTGGGACTTTCATCTTCTTCACAATGCAAATACTACCAACTCCCCATTAGTACGTATAGGTATTGGGTCTTAGAACGAGAATCACCTCACGTTACTTCACCTCTCTATAAAACTAATAAGATAATCCACAAAACAAAACGTATAGAGAAAAGATGGGTTGAACTAGTATGTTATGGTACTAGCCCAAAAAATAATGTAATATTCAAATAAGAATATTACATATCAATTATGTATACTTGATTTGAGATATAGAATAATATGTCAAGTATACTTTCGATTATTCCGTCTATCAAATATGTTTATCGGAGTAATACAAGAAGTCTTTTATATATATAAGCAATATTGCTTATGACTTCTTTAGTATTCTTCTTCGTTTGATTATGTATTTATAGATCGAAGAATACTTTAGTTGCAATCTCGGAATTGTAACTTATGCTTTTCAAGCTTGTAGGCTTAAAGATTTTAGTATACTTATGTTTTGACAATTATATAGTCAAAGTATACTTTTAACTTCGTGCACAATTTATAGGTTCTATATAAGCCAAGATCGAGATAAAAGAAGTGCAAGTAATTGGCTTTGGATTTGTGCTTTTGAAGTTTAGACGAATGATACGAAGTTTTGTATTTATCAATTTATTATCCCACAAAACACTAAAGTTGTTAGTGGGGATTATACGATACTTTTCGTAATGATTCTATATACACGAACTATGATTTGGCCAAGATCAAGATAAATAAAGTGCAAGTAATTGGCCAACTCATGTGATTTAATCCTTCTTTGATATTTGACAAAATTACGAAGTTTACTATTGATCGAATTATAATCCCACGGAACACTAAAGATGTTCGTAAGGATTATACAATAACTTTCATAATTATTTTATATATTCACGAAATAGGTTGGCCAATATCGAGAAAAATAAATTGCAAGTAATTGGCCAACTCGTGAGGTTTTTCAAATATGAAATCTAGCTCGTGAGGATTTATAGAGATATATGAAATCTCACTCGTGAGGAGTTATAGAGATTTAAGTACATGTAATTTATGGATCTTCTTCTTTATATGTTTCTTTTTGAAGATCAAGTACGTATTCAAATTCCGAGTTCAAGTCTTTGTTCTCTTTTCTTTGAAAACCTTCTTTATAGGAGATCTAATATTAGAGCTTGATATGTAGTAGAGAAATTAAGTTTAAAGCTCAAATAAAAGAAACTCAAAAAAGAAGCTAAAAATTACCACTTTTAGAAAATGGTCAGAAAAGTTCGCCGAAGGTTCGGCCAAATTTTGGCGCTACGGTCGAACTTGGACAGCCCTTCGGGATGTTGGAGAGGTGTAGTGGATGAGCTCACTTGGTGGGATTAAGCTTGGTTGGGTGAAGCTAAGCTTGTATATCAAAAACCTCGTATATATGTAAGTATATTGAAGAGAGAGAAGGTTTTTGAGAAGAAGTATGTGTTTAGATTTGAAAGATATGAAGATATGATACTCCTTAAAAAAATCCCAAACGATTTGTGCCTCTTTAGCTTGGTTAAAATGGGTTGGGTTGGGAGTTTATTTATAGGAGATGTTGGGTTGATTGAATGGTGGAGATTTGAGGAAAATGGATAGTGGATGATGTAAGTCACGTGGATTGATGACATGGAAAACAAAGTATGATATTTCTGTTTCTTTTCCACTTGAATATGAGACAAACAAGTTTATGAAGCTCAATCTCAGCAGATTTATTAATATCATAATATATTTTCTTCTTCTTTTAATCACTTAATTAAACATTACACACCAATAATTGTGACCACCCTAATAACTCTTAAATAAATACCATAAAAATATTATAATTAATTAATATTATAAAATGATGTCCTGAAAGTTTTTGTCAACCTTGGTCAATGGTAAATAGGTCAAACGTGGGACCAACTGTCTCGAAATTTGTGCCAGTATAAAAATTCTCTAAATGTTAAGAAATTTTTACTATGCATAGAAAATACCATTTACGTAATCCATACAAAATTTCAAGTCATTCTAGTATGTGGAAGTATTTTATCTAGATTTAAAATATTTTGTTAGCTTTTCTTCTTAGTAAAAATACCATTGATCTTGAAATTGAATATATAGATCTTTTGACCATTCTAGTATGTGGAAGTAATATTACCATTGATCTTTTAAATATATAGATCTTAGATCTTCTAAGTAAAAATACCATTCTAATATGTGGAAGTACACACGGCGTGGGTTATAAAAATTTATATTAATATTTCAATTATGAATATTAACAATCTTTGAAAAAAACTCTTTTGATGGATGTAAATAATATTTTGGAGGGAAGAGTAAAATATTTTTGATATACACGAGTCTTCTAAGGAATCTTTTTGATATATCCCTTTTTCGAGCTTGTAGCCTTATTGATATTGCAACTGAGATCCAAGAAGTTTCATATCTTGATATTTCTTCTTTGATCATATTGCATTAGAGATATATTCCATAACATTATAATTTTGATGCTTTAGAATAATGGAATATCTCTTTTATATGAATATACTTGAAAATTCTTTTCCTAGTTTGACCATTTAACTTTGATTTGGATGAGTTAATTTTATGTCCTAATGGAGAGGATCTACGTGTATTTAAATTTTATATTTAATGGTACAAATACCAAAATAAATAATATATCGAAGATATTCTTTCAATCTTCCCCTTTTTGGTATTTGCCAGACAAACATAAAATTTAAAATTTTCAAGTGTGTGCTTCACCTTGGTGTATGCATGAGTTTAAAAATAATTTTGCACATATAGTTTATGGGACTTGATTCCTCTCTTCGGATAATTCCTACAAAAACTTTATTAGATACATCAAAAGTATAGATTCGCAATATTTATCTAGCAAAACCTGGAATTTTGAAAAATTAAAGGGTCTAAATCCTCTTCTCCTTTTGTTTGGAAACAGGACAAAAACTGTCATTTATTTGATCATGACAATCATATTTCATTGTATGAAGCATGCAATGTAAGTTCAAACAATTTAGATAAAAAAAAACTTAATTCTAAATTTTTCTTCCCCTTCTGCTTTACTACATTTGATGGTTAGAAGATATATGTGAATTATTAGGAGCATGAATTGATGAAATGTAATTGGTATCTTAAGAAGATAAAAGGTTCATGCATTAATTTAAATCAGTTAAATATTTTAACCATAACAATTTATTTAAGTGCACATAATATTTGAAGAAAATGAATTTCATTTGCAGTTTATATTAGAAAAACAATGTGTTGAACATTTCTGTTTGGATCTAAAAGATACTATCATATTCAAGTTTGTCGATTTTTGATCTTGTTTAAGCATACTATGACAGTGTATATAAAGACATAACTCCTTTTCATTTGAAAAATCAAGGTAAATATTTCTAATTTATGTTTTCATATGGCCTTGTTGCATGCATGTTTTTTAAGATTGAGTAATTGACACCTAGTTATTTGATTTCTTGTAAATACATACAAGTTGGTGTAGTTATGCTAAATACACTTGTAGAATATCCTCCGAAGTTATAAAATCAATTCTAACACAATCTAATTTAAGTATTAGCAAATATTACATGTCAAAGGACCTAATACATTTTAAGTCAGGTCTTTTTATCAGATACAAAAAACCAACAGTTATATGAGTTTGCACTAATACATTCTAGTTGATACACTGTTACCTTTCTATCATACATACTATAATTCTTCATAACGTACTCTTTATAGATTTAGACAAGCTAAAACAATCTATTTGAAACTGTCTAAAGAGCAAGGACACTATCGAAATTACACAAACCTCTAATCAGCCTAATACACACAACTAAGCACACAAATTTGAGAAACTATACATGTTTTACCTGAGTAGAGCCAAATACTTTGGGTTGGTTCGAAAGGAATAAGAAAAAAACAAGAATTTAATTGCATACCTTTCGTGCCTGAAATCTTATTTCTGCATCTTCTTATGGATTTGCTTTGGGCTACTAGTTAGCAATTTGGCTAATCTGACTTACACTGGGATTTTCCTTGAGTACTTGTCGATTTCCCTTTAAAAAAATTGTTTTTAAAATTGAATTTATTCTCCATTCCTGCAAAGTATCAGACAGTACAGAAATCCAAGCTAACACAATAGTGAGTTTAAATACAGTGATTCTGATCATTTGATAACAGAATATCTATACAAAAATTTTCTAAAAAATAGTTGCATTAGACTTATAATCCTTATTATTCCAGGATATCAACTTATTAAAATATAATAGGAAGCAAATAGATATGTCTGGATAACAGAGATTATCAAGGCAAACTACTATATTCAGTATTTAGACACAATATTGTATAATATAAAAATGAACAGGATTAATAAGTCAATATCAGTTAATTGAAATGAGTTCTAGAGCATATTATAAGTATCTAAATACAAATTTCATCTTGTTCCTGCATAGAATGGTTAGTGAATTTGAGAGCAAACTTGCATTATAAGTATAGTAGTGTATGCACCAACAAAAGTAACATAATGCAGATTATATTACATGGAACAAAAGTGTGCATATCAATTACTGTGGTTCAGTGATTAAATAGAACAAAGTTCTGCACCTCTTTTAAAAGATTACAAAGCATAAGGAGTGCATACACCCCATCAAATATAACCAAAGTCAAGCAATAATTCAAGATTATAAACCAAGGTAAAAAGAACTAAGTTCTAAAAAAACAGATTAAACATAAATCAGGAAAAGTAGTACATAAACAGCAGCACAACACAACACAAAATCATCTAACAACAAGCAGCACATTGATCATCCAATTAAATTACCATTAGCATCACACATATGAACCAAATCAGGAAAAGTTTCAATAAGTGGTCCCCATGCATCCATACCTATGTCCTCTAACTTATGAACCATAGCTAAGTAATTGGAACTTGGAAAGCATTCATAATCTCTTGGTCAGTCATATAGTGTTCTCCTGGGGTAGATGCAGCTAAGTTCTCAAAATATGCAATTCTATTCTTACAAGGCACACTCACACCCTCTAGATAGGTTACTTTTTCCTTAACTTCATTATTTTCATTTTTAACCCTCTTAATTTCATTAAGTTCAGTTATCATAACTCTGACGGACTTAGAAATAGTGAGGAAGACATCTTCTTCTCTAATTATAAGAGGAATCACAATGGGTTCAACCTCTTATGGTTCACTGTGCATAAGAGGAATTTGTGGCCTAATGAGCTCATTTGTGATGTATGAGTCACCTAGATTAACAACCTTATCAGGATGATGAACATTACATATAAGAAAGAAACAAATGATAAGGAGTCCATATGGCATGTATCCTACCAGATTAACATTTATCATATTGAGAAGAATGACATAAAAATGCTAAAGTTGATTTTGTTGTAGTAAAGTAGATAAATCAGTTTAACATGATAAAAAATCAAAGAATTTACTTTGATTTGGTTTGGGCAAGATATCTGCCTTTATGATAAGTGCAAGATGCTGAAAAACTCCTTTAAAATACTTAAAATAGATTCCACAGTTGATATCACAAAGAACAGATGAAACATCAGACTCACAAAAGCCATAAATTATAAGTTCATACCCAACTTTGTTGAACACAAAAAAGGAATATATGTCATGACATGGAAATTCACACAAGTGCAGTGGAAGATGTAGTGCTATATTAAGACTCTTATTATCAGCACAAACTACTCTTTTGTTCACAGTGGTTGTAAAATACAAGACTTCCTATACACCCTTAATGGTGTTGATGTGACAGTAAAACTCACCCATGAGATGTATGAAGTACTGTCTACTCAAATGAAGCACTAATCCCTCCCACTTAGCATGGCTAATGACCCTCTCCACCTCACCAGTTAGGTTCACACAAATACCAAGCTGGACATTTCTAACTAAGCCAAGGAATTTCTTGGAATTAGAAGGGTTAGCAAGGTCTGGTGGTGAAGGCTTAGAGGTGTTAGCGTTTGTGTTTGTGTTTAATTTATGTCTTAGATTTGGTTTTATGGTATAAACTCTGGCTTGAAAGGGTTTAGCAGGTCTAAGGTTTGGAGAGTGAGGAACTTGAAATGTCCTATGCTGATAGAAGGGGATATTGTGATTTTTGAAACCTTTTTTATGGTTTCTTGGATGAGATGGCCTTTGGTTGATGGTTCTAGGTTTTGAAGGAGTTATAGTTTAGAATGATGAAGATTTTGGGTGAAGAAACTGTTTCTTTTCCATATCTTCCAGCAGATATGGATTTGTGATGGCAGGTCTTGGCTTATGGTAGAATGGTTTGGTATTTGGATTCATAACTGGTGAAATAAAGTATACAAAATGAACTGTGTTTGTGTGTGAATACAGCAAATGTAAATGTCGGTATATATGCATGCAAATAGCAAAAAATTCAATATCAGCTTCGAAAATAATTTCATGTAAAGTAGCTTCTACTGTTTATGAATAATGATTTTCATTAAATGTATTTTTATAAAGAATTGTTGTGCAGAGGCATGGTTTGCATAATTCCAGGTCCTAGGTATGTGTATAATGTAGCTGAAGTATGATGTTTAGTAGCTGATATATGCAAATTGTGGTGCCCTCCAAACCTGGGTCAGAAGTTTGAGGTCCACAACACACACACACACCATATACAAACCTGTTTATAAAATAATATTTATGCAATGATCCTACTTACCAGTTTATTCCATTTCAACCTGGAAACCTAGCTCGAACACTTGTCTAGGGATCCTCGCTACCATCAGTTTCCTTCTTAAGTGGAAAAGAACATAAACAGATTCACAAGAGTGAGCTAACCAGCTGAACAAGTCATAATAAAAATACTGAGATTTAACAGTAATCAACTGAAATGATATAATGAATCAAGTTTCCTGAGAGCAATGACGCATTAACCATGATCAAGGCTCACAGTTTTGCTCAATATACTGGATCCAAGGCACACATTGGCCTATTATGATCACGAATCTGGTCCAATCACGAATCTGGTCCGACCACGAATCCGGTCCATATTTAAAAACAATCCAATTATATAATAACAACATGATAAACAATGTAAATCAATAAGCTGAACCATAAATAACATTTATCTTGGAGCATAGGGTGACTCGTAATATCATTAAAGTAAGGTAAATATGAAGATTGGCTTCCAGCCATGCAAAGAATCAGAAAGTAGAAGACCAAAGGTTTAATGATTACAATGATTGGTCTTCTATTATACAAGGAATGAAGGATCATATATTAAGCAATCATATCAGGGATCAGTATATGGTATATATGTATCTGTGGAGTAGTATCGTATATATATCAGGTAAATATGATTAAACTCTATATCTAAAAATTTAACAATTAATGGTTTACAAAGAATAAGGATTACAGCATAAGATCAATAACAAGAATTAGGGTCTAGAGTTAACTCCTTCAGAGCACTTGCAATATAAAACAAGAATTATTCGGAATAATTAACAATATATATGAAGAAAGTTTAGAATACTTGCTATATTATAAGATAGAGCAGAAACACTTGCCTTATCAATCCATTTTTACTTTACTTGCACTTGTCAATTGGTTCTCACTCACTGACCACTTGCTTTCCATAACTACGTCTCGCTTCCTTTGTTAGACATCACATGCATTTATCTATACTTATTCTCATCACGTTCTATTCGTTACAAACTTCTATCTACCATTCGTTTTACCCAAATCCGACATACGGATTGAAAGTTATTAATAAAACTGTCAAACAATACACATATAGTCATATATTACATCAATCAGATAACATATCACACGTAACACATACTTTATTCAATTAAAATAATTACTTAAAGAAGATTCGGGGTTAAAATGATTTTTTAGGTATTTAATACAAATTTTGAACGTTTTTCGGAATTAAAACGAATTTTCGAATCATTTTATAATTAAATAATAGGGTTCGAACACCCAAATCCGACTTTAAAATAATTTAATAATAATTATCGAGCCTAAAAAATAATTTAAAATATTATTTTAAAGCTCAAAACTATTTTTTGGAATTTTTAAATCAAAATTAATAATTGAATCTAATTATTAAATCAAATAAAATTAATGAGAAAATACCCAAAATAACCAAAATTTAGGGTGGCTGCCCAAAATACCCACACTGAAAAAAGGTGCCCAAAGTAACCATTTGAACACGCATACAACAAATGCGTGTGTCTTACACGCATACATCAAACACTAGTACACATTTTAAGCGTCGGTTGCTAGCTTAGGCGACGCTATTGTGCCCGTGAGTAGACTTATGGCGTCAGTTGAGATTAATAACCGACGCTTAAAATATACAATTGTGTCGGTTTATAAACAACCGACGCCTAAAATTAAGATAAGTGTCGGTTGATTGAAACAGTGACGCTTAAACAAATTTATAAGCGTTGATTCCCTATGTCGCCGACACACAAAGGTGAACTTGGCCAGTTGCTAACACATCTTCTCTCCTCTTGACATACTTATTCTAAAATTAATAATTGAAATTTTGAATTTACTAAAAATCGTTAAAACCTATCTTTTTCAATATTTGGTTAAAAAATTTATTAATTTTTCGTACTTTTTTTATTTCATTTTCAAAGTCATCTTAAGTCCCTAAAAAAATGATCATCACATTATTTTAATCAAGTCTTTTTATCTTATAATAAATAATTTGTAGTAGATTTTATAATTTTGACACTAAAATATAGGAAAGTATGTTTATTTCTTATGAATATAGAATCATGTTTCACAATTATAATTTTTCAATATGTTGAAAAAAAACATGAAAAAATGTTTCTTGCACAATATTTTTTTTTCTTAATTTTAAAAAGTTGAACTTTTGTAAGTAAATTAAAAATTAGAAAAATTACCAAAAATATGATTTTTTTTTTACAATTTGACTATTTTTTGAAAAATATTTACAAAAATATGATGTAACGAAAATCAACCAAATATGCAAATAGTAGCATCGACTTTTTTGACAATCTAGTCGAACGGAATTGCAAAAATGCGTGGAGATTACATATAATTGCATCAAGTTGCAAAAAGTCATTTATTTTGAAAAAAAAATATTTGTAAAATTATAATTAAGAAGTATATATATTTGTAAATTTTTTAAAAATTGATATTATTTTTTCAAAAATCTTTTTCAACTTAATATTTTTCAAAAAAATCCTAAATATTATATAAATATTAAATATAGAACTTAAATCTTCATAAACCATATTATAGATTTTTACATAAAAACATGTTACACATAAATTTGTTTATTACTTGATCAATTTAGCGAATCAATTACATTTTAAATTTTTTAGCCTAACTTTTTTTATTACTTATTATAAAATAATAATGTGAAGTCTAATTAAATACTCCTATATCATTATTCACTTTTTAATTATATATACTTACGGACCTATTATGTACCCCGTACGTAACCCACATTACAAAGCTCAAGCTAAAAAATAAGTCGATTAGCGTGCAAGTTTAATTGATAATGTATTTCTCTGCACCTGTTCACGAGCAACTTCCTCCCCCTTTGGCCATCTCCCCTCTATGACAATGGTTCTCGGATCCCTTCAATCTCTTCTACAAAACACAGAAGGGCTATTTATTTTTATTTTTTTTCTCTAATGCAGAAAATCCATGGAACTGCTTGGCTTAGTTGTTGGGTCTTCTCTTAGCAAATCGACTTGGGTTTTTGGGTCTTCATAGCAAATCAATTTGTGAGTTTTCATTCAAATCAAATTGAGCACTCTACTCAATTTATTTATATTAAATTAGAAATGATTATTTTTTAGGTTTTAATTTTGGGGTTTTTCTTGAAATTGATTTGACAATCTTTGTATTGAATGTTTTATCTTTGTTTGTACTAAAAACCCTGAAGTTACAATGTAATTTACATAAATGACATGTATGTAATGGACCAGTACAACTAATCTATCTCTATTTTATTCCTAGAATTTGAATTTCGAGCCCTCAGTGATCGGAGTATATATTTCTCATCTCTGTTCCCCTGATTCAATTCTTTTTAATTCTCTGCAATTCTCACCTCTGATCTTTAGGAGTTTGTTTTACAGACACTGCAACTACACTGAGCTACGTGACTAATATTATATAAAACACATGTTACAGGACACTATATAACCAAAAGCTTCTGCCTTGTACTCTCATCTACTTAATTACCTGTTTTAGAGAGAAAGTGAAGTTTATATTACTGCTTTGGGCTTCTCTTTACTTTTTTGTTTAGGTAACTAATAGATATGAAAATAGCGGAATCAATGAGTAAAGCTGTAAATCACTTTTATTTTCTATCCCTGGCTAATCAAAGTGATTAATTCATGTTTATTGACTTTCAAAATTAATGTTCTATTAGTTTAGAGATTATATGTTCTACTACTATAGATTGTTTGTCAGGAGTTTGAATTAATGTCAGTGTTTGTCTTGTCTCACTTTGTGTCCTAACATGCTTTTATCTGAAACTATCTAGTAACATTATTGAGCCTGATTAATAGATTTAAATTTACAACCTTGTATTAGAATGAAGATAAATATATACAAACTCTATTTGAGCAAATATTTTGTGGTAGTTGCTTCAAAGCATAACTATGATAGATCAATGTTAAAATTGATATGCAATATTGGTGACTAGTAATATCCATCCATTGTTATTGAAGCCATATAATGTCTTGCAAATTTCTGTTCTTCTCTATCTCATTTAGTTTCTTTCGAGCAGAGACCCTATTCTGGTGAAAAGGATTGCGGCCATAAATGCCCTTGAAGCTAGGCACATGAATTCCTTATGTTTTTGAACCTTATATTTCTGTAATTAATTAAATTTAGAGAAATATCTTCTTAACTAATATGGTTGTGCGGATTGTGTCTGCACTCTCTCAAGAATTTCTTGTGTGCATTTCTTTCACTCTCTCACTTCCTAGAGTTGTCATGAACATATGTCTATATCTTATGCACAATTTTGCAACCCTGAGCTGCAGACTGGTATTATTCCTGGATTTGGAGGTATTTTTTAATATTTGCTACCACCTGTATAGGTTCTAAATTATGATGTCAAGGGTTAAGAAAAGTAATTTTAATCTGAATAGAGAGTTCAACCACTTCTGTTAAATATTTTTGGAAGTACCAAGTAGATGTATCTTACATTCCTCTGTTCCTAACCTGTTGTTGAGACTAGGGTGTTTTACCCCTGCATGTCAACTTGACTACTTAATGATCATTAATCTTTTCAAGGACACAAAGGCTCCCATGCCTTGTTAGCGCGTCAAAATCTCTTGAAATCATAATGGTATGCAACTCTTTGCTTTTGTTTTTTTATATACATTATTTAATATTTTTCCCAACTTAATACTACTAAAAAGGTTACAGAATCAATCTTTCTAAATCAAAATAGTGAGATGTCCATACAGTTGCACATCACATTTTTGTACTAGAGATGTTTTTTCGTCCTATAAGCTTCCAGTGTAGTCTTTAGGAATTTTACTAAAACTAATAGACTGTAATACTGAGATCACACATTGAAGGTTGCAATCTTGGGAAGACAATTTAATTAAAAGTTAGAGAGTGTAGACAATATTCATTAAGTTTTTAATGAGTCGATTCGATGTATTTTGTATTCATTTATTTCTATTGAAATCTGGTTGTATGAGCTTAATCATGTTTCTTCATTTCTGATTTATAGGGGCATGTAAACTCAGTTCCATATTTATGAAATCCACTTATGTTGACAAGATCCAAGAATGTCTAATCGTGAACTGATACTATACCAAGAAGTGTAAAGAAGGTTGCCATTCTTGGAGGAGGGTCAATTGGATCTTAGATAGCCACAACATTGATTGTTAGTAATTATCCTGTGATCTCAATAGAAGTAACTGAGAATTTCTCACAGGATGGGATTGGTACAGTCAAAGGTGAGGTCATTATCACTTAAATACTTGTTTACTTTTTCATATATGCTACTTTGCTACTCTCTAGTTTGAGGTAAATCTTTCTATTTTTTTGCTTCATCGGTATGATTTGATACTTCAGTTTATAGAATTTGTTATAGGTTGCTTTTACCATGTAAAGAATTTTATTATCTATGATTTTCTATTTGATTCAACAAATTTTGTACTCATTTTTGTTACATTTCTATCCTCTCATTTTCATCATAAGCTAACGAGTCTCCTTCCTACTGTAGGCTTGAGGTATCAGCTTAGACCTCTGATAGCATGCCTTACAAGGTTACAGGTTGCTGTTCCCGATGAAGTCACAACTCACAACTGAAAAGCTCTAGCCTGTTTCATTAGCTTCATTTGGATTAAAACAGTCTGCCTGTAAAATGTAATACTCGTAGATATTACTGTACTTTTTATTTCAAGGTTAAACAAGATAGCACAAATTCATTTAAATTAATTTTAATCAATTTTATGATGATATTTCATAATTTTACTTTTGCGTGTTTGCAATTGATGTTTGTTATATTTTTATTTGGTGGATGTGTATACATGTGAAGTAGGTTGAAAACAATATCAAAAAAATGGTAATATACATTTTTTTTATTTAAACAACTTTAGGCGTCGGTTATTAGAGGAGCAACGCTAAAAATAAATATTATAGGTGTCGGCATTTTTATCAACCGACGCTAATAAAAACACTATATGTGTCGACGGTTCAAGACAACCGACGCTGTTGTACATCCATAGATGTCGGTTATATGCCCTTTTGCGTCGGTTATGAAACCGTCACAGACTAACTTTTAACATCGTCTAATTAACCGTCGCCTAAAGCCTATACCTCTAGTGTCGCCTACATTTACTACGCCCAATAACCGACACCTTTGACCTATTTTAACCGACGCTAAAAACCAAGTTTGTACTAGTGAAATGCGTATAGCTTCAAAATTTTCCGGTGAGCTGACATGGCAAACGAAGCATACGCATATTCCGTATGCGAAAGGGAAGCATACGTATATACTGTATGCGCATACCTTTAAAATTTTTACATTATGCGCATATGTTGTATGCGTGTATTGTACACGCATTTCTTGTATGCGTATCTCTCTGGTTATTTTGGGCACCTGTTTTCAGCGTGGATAATTTGGGCAGCCGCCTATAAAATTTGGTTATTTTGGGTTTTCACCTAAAATTAATCGACTAATTAAAATAATTAAATACTGATAAAAATTAATTAATAAAATAAATCAAATTTATTTTTATATAAATAATTAAAAACAATTTTTGAAATTAAAATAAATATATTAACATTTTTCTAATTTTTAAAATAATAAAAATATCATTTTTAAAATATAGTTAAATAGTAGGGGCTTATTTGCAAAACTGGAAAATTTCAATGTTTTTTGAAACAGTACAAGAAATTCATTATTTATCTACCAATTAATTATCTACCATTATATATTGGTAAGTAAGTATTTTATTTATCTACCAATATTTATTTGTAATATTTTTTTGGTAGGTAAACAAAAAATCTTAATAATTGTACAGAATTAAACTGCCTGACCCACGTTACAAGCCACCTCCGTATAGGTTTTTCTGGATACTAGTAAGTTATATGGATGTGCAGATGACATGTCAAAACCATTCATATTTGATAATTTGTTAATTACAATGATATTTTGTGGCAACATCATCCAAAAGCTGTACCGTCTACAAACCTTGGTACATACCATCTTCTTTTCGCTTTGTTTGGGGTAGACAATAATAAATAAATAAGCATATTCGTCAATAATAATAATAAAAATTATAATATTAATAATAATAATAACAATAATTATTATTACCATTATTATTATTATTATTAAATTTTTCGTTTAATAATTGTTAGTTCTAGAAAAAGTCCATACAAGTGCTAGAAAAAATAAGTAGACATATTATATTTTTGGGTAACTATTTTTTATCTTATAAAACTCTATTTATCTGTTTTTGAAAACAGAAGTTCACTTATATTTATTTAGAAAAAGAAGTCCGGAGAATGCAAGTCCTATGTATTTAGATTTTATATAAAATAAATATGAAAACAGTATCTTATCATTTTACTTAAAATCAATAAAAAAAATAAAGGAAATTATTCAAATGAAAGAAAGGAAGTATGCCAAGGGTATAACTTTCTTAACTAAATTATACAACAAATAAATTTATATCAATGAGTACTCCCTCCCCCAAATTAATTGTTTCATTTGACTTTTGCAAATAATTTAAAGGAAGTAAGGACACCAGAAGAATTCAGAAGTTTAGCGGAATTAGCGCGATGTTACTGCAAGTGTGAGAAGCTTTAATTGGATGAATATGCCCTTTGTAATAGATAAGAGAATTAAAAAGTTGTTTGCACATGCGAGTGAGAAGAATATTTTCAAGAACTAAAGGCTCGATATTAAGCCAAGAGAAGAAAGAAAGAGATAAAGAGAAAAATGACATCATTAATGTTCAAAAGCATAATAAAATAGGGTGATCTTACCATAAGTTTTTTGATACTTTGTTTAATTGGATATGCCCCTGTTGTAAAAGATAATAGAAATAAAAATTTTATTCATATACGCATGTGAGAAAACGTATCCAAAAACTAGAGGTTTAATATAAGAGCCGCGAAAAGGAATGAGGAAGAAAGATGAAATTAGTAACTACATCAATATGGATGTGGTTAGATGATCAAAGAGATTTTATCATCTACAATAAGGTTTAATTAAAAGACTTGAAGGTATATCAATATAGAACGACCATGTAATAAGAATTACACTGAAATACCAGAAAACTCGCGAATATAAGTTTCCGACGTATGATAGAAGTTAATAATGATAGTATATGAGTATAAAAATGTGGAAGCATCGATATGAAAATTACACAGACTGAAAAAGGTTAAGATATATCTTCAACTAGAGAAAGTCAAATATTAGGTAAGGATGCGAGTTGGAATTGATTAAAGATTGTAGTTATAGTTGATCGAGGAAGATAATTGCATGATTAATAGTTAATTGAGCAAAACTAACAAGGTAGCTGACATTCTCAGTGAAACAAAAAAATGTATTATGTTAGAAAGGATAGTAAATGAGTTCAAATAGTTATGAATGGAAGGCTTTCATTCCAGAGTTAGCCACATGAGTGGTTTATTTAATGAAGAACCGATCAGTACTATTGGGAAGAAGGACTCACTTATGTTAAGAAGAAATAATGAGCTAGGAGAATGAAGAACTTAAATAAGAAATGAAATGGAATCAAAAAGATGATGAAGAAACTTTATAAGATGCCAATGATATAGGTAAGATATGGGTATTATGTGGGACAAAAGTAAAATGAAGAATTTGATATAACTTTTGTAAATTGAGATAAAAAATGCATCCCAGGAATACGATTAAGTATCGAGGGCTAAAAAGAAATATCTAGTGACCAGACATGAAGAGAAATTGGGGGAAAGCATCAATTGAATCATTATTGATAGGTTATCCCAAACCTAGTCATTCTCTTTTATTAATGAACAACTTGACCAATAAGTGGGTTAGTTGCTGCTTGAAGAAATGGTGGTACGTCATCAGATCCAGGAATCAATTGTAAATGATCAATACTATTTGATTGGATATTTGACAGAAATATTTAGAATACAGTGAATTATGTCAAACCAGAATAATATATACCACTCCTAGATGAACGAACATTAAGTAAGGCATAACTAAAAGAGAGGAATTTCGATAAACATCGTTAACTCAAGGGATTCAAGTTACTCCAAGAATATGATACAAGACATATATGTCAAATAAGACTTTTTGATAATATGACCTAAAGAAAAGAATAAACATTATATATGACTAGACGTTAAGGGAAGAACATTGCATTTAGTTTTATATGAGAACTCTTTGGAACCAAAATAAATGATAATATGAGTTAGAATATACGGGTGATGCCTTCAGGTTGGTAAATTTTCTTTACTCGATTTTAATTCAAAGAAATTAAGGTATGATGACAGTTTGTGCGTCAATCATATCCAGTCGAGATTTTCTCGTTATTTCTTAATTCTGTAGTAATTTCAAGAACGTTGAGAATCGAATATGCCATGGTTTCAGTATATCATTCGCAGATGGACAAGAAGATTAAGGGAACGATTAAAGAGCCTCGAATGCGATCAGAAGTGATTACAAACTTGGTTGATTGAACAAAGAATCATGTGGGAATGAGGTTCCACAACCAGTAATTATTGGAAACGTTCATGGGCACGAATTAATATGCGTTATGCTGGTCCTTTTGAGACAGTAAAATAGGCAGGATAGGTGGAAGTGAGTTGGCTTCACCGCCACCCTTATAGCAGGTTTAGAGGGTGTTTATAAGTGTATACTCAGAAAGAATAATTTAGCTCTATTATATATATAAGATGGAGACTTGAGTTGAGTTATATCACTACAAGAAATTTGCAATCACACAACTGTTTTTTACCATTGTGTGACAAGTATGTTTTAAGTTGTCTATCCAACACTCGTGTGATTGAACATGAGACAATGGTTGTGTTTACCATTGTAAAAAGAGAGATTAATCAACATGTTAAAGTGCTTGTGTTAACACGGAACACACGACACTTATTATAAACAAACTGTTGTTGGAACTTTTTTAAACAACTGTTTTTTTATTCAACTATTGTTTATCTAACTTAAAAATAATGGTTTTGTAGAAAAACCATTATTGTTAACTTATTCGATATTTTCATAAACAACAGTTTATAAACTTTTTTTAACTACTTAAAATCATTGTCTTGAATGTTTTTTATTTAAAAGACAATGGTATAAAAAATTTAAACCATTGCAAGTAATATCCAAAGACAACAGTTTTTTTAAAAAAAATAAGTGCAATGAGACATACAACGGTTTTCATCATTTTTAAGTGGGTTTCACACAACAGTTTACAAAACTAATCTTATTATTTAAAATAAATCAATTTTAAAATAAAATGATATTATAATAATTCAATTGTTATTTCACAATTGAAATTAAATTTATAATACAATGTTTCTCTACAAAAATAAAAACTATAACTTAAAATCTATTTCTAAACATGCTCATTAAGCTACACATTTTAATCGTCTCGGCTAAAAACATCAAGTCCCATTTCTGTTGGATCAGTGGCTTGTAACTGAACCTTGATGCTGTGGAGTTCCCTCTTGAATTTGAACTTAGAGCTTGTATTCTCGTCAATATACTGGTAGTTGCACAACCACATAGAGTAGCCTTCTGTGTTATACATGTCCAGACCAAAACCAGTGTCTCATTTGCACCAGACAGTGTTTCCACCGAGGAGCTCCCCAACAAGTAACGCTGGTAAGATTAAATAATATTTTAGCTTCACCAGTAACCAGATATTCTACAGAGGAAATAAATTATACACCATGTAGAATATAACAAAAAAAATTCCACATCTAAAACCGGAACATGAGTTTTATTAATGAGATGTGAAGCTGTATATAGATGCACAGTCATATTTTTTAAACTTTCTGGACAAACATTTACATTGCTCTATGTACACATATATTGAATGTAAAAGCTCATGTATTCAATGCAAGAAAAGTATAACAAGAGTTCACAGAGCAATTACCTGGTATGAGAGTGTTCATTTACGACGGATGTACTTCTACGAAAAGGGGTTGCCGGTAAATATGCTATGACAGTTGGGCTAGTAGGTGCTACATTAGACTGATCTCTATTTGGTCTATCGAGGTAATAGAGAAACAGAATTAATGTTGATACTAATACAGTGGAACACACAAGTACAATGACCCAATTTCTGAAGTTACTGGAAGAAGGTAGTCCGGTTATCTTCTCATGTTCATAGTTTACATCAATTCGTACTTTCTGGCCATTGGCTGCAAGTGAGATGATCAATTTATCTTTGAACCTCTCGGAGGCGAGAACTTTGACCTCATATTCTGTCTGCCCTCCTACTCCATAATTTTCCATGTGGGCATGTGTGATCAGTAACTCTTTCCGACCATGCCAGTCAATTACAATATTGGTATTACCGACTACCGTTATGACAGACTTGTCAGCCTTGGGGTCAAATGATGATATACCCGACCTATGCCACTAGGGTTGATTGATGCAGTAGATGCCGAAAGTAGGCACACAAATTGTGATATGCACGAAAAATAGAACTCGACATCTACATTGGTTAACAAAGATGATGCAACCACTATTATTCAATGAGCATTTTAGAAGCTTTCAGGTCAATTCACACCCACGGTCAGAATTAAATATTTCAATCTTTTTCAGTTAATATGATCTCAAACTATCAATAAAAGTATGTTTACACATATTAATTACAAGGCCTGCTACATAATATTTCATAATACTAGAATTGAAGAATACCTCAGCATTAACCTATGCAGTGTGTTTGATCCCAAATATGGAACTCGTGTTTAACAACTTCTCAGGCTCGAAGGCCAATAGCAGGACTCAAATTGACAGATGGTAATGGTAATCGTAGTGTAGGAACAGAAAGTCGAAGAAGTGGCTCTACTGGAACATCCATCAAAGCCTCAACTAATTAAAAAATGAGCTTGTAAGCAACCTAAGATTTATCTAAAAAGCATTAAACAGAAAAACAAACAAAACCCATTAACACTAACTAAAATGGGTCATCAAAGGATCAATCTTTATCTCATTTCCACATACCAACAAAAAATTTATTTGCTCTAAATTAGCAAGAAACAATAAAAGCCCATTTCAGATCCACACCCAATAATTCAAATTGCATGTAAAATAAAGATAATGGTTTGAAAAAAGAAGCTTACACTAAATGAATTCCTGATTGAAAATAGCCTCAGCTTCGAAATCCAGAGCTACATATCCAACCAGAGGAGAAACAGAGTTTATTATACACCCAGTTCTAAAAAAACCCATATCAAAATATAACATAAAATTATAAAGGACTCAATTAACTTACTAATTCCAGCGAATCAAAGATTGGGCTCCTCTTAAACCCAATTTCCAATTTGTTAAACTTGGTTTGAAATTGGGTTATTGGGTTTTCATTTTGACCCATAATCCCCTTTGTCATCTTCACCATTCTTTGCTTACTTTCTCCCATCCACCTTGTATTTTTTCACCAATTCTTCAACTCCTCTCTCTGCGTCTCTGTTTTCCTCCTTGCCGACCTCCATACGGGACTGCACCTGTTTACACGCCCCTTCACTTATGTTATGACTTTGGCGGAGAGTGATGTTGAATAATTAGGAAAGGAGCAGTACCTTGAATCTAAAGTCTTAAGACAAAAGTTGTGAAAAAGGGAAATGAAATTCTAGGGAAGAGAACAGAGAGAATTGAGAAAGACAGAGCATGTAAGTGTGAGATTAGAGAGGCGGCAGATGAAACATAAAAGAAATAGGGTTAGAGTATACTCCAAGATGAGGGGAGGGAAAAAATATTTGGTAAAGGGGGGAAACAAAGAAAATTTCATGGGAGATGTGTTTGTATAAGAAGAGCAAAAAAATTTAGTTTTGAGTGTATTTTATTATTATTATTATATAATTATTTTAAATTATTTTAAATATTAATCAAATAAAATAAAATATTAATCAAAATTAATCTTATAAATCGGGAATGAGTCTCGTTGTTTGGAGTGGTACTTTTACAGGATTTTTCTAATCCTGACATGCAAGATGAATTTCAAAATTGATAATAATTTTTTCATTTAACTAAAATTGATATATCTTAACATCCGTACGGTTGGATCGTCGAAAAAATCATTTTAAATGTTAATCTTGTCAATCGGGAACGAGTCTCGTTGTCGGGAGGGGTACATTAAATGGATATTTCTAATCCTGACATGCAAGATGAATTTCAAATTTTTTAATAATCTTTTCATATGACTAAAATTGATATATCTTAACATCCATACGGTTGGATCATCAAAAAAATTATTTTAAATATTAATCTTGTCAATCGGAAACGGGTCTCGTTGTCGGGAGGGGTACATTAACTGGATTTTTCTAATCCTGACATGCAAGATGAATTTCAAATTTTTTTAATAATTTTTTCATATGACTAAAATTGATATATCTTAACATCTGTACGGTTGGATCGTCGAAAAAATCATTTTAAATATTAATTTTGTCAATCGGGAACGAGTCTCGTTGTCGGGAGGGGTTCATTAACGGGATTTTTCTAATCCTGACATGCAAGATGAATTTCAAAATTTTTAATAATTTTTTCATATGACTAAAATTGATATATCTTAACATCCGTACGGTTGGATCGTCAAAAAAATCATTTTAAATATTAATTTTGTCAATCGGGAACGAGTCTCGTTGTCGGTAGGGGTACATTAACTGGATTTTTCTAATCCTGACATGCAAGATGAATTTCAAATTTTTTAATAATTTTTTCATATGACTAAAATTGATATATCTTAACATCCGTATGGTTGGATCGTTGAAAAAATAATTTTAAAAATTAATCTTGTCAATCGGGAACGAGTCTCGTTGTCGGGAGGGGTACATTAACTGGATTTTACTAATCCTGACATGCAAGATGAATTTCAAAATTTTTAATCATTTTTTCATATGACTAAAATTGATATATCTTAACATCCGTATGGTTGGATCGTCAAAAAAATCATTTTAAATATTAATCTTGTTAATCGGGAATGAGTCTCGTTGTCGGGAGGGGTGCATTAACTGGATTTTTCTAATCCTGACATGCAAGATGAATTTCAAATTTTTTAATAATTTTTTCATATGACTAAAATTGATATATCTTAACATCCGTACGGTTGGATCGTCAAAAAAATCATTTTAAAAATTAATCTTGTCAATCGGGAACGAGTCTCGTTGTCGGGAGGGGTACATTAACTGCATTTTTCTAATCCTGACATGCAAGATGAATTTCAAATTTTTAATAATTTTTTCATATGACTAAAATTGATATATCTTAACATCTGTACGGTTGGATCATCGAAAAAATCATTTTAAAAATTTATCTTGTCAATCGGGAATGAGTCTCGTTGTCGGAAGGGGTACATTAACTGGATTTTTCTAATCCTGACATGCAAGATGAATTTTAAATTTTTTAAATTTTTTTTCATATGACTAAAATTGATGAAAAAATCATTTTAAATATGCAAGATGAATTTCACATTTCATTTCCATTCCCTCATCAAAGTTCTTTTCCCCCTTCTTCCAAATTTCATTTGCCCCCTTTATCTCCCCCTTTTTTCCCAATCACACTACTTCTTTCCTTTAATTAATTTTTTATATGCTCCCAACTCCCCTAATTTACCTTTCCCTTTCTTATCCAATTTCCTTCATCTCCAATTTCCCTTTCCTCTCCTTCATTTCTCTGCCGCTCTTCCATTTACGATTTCTTACCTTGATTTTTTCAAAATCACATCGATTAAGTAATTTTCATTAATCACCTCATTTGCTGATAGTAATCTAGATAGAGAAACAAGAAGTAATCTAGGTAGGGAAGGGTTATTGAATTTAATTGAATTAAATATCAGTCTGGAATGGGGAAGAAGAAGAATATTATTAGGGTATGGGGCACACGCTTCATACGATATGCAGAGATGAGGGGTTCTTTGGTCTATATAAAGGAATGAGAGCTACGCTGCTGATATGTCTTCTTGGTATGCTTGTTCTTTATCTTTGTTGTTCTGTCCTGTTACAACTTGTAGACTGTCAACCTTAAGACATTGAGTCAGGTTCTGGTGGAGACCATTTTGAGCCCTAGGTTTTATTTCCTTTTTTATTCACTTTCTTCGAAGAAGTTTCAAGTGTCGAGTATGATTTGCCACATAATTCGAGCATGCTAGGGATATCTCTCTATAGAAAAAGTAGCTTAAACGATGAGTTGCCTTTACTCATATTACATCTAATACAAGTTGGTGGCAGTTGTGCAATTACAGATATAAAGAATTATGACCTTAAGCTAGTCAAGTTTAGAGTATCAGAACATATAACTACTTCCTTTTGTGAATCATAATTAATGCCTTCATTATTTATTATGTCAATATGAATATTATTCGACTGATTTAGGTACTTTTGCAGGCATTTTAACAGGTTGAGTATTATGAAAATTTCAAAATAGTGATAGTAAGCTAGTGACAAAGTATTAATTTCCTAATTCTCTGTAGTATGTGTCAGGAGATATTTATGATTATCACAATTACCTTGCCTTTATAAACTTATGAACCAGCCTTTCTATTATGTATTAGTTTTTAAATTTCAGAATTTGTATGTCTGGTCTTTAGTCTGTACACTACACCAGAAACTGAATCAGACAACACCTATTACACAATGGTGGCCAATAAAACTGTTGTCTCAAAAAATCAGACAACGATTAATTGGTAGTTGACCAAAAAGCCTTGTATCATTCTGTTTCACACAATGGTGATTCAACTTATTCGAAATTGTTGTCTAAATGGTGCCCCTGTGCTCCAATGAGACAATGGTTGTATTTATCCTCATTGTGTGACATCTATTGGCACAAGTGTTGTTTAGGTCACAATAAACCGGTGTGCTTTCTATGGTTTTACACAATGGGTTTTAAGGACTGTTGTGCAACTTAGACAACGGTTTTACGGTACCAATGTGTTATTTATTTGAGACAATAGTGCAGAAAAACCAATGTTAGAAATAAAGCATAACAGACAATAGTTTATCACCCCTGTTGAGTAAAAGAGTTTCAGACAATGGTGTCTTACTCGTTGTCTGAATCACCTGCATTAGAAAATATGTTACAACAACTTTTATGAAAAACCGTTGTCTAATTTTCAGAGGGTTTTAAAAAAATTGCCTAAAACATAAATCTTTAGACAAAAAGCAAACCAAATGCTTTAAGAACATTGTCAAATAAATGCTTCCAACAAGTTGTCAAACCAGATGTACAAAAAACTTCTCAACCTAACTGAAAGGTACACATTACATATAACAATTCTTGGATAAAAATCAAACCAAATCCTTCAAGAATAATGCCAAAACAAATCTTACAATAATCTGTCCAACCAAATTTGATTTAGTACAAATTATAAGCAAAGGGGATAACATAGGCACTTATAGGCAACATCTGATCAGTTGATATAATTATGGAAGTTGAATCATCTCTTCTTCCTCCCGCATGTAACTTCTATTTTCTTCCTCGACTTCATGAACAGTTGGGAACATGGCGACATCTACCTCATTTTCAAGTTCAATTTCTACGGATCCCTCATTTTCATCATCACTTTGATCATCGAACTTGTTTGGTAATTTTAATACAACTGACCAGAATTTTTCAAGAGGGTCGTCAATATAACAAACTTGCTTGACATGTTTACCTAACACAAAAGGGTCGTTCAGAAAACCTAACTTGTGTAAATTAACAACTGTGTATCCTAAATCATCTATCTTAACCTCTTTGTTCATATCTACCCAATTGCACCGAAAGATAGGGACTCGAAAATGGTTACAGTCCAACTCCCAAATACTTGTGATTACTCCATAAAATGTATGTGAAATATGCTCAATGTTCTTATCCTTATCCTGCACGAGCATTGTATCAGCATGAACACAAACACCGCTGTATTGAACTTGTCGCGTATCATCACGATCTTTTGTGCTGTAGGTAACACCATTGACTTTGTAGCCACTGAATGTAGGGACATACTTGTTAGGCCCTTCTGCAAGCCACATTACCTCCTTAGATACCATACTTTTCACATCAAGCAATTCTGACGAAATCTGTCCAAAAAATAAAATACTAAAGCAATTAGACATTTACTTGATTTCTTTAAATTAGAAAAAAATTATTGTCTAGCTATTACCTTCTTTTGAAACCAATTAGGGAATGTTTCATTTTGCTTGTTCTTAAGCCATTCTTCATCATTTTCATGTAATGGATATCTTGCCACCAAGAAGGCCATATGTTCACTGTGAGTAAATCAATTTCAGCTTTTGTTGAAAAAAATCATAAAATCATGGAACAAAAAATAGATGTATTTATTACTGAAAAATCAGAAATCTAAATAAAGAAACTTACTTGAAATATGGGGTCAATTCATTACTGTTTTGAAGAAGACACAGATGTGCTTGGTGCAAATCCTTGATGCTCGGCTTTATCATTGTTGCACCAGATAAGGGTCTGTATTTCTCCTTGTTCTTATCCCTTCCCGGTAACCCAACTGTTGGTTCTTCAAAATTAACTAAACACTCAACCGCCTCTTCTGCAATATAGGCCTCAGCGATGCAACCTTCCGGATGAGCCCTGTTTCGAACATATCCCTTGAATGTCTTCATATATCTCTCGAAAGGATACATCCAACGTAGGAAGATAGGACCACAAAGCTCAACTTCTCTTACAAGATGAACTGAGAGATGGATCATTACATCAAACAAGGAAGGGGGGAAGTGCTTTTCTAGCTGGCATAAGGTCTCCACCAATTGAGACTGCATTTTTTCTAATTTATCGACCTCAATGACTTTACTACAAATTGCCTTGAAAAAAAGGCAAAACCTGATAATAGTGCACCTGACCTGTTTTTGAAGTACTGACCGAAGTGCGATGGGGAGCAAGTGATGCAACATTGTGTGACAGTCGTGAGATTTCATTCCAACAAGTCGCAGAGTGTCCATTGATACTATACCCTTAAGGTTCGAACAAAAACCATCGGGTAACTTCATGCCAATCAAGGACGAGCAGACAATCTTTTTTTCTTTATGCAATAAGTTCCAAGATGCCATCGGTAACTTCTCTTTTTTTCCAGAATTTTTTGGTCTCAGCTCCATTCTTATTCCCATTTCAGCCATATCAATACGAACAGATTCTCTATCTTTTTTCTTCCCGGGAATATTTAGCAATGTACCGGTTAAAGCCTCGCATATATTTTTTTCTATATGCATCACATCGAGGGTATGGCGAACTGGCAAAAACTTCCAGTACTCAAGCTGAAAAAATATAGACATCTTTTTCCAAATTGGTCGAGGTTCCCCTTTTTTCCACCGAGGTTGGTTTTGTGTCTTACCATAAACATGGTCCGCTAGTGGTAGTACCCTTTCTAACACCTCCTCTCCAGTTAAAGGAATAGGTTCTGATAACTTCTCCATGGTGTTATCAAAGGCTGATTTTTGCCTTCGATATGGATGATTTCTGGGCAGCCATCTACGATGTCTCATAACCACCGTCTTTTTGTAAGTAGCCAACCTGGTAGCTTTTGTTTTATCAACACAAACTACACAAGCATTATATCCTTTAATGATGTTACCCGACAAGTTTCCTAAGGCTGGATAATCACTAATTGTCCACAATAAAATTCCTCTTAGTATGAAAGACTCTTTCTGCAAATTTCTACAAATCTTCTATAAGTGGTTGAAGGTATACATCAATATCATTTCCAGGCTGATTTGGTCTGGATTTCAACAGACTTAGCATAATGTACTTTCTCTTCATACAAAGCCAAGGTGGGAGGTTGTAAATTGAAAGCAACACAGTCCATGTTGAGTGATCACTTCCTGGTCCATGGAAAGGATTAAATCCATCGGAGGATAAAGCTAACCGAAGGTTCCTAGCCTCTACAGCAAACTCAGGCCACCTTTGATCGACATCCTTCCATGTCTTTGAGTCAGCCGGATGTCTAATTTTGCCATCATTTTGTCGCTCGGTTTTATGCCAAGTCATGTCCTTCGCAATCTGAGTTGTATTGAACAAATTTCTCAATCTTGGTATCAATGGAAAGTACCATAGAACCTTAGCAGAGATCCCTTCCAATTCTTCTCCTTTCTTGTTTAACTTCCATCTAGATGCCCCACATATTCGGCAAATCGTCTCATCTTCGTCCCTCTCACCACGGTATAAGAGACAATCATTCGGACACACATGTATTTTTTCATAATCCATGGCTAAAGTATATAAAGTTTTCTTGGCTTCACCAAAAGATGAAGGCATACTGTTGCCTTCCGGAAGCATTGATACAAGCAAAAGAAGGACATCGGAAAAGCATTTATCAGAAATACCATGTTTTGCTTTTCAATTATACAACTTGACTAAAGCTCTCATTTTTGTAAAACTCTCGCATCCAGGATAAAGTGGTTCATTTTCACCTTGAACATGATTCATAAAATCAGAAGAATCTAATGAAATATCCTCATCATCGACAATATCCTGCCCCATTCTCATGTTTGTAGGATCAACGGATGATTCTTGTTCAGAAACTACATGACTCTGTACATAATTTGACTCTCCATGCCATATCCAACACGTATAGGTTTGATCAATACCATATTGATAAAGATGATCCTTAACAGTCTGAGCATTCCAAGATTTACTATGAGCGCATCTTAAGCATGGACAACTAATTTTATTTTCTTTAAACCCATTCAGAAATGCAAAATTTAACAATTCATCCACTCCAAGTTTAAATTCTTGTGTTCTTCTATCTGCTTTCAACCAAGATCTATCCATTTTTACTCAACCAAGTTTAAACCCATTCTTTTGCTCAAATTCCACAAACATATATATTCCATAAAACTCGATATGGACCCTTATTAAAATTCTTCAAATAGATATGAACCCTAATTTCAAGTTCTCCAAATCGATATAAACACCAAATCCCCAAATTGATATGAATTCAGCAGAAACTTACCTGAGTTCAGCAAAGTGAAGTTCCCCTGGATTACTTCAGACATCAAAGAACTGAGACAAATATATGGTTAAGAAATGGTGTATGAAGGAGACAGTAAAAGAGGCATAATAAAATATAGATACTTCAGACAGACAATGATCACGTATAATAATGCTAGTCAAACTACTTTATTGCTAGTCAAAATTATTTACACTTTCCCCCTCTTTCACCAGTGTTCCCACTTATATTTTTTTTGAAAAAAATAGAAATTTTCTTAAAGTAAAAGAATTTCGTTTCTTGGTTTATTTAAAACTCAGGACAATCGTTTCAACAATATTGCATTGTAAAAAAATGTAAACACAATAGTTTGTAGCATAGTTTATTTAAAATCTTGGACAACGGTTTCAACAATTTATCATTGTAGTAACACCTACAAACAAGTGTTTTTTCAATAAACCATTGTCGTATTATATCAACTTTTTCGACAAACACAAGGACTATAAATGATTTTGTAGGCTTCGAAGACATGTAACAAGAGGAACAATTGACATGTTAAAACTTACATTATTAAATATATATTTAAATATCACTAATTGTTTATGAAATAAATTACAAGTGTCTTCTTTTAATTTGTTACATTGTAATCATATACTATATGTGCATTCAGTGGTTACTTTCGAACTATATAGTCGATAACTTTATATAAAAAATTCGGGATTTGTTAAGTTTTTAAATAGACACTATATCCGTTACAAAAGCGAAATGAGTCATTTTAATGTCGACAAATTTGAATATTTCGCCTTTAATTTTTGTTAATTTTTGTTTGATCTAGGGTTATAGGGTTTAGGGTTTAGGGTTTAGGGTTTGGTGGAATAATTTTTTCTTACATAAGACAACGGTTTTTGCAATTTCTCATTGTAAGAACATGTAAATTATTGTGTCGTCCTTATCATGTCGTGTATTCAAAATCCAAACACAAATACTAAATTATCGTGGTGTGTTAAAAATTGTCGGGTGTAGCTTATATAAACAACTTTTTAGATACACTTAATTTATACATGACTTCGTTTACTTACTAATTCATTGCCTTTTTCTAATTTTTGGAAAATTACCTTCGAGCATGATACTCAAGATTCCTGGTATGTTATGAAATATTCCCTAAATTTTGCCAACATACCAAGAGAATATTTCATAACATACCAGGATTCTTGAGTATCATGCCCGAAAGTAATTTTCCAAAAATTAGAAAAAGGCAATGAATTAGTAAGTAAACGAGGTCATGTATAAATTAAGTATATCTAAAAAGCTGTTTATATAAGCTACACCCGACAATTTTTAACTCAACACGATAATTTAGTATTTGAGTTTGGATTTTGAGTACACGACATGATAAGGACGACACAATAAGGTACACGACACGAGATACACAACTGAGAAAATTCAAAATTATGAATTAATTAATATCGAAATTATTTAGAAAAAAAATCAAAATGTTACTTCAAAATTTTCCCAATCGTAGATTAAGGATAGATTTAATAGTAACCGTTGTTTAAAAAATATTTAATATTCTCTTCTTTTCAATTAATTTCTAAAAATTATGAATAATTCACTCATCAATCAATTAAAATACACCGTTGGTTTGGTAAAATACTAACAATCCAAGCCGTTGGTTTATTCCCCAAAATTATTTCACTTCCCCCTCTTTTCATTTTCATTCCCCCCTTTTGTTCCCCCCTTTGTGATTTCTCTTTTCTTACCCGATAATACTTCATTCCCCTATTTTATTTCTCTTCCATTTTCTTTTCTCAATTTCTAATCGAAGCAAATCTAAGAAAGGTACTTGCATGTTTTAATCTGTTCAGTTCTTGGTTGTTGTTGCATGTTACTTGATTAAGCTTGTTCTGTTCAGTTCTTGTTTGCTCTTGCTTGTTCTTCATTGGTTATGTTCAGTTCTTGCTTGTTCTTGATTTGTAATATTTTTACTTGTTTGTTTTGATTCTTATGCTCTTCTTTTCATTTTCATTCCCCCCTTTTGTTCCCCCCTTTGTGATTTCTCTTTTCTTACCCGATAACACTTCATTCCCTCCTATTTCTCTTCCATTTTCTTTTCTCAATTTCTAATCGAAGCAAATCTAAGAAAGGTACTTGTATGTTTTAATCTGTTCAGTTCGTGCTTGTTGTTGCATGTTACTTGATTAAGCTTGTTATGTTCAGTTCTTGTTTACTCTTGCTTGTTCTTTATTGGTTATGTTCAATTCTTGCTTGTTCTTGATTTGTAATGTTTTTACTTGTTTGTTTTGATTCTTATGCTCTTCTGCTGTGATTCTTTTATATTTTGGTTCGATTCTTGTGAAACCCTCGTATGTTATGTAGTTCTTGTTGGATTTTTATAAAACTCTCATATGACTTGTTTCTTTGGTATTTTTTTAATTGTTGTTACTTGCTACTGATTTAAATGGTTCACTTTGATGATGTCTTGGTTAGTTATTAGATTTTGTTTCTCATAAAACCCACATTATTAGAGATTTTTTGCTGGTTAGATTTTGTTTCTCATAAAACCCATATAATTTCTTAGCTTGGCAAATCCTTCCTTATAATGGTTTGTGGTACACAGATTATGGCTCCTCCAAAGAAGAAGACACAAGCTTCTCATAAAAAAGCAAAGTCTTCTCCAAATAGAACATCGATGAGAGTTGTGAAGGCTATAAGGAAAACACAATCATTGAACAAAGTTAACCCCTCTTGTTCTTCTCCTATATCTGTCAAGAAGAATCCGATATCTGAAAATTTAAAGAAGAAGTTGTCAAAGAAGAAAAAACAAGTGGATTCTAAGAAAAAGCAAATGGATTCTAAGAAAATTCCAGAAATACCGGAAGGACTAAAACTATTGAAACGTGGTTGTGTCACGATGCACAGAATTCTGAGATGGAAGATAATGAATCAAAAGCTTACTGTGACCTTCAATGCAAAAGGGGAGCCGTATGGTGATGAAGCTGGAGAGATGCAGTCGTACATTGGAGTTTTGGCAAGGACCAAAGTCCCCATTTGGCATGATAGTTGGAAGCAAGTTCCTGAGCAGACAAAGAATAAAATTTGGGACTGTGTGCAGGTATAATAAATTGTCTACACACACATGCCTATCTTTCTCTTTGATATTGGTTTTTTTCTTTTCTTTCTATAGATTTTGTTCATTCGTTAACTTGCATATTTGAATTTTTTTGTTTCTTATGTACGTAGATGGCCTTTATTGTACCTCCGACAGCAAGGAAACTGGTATGGGAATCCGCTTGTCAAAAGTGGAGAGAGTTCAAATCCCGGCTCACGACAGAGTACATCCTTCCACACCGGAATCAACCAGAAAAGCTCACTTTTCCTCCGGTTGACTACACGTTCATAGAAAAGTCGCACTGGGAGATGTTTGTTGCTGATCGGCTCGGAGATGATTTTAAGGTAAACTTTTTATTATTTTTATTTATTTATCAATTTCAATAATTGGATAGGTATTTAGCGTGATGTTTTAACCTTGTTGGTGCTTTTTTCTACAGAAAATTCATGAAGAACAGGTGAAAAGAAGCCGGATGAATGAGTATCATCATCTAATGTCTCGAAAAGGTTATGCCAACCTAGAAATGGAATGGGTTAGTGATGACAGCCTAAATCTACTTAGTCTTTTTATATACTTTGTGTGGTCAATATGAATTTGTATCTTTGAATCATTAATAAAACATGTCGTACATGCAGTTGAAAAAACATCCAGAAGAACCGATAGATCGATCAGATGCCTGGGTCCTTGCAAGGAAAGACAAAGATGGTAATTTTAAAAATGAGAATGTTAAAGAAAAATCTGAGAAAATAGTAAGTTATTCATTTATATTTCAACCGAGAATATTCATCATAGTTCCAATTTGATATATAACTTCTTCTATACTGTGGTGTTTTTAGGAGTTGCTCAAGAAGAAGGTTAAAGAAGGGGAATTGGTAGAAGAAGGTAGAAATGATGTGTTAACCATGGCGCTCGGTAAGCCTGAGCATGGAGGCAGAGTACGTGGGCAGGGGAGCCACGTGAAATAGTCTATCTATTTTGATCTGCCGAGACAGAAAAAATCAAGGACTATTGAGGAGAGGATACATGAGGGGGTTAAAAACTTTATGGCTGAGGAGACTCCGAATATTATAAAACAGAGAGATGCATTTTGGACTGCTGAAATTGAAAAGATCAGAGCAGAATTGAAAATGGCTAAAGGTATTGGTCAAAAGGGTAGCCCAATCATTGCTTCCCAACAAGGAAGCTGCTCAGATTTAAAGGGCGTGCCTCAGTTCGTAAACGAGAATGATAGGAATGATATTGTGAGGAAAAAGCTGAACGTGGAATCTGGGGATGAAGGTTCAGATCATGGTGATGAGGAGAATGTAGAATGTTTTTCTAAGGAAATTATTGGATATAAAAATATTGAAGAGGAGAATGAGCATAATGTTTTTTTCAAAGGTGAGGAGGCCTTTATGGTAGACGCTGATAATGAGTTTGTTGAAATTGAGAATCATCCTAAAGGGTTGAAGTTGGATGGTTTATCCGGTGTTTGTCAACTGGCAATAGGATCAGTAAGCAACATCGTAGCATATGGCCGGGTTGATGAAATCCCTCTTGCTGAAGGATTTGAGCCGACTCTTCACGGAATATGCCTTTCGAAGGAAAATGCAAGAGTGTCCATTTCTTATGCAATTCAAGAGGATGCTAAGATCCCATTTCCCGTAGGAGATGAAATTGTAACTGTGAAACAAGCAATAGGTTCTTTTATTGCATGGCCAAGGGATCTCGTGGTGGGGAACACAAGCAGTACCCAAGTTTTGTCTACTCCAAAGGTAAAGATTAATGATAGTGTGTGTGTAATTGATATATTTTGTTATGTTTTTACTGTGTTGACGTGCATGTTTTTATTTTTAGAATGTCAAAAAGTGTGGTGCGAAGAAAGTTGGTTCCAAGAAAACAAAGAAGCATGTAGTGATAGAAACTGATGATGTGGAGGATGAGCTTCATGTAGAGATGGGTGTAAATTATCCATCATCTTTAAAACAGTTGTGGATGTGGGCTAAGGATGATTTAAGCGATGAAAGAACCGTAAGTTTTCAGTTATATGAACAAGCATTTGCTGTCACAAAGAAGCAGGTGATCTTTCTGCAAGATATACATTCCCCATGTGGTAGAGGTGAAATATCCGGATCGATCATTACCATATTCATTCAGTAAGTTTCCACGTACATTAGCTTTTTCAATTTGTTGTTAATTATCTTGAATTAAAAATGAGTGCATTCTTATTTTAATTGTTCTCTAAATAAAATTAAATGAGATTCCAACTATTGTTTAATTTGTTTACAGCTTCTTGTATGAGTTTTTGAGAAAGAATAAAATGATGAATATGATTGCTTTTGTGGATCCGGGTATTGTTGGAGCCATTGGTTGTGGCAATGCAGGGGAGAGGTCACGTTCGCTTGCCAACCGTTTTATGAATGCTAAGGAAGGACAATGCTTTCTTATTCCTTTCAATGACGTGTAAGCATTTCTCACTTTATAAGTACACTTCATATTTTATGATCTCATTAAGATGTTTAAGTACTTGTAATTTAATTTTCATTTTTTTTATATTTTTAGTGAATTTTAGAAATTTGTAGAATATATTTATATGGATGGAACTTTAAATTTGGTAACTTGTAAATTAATTTGCTAACTTGTAAATTGTTAAATATATAATTAAATGAGATATAAGTAATTTATTTAATTATTTCTTCAAGTTACCTTTGGTTATTTTTGAGGTAACATCTAAATGCATAATTAAATTTCTGAAAGACACATCTTCTCATGCTTTGATAGGAATCACTGGTCACTAACCGTTGTTGTTCCAACGACGGAGGTAGTATACCACATGGATCCTCTTAAGCGTCGTATTGCAAGCGATGAATGGGTAGAAGTTGTTGATAAGTGAGTCAATATTTTTAATTGCTTTAGGTAATTTACGCAAAATGTTTTTTGTTGACTTGTACTACTTTCTAACAGTTCGATAAAGATGTACAAAGAGAGGCTGAATAAGGTGAATAAGGTTGCCAGGAAGAAAATTTGTTGGGAGAATATGGCGGTAATAATATTTTTTTATAATTTCTCATATATGCAAGTAAAATATGTGATTAATTTTATTTTCTATTTTTTTTCAGGGAGTTCCTTTGCAGACAGGGGTCCGGGACTGTGGCCTTTTTGTCATGGGATATATGAAAGAAATTTGTTATGACAAAGAGCTTCAATTTGCAACTAAGGTATGATTTTTTCTTGTTTTTAATTTTAAATTACAACTTTATGTCGGATGGTACTTTATTTTCACTATCAACATAGTGGCTTACAAAACTGTCAAAACTTTATTTGATTTTCAGTGGATTCGTAGAGGCAATCTGGCTTACAATGAGGATGACTTAAACGTGATCAAGATGGACTTCGCCAAATTCTTCATGAAGTTTTATTCATGTTAAGTTAGTCTCGTGAATAGTTTATATGTAATTTGTGATGGTAAGATGAACTAGTTTAAGTTATATTGACGTTGGTGGTATGGTGTTTAAGTGGAGTTTTTCTGAACTTTTTATGGTTGTTGAAGTTTGGTGGATGTATGTACTTATGGTTGAAGTGGATCTTTGGTGTAGTTGGTAAATTATGAAGTTTATCGGATGTTATGGTATTTATCGCATGGTACATTTGGTTTTTGAATGGTTTGGTATTTGATTTTGCAATTTGTATTTGTAAAGGCTTTATTTATAAATAGAATAGGTATAGAACCATTGCTATGTTTGATAGACAATTGTTTAGTAAAATAAAAATATCTATTGTGCTAAGTTATACTAGATAACAGTTGGTACATAAGTAAACCATTGTCCTAAGCTATATCAGACAATATTTGGCACAAAAGTAAACCATTGTGCTAAAGATATTCGACAATGATGTTTTAAAAGGCATACACTTGTATGAACAAAACTTATACAACTGAATAGTAGAACTTAAACATTGTGCCTTAATGATTTGCACAATAGATCAAATTATTAACACCATTGTATGTACAAATCCTAACAACACTCTGGGATCACTACATACCATTGTTAGATTAGCTTCTAACAATATCTTGGTCATTAAAAAAACTGTTGTGAGCATTACTAAAACACAATACCCAAAAACAAAAAACTGTTGTCTAAAGTATGTCATACATTTGTTTTCTTAATAAAAACCATTGTGTAACTAGATGAAATAAATACATAAACCATTGTATGAGTCAATTCACATAACACTATTTTTAACTATTGTGCCTCTACATTGTTACAATGGCTAGAAAACTGTTGTTTGTAGAATATTAGAAAGGGTCATATCCGTTGTGTGAATAAAATGAGATAAAGGCTTTATATTCAGTTGTGTGATGTATTTGTTACAATGGTGCGTAACCATTGTATGAGTACCAAACACACCGCCCCCGGATAGACAACGAAATATTCATCTTTTAGACAATGGTGTAAAACCATTGTCTAATTCAATATTTCTTGTAGTGGTACTTGAGAAGCATACGAAGAGAAGTCATTCTTACTTCTTAGTGATATAATAAGTTTTGATGTGTTTACTACTTGCATATATCCTGAAGTTGTGGTCCTGTAACTGATGAGATATTTATTATTCTTATTGAAAGTAGTTGTATATCAATTGGAATAAAATATAGGGTTTATTGATTTCAATGCTAATAATTGTATATGGTTTACGTTATTGAGGACGTATATATACTTTGTCAAGCTTCACGCTGAAAAACAAATATCTTAGCGTAAGTACTAGCCAGTATTCTTAAAAAATCCTAGTATTATGAGTTCACCAACACAACACTCAAGATTTAGCTACATTATCCAGATCCTTAAGCAGTCAATTGTGCAGGGACATAAGAAATTGCATGTTCTTGGATGGAAGCCATTACAGATGATCTCGAGCAGTTCTCTCCATCTTGGGCAGAGTTCTCAGCCTTAAAATCCAGTGACTCATCATTATAAATATCCCACCATTTTGAAACTAACATTTTAATGTCTTCTCTGTCCATGTTAGCTTATTTGCCAGTGTACCTCCATGGCTTTGATCCCTATATTAGCAAGTTAAACCAAATAGGTCAAAGTTTTAGGGCAGACAGCTTAGTTATATTCATTATTCAAGATATACCTTATTGCAGAAAAGAGCTTACAGCAGCACAGTAGTGCACAACTTTTACTTCATCTAGTTCTACGTTCTTCGGGTGACGCCATAACATTGCTAGAACCAGGTTGTATGCTAGAGGAATGGGCTTGTATATGTGGTTGAAGAACATGTTTAAGAAATCCTATTAATAACATAATAGTTAGATATGTAAAACCACTTAGTTTAAACTATTATTTCCATCCTAACTTTGTATATACCTACCAATTGCTTTATACAACCACTTGTGAGTTATTAAGACTCCATTGCTTTATATGTACCTACCAATATTAACTGTAAAATTCTAGTATTAATTATTTCTAATCTCCAAGGAAGCAAATGTTATAGACACTCTTTATAAGCAAGATTTTGTTCTATTATGTGTTTGGTTATTATATGTTTAAGATTTTTTCCAAAAGAAATCACTAATGCAAAAATGTTGCTTATAAATTTGAATACTGTTTTTTTTAATTGCATGAGCTAATTTTATTAAGGGATTTTATGATTTACTATTCAGGTTCATTAACTGTTTTATTGAGGTTGTTTACGTTTATATCCAGACATTCAGCTACAACATTATCCTATTTACATTTTCAGGGAGAGGGAGAGAAACCAATTATAGAAGAGTTTATTACATTTGCTGAAAATGTACAAGAGGAAGATGGGTAAAGATCTTGAGGTTAAGCTGAAGAAACTGGCTAAAGAAAAACTGTTGCAAGACCAGGACAAGGTGCAGATGAGCAAAGAGGAAGGTGCGCGAGAACATGGCCCAGTTACTTAAGAAAATAGCCGACGTTAATCCAGGCATCACAATCAATCATTAAAATTTCTGCACAACCAGTGATGATGATAATTACCTCACACCAATTACCGGAGGCTCTTCACTGGACTTGTAGTATTATGGCATTGTGATTAATTTGTATATTTTTCAATTCATAGATGAACTTGTAAATTTGTAAAAATATTTAGTTTGTTGATGAATGTATACGTGTCCAGGTATACTCTCTTTATAGTAATGCAAGAGCTGCAAAATGCGGTCTCCATGAAATGGAGATTGCATTTTGCAGCTTTGTATTACTATAAAAAGAGTACACTTTGATTTGTATCTATTTCTCACCAAACTTTTAGTTTAATAGTTGAACTCGTCCATTTGAGGTAGTATTTTTGGTTTTTGATTTGGCTCATGATTTTTTGATTGTTAGTTTGTTGGTTGAATGATTCATGGTTTGGAAATTTCTTGGTTAAATGTTTTTGGATTTATTTTGTGGGGACTTGCATATATGCAAGTCAAATTTTTTTTTTACCATTACTCAACAGACAATGGTTACTGTCACAATGTGTAAAACAATCATCTAAATAAGGTGTTCAGACAACAAGACACAAGACCTATTGTTTGAACCTCATTTACATAACACTAGTAATAACCATTATTTGTGAGCTTTCCTTTTAATAATGGTATGTAAAAACCATTGTTTGATGTTCAATAAGATAAGGGTTATAATAAACACTTGTCTAAATTACACAACGTAAGGCCAAAAACTGTAGTCTCACACTACCATAAGTTAGCTTATTAACAACAGTTTTTGATTGTTATGTGAAAGATTTATGACAACAGTGCAGAATCCGAAATGTTGTCTATCTCGGTAAGAGGATGCCAGAGGTACAAGTCTTTCAAAAAATAGCTATAACTGTTGTTCTATATGTACTCCAATAACAGTTTTTCGAGGAAAGGAAATTTACAGTTGTCTACGAATTTGGGGCAACAGTTTTTTTGTCAACCGTTGTTTCATAGGTGTTGTGTGATTGCAAATTTCTTGTAGTGTATACGAGCAAATAATAGAATATGATGTCAGCAAGAGACTGTTGAGTAATAATTGATGTTGCAAGTTAAAGTTTATGAAAAGTTGTAAGGTTGAAAGATCCACCTGAGAAAATGAAATTGAGATACTTGAATGTATCATTATCTGATCCTTAGTGGGATTCTGAGGAGAAAATATTTTTAAGGGGGGGAGGATGTAATATCCGAGACATAGCGTATAATTATTTTTATCAAGAAATGATTATTATGTGAATTTTGGTGAATATTTGATGATTGATAATAATATTTGGATTTTTATATATGATAAAATGTGAGTATATTAATTTTATTATATCATGTATAAAGTACAGATAATTATGGTATTTTCTTTGTAATTTTTGGACAGTTATATGATTTTATATTGATTTACGAATTTATTAATTATTTTCTGAATAAGTACAAAACTATTTTATAAAGCCGGAAATCGCCCAACTTCAACCATTTTTACGTTTTTACAACCCGAAATTCTTCTGAAACTCCTTCAAGCCGGACATTTTTTGTGTTTTGATTTTTTCGATATAGAGTACGGTTTGACACGTATGCGTCCCGACGCAAATTTTTCGATGCGATATTCATTTCGATAGATCAACAAAACCTGTATTCTCGAAAGAAGGGATATTATTACATTATTTCCATATAAAGTTTTTTATTAGAAGCCCAATTTGGATAATTATCCAATATGAGTACCAAATCGGATCGTTTTTGCAGTTACTTAGCGGCTAAGTAACTTATTTTTCGATCCAATACGATCCAACACGTATTAATATTCCATAAATATAAATAGCCTATTTCTTGTTTCATTTTATTCCTATAATCATAATTGATCAGTAAAAATATAGAATTAGAGAGAAAAACCCGTCAAATTATTACTTTCTTGAGAATCAAACCCAAAAACGAAGACGTTACCGAACTCGGAATTGAGCGTGCCATATATCAAATCGAAACTCTTGAAAAGCTCTTTCTGAATCAACCATCAATTTCAGTGCAAAAATCAAGGTTTTGATCTTATTTGTTTATTTTTATTTCGAATTATTTAATGATTAAAAATAGAAATTTTTGTTCTTGATGTTGTTTGTGTGATTTGATGCTTGAAACATGTAGATCTTTTCTTCCTTGTCATTTTGGTATATTTTATGACTGATTTGGAGTTCAATAACAAGTTCAAATTGTTGTTTGATTATGTATATTAAAAAGTAGGGTTTTAATTATTTTGAATGTTCTTAATCAATTTTGGGCATTTCTGTTTGGTTGAATTTGGGTTAAAATAGATTGCACCATTATGTAGATCGTGTACAAATGAACTGATTCATATATTTGATAATGTTGTTTGACCCTTGCAATGACCTTATCGGAAATTTTACCGCCGCGGCAACAGAAACTTCGATCAAGTTTTCCAAGCGAACCCCGTGTTGTTTTTTCGAATTAAGCTTGCAGATATGTTCCCAGCATCTAAGAGAACATTCGTTTATATTTTGGTGAATTTCTGGGCAACTTTTTAGTCTCCGTAAAAGCCTGGTGGCCGCCTTTAATGTTGGCCATCCACCGGAGTTTGAACGGGGAAGACGACAAAGGAAAAATTACAATTTGACCCCGTGAAGTTTCCCCGTTTTACAACATTGGTACTTTAGTTTTAAAAAATTTCAAAAACTGGATTTCTGTTTTATTATTTTCAGAAATTATATTTTATTTTTATAATACTTTCAAAAATTTATTTTTATTATTTTAAAAATTTAAAAATTTATTATTTTACTTTGTGAAAATTATGTTTAATTTAAAAATAAATCTTAATTATTTAATTAATTAATTTTACATGATTATTAATTATTTAATTAGTAAATTAATTTCAATATTTATTGATTAATTAATTTAAATAGTTATTAATAATTTTAATTGATTATTTAATTTAATTAAATTATTTATTTTGATATAAAAATTCTGAAAAATAGTTTCGAGCTTCAAAATATTATTTTAAATTATTTTCAAGACTCGATAATTATTATTAAATTATTTTAAAGTCAGATACGGGTGTTAGACTCTATTATTTAATTATAAAATCATTCAGAGACCCGTTTTAATTTTAAAAAAATTTCAAAAATCCGTATTAAATAGACCGTTCGTCTGTTTAATACGAAACGAACGAGTCTAGACTCAGAAAAATATTTTGCTTTCATTAAAAATATTACAAGACTTAAAATATTTCATTTCGAAAGGTATCTTAAATTTGTAAACATTTCTGAGTCGCGTAATTATTGTAAAAGTGTATTTCGACTAGATTTCAGTTTTGAACATATCGAGTCGAACGTTTTGACGAACTGAGTTATATGTTACATGAAATATATGATATGTGCATTATGTGTTTATGTGTTATGTGAATGATGAGTCGACGTGTCTATTAAACTTTATATGATTAAAGATGATCCTTATCTGTTATTATCGGGTGGATAGACGATAAGGATAAATGTATAGACTAGACAATTATATATTGTCAGTTAATTGAATGGTATCTTTTATGATAGATACATGTAGTTCGAGCTATTCAAAGCCAGGCAAAGATTGTAAAAGTAAAGCCTGATTACGTGTAGTAATGAAACGAGTGGATACATAATAGAGATAAACCAAAAATGGTGATTGACAAGAAAGGTCAAGTAGCATGTCAATGGAAATATGAATATATCAGGACTGAGTGATATGGCAGATAGTTAAAAGATTAGGGGGTTATCAGTTGAGGTAGGTATCCCTAAACTTTTTTCAGATATACTGCAATTAATTCCACTCCTATTCTAAATTCAGAATAGTTAAAATGTTTTTATATTTCACTATAATTACTCTTAATTATGTAAGTACTTTTTTGTTCTTGTTCCTTAGTATGAATTGTGATCTCTTGAGCAAATACCTATTATTTTGGGTTATTTGCAAACCCTGTTTCAGGATGTTTTGAAATTAAAGTGATTTGAAATCAAAATAATTTATGGACTGGATGGTTATGATGAGGGCCAGTGATGAGCTGGACCCTAAGGGCTAGAGTTGGCTGGACCCTTTATGTATAAAGGCTAGAAATAGGCCTAGGTACCCTATATGTTGGTGGATCTATACAGATGGGTATATACACACACTATACCCTGACTGATCAACGGGTTATAGTGCATATGTTCGTTCTACTGTCCAGTCTAATTTATTGTTGATCGCCATTAACGACATTCCTTCTTGGAAAGTTTATGATTACAATATCAAACAAAGATTTGATTCAAAGAGATGAATCAGTGATACATTTATTGTTCTTTTATAGAGAAATGTGATTTATGATTAAAGGCCAATGAGGGCCGATGTTTTTATTCGCTCAACTGTTTTAAATAAATAAAAGTGTGTTAAAATCATTTAAAGATTGTTTCCAGAAGTTTCTTTGATATGATAACTAGAAACCAATTATGATACTTGTTGGGCATTTTAGCTTACTCTTACTTTGTGAATTCTTATTTCTTTCAGTATCAAGTGAGGATAAAAGTGAATAGCTCTTAATAGACAACAAAAGTGGAGAGATCCCAACAGAAGGAAGTTGAAGGTGTCAGAGTGATTAAGACAAGGAAGTTAGAAAAAAGGTAATAAAATTCTATTTAGTTATTGTAAATTTTAGAAGGTTAGATTCTTGTTTCATGCCATAACCTGTAAACGATCCGGAATAATGAGGGGTTACCTGTATATTTATTTTAATATACATGATTATATTGTTTAAAATTATTTAGTGACACCGAATCATGACCCCATATTTGGGGATATTACAATTGGCATCAGAGCCACAGGTTATTGGTCCCTGAAATAAGAATAGGTAGAAGTTAAGATACAAATGACATATCCTATAAGAGAAGGAAGACCCGAAGTAAACTCATGTTAAGTTTGAGTTAAGATTATCAAATACGATATTGTGTATTAATATAGAATGTTGTTAAGACAGGTGTAAGGCGATTATATGGATACTATAGATATATCGAGTACCTAGATCCTATAGTTATGAGGAGTTGATGGTCCGAATAATATTAGGAAAATTACCCTGATTTCTATGTGATTTTAAATGAAATTGAGATTGATTCTTTTGAGAATCTTGTATAAAGAAGCGACATATGAGTTTAGTATGATCCAGTTTAGGATCGTGAAATAAGGAATAATTATCAGTATTTAGTTAAGTAAGTCAATTGGAAAATTAGAGTTGCCAGTCTTAGAGGTGCTCGTAATGATGGATTCTGAATATTCTTGCGAGATTTTCCTGTTATTGGCAGTCATTTTACGGACATCGCGCATGGAACAACACCTTTACCTTATTAAGTATACTTGAAGTTAGTACGAAGATACGACCTTATCTACGGAAAGAGCATCAAATGGTGCTGATTGGTTGTAATTATGACGCTAAAAATATGACAATAAGGACAACCAGATGTTTGATTTTCAAAATTCTAAAACAAGTTTTCGAAAAAGATTTTCTTAATAGAATTTCTAAAAAATCTTTACATAAAATGAGTTTTGAAATTTTGGTTGTCAAATTACTACTTGAGTTCTTGTTGTCATAAGCATTAGATTACGCAGAAAAATACTTGACCGAACTCAGTATTGTTAGTTCAGAGGCCCAAGTAGACCCGCTAATACGGAGAAGTTTAAAATTTCCTCGGAAGAAGAGTGCAAACCTTGTTTAATAGTATGAACAATCGAATCATCATGCGAATACATTATTTATCCAATTTATGAAATTATTAAAGTTTAAAATGGGTTCATTGACTCAAAAGAAACCCGAGGATGATTGAAGAAAATGGAGGAATCTTCCAGACTGTTGAAGAAGAATAATATTCCTATCGACGAAGTCGAGGTGTTACAGGATCAATGGTTACGCTACGCGGCATATAAGAAATTAGAAATTATAATTATAAATTCCGTAAGAACATGATTATGGTCGAATTATTAAAGTATTAAACATGGAAAGATGACGCTAAAAATACAAGACTTACATGGCAGAGATGAAGCAAGAAGTTATGATGACAAATCCAACAAGCATACAATTATGCTCAGATTGTTAAGATATTAAAGGTATTTCCAAAAGATATTCCAAATCTATCATCGGACATTGATCTGGAATCTGTTACTCGGACGAGCCCTGAAAGTATGCATAAGTGAAACGTAGATGGCGACCAACGATGTCACTCTTTTACACAACTGCGTATACTCTTCTTGATTCTTGAATTCGTGTGAGCTTCTCTCAATGATAAGTATATGAGACAAGAAGGAAATAAAATTTATTGTATCCCTTTCAAAATATCCCTCTTCTCAAAATATTGCTTTTTGATTGAGACAAATAATGTTATGATGTGACGCTTTATCGAAATGACGAAGAGTTTGGTGAGACGCCACCTAATAATATGTTGTATGCCATATAGTATGAAAGACTGACCATCTTATGTACAAATATGGTTGTCTCATTCGTATCTAAATCATCATTCATTCTTTACTCTTCAATTATGACTTACTGATTTATGGATCCTTCCGATTGTTTCCTTGTACTATTATTCTTTTCAAAAGGTTTCCAATCAGAATCATATACAAAAATTCCCTCTTTTGTAAGGTCTATTCTTTGCATATTTTAAAAAAAAAAGTGAAATGATCCCGTGTAGCAGATGGAGTTATATGTTGAGTATGGGTAATTACAAGCCAATAAATGGTGGACTTATACATGCAAAGAAGAATCATTATGCCGATAACGTGGTTGACATGACGACATCAAATCACAAGCGGAAATCTGTATATATTATACATTTCAAGTCTGAGATTTTGGTGTAAACTGGAGTAGTTAGTGAACCGTATGAGGTAAATTAACCATTGAAATAAGAAAATAAAGTTGCGTATACCGGATAAGGAAAATAATTGATGGGACAATAGAAGCGAATGAAAGGAATTCTTAATAATAGCTAAACAATCGATGAATACATTATGAAGGTGAAGCATACCTCAACCATGTGGGAGATACTTATCATGAGGGTTCAAGATCAAAGAAATTTTTGTTATGAATAAACTTCAAGTGTGTTCTTCAAGGAATGGTTGGGTTTTCCCACTCAAGTAAGTGAGTTATGGTAAATTTGATGCTCCTAACTGAGCCAGTGAAGGAAGTTCAGTACGAAAAGACATAAGTGGAGATGAAGATATGGTGATTCAACTGCAAAGATTTTTAATAAGTAATGCTTTAAAACCAATTAAATTATTTGACAAGATTATTATAGTGTTGGTTGAGACCATGTGTTGGTTATCTGAAGTTGAACAATTTAACTAATAAGAACAAGTGTATATTGTCAAGGACAGATGAATTGTTAATTAAAGAGTTTGAATGGAAAATGAATTAGAATAATCCTGGAATAAAGTTTTTGAGAAACAGTAAAATAAATATTCATTAATTATATTTTGAAATATTATAAAAGAATTGAGGAAATGTATAGTTATACTAATCATTGTTTATGTGTGACCTTAGTTCGATTAAAAAACATATGTTATATTAGTTAGTAGTAAATGTGATTATAAACATGATATGTTTTGAAGTATTATGAAACCATGATTTTGGTTGATGGTGGTGGATTCATATGGTTGTTGGTTGTTTGGCTCATTGTTAGTGTCGGCTCGAGTCCAATTGATAGTCAATGATACAGAGGAGATGCTGCCTAAATTTTTAGAAATACCCTACTTACAAATGCAAAAGTATACTTCCGTGTGTTATTAATATTCTTGTTGATACTCCGAATGATTGCGATCTCGGTTCCTGAAAGAAGTGACTATAGCCAAACTGACTTTATATAATTGGTCTCTAATTTCATTTAGCTAGTAATCACTTGGTTCGATTGATCAATTTAAAGAGTTAATTGATTAATTTTACAAACTTATGGTCAGTTAAATGGAAATCGATTGTAATTAAATTAAGTCAAATTATGATGTTATTTTCATATCTGAAATCAAAGCAATGAGGGATTTGGAGGAAGTAAGGACACCGGAAGAATTCAGAAGTTTAGCGAAATTAGCGCGATGTTACTGCAAGCGTGCGGGACTTTAATTGGATGAATATGTCCTTTGAAATAGATAAGATAATTAAAAAGTTATTTGCACATGCGAATGAGAAGAATGTTTTCAAGAACTAAAGGCTCGATATAAAGCGAAGATAAGAAAGAAGGAGATAAAGAGATAAATGACATCTTTAAGATTCAGAAGCATAATAAAATAGGGTGATCTTACCATAAGTTTGTTGAGGCTTTGTTTAATTGGATATGCCTCTTTTGTAAAAGATAATAGAAATAAAAAGTTTATTCGTATACGCACGTGATAAGATGTATCCAAAAGTAGAGGATTAATACAAGCGAAAAAAGGAAAGAGGAAGAAATAAGAAATTAGTAACTACATCAATATGGATGTGGTTAGATGATCAAAGAGATTTTATCATCTGCAATAAGGTTTAATTAAATGACTTGAAGGTATCACAATATAGAACGACGATGTAATATGAATTTCTCTGAAATACCAAAAATAATGAGCCAGGAGAATGAAGAACTTAAATAGGAAAGGAAATGGAATAAAAAAGATGATAAAGAAACTTTATAAAATGCCAATGATATAGGTAAGATATGGGTATTATGTGGGACAAAAGTAAAGTGAAGAATTTTATGAAACATTTGTAATTGAGATATGAAATGCATCCCAGGAATACAATTATGTACTGAGGGTTAAAAGAAATATCTAGTGACCAGACATGAAAAGAAAATGAGGGAAAGCGTCAATTGAAACATTATTGATAGGTTATCCCAAACCTAGTCATTATCTTTTTATTAATGAACAGCTTGTCCAATAAGTGGGTTAGTTGTTCTTGAGGAAATGGTGGCACGTCATCAGATCTATGAATTAATTATAAATGATCAATACTATTTGATTAGAGATTTGATAAAATATTTAGAATACGATGAATTATGTCAAACCAGAATAGTATATATATCACTCCTAGATGAACGAACATTAAGGTAGAACTAAAAGATAGGAATTTGGCTAAACATCGTTAACTCAAGACATATATGTCAAAGAAGACTTTCTGATAATATGACCTAAAGAAAAGAACAAACGTTATATATGACTAGACATCAAGGGAGAGCATTGCAGTTAGTTTCGTTTGAGAACTCCTTGAAACCAAAATATATGGGTTAGAATATACGGGTGATGCCCCAAGGTTAGTAAATTTTCTTTACTCGATTGTGATTCAAGGAAATTAAGGTATGATGATAAGTTTGCGTGTCAATCATATCCAGTCGAGATTTTCTCGTTAATTCTTAATTCTGGAGTAATTTCAAGAACGTTAGAAATCGAATACGCCATGGTTTCAGTATATCATTCGCAGATTGACAAGAAGATTAATAGAACGATTAATGAGCCTCGAATGCGATTGAAAGCGATTACAAACTAGGTTAATTGAACAAAGAAACATGTGGGAATGAGGTTCAACAACCATTAACTATTGGAAACATTCTTGAGCACGAATTACTAGAATTAGAAAGAAAAGAGAATTAATATGTGTTATGCTGGTCCCTTTGAGACAGTAAAATAGGCAGGATAAGTGGAAGTGAGTTGGCTTCACCGCTACTCATATAACAGGTTTAGAGGGTGTTTATATATGTATACTCAGGTTGAGTAATTTAGCTCCATTATATATGTAAGATGGAGACTTGAGTTGAGTTATACGAGCAACTAATAGAATATGATGTAAGCAAGAGGCTGTTGAGTAATGATTGATGTTGCAAGTCAAAGTTTATGAAAAGTTGTAAAGTTGAAAGAACCACCTGAGAAAATGAAAGTGAGATACTTGAATGTATCATTATTTGATCCTTAATATGATTCTGAGAACAGAATCCTTTTAAGGGGGAAGGATGTAATATCTGGGATATAGCGTGTAATTATTTTTATCAATAAATGATTATTATGTGAAGTTTGGTGAATTATCTGATGATTGATAATAATATTTGGATGTTTATATATGATAAAATGTGAGTATATTAATTTTATTATATCCAGCATAAAATACAGATAATTATGGTATTTTCTTGGTAATTTTTGGACTGTTATATGATTTTATAATGATTTATGAATTTGTTAATTATGTTCTGAATGTGTACAAAACTATTTTATAAACCTAGAAATCATCCAACTTCAACCATTTTTATGTTTTTACAACCCGAAACTCTTCGGAAAACTCATTCCTAACTCAATCTGATAATTCGGGACATTTTCCATGTTTTGACTTTTTCGATCCGGAGTATAGTTTGACCCGTATGCGTCCCGCCGTAAAACTTTCGATACGATAATCATTTTGATAGGTCAACAAAACCCGTATTCTCGAAAGACGGGATATTATTACATTATTTTCATATAAAGTGTTTTACTAGAAGCCCAATTTGGATAATTATCTAATACATGTATCAAATCGGATCGTTTTTGCAGTTACTTAGCGGCTAAGTAACTTATTTTTCGATCCAATACGATCCAATGCGTATTAATATTCCATAAATATAAATAGCCTATTTCTTATTTCATTTTATTCGTATAATCATAATCGATCAGTAAAAATATAGAATTACGTTCTAAGAATCAAACCCAAAAACGAAGACATTACCGAATTCGGAATTGAGCGTGCGATATATGAAATCGAAGCTCTTGAAAAGCTCTTTCTAAATCAACCATCAATTTTAGTGCAAAAATCAAGGTTTAGTATTATTTATTTGTTTTATATTTTTTTATAATATTTTTAAAAATTGATTTTATTATTTTAAAAATTCAAAAACTCATTATTTAATTTTCTGAAAATATTTTTAATTCAAAAATAAATCTTACTTATTTAATTAATTTATTTTAGTTGATATCTAATTATTTAATTAGTCAATTAATTCAAATATTTATTGATTAATTAATTTAATTAGTTATTAATTAATTTTAATTGATTATTTAATTAGATTTAATTATTTCTTTTCAAGGATCGATATTTATTATTAAATTATTTTAAAGTCAGATACGAGTGTTTCGACTCTATTATTTAATTATAAAATAATTCGGAGACGCGTTTTAATTCCAAAAAATGTTCAAAAATTCGTATTAAATAGACCGTTCCTCCGTTTAATACGAAACGAACGCGTATAGACTCAGAATAATATTCTGCTTTCATTAAAATTATTTCAAAACATAAAATCTTTCGTTTCAAATGGTAGCTTAATTTTGTAAACATTTCTGAGTTGGGTAATTACCGTAAAATTGTATTTCGACTCGATTTTAGTTTTGAACATACCGAGTAAAATATTTTGACAAACTGAGTTATATGTTACATGAAATATGTGATATGTGCATTATGTGTTTATGAGTTATGTGAATGCTGAGTCCATATATCTATTAAACTTTATATGATTAAAGATGATCCATATATGTTATTATCGGGTGGGCAGACGATAAGGATAAACGTATAGACTAGACAATTATATATTATCAGTTAATTGAATAGTATCTTTTATGATAGATAAATATAGTTTGAGGCATTCAAAGCCAGTCATAGATTGTAAAAGTAAAGCTTGATTACGAGTAGTAATGAACTGAGTGGATACAGAATAGAGACAAACCTAAAATGGTGATTGACAAGAAAGGTCAGGTAGCCTGTCAATGGAAATACAGATACATAATGACTGAGTTATATGGAAGATAGTTAAAAGATCAGGGGGTTATCAATTGAGGAAAGTATTCCTAAACATTCTTCAGATATACTACAATTAATTCCACTCTTATTCTAATTCAGAATAGTTAAAATGTTTTTATTTTTCATTGCAATTACTCTTAATTATGCAAGTACCTTTTTGTTCTTATTTCTTAGTATGAATTGTGATCTCTTGAGCAAATACCTATTATTTCGGGTTATTTGCGAACCCTGAATCAGGATATTTTGAAATCAAAGTGATTTGACATCAAAATACTCTATGGGCTGGATGGTTATGATGAGGGCCAGTGATGAGCTGGACCCTAAGGGCCAGAGATGGACATACCCTTTATATATGAAGGCCAGAAATGGGCCTGGGTACCCTATATGTTGGTGGGTTTATAAAGATGGGTATAGATCCATGTTAGTGTTTGTGCCATAGAGACAACACTATTATGTTTATATAATGAAACATTTGGAATATTAATTATGATTCTATGGATTATTTTTTAGTAATTTGTTATATCTTTATTTTCTGTGATAAAATGTTAGATTAATAAATGTCCTTGGAATATGATATGTTATTCTATATCTCTAAGTACGTGACTTAAAAATGAGATTATGAGAAGATTATTGATATTCCTAAAGGTCCCTAGTTAAGTATTATTGTTAAGGGACGATAATAAATATGTTGAGACTAGTGTGTTTGTTGACTGATGATCACATCTCATTGATCATAGTTATAATGATACTAAAGTTAAAACACAGGCACATGTATCAAATACATGGTGCTAGATTGATCCGTTGTGAGATACTACATGTTTAATGTGTCATAAGTTAATTTCATAGTGATAATGATGTATTGGTCCTTAGACCTGAAATCATTATAATTCTATATGAAAATGAAAGTAATCCTTAACCGGGTAATCATAAAAGTATACGTTGGGTATATTATGAATCGTATGAGAAATAAGAAGGATCTAGATGAGATTTAGCCCTCCTTTATTTTAAAGGAGTGATATTTTTTATGTTTTTTGCAACGCTTTTAGTATTTTTTGCAACATTTTACACTGATTATTAGCAACACTATAAAGACCGATTGCAACGCTTTTACAAAAAAAATGCAAGGAACTATTTGTAAATTGGCATGCCCATAAATAAGACCATAGTATTAAAACCAACACAATCAACTAATTCACCAACCATAACATCAGTTATCACAAATAAACACAACTACCTTCACCCTCACTATCCTACCATCCCACATTACATGTTCATCTCATAAATTCCAAACAATATAATACAAACTGAATTTATAAAAATAAATAATCTTGAACTATCAATTCTAGTAGCAGGGTCATGCACCACATTCAATAGCTTCTTGTGGATAATAACATCTTTTGCTCTCTCAACATTCACGTCTAGCGCATACCTGCAATCAAAATTCATCACATTGTAGTCAATACTATTACAATAAGCTAATTAAAGAAATGCTAAGTTTATAAAAGATTAAGAAAAATGTTTTACATAAGGGGTCAGTGCTTTGCATAATCTTTCACTATAAAAGATCCACTTGCCCGATGAAAAGAATCAAACACATAAAAAACATTAGAAAAGTTTTCTTTCTAATGTTTTCTTCTATTACATACAAAATATAAACATATATACATATAGCTTATCTAAAATTATAAGTTAATGTAGTCAAAAATAAGTGAAGAAAACCATGATAATATCATTTAGTGAGTAGTGTCTTATACCTCATTTAACCGCGGGACAATTCGCATGACCTCTGGACCTCTACTATCAATTCGAATATTAGAACCAACTGCATCTGTAACATTAATGCTTTCCGTACCCTTCAACTCTATGAACGAATATAAACAACACAAGTAATGATATAAAAATATAAATATAAGATAATAATTCCTTAAGAATAAACAAATTCAATTTAATAGATAAATAAAGCACATATTGAATAAGCATTGTCCAGAAGAGTGTTAATAATATAAAGAATACCATTTAGTGAATCTGGAGCCATCTTCACTTCTTCCACAATAGAGAAGTTTACAAATCCAAATCCCTTGCTAAACCCATCGTACTGATGCATCACTCTTGCTGAAGTCACCTTCCCGTAAGCACCATAGGTATGCTCTAATTTTCTGTCGTCGATGGATATGTTGAGATTCTTTACAAATAGATTTGAGGCCTTCAATTTCTGTGTGTGGTAGTTCAACAACTCTTTCTTAGCATATACTAACTGATCTTTCTTTTTAGCTTTCCTCTAAGCCTTCCCTACATACAGCTTATTTGAGCCTGTTCACAACAGAAAGAAGCATATAAGTATTTAGATTCATTGATGAGTCTGAAATGCATACAAAGATAAAAGTTGAAAGTTTGCTTACTAATGATTGCACCATTCAGAGCCTCCATGGCCTTCTTAGCATCTTCATGTAAATTGAATCCAACAAACCCAAATCCTTTTGATACTCTAGCACTGTCCTTCATGATGACCACACTGGAGATGTTCCCATATTCTGAAAACCTTTCGCGAAGGACATCCTCTGTAACATCTTCACTAAGATACTTCACATATAGATTTATAAAATTTGATTCTTCACATGCATTCTCCCTCTCACTCTTCTTTATAAACATGGACACATATCTATACATAGACCATATAATTAGATTGGACAAGATTTTTACTCCACCAAGAAACTACGACAAGCAGTTAAAAAAGTTCAGGCTCCTTAGAAATGCCTCAAATATATACATCAATATAGGCAACTTATGACACTAAACATGACAGTATAAGAAGTCTCTTAATTAAGCAGATAAGAAGCAATAACTTAAAGTACATGTATCAAAGTTAATGATCATGTAGAAATTTAGATTAGGAGACACCTAATACAATTTATAGTTTTTACTACAAAATGAAATGAGAGGACCTGTATGGAACATGTATGGTAGGGAAGTGTGAAACATGTAACGAAACATCAAAGAAGCAACTACAGTTAAAACTGAATACATACATGTAATGAGTAGGGGGAAATTACATGATGCAGTTGACCCTAACGTTACAGATGAAACCTTACTAAATAAAATAAGAATCAGTGCAAAAATTCAGAAAGAGTAGGGGGGGCTTACAACTGCTTTCCCTCAAGAAAATATTGATGTAGAGCAGCATTAGCAGAAAGGGCAGAGTCGTCAGAATTAAAATGCACGAATCCAAATCCCTTACTCTTGCCATTTTCCTCAGCCACCTTGCAAGAAAGTATAGTTCCATATTCTCATGAAAACCCTAATTTTGAGACAAGACAGAGAGAGGCGGTTTCTTGAGTGCGTGGGTGCGTGTTTAAGTGTGAGTATCAAAGCCCCTTTCTGGTTTTTGTCTAAAATTTCAAAGCATGTGATTTTACCGCTTCCCAATTTTCAACCCCCGCCTCAACATTTCTTTATTTTAATTAATTATTTCTTTTTTCTGTTCTTAAATAATGTTTTTAACATTTAATTATGAATAATAGATAAATTCAACTATATATATTTTAAATCAATCCACTAATGACTTGATAAGTTTTTAAACATTCAATTAAACTAATATTATTTTTTTTGAAAAATATATAAAATATATATTTCAAATATAACTACACTAATTAATATTGTTTTGAATATTTCTTTATGAAAAATGAAGAAATTCAAAAATATAAAAATATTGTAAATAAATCCATTATTGACTTGTTAAGTTTTATAAAGCGTTCAATTTATCATTATAATATTTTAAATCACTGTACTAATATTATTAACTTCTAAAAATAAATAAAATATATATTTCAATTATTATTTCATTTATATGTAAAAAATTACTAATTAGTTAAATTCAAAAAAAATCATCTTTAATTATATATGTCATTTTGGTAACACATTTTGACTCTACCGCAACATCAAAAGAGAGGGGTTGCGGTAAATATTGGTTTTGAAGGCTACTATTAAACTTTTCTTTGGAACCCCACTGTGAAGGGTTGCATAATCTATGGCGTAGTATAAATTTATGGCTTTGGTTTTATAAGTACGACTAGCATGTCATTTTCATTATTCTTTTAATTATTTAACCTCAATTGTAACTCGAGTTTTCTTATGTAAGTACATTAGTATAGGTTGTTTATTTTAATGTACTTCAAGAAGGCATTATGCAAGAGGAGAAGCAACTATCAAGATAAGAAGAATGAAGACTTGTAATTGTAATTGTATTTATATTACTCGCCATAGATTGACCTTGATCCTTTCATTAGCTTGGAAGGATCACAGAAGATAAAGGCCATAACCAAGCATGTTTACATACCGCACTTTACATTTTGATGTATGAATGTATGTATAAAATAGTTAATGATGCATGCTTTAATTAGATTAATCATACATGAATGTATGTATTAGATACGTCACCCATGTCATGCCTTACAAATAAGATAAAATCTGTAACGACTCAAGATTTTAAAATTTACAAACGATTATGAGATTCTCGTGTTTATGAAACACGGAATGAAATATGAATATTCTTTATTTCTGACATGGGGCGATTTTGTCAACAATGGGTTCATTGAACTTCTAAGGTTGTGGGTTTTAAGCGAGACCGGTATGACTCCTCCATTACCTGGAAATCAAACCATTGACGAGTATTGATTTGAAGTATTTTGTTCAAGGAAAAATTGGGAATCTCTTTGTGATGGGATCATGATCGTTATAATACTAACAAAACCCTAATGTTTATATTAATTTGTTTAGATGCCTTCCAATATATCCAACGCGTTAAACCCTAGATCGATAAGGAGTATGCTCGCCAGAGAGAATTACTCCCATCTATCGTGGGATGGCATGTTGAAGTATATGATGCTTTTTAGACCTTTGGGTTTGACTTAACTAAGTTACTACAATAAGATTGTGAACTTAAAGGCGTAGAGTTTAGTGAGATTTATTGCATAAATATGAATAAATGTTGTTCCACTAGACTATCCAAGAGTTATATATTTGATATAATTGACAAATGTTGTCTGCCTTATTGAATGATGTTTTAGGAGTAAAGCCAAAGCTGAACTAAAATGTTGTGAAATTTGGATCTTGGCTCACTACAAAGTATATAGAAGATATTCTTCCTCAATTGATAGTTAGGGCTATAATTTGATAAAAATAGTGAAATATATAAATATTTCAAATATATATAAATAATCACTTGAACATAATTTAATAATCATCTGTGGACTAATTTATCTTATGCACTTAAACATCGTAGATATTAAAATGCCAAACAATTCAAACAACATCTCTGTACGATCAGTCCTTATGAAGGACAAGCTGACCGGAATAAACTTCCTTGACTGGCAGAGGAACTTGAGGATTGTCCTCAAATAAGAGCGCAAGCTCTATGTAATTGATATCCCTCGCCCTGAACCTCTCCCTAAAAGAGCATCCCGTGTTCAACATAATGTTTATAAGAAACATATCGATGATGACACCGATGTTCAATGACTCATGTTAGCGACCATGAGCGCTGAACTTCAGAAACAACATGAGAATATGGATTCTTATGATATGATTGTACACCTTAAGCATATTTTCGATGGACAAGCTCGTCAGGAGTGGTTTGATACTTTCAAAGTATTGCATGCATGTAACTAGGGAGAATGTGATCCGGTTGGACCACATGTTTTACGGATGATAAGGTATAAGGAGTACCTTGCCAAGTTGGGTGCCCCAATTGCTATGGAGCACAAGATTGATCTTATTTTGTAATCTTTAAAAAACAACTATTCTCAATTTGTGATGAATTATAATATGAATGAGATAGACAAGAACCCCACCGAATTGTTGGTTATGTTGAAAATTGTTGAGACCAACGTTCAGAAGGCGTCCCCTGCTCCCAAGCTGATGGTGAATAGGGGAAGACCAAAGGAAAGGGTAAATGGAAAGGCAAGAGGAAGATGAGATCTAAATCTAATGCCAATCCGAAATCTGCTCCGACCAAGGTTTTGAAGCCTGAAGGTGGTGTTGCAAAGGTTGGTGATTGTAACTATTGTAAGAAACCGGGTCATTGGAAGAGGAACTGTCATGCTTATTTGGAGGATCTGAAGATGAAGAAGGCTGTAATTGCTGCTTCTGATTCAAGTATTTATGTTATAGAAGTCAACTTGTCTACTTGTACATCTTGGGTATTAGATATTTGAAAGGCATATGTCATAGCCTATTTGTTTATTCGAGGATTTAATCAACTCAAATAAGGATGTAACAAGTAAATAATGGTTCTATCGTCAGAGAGATCTCTCAAAGTAACATATGTCAAAAGATTAAGTAACATTGTTCATCTACAGAATGTAGGACTTAATTCACTGGAAGAAGCTCAAGAAATTGATCAAGCTTCAGTGATATAAATCAAGATTGTGGATTTAATCAAGTGACAGAGATCTCGTCAGGGTATCAATTGATTACAGGGATTTAATCTGAAGAAAATCAAGACATGAAGAAACATCACAGAAGTTAGTCATTCATGAACCAGACAGTACATCGAGTGTCAACATTGAAGTGGTGAAATGGATTTAGTGATTTTCAGAAGATTGTCAGAAGAGTGGTTGTTGTTCAAGAATAATATTAATTCTCTATTAATTAATTAAGTCATATAATTTAATTAAGAAAATAAATTATATCTGCAAAGATTAATTTATTGATTAATTGATTAATTAATTCTGAATTAATATTATGGTTTTTCAGAATTAATTTTGAATTTAAAATCAAAATTAATTCAGCAAAGACAATCTTTTGTATTAGTATGACAATCAATAGTCATACCGAAAGTCATGCCAGTTCATTTAGATTGTCTTGCCGAAAGTCATACCAGTTCAATAGACCGTCATACCGAAAGTTCTACCAGTTAAAAAGGATTGTCTTGCCAGTTAAATCAAGGATTGATTTAATATAAAAGCAGCAGCTGATGTTCTAAAGACAGAGCATTGAATATCAAATTAACAGAAGAACATAGAACCAAGAAAACAGTAGAGAACTTATTGCAATTTCACAGATCATTTATTTCTAGTATTCATTGTTAAATCTAATCAACTAGAAATCCTTTTCTTGTTCTTGTGTAACTATCTAGCGGATCAAAATCTCTAGAACTTAATCTCAAATTGCATTTAGCATTTGATCCTTTTTATTACAAAAAGAGAAAAAGTTCATGTCAAATTTATTCTAGATTTGGAATAATTTATTTGAGATTAATCCCTTGTAAACGATACCATTGTTGTAACACCTTTTAAGTTTAATAATAGTTTTATTTAACTTGAATTTTGTTTCACTTTTTTATTCCGCATTTTATTCGATTAAACAGTATTGTTTGTATTCAACCCCCCTTCTATAAACATATTGAGACCTAACAATATTGGATGTGGTTCCCACATTTGTATAAATGTGAAGGTAGTGCAGGGAACTAGAAGATTGATGAAGGGAGAAGTCGACCTACAAGTAGATAATGGAGCAAATGTTGCTACTTTAGCTGTAGACTTATCATTTATCAATGCCCACTGGGCTTGTTTTAGAATTAGATAACTGTTTTTACGTGCCTACGATTTAAAGAAACATTATTTTGGTTTCTTGTTTGGACAAGAAAGGTTTTTCATTTTTGATTCAGAATAATAGTTGTTTCTTTTCATTCAATAATGTTACTTATGGGGTTGCACGTTTGTTTAATGGTTTATATGTTCTTGATTTAGATACTCCTGTCTATAACATAAATAATGATAATAAACGTATTAAGATGAAAGACACAAATCAAACATACCTTTGGAATTGTCGTTTAGGTCACATAAATAAGAAACACATTTCCAAATTACATCAAGATGGTTACTTGGAAAAGTTTAATTTTGAATCATACGAAGAATGCAAATCTTTTCTCATTGGAAAAATAGCTAAAGCTCCTTTTACCGGACAAGGTGAAAGGGCCTTCGAACGATTATGACTTATACATAGTGATGTATGTGGTCCAGTGCGTACGATGGCAACAGGTGGCTTTTACTACTTCATTACATTTACTGACAGTTTCAGTAGATATGGATATGTGTATCATTTGAACTTTACATTACATTTACATTTACTGACAGTTTCCCCTGTTTGCTTTTCCACTTCAGCCTTGTATTCTTTGAACTTTGATAAGATTATGGAGGATAATACTTAAGCTTCGAGTTTAAATTTTTCTTGAAGGAGTGTGGTATCGTATCACAGCTTACTCCTCCTGGAACACCTCAATGGAATGGATTTTCTGAGAGGAGAAATCATACCTGAAAGGATATCTTCGATATATTATTTATTTTGGTATTTATATGATTAAGCATAAAATTAAGAACACATAAATCCTCTCCATTAGGACATTAATTTAATTAATCCAAATCAGAGTCAAAAAGTCAAACTAGCAAAATCATGTCTTTTAAACAAATAAAAGAGATATTCCATTTTTGCAAAGTATCAAAACTATATCTTTACGGAATATATCTCTAAGGAAATATGATCAAAGAAGAAACATCAAGATATGATATTTCTTAGATCTGTGTTGCAACGGGAATATAGCAACAAGGTCGAATAAGGAATATTGCAGAAATATTCTTTAGATGTCTCGTGCTATACAAAAAATATTTAACTCTTCACTCCAAAATATACCTTTACATATATTAAAAGAGTTTTAATTCAAAGATTATTAATATTCAAGGTTGGAATATTAATATCCAGTTTTGTAACTAATTTATGAGTACTTATAGTAATTTTCTCCAATTTCGTAAAATCAGTATTTCTCTGAGAAAATTATTCAAAAATACTCAAACACATTTCCTATAATCCAAATATATTTTATATATTAGAAAATATATTTTAAGGATTTATACAAGTCAAAACTTTGGTTAAAAGATCCATCTCTTTTATTTCAAGACCAACGATATTTTTATTCGGAAGAAAGGCTGACAGAACAGTTTCATTTTTAGATAAAATACTTCCATATGTTAGAATGACTTTAAATTTGATATGGATCATTTAAATGGTTTTTTTAAGTACGATAAAAATTTCGTTGCATTCAGAGAATTTTTGTCCAGGCACAAAAATTGAGGCAGTTGGTCCCACGGTTGACCACGTTTTACCTAATTACCATTGACTAAAGTTGACCAAAACTTTGAGGACATCATTTTATAATATTTAGGTAATTATCCAATTTTTTATGATATTTATTTAAGAGTTTTTGGGTGGTCATATTTAATGGTGCTTAATCCTTAATTAAAGTAATTAAAGAATGATTAAAAGAAAAGGAAAATATATATTTAATATATATATATATATATATATCAGCTGAGTTTTGAATGAATACTAGCTTGTGCTTCCTTCCCACTTGCAAAGAAACACAACCTACTTGCCATGTCTTCAATCCATGTGACATACACCATCCACCATCCATTTTCCTTAAATCTCCACCATTCATTCCATCCAGCTTCTCCTATAAATAAACCCCCATCCCAACCCCAACCAATTTTCTTCAAGTTAAAGAGCCACAAAGTTGCTGGGATTTTTTTTAAGCAGTGCTTCTCTTCATCTCTTTCAAATTCTATACACACATTTTTTCTAAAAAACCTTCTCTCTCTTCTATATACTTAGATATATACAAGAGTTTTGAAACCCAAGCTTAGCTTCACCCAACCAAGCTTTATCCCACCAAGTGAGATCATCCACTACCACTTCCCGGCCTCCCGAAGGGCTGCCCAAGTTCGACCAAAGTTCGAACAGTTCTCTACTAGCACTTTCCTTTAAAAAGAAAACAGACTCTTTCCTTCATTCTATGTCAAGAACCAAATGTATAATCAAGATTAAAACATTGAACCTGGTTTGTTATCTCTTTAAATGATGAAATCTGTGTAAAATAGACCCTGAACATGCTAACACTTGATTCTCTTGGTTACTTGGTTAAATTGAACTACTTACATGTAAATTATAATTATCTGTGATCATAATACTTAGCATTAGTCTACTTTTAATCTACCTAATTGATTTAAGATTATTGAAATGTTAAGTCTATTTAAATGTGTGACCAAATGAATGTGCAAGCTGTCCTGATTGCAGTCTTAAGCTGAATACATTGAATCTAGATAAGAAATGTCTTGTTGTCTCCAATCTCTACTTGTCTATTTGATAGGTGTACTGAGTATGTGCATCATGTTTGCTTGAATATATATAATCTGTGGACTTATAGTGCAACACTGTTTACTATTTTGTATTTGTTTATGCTTAAGCAGTTATAAGAAATCAGATAAGATATTACTAATAGCGAATGACATACCTTCTTTAGAGACTGTTAAGACTTGTTTGGGAAATAGTTTCTCCATGAAGGACTTAGGTGATGCTACCTATATATTAGAGATCAAGATCTATAGAGATAGATCAAGGAAATTAATCGGCCTAAGTCAGAATACATACATTGCCAAAGTATTGCATCATTTTAGGATGCAAGAGGCAAAAAGTGGATATATCCCAATATCTTATGGGATATTGATCTCAAAAGACAACTGCCCTAAATCATTAAATGATATGGGCTGTATGAGCAGAGTTCCATATGCTTCGGAAATTGGATCTATAATGTATGTGATGATATGTACTCATCCTGATGTTTTATATTCCTTGAGGGTCACTGGACAGCTGTCAAGAATATTCTTAAGTACTTGAAGAGGACTAAAGATTCCACTATGCCATAAGTGCACATAGGCAACCCTTACTATACAGTTGCATAAGGCCTAAATATTGTTGCATAAGGTAATAAGCAACACCAAAGAGGGGTTTCCAATGTAGAAGTGGCCCTAGACACCTAATGTAACACTTTGTGCAACACCTCTATGTATTACATTATGCTGATTTTGCAACAATAGAGGCAAATATTGGCAACAACACTTAGTGTTGCATAAGGCATGATAGGACACTAAACCAGGTCCTACGTGGCAAGTGATACATCAGATGCCAGGTCAGCAGGAGGGGTTCCCAATAACCACATCAGCATGCCATGTCGGTATACCATGTCAGCAGGGGTCAACTTGCCACATCAGTTGTGGGTCCCAGTTTGCCACGTCAGCAATGGGACCTATATTACCACGACATATGTGGGGCCTACTTTGTTTATGCAACACCATGTTAGTGCATTTGTAACATCAATTTCATTTAATTGTAATAATATATACAACTTTATGAAATACCATTTTTAAAATTGCAATAGCATTACAATCAAGTGCAACATAATATAACGCAATATGCAACATCATATTCTGGAAAATGCAACACTTGCAAACATAAAATTTATACATAACTGGTCTGCTTTGACATGATACCTGCCATAAGTGGCATCTAACAATACATCATTATCAGGCATCCAACAAAAATAGCCCTATCGGGCATCCAACATAAATAGCCCGCATCCAACAAGTTCTAAATATACGAAAGTACAAAAATACATACACCCAATTACAAATTTAAAACACCAAAAGTACATCAAATATTTCTTCAAATAAACAGAAATACCAAAGAACAAAGTCACTAAGAAGTTTCGCCTTGAGTGCCTTGAGTGACTAGAGTACCATTTTCCTCATAATAACTGGAAACCGTGGCATATACATCTTTGAGATTGAATGTCATACCAGGATTTACTTCTCCCAATTTTTTCACCATCCAAGCCATGTTTTCCTGCAATTTCCAGTTGAACTTGGCCTCCAATTCGCTCTCAAGAACACTCATCTTTTCAGTTAACTCTTGCACTTGTTGTTCAGTTGAGGCCTTAGTTGACGTCGAGATAGACTTAGTACCGGTCCTTCCAAGTAGCCAGTTTGGTGCATTGGCCTGTCCATCAGAAGCAACTGCATTTGCTTCGGCCTCATTTTCCTCTTCCATCAACTTCTGAATTTTTGCCTGCAAAAATTGGTTAGTGCAGTAGCTAAATATGCCATTAATATAAACTACCACTATACAATAAAATATACTTACAAGTTTCTCCTTCATTTGTTCCATATTTGACTTGTATTCCCGCCCTTTTTCTCGCTTACGAGTGATTGAATATATTTCAGCATCGCAGGGATGCTCAAGATCTAGATCATCCTTTTTCTATCAGAAATGTACAAAATTAGTCCTTTAAATGCCTGAAAAATAGGGGTATTTAAATAATCAAATAGAGTAAATTACAGGGGTGTGGCTAACGTATACACTCATTTTCTTCACTTTTTTATCCTTTTTTTCACCTTTGTTTTTGTCGGTCCTCGCTTCAATTTTTAAACATCTTCTTCTTTAATTATATTTACGCCGCCACGGTTATGGCTTCGCCCTCCTTCTTCCTACCCTCCTTCTTCCTGCCATGAACACACAACGCTCACCCACACCCACTCAACACACTCACCCTTGTCTGCAATCTCTCATACCACGCCTCTCAATCCCACTCATTTTTTAACACAACATCATCCTATTGTCTATTCCGTCTCCGATCATTAAAACCAACAAACCCTCCCTAGTTCAAAAATAACAAAAACCATCACCTACCACCACCTTCTTTTCCCTCTCCCTTTCTCCATCTCCATCACCTACCACCACCGCCGTTGTCACGCGACCGATGGTGGCCTTCACCGACACCCCCAAATTCTCCAGTTAATATATACATCGTAAACCCCCAATTTTCCTATCAAATTCATACACAAACCTCCAAAATTCCGATCAAATTCATCACAAATTCCCAAATTTCCGATCACATTCAGTGTATGTATAGTTTGTATGTATTACTGTTGTTGTTGTTTAGAGTTTTGTCATGGATGCACTTAATATGTTTGAATATCTCGAAAAAGATATGGGTTGGCATGGTTGAAGATGTTTAGGGTTTTGACTTCGGCGAGAAATGGAGAGGAGAAGAGCGGGTGACGATTAGGAAGAGGAACAGAGAGAGATCGGGGGTGAGATTATAAATGAAATTGGAGTTGGAGATTTGGGGGGTTGAAGTTAAAGACAGGGACGGGGAAACAGTGCAGGAATTTTTGTATCCTTTTCATTTATTTATATTTCTTAAACACTGATGTATTTTTACCTTTATATCCCTGTAATTTACATTTTTAATTGAGTTAACGGTGCAAACTTCACGGTCTTGACAGTAGGCACGTTTTAGAAAAGCGAAAATGAAATTCAACCACCATTTTGAGAATTTGAAAATCCGGCCAATATTTTGAAAATGAGTGTAAACGTTAGCCACACCCCTGTTATTTAACCTAATCAAATATACTAAGCTGATCAGCGCAAAATCTTTGTTTTTAAAGCCTGATCGATCTCGATCAATACAGAGAGAGTAATATTCAGCATTACAGAATTTAGACCATAAAAGACATAAAACAACGACTATACAATCAAGACATAATCGTTTATCGAAAAAGACATAAGGCTGCAACCATACTGTAAAAACAGATTCAAAACCTAAGATACACAGGAACTTAGAGCAAAATATTAAATAGAATGCCTGAAGAAATGTAATTGCACAGCTTATTCAAATACAAATGCTAAAAATAGAAGTGGATGTCTGTTATGGTTTGGTGGTCTGATTGATATAAGAGGCTACTCAAAAAATGCATATAATCTATGTCAGGCTTGCTGCCTCTGAGTTAAGCGACTCAACTTTTTCCGAGCTATTATTTCTTATAATATCTTCAAATTTTCATACACTTAAGGAAGTTTACTTTCACCATGGTTATGATTTATTTTGCATCAGGAAGCAAGGGTTCCACACAAAAGAAGCGAGTTCAGCTCATATTAATATTGGTCTTTGCACCAATAACTTGTTATGTCAAATTCTGAAAGCTTGTTCTATTCTTTTAGAACTAAGTTAAAAGAGATGCATGCAAACTTAATATCAGTAAAAATAGAAAGGAAACAAGATTTTTAAATGTGTATGCAGGAGACGTTTAACCTGGAAATATGTTTGTATTAACTATTTAGTTCTCCTACTGTCATATAGATAAAAAAAACTTAACTTTAGACTAATCTTTGTTTCCCTAAAAAAAAAAAATCTATTTAACAACCACACTTGAACAAAATAACCACACTTAAATAAAACACCCATCATATTATAAATAATATATAAAAATTCTTATATAACACAAGTATACCTAAAAGGACACGATAAAATATATTTACCTATTTACGATAACAAACAACCATAATGTAAATCATTGTGTTAAAAATAAACTTGCAAAATTAAAAAAATTACCAATTTTTCGACAACCAGGGCAACAGGTTTATGACCTAATGTGTGCGTCTCAACCAATGACTTACGATGCTCGACATTTTCCCTAGCCAATTTCTTATATTTTGTTCTTGTAAATCGAAACGTGCTTCTAAATGATCCTTTGACTTGCCACTAATATTAAGTAGAGTACCTAATATTTTCTCATATACGTTCTTTTCAATGTGCATGGGATAAAGGTTGTGTCGAAGTGGATTATGTCTCCAATATGAAAAATAAAAAAAAATTGATTTCTTTTTGATAGGAGATTCATTTTTAACCTTTTTCTTGCCCTTCCTGAAATGTTTTTCGTACCCCTGCAATAACTCTTCAATATCAGTTCCTTATAGAACTGGTGGAATCCGTCGCATTTCAATATCACCATTAAAGTTTTTTTATCCAGCCTCCACTTATGTGTAGGCTTAAGAAACTTCTTATGGTTCATGTAGCACATCTTTCTGCTGTGTTTTAAATAACATGAAGAAGTCTCGTAATGGCAAACAGGACAACCTAGTTTTCCCTTCGTACTCTAGCCGGACAACGTTGCATATCCGGGAAAATTGCTAATGGTCCATATCATGCGTGCACGCAACTTAAAATTCTGGTCAGTCAAGGCATCGTAAGTTTCAACACCGACATCCCATAATTCTTTTAACTCCATAATCAAAGGTTGCATATACACGTCGATATTATTGCTTGGAGAATCTGGACCCGATATTAGTGTTGAGAGTATCAAATTTTCTTTCTTCTTGCACAACCAAGGTGGAAGGTTATAATTTACGAACAGAATTGGCCATGTGCTATGAGTTAAATTCATTGTACGATACGGGCATAATCCGTCTGCTGCTACACCTAAGTTAACATTTTGATGTTCCGAGGAAAAATCAGACTATTGAGCATCCATCATTTTCCAAGCCTCGCCATTAGCCGGGTGTCTTAGTTTCCCATCCTTTTTACGTCCCACTACATGCCATGTCATAATCTTGGAAAACTCTTTGCACACGAACATTCTTTGCAACATTTTCTGACACTTTGTGAATAAACTTCTCCATATCGTTATTAACACCACTGCCTTTTTTCTCTTGTACAACCCACCTTGAAACTCCACAAGTATGACATTCATCTTTATCTTTATTTTCTGTCCAATACAACATGTAGTTATTTGGGCATGCGTGTATTTTCTCATAATGAAGACCTAAATCCTTAATGACATTCTTTGCAGCATTGAAGGACAAAGGCAGGTGGGCTTCCGAAAACGCTTCTTTCATTAGCTTAAGCAACTCCCCAAATGCGGACTCACTAATTCCATGAACACACTTTAAATGATAGAGTCTGATCATGAAATCGAATCGAGAAAAGTTAGTACATCCCAAGAATAATGGTTGTTTTCCTTCCTCAATCCTTCTATAAAAACTTTTGTGCCTCTGTATTTGGTCTTCCTTTATAATTTTCCCACTTTTTACCCATACACTTGAACATCTCGTCTAAGTTATTCCCAAAATGCATCCCTGTTTCGTAATCCATGAAGTTAGTACTAACCCTTGGCTTCATTTGTTAAGTTTCATAAATCCATTTGACATGTGCTAGGGAAGGACTACTACAAATAAGATGGTCATTGATGACCTCTATTGTATGCCATTTACGTTCAATACAGTTTTTGCGAGGGAACTTCATTTCGTTGCCCTTCGCATAAACTGGGAAGGCATTATCTAAAAAATCTATCACCCCTTGTCCATATTCTGCGCTATATCTTGGTAGTCCTATCCAAATGTTACTCTCAGAGTCCATTACGAATGCCTAAACTTAGTTTAAACCTACTTTCACCTAGAAAAAATAGAGTAGATGTGACAATGAACTTAAGGTTTTATACTTGACTAACAGAGAGCCTACGAATAACACAAGGTGTACAAGAAGTAATATGTGGCATGCAGTAGTTTGATCTGTAAAGAAGGTTTGTAAGAAGAGGGTTACATTAAGATAAATTGTAACAATTTTCAGGGTAACTGGATATACAAGTGGGGAAGAGGTAACAACATTGGCCAAAACTATAAGGAAAAGAAAAAAGGAGACAAATCTGAGTATTGTATTTTACACAGGTCCAAATTAAAAGCATCAGGACAATAAAATTAATATATATTTTGTATACATATTCATTCTAGATATGATTCTAAGGCTAAACGATGTCTATAACACAAATCCTCAAGTCAGCTATATCTTCTTCAAAGTCTTCCTCCTTGTTAGAGAACTAATCATGGGCCGGACTTATTTACGGAAGTTTGGCAGCCCTGTTTTGAGTAAAGCAGGGAACTTCGACGGAAGTAGTAGCACGACAAGAATAAAAAGGTAAAGGTGTTGATGTTGAGTAGGTCATTAAGTCAGTGTGTGAGTGTTTGATAAGTTCAGAAGTAAGAAGAATTAGAAATTAGATCGGCCTAACTAAAGGGACTTTAATCCAATAGATTTCGTATTTTAATCAGCTTTAGGGAATTGGAGTATATTGACAAGGAGATCTAAATTCCAGTCTTAACCTCACATAACACAATACACTAAACAAACTGAATATTAATCCATGTCATAGGACAAACATAGAACCCTTAAAAGAACACAATCAAATTAAAAAACATGAAAAAAATTTAAATTAAAATATAAACACAATCAAATTAAAAGAACACAATCAAATTAAAATAGAAACACAAACATATGGAGGAAACTACGAAAAAAATTAAAAACCCCCATTCGATCACAAAATTAAAAGAACACAGTCATATTAACTTTGAATTAGATTAAACATAAAGGAAGAAAATTACCTAACTAGAATCAAATTAAACATAGAAGAACACAACCAAATCGCTAACAGCATTACAGAGAAATGAAAACATAAATTATTCAAAATCAAGTGACCTAGAATAGCTGAGTTATTATAATTTAGTTTTTTTCGTTAAAAGAAGGAAGTTTATAGAGCTCAGTAGTATGTACTGATTGTTAATTGATTTTAGTTAAATTTTTGAATGTTACAGTGCTTCGAGAAGCTGGGGGTTTTAAACGGATCCTAATTGCTAAAATTGTTCCTAAATAAAACCTGAATTTAAATGTAAATAGTTAATACATCACCAGCAATGGATAGTCGAAAACAGATCAAGTTGATTAGTAAAATAGATCCGCAAAATCATATCAAAAAAACAACGCGTACAAATACGCAAAGCTAGGATTCGAGTATAACCTGATGAAATTCTTCAAAGTAATACCAAGCGCTTTAAACGCAGCACCAATCAAGCTACTTCCAGTGATATAAATCCGCCTATCAAACACACAATACAAAAATATCTTAAAAATAAACCCTAAATCAAAAGTCTTAAAAATAAACCCTAAATCGAAATACTAAAGCCCCAAATCAAAAGCCCTAAAAATAAACCCTAAATCGAAAAAGGTTCAAAATATCTTCAAAATTACCTGCAAAATCCACCAATGTAAAGCCCCCAAAGTATTTGTAAGTTGAAAACGAAGCTCAGATTTATAAAACATTGCCCAGATTTAGAAAACGAAGCTCAGATTTAGTCAACGAAGCTCATATTTAGGAAACCATTGCCCATACTTACCAATCACTACAAGAAATATGACCATTTATGATGGTTTTTTTTGAACTGAAACCGTCGTAATTGAGCCATTTACGACGGAAAAAAATCGTCATTTCTGGTCGAGTAGTAAGTTCAATTTTTCGTCGCAAGATAAAATTGCGTCGCAAATTAGGAAGCAGGGGCCCACATTCTCAATAAAATAATAAATCTACTTACGACCGAATATTTCGTTGTAAGTTTTCTGTAAGTTATCAACATACGACGAATAATAATATCGTATGTTAATTACTTACGACGGAGGAAACGTCGTATGTTTTCTTTTCAGACCCATCTTTAATAAAATAAAATATAAATTTATGACGCAACTATACGTCGTAAATTAGTAACTTACGACGGAATATGTGATGAACAACCGTCGTAAGTTTGTATTTGCATTTCTGATATTTCAGTTTCCAGCCCTTTCTGGCTTCCAATTTAAATTATAAGCCTGTCAAAGTCTAATGCAATCATAAACTTAACACAAACTCTAAATCTGCCAAAGTTTAATTTCATTTCCGAAAAATAGCAACCATCGCAAAAAATGTGCAAGAACTACAAACATTGGACGAACACTAAATGATAAAAGCCAGAAACAGATCTCGTATGATCTAGCGAGAAAACCTACATAAAAATTAATGTACTAAAATGTTTACTTTTCCATAAGCGGTCTTCCTACATTTCTTACACTTGCAGTACACGCTCATAAAAGTTCCGACAGCTCCATATACACTTCCTCCTATACTGGTCATAAAGCCCAACATCAAACATCTTCCAGAAACTCTTCTCATTGAGCTCTGACACGGCATACCGTGGCTGGAACACATGGTTTTCAATCAACCATCTCTCCAAGCGGCGCACAGCCTGTGCACCATCGAACTCCTTGCCCCTTAAGACGAGTCCAGGAGCGTAGTAGACAGGTCAGAACTAGCAAAGCAAAAAAAAGAAGAAGTCATCAGATCAGATATTCAGTGCTAACAACCAGGTCAATGATTGAATTAAAGTAAAATGGACTCGCGGAATAAGTAATTGTTGGATCATGTTAGTATGGAATCCAGATGTACAATCAATCAGTCATTTCCAGAGATGGTGAAGACTTTTTTAAGTATAAGAGAGATGCACCACAAATATATGTATTTCAAAGGCTTAATTAAGATTAACTTTTAATAATTGGACAAATTAGCAAAACATTATGTCTTCATGCGCTAATCTCAAATTAGCTTGACTAGTGTTAAAATTTGAATGTACTGATTGCTTAATTACAGTTATTACATTATGCTTATATTCATATGTTTAAAACATGTGTATATTACTCCTTGTAGAAGACAAATTATTATTATATATAAGACTTTTTAACTGTCATTGCAAACTATCTCGTTATTTTAATTAAATACTATATGTTCAAGGTAACATGCCTATACTACCCCTTGTATATGTCTTTAATTACAAATTTACAATATTATTCATTTTAAATTTTGAAATACAGAACAATTCTACTCGCTTTGGAGTGTTAAACTTTATATTTAATTTAATTATAATAAAAAAGATTAGGTTGTAACATGAGCATAAAAAATTAACAATCAACTTATTTGTTAAGTGTGTGTATTTATATATAATTTTGGAAATTAGAAGATTGATAGTCAAACTTAATCATTGAACTTAAGATGAGTTTTTCTCTCCTTTTTTATGCCATCTGCCTAAGCTTCCTTTACTGTCATTACATCCAAGTTTTATTAACTTAAGCTGTCACTTAAAAAAGAATTTCTTAATCTATAATTGTGGGCGATAATAGATTGAATTAATAAGGAATTCCTTATTAATAAACTCAAATGATCATGACATGTTCCAATTCCTAAAGCTGAAACGAGTACCTAATCATCATGTTATAATGTTACGATAACAAACAACCATAATGTAAATCATTGTGTTAAAAATAAACTTGCAAAATTAAAAAAATTACCAATTTTTCGACAACCAGGGCAACAGGTTTATGACCTAATGTGTGCGTCTCAACCAATGACTTACGATGCTCGACATTTTCCCTAGCCAATTTCTTATATTTTGTTCTTGTAAATCGAAACGTGCTTCTAAATGATCCTTTGACTTGCCACTAATATTAAGTAGAGTACCTAATATTTTCTCATATACGTTCTTTTCAATGTGCATGGGATAAAGGTTGTGTCGAAGTGGATTATGTCTCCAATATGAAAAATAAAAAAAAATTGATTTCTTTTTGATAGGAGATTCATTTTTAACCTTTTTCTTGCCCTTCCTGAAATGTTTTTCGTACCCCTGCAATAACTCTTCAATATCAGTTCCTTATAGAACTGGTGGAATCCGTCGCATTTCAATATCACCATTAAAGTTTTTTTATCCAGCCTCCACTTATGTGTAGGCTTAAGAAACTTCTTATGGTTCATGTAGCACATCTTTCTGCTGTGTTTTAAATAACATGAAGAAGTCTCGTAATGGCAAACAGGACAACCTAGTTTTCCCTTCGTACTCTAGCCGGACAACGTTGCATATCCGGGAAAATTGCTAATGGTCCATATCATGCGTGCACGCAACTTAAAATTCTGGTCAGTCAAGGCATCGTAAGTTTCAACACCGACATCCCATAATTCTTTTAACTCCATAATCAAAGGTTGCATATACACGTCGATATTATTGCTTGGAGAATCTGGACCCGATATTAGTGTTGAGAGTATCAAATTTTCTTTCTTCTTGCACAACCAAGGTGGAAGGTTATAATTTACGAACAGAATTGGCCATGTGCTATGAGTTAAATTCATTGTACGATACGGGCATAATCCGTCTGCTGCTACACCTAAGTTAACATTTTGATGTTCCGAGGAAAAATCAGACTATTGAGCATCCATCATTTTCCAAGCCTCGCCATTAGCCGGGTGTCTTAGTTTCCCATCCTTTTTACGTCCCACTACATGCCATGTCATAATCTTGGAAAACTCTTTGCACACGAACATTCTTTGCAACATTTTCTGACACTTTGTGAATAAACTTCTCCATATCGTTATTAACACCACTGCCTTTTTTCTCTTGTACAACCCACCTTGAAACTCCCAAGTATGACATTCATCTTTATCTTTATTTTCTGTCCAATACAACATGTAGTTATTTGGGCATGCGTGTATTTTCTCATAATGAAGACCTAAATCCTTAATGACATTCTTTGCAGCATTGAAGGACAAAGGCAGGTGGGCTTCCGAAAACGCTTCTTTCATTAGCTTAAGCAACTCCCCAAATGCGGACTCACTAATTCCATGAACACACTTTAAATGATAGAGTCTGATCATGAAATCGAATCGAGAAAAGTTAGTACATCCCAAGAATAATGGTTGTTTTCCTTCCTCAATCCTTCTATAAAAACTTTTGTGCCTCTGTATTTGGTCTTCCTTTATAATTTTCCCACTTTTTACCCATACACTTGAACATCTCGTCTAAGTTATTCCCAAAATGCATCCCTGTTTCGTAATCCATGAAGTTAGTACTAACCCTTGGCTTCATTTGTTAAGTTTCATAAATCCATTTGACATGTGCTAGGGAAGGACTACTACAAATAAGATGGTCATTGATGACCTCTATTGTATGCCATTTACGTTCAATACAGTTTTTGCGAGGGAACTTCATTTCGTTGCCCTTCGCATAAACTGGGAAGGCATTATCTAAAAAATCTATCACCCCTTGTCCATATTCTGCGCTATATCTTGGTAGTCCTATCCAAATGTTACTCTCAGAGTCCATTACGAATGCCTAAACTTAGTTTAAACCTACTTTCACCTAGAAAAAATAGAGTAGATGTGACAATGAACTTAAGGTTTTATACTTGACTAACAGAGAGCCTACGAATAACACAAGGTGTACAAGAAGTAATATGTGGCATGCAGTAGTTTGATCTGTAAAGAAGGTTTGTAAGAAGAGGGTTACATTAAGATAAATTGTAACAATTTTCAGGGTAACTGGATATACAAGTGGGGAAGAGGTAACAACATTGGCCAAAACTATAAGGAAAAGAAAAAAGGAGACAAATCTGAGTATTGTATTTTACACAGGTCCAAATTAAAAGCATCAGGACAATAAAATTAATATATATTTTGTATACATATTCATTCTAGATATGATTCTAAGGCTAAACGATGTCTATAACACAAATCCTCAAGTCAGCTATATCTTCTTCAAAGTCTTCCTCCTTGTTAGAGAACTAATCATGGGCCGGACTTATTTACGGAAGTTTGGCAGCCCTGTTTTGAGTAAAGCAGGGAACTTCGACGGAAGTAGTAGCACGACAAGAATAAAAAGGTAAAGGTGTTGATGTTGAGTAGGTCATTAAGTCAGTGTGTGAGTGTTTGATAAGTTCAGAAGTAAGAAGAATTAGAAATTAGATCGGCCTAACTAAAGGGACTTTAATCCAATAGATTTCGTATTTTAATCAGCTTTAGGGAATTGGAGTATATTGACAAGGAGATCTAAATTCCAGTCTTAACCTCACATAACACAATACACTAAACAAACTGAATATTAATCCATGTCATAGGACAAACATAGAACCCTTAAAAGAACACAATCAAATTAAAAAACATGAAAAAAATTTAAATTAAAATATAAACACAATCAAATTAAAAGAACACAATCAAATTAAAATAGAAACACAAACATATGGAGGAAACTACGAAAAAAATTAAAAACCCCCATTCGATCACAAAATTAAAAGAACACAGTCATATTAACTTTGAATTAGATTAAACATAAAGGAAGAAAATTACCTAACTAGAATCAAATTAAACATAGAAGAACACAACCAAATCGCTAACAGCATTACAGAGAAATGAAAACATAAATTATTCAAAATCAAGTGACCTAGAATAGCTGAGTTATTATAATTTAGTTTTTTTCGTTAAAAGAAGGAAGTTTATAGAGCTCAGTAGTATGTACTGATTGTTAATTGATTTTAGTTAAATTTTTGAATGTTACAGTGCTTCGAGAAGCTGGGGGTTTTAAACGGATCCTAATTGCTAAAATTGTTCCTAAATAAAACCTGAATTTAAATGTAAATAGTTAATACATCACCAGCAATGGATAGTCGAAAACAGATCAAGTTGATTAGTAAAATAGATCCGCAAAATCATATCAAAAAAACAACGCGTACAAATACGCAAAGCTAGGATTCGAGTATAACCTGATGAAATTCTTCAAAGTAATACCAAGCGCTTTAAACGCAGCACCAATCAAGCTACTTCCAGTGATATAAATCCGCCTATCAAACACACAATACAAAAATATCTTAAAAATAAACCCTAAATCAAAAGTCTTAAAAATAAACCCTAAATCGAAATACTAAAGCCCCAAATCAAAAGCCCTAAAAATAAACCCTAAATCGAAAAAGGTTCAAAATATCTTCAAAATTACCTGCAAAATCCACCAATGTAAAGCCCCCAAAGTATCTGTAAGTTGAAAACGAAGCTCAGATTTATAAAACATTGCCCAGATTTAGAAAACGAAGCTCAGATTTAGTCAACGAAGCTCATATTTAGGAAACCATTGCCCATACTTACCAATCACTACAAGAAATATGACCATTTATGATGGTTTTTTTTGAACTGAAACCGTCGTAATTGAGCCATTTACGACGGAAAAAAATCGTCATTTCTGGTCGAGTAGTAAGTTCAATTTTTCGTCGCAAGATAAAATTGCGTCGCAAATTAGGAAGCAGGGGCCCACATTCTCAATAAAATAATAAATCTACTTACGACCGAATATTTCGTTGTAAGTTTTCTGTAAGTTATCAACATACGACGAATAATAATATCGTATGTTAATTACTTACGACGGAGGAAACGTCGTATGTTTTCTTTTCAGACCCATCTTTAATAAAATAAAATATAAATTTATGACGCAACTATACGTCGTAAATTAGTAACTTACGACGGAATATGTGATGAACAACCGTCGTAAGTTTGTATTTGCATTTCTGATATTTCAGTTTCCAGCCCTTTCTGGCTTCCAATTTAAATTATAAGCCTGTCAAAGTCTAATGCAATCATAAACTTAACACAAACTCTAAATCTGCCAAAGTTTAATTTCATTTCCGAAAAATAGCAACCATCGCAAAAAATGTGCAAGAACTACAAACATTGGACGAACACTAAATGATAAAAGCCAGAAACAGATCTCGTATGATCTAGCGAGAAAACCTACATAAAAATTAATGTACTAAAATGTTTACTTTTCCATAAGCGGTCTTCCTACATTTCTTACACTTGCAGTACACGCTCATAAAAGTTCCGACAGCTCCATATACACTTCCTCCTATACTGGTCATAAAGCCCAACATCAAACATCTTCCAGAAACTCTTCTCATTGAGCTCTGACACGGCATACCGTGGCTGGAACACATGGTTTTCAATCAACCATCTCTCCAAGCGGCGCACAGCCTGTGCACCATCGAACTCCTTGCCCCTTAAGACGAGTCCAGGAGCGTAGTAGACAGGTCAGAACTAGCAAAGCAAAAAAAAGAAGAAGTCATCAGATCAGATATTCAGTGCTAACAACCAGGTCAATGATTGAATTAAAGTAAAATGGACTCGCGGAATAAGTAATTGTTGGATCATGTTAGTATGGAATCCAGATGTACAATCAATCAGTCATTTCCAGAGATGGTGAAGACTTTTTTAAGTATAAGAGAGATGCACCACAAATATATGTATTTCAAAGGCTTAATTAAGATTAACTTTTAATAATTGGACAAATTAGCAAAACATTATGTCTTCATGCGCTAATCTCAAATTAGCTTGACTAGTGTTAAAATTTGAATGTACTGATTGCTTAATTACAGTTATTACATTATGCTTATATTCATATGTTTAAAACATGTGTATATTACTCCTTGTAGAAGACAAATTATTATTATATATAAGACTTTTTAACTGTCATTGCAAACTATCTCGTTATTTTAATTAAATACTATATGTTCAAGGTAACATGCCTATACTACCCCTTGTATATGTCTTTAATTACAAATTTACAATATTATTCATTTTAAATTTTGAAATACAGAACAATTCTACTCGCTTTGGAGTGTTAAACTTTATATTTAATTTAATTATAATAAAAAAGATTAGGTTGTAACATGAGCATAAAAAATTAACAATCAACTTATTTGTTAAGTGTGTGTATTTATATATAATTTTGGAAATTAGAAGATTGATAGTCAAACTTAATCATTGAACTTAAGATGAGTTTTTCTCTCCTTTTTTATGCCATCTGCCTAAGCTTCCTTTACTGTCATTACATCCAAGTTTTATTAACTTAAGCTGTCACTTAAAAAAGAATTTCTTAATCTATAATTGTGGGCGATAATAGATTGAATTAATAAGGAATTCCTTATTAATAAACTCAAATGATCATGACATGTTCCAATTCCTAAAGCTGAAACGAGTACCTAATCATCATGTTATAATGTTAAATGATGGCCCCATCCAGCGCAAAACCTTAATTAGTGTTAAAATCAAGATTCAGTTTAAACAAGTTCATATAAGTTTCTTCTTTTAGGAACATGTTTTAAAATGAATTTCAAAAATTTTAATAAATAACACATGACATATTTTAATTAGAAAATTTTGAATCAATTTAGAGGGCGAAGAAGTAATTAATAAAAAATATCAACTCATCTAAAGAAATTTTTTGAAAAAGCTGAAAATGTAAAATTACTAAGTTTACTTTAAACAATATTCATTTTTCCCTAATAAAAACTACATTCATTTTGCTCTAACACACAATATTCTATGTATATATGTGATTTAGTTATTTCCATCCACTTCATTATAAAAAGATATTTCTAGCACGACATATAAATTGCTAATGTTTTGTTCGAAGACTAGATAATGTTAACTACTTAACTTTGAACCCAGACCGGATATTAAAAATATTGGACTAGAATACCAGATCTAGATATTTCGTAATAAAGAATTGTATAACACGGTATAATTGAATTATTGACTAACTGAAAACATCAACAAAATTGGACTAGAAGGTAACAATCATACTAACTAAAAACATAATTATTGTTGGGGATTGCTATTTAGGACTCATACTTTGATATTATACTTGTGACTAACAATCACCTCTCTGTATTAAACTTGCTATTTCACCGTGACAAGCTCAAAATGTATATATACATAATTTCACATACCTTTGCTTAACTACAACATTTTGACTCTGTAATAACTAAACATAATTTTAAGTTATTTTTTCCAGTCAACACTCATAATTTATTCAATAAACCACAAATGTCAGGCTGGAATGGCAATAAATTATTCATCTGGCCTGCAGGATGACCTTTTTGGTAGCAGATGTATGTTTGGTTTCTGAGGTCAATGCAGAATATTCACTAGACCAGGTACAATGATATGATATATGCACAAAATATGTATTTGGAAACACTACGGAAGGGTGTTTTGGTTGCAGGCACAATGTAGTAATGAAATTCATATGAATGGTGATATCCTAAATACAGACTAGGGAACTCGTTCATTTATCACAACCAGTTTCTTTTATTCATATAAACAGATAACACATAAAGTATGATACTATATATTCGGTATCCATTAATAATACAATAGGTTTAAAATAGAGAATTAGTGTTGCCTGCATTTCTTTTATTTTGTTTTAAATAAAATGTTTATTTAGCATTGTTTGTAACATAGAAATGCCCACAAACGCAAATTTATGAGAGTACGGAACAAATGAGTACAAAGTTGAGAGTACCGGTTGTCCAGTTCCAGTACAGAGCAGGAAGTTCCAGTACAGAGCAGGAAGATCAGGAGGTTTCTGAGCCTCTTCTTGAAATTCCTAATTTTAAAAAAGAAATGATAAAAATATACTAAATGAACAATAAATAAAACTACTCCAACCAGTTATAATATTTGCAAGTTAAAAACAATAGCCTGAGGTGTGAGCAATCTAAAGTCATCATCTTGTTCCTTAATGTTTATCATCATTTCATCATTTGCCTGTTGCTCTTCTATCGCCTTCTTGGCGTCAATAGCTTTAGACTTTTTCTCAATATCAGACCCATCTGAATTTGAATTAGAATCGGAACCCTTCTCTACAAGACCAACTCAATTAGAAAACAATATACATTCATATCGTAATGTACTACCTGAAACCATTTTAGCCTACAACAAAAAATACATACATAGAATTAGTTTAAAGGACTCACCACACAATTGAAGCATATAATAATAAATTCATAATCTCATAATTCACCAATTATTAAGTAACATTGAAAATAAACTACCAAGTACAGAGACAAATTAAGTAATTAGGTAATGAATAATTACTGTATATAAATAAAGAAACTTACCACTAATTGAACAAACTATAAAGTACATAGACAAAGTACTGATTACTTAATGAAAAAATGAATCAATGATACCTGTTCGGTCTTGGAATCTTTGATACTATGGAAGGAAATGGAATTAGACTTAACATAGATTGAATCTTTGATATATATAACAACTATTGGATCTTTGATATAGTTTGCAAGCAGCAAGTGATTGAATTGGCGGCAGGCGACTTTAAAATTAGGTCTCAAGGTCAACTCAACCCTATTTTCTATTATGTTCCAATGGTCGAGTTCACATGATTTGTTTGGTTAATATTTTACTATATTTTATTGATTCATTACTAATTATAATATTATCCTATCTCTAAATTCTAATAAAAATATTATAATCCTTACTATAAAATGATACCATTTTTATATAAGATTTTTTTGACAAAATGAGTTGGTTTATTTACTTTTAATATCAATATCTTTTATTAAAATTACTATAATTTTTATTATTCAAATAACTTTATTTACGTGATGATAATAACATTAAAGACTTGCTAATCAATTTTTTTTCTACATACTATACATAATAATAATAATAATAATAATAATAATAATAATAATAATAATAATAGTTTTATTTTGTTTGACATTTTAAAGGTCAAGCATCAGTTTGACCAAGCATCAGTTTGACCAGTACAACTAATCAGTGTTGAATTCTGAATTAGTGTTTCGATTATTTTAAAAATATTTTTCAACAATCCAACCGTATGGATGTAATATATATATATATATTACTGATATAACCAACATTTCATATCAAAATAATTTTATTTGGTTTGACATTTTAACAGTCACGCTTGAGTTTGACTAGTATAGCTAACTATTGTTGAATCTTGAATTAGTGTTTTGATTATTTTAAAAATATTATTCAACGATCCAACCGTATGGATGTCAATAGATATATATATTAGTGATACAACCAAAATTTCAAATCAAAATTATTTTATTTGGTTTGACATTTTAACAGTCAAGCTTCAGTTTGACTAGTATAGCTAACTAGTGTTGAATCTTGAATTAATGTTACGATTATTTTAAAAATATTTTTCAACGATCCAACCGTATGAATGTCAATAGATATATATATTAGTGATATAACCAAAATTTCATATCAAAATAATTTTATTTGGTTTGACATTTTAACGGTCAAGCTTCAGTTTGACTAGTACAGCTAACTAATGTTGAATCTTGAATTAGTGTTTCGATTATTCAAAAAATAATTTTCAAAGATCTAACCGTATGGATGTCAATATATATATATACTAATGATGTACCAAAATTTCATATCAAGATAATTTTATTTTTTTTGACATTTTAACAGTCAAGCATCAGTTCGACTAGTACATCTAACTATTGTTGAATCCTGAATTAGTGTTTCGATTATTTTAAAAATAATATTCAATGATCCAACCATATGGATGTCAATAGATATATATTAGTAATGTAACCAAAATTTCATATCAAAATATTTTTATTTGGTTTGATATTTTAACAGTCAAGCATCAGTTCAACTAGTACAGCTAACTAGTGTTGAATCTTGAATTAGTGTTTCGATTATTTTAAAAATATTTTTCAACGATCTAACTATATGGATGTAAATATATATATATATATATATATATTAGTGATATAACTAAAATTTCATATCAAAATAATTTTTCAACGATTCAACCGTATGGATGTGAATATATATATATATATATATATATATATATATATATATATATATTAGTGACATAACTAAAATTTCATATCAAAATAATTTTATTTGGTTTGACATTTTAACAGTCAAGCATCAGTTCGACTAGTATAGCTAACTAGTGTTGAATCCTGAATTAATGTTTCGATTATTTTAAAAATATTTTTCAAGGAACTAACCGTATGGATCTCAATAGATATATATTAGTGATATAACCAAAATTTCATTTCAAAATAATTTTATTTGGTTTGTCATTTTAACAGTCAATCATCAGTTCGACTCGTACAGATAACTAGTGTTGAATCCTGAATTAGTGTTTCGTTTATTTTAAAAATATTATTCAACGATCCAACCATATGGATGTCAATATATATATATATATATATTAGTGATATAACAAAAATTTCATATCAAAATAATTTTATTTGGTTTGACATTTTAACAGTTAAGCATCAGTTTGACTAGTACAGTTAACTAGTGTTTTATAATGAATTAGTGTTTCGATTATATGAAATCTATTTTTCAACGATCCAACCGTATGGATGTCAATATATACATATATATATATCAGTGATATAACCAAAATTTCATATAAAAATAATTTTATTTTGTTTGATATTTTAACAGTCAAGCATCAGTTCGACAAGTACAGCTACCTAGCGTTGAATCCTGAATTAGTGTTTCGATTATTTTAAAATTATTTTTCAACGATCCAACCGTATGAATGCCAATAGATATATATATTAGTGATATAATAAAAATTTCATACAAAAATAATTTTATTTGGTTTGACATTTTAACAGTCAAACTTCAATTTGACTAGTACAGCTAACTAGTGTTGAATCATGAATTAGTGTTTCGATTATTTTAAAAATATTTTTCAACGATCCAACCGTATGGATGTCAATAGATATATATATTGTACAGCTAACTAGTGTTGAATCCTGAATTAGTGTTACGATTATTTTAAAAATATTTTTCAACGATCCAACCTTATGGATGTAATAGATATATATATTAGTGATATAACCAAAATTTCATATCAAAATAATTTTATTTGGTTTGACATTTTAACAGTCAAGCTTCAGTTTGACTAGTACAACTAACTAGTGTTGAATCTTGAATTAGTGTTTCGGTTATTTTATAAATATTTTTCAACGATCCAACCGAATAGATTTCAATAGATATATATATATTAGCGATATAACTAAAATTTTATATCAAAATAATGTTAGTTGGTTTGACATTTTAACAGTCAAGCTTCAGTTTGACTAATATAGCTAGCTAGTGTTGAATCTTGAATTAGTGTTTCGATTATTTTAAAAATATTTTTCAACGATCCAACCGTAAGGATGTCAATAGAAATTACCAAAATTTCATATCAAAATAATTTTATTTGGTTTGACATTTTGATAGTCAAGCTTCAGTTTGACTAGTATAGCTAACTAGTGTTGAATCTTGAATTAGTGTTTCGATTATTTTAAAAATAATTTTCAAAGATCCAACCATATGGATGTCAATAGATATAAATATTAATGATGTAACCAAAATTTTATATCAAGATAATTTTATTTGGTTTGATATTTTAATAGTCAAGCATCAGTTCGACTAGTACAACTAAGTAGTGTTGAATCCTGAATTTGTGTTTCGATTATTTAAAAAAAAAATTCAACAATCCAACCATATGGATGTCAATAGATGTATATATTAGTGATGTAACCAAAATTTCATATCAAAATAATTTTATTTGGTTTGACATTTTAACTGTCAAGCATCAGTTAAACTAGTACAGCTAACTAGTGTTGAATCTTGAATTAGTGTTTCGATTATTTTAAAAATATTTTTCAACGATCCAACTATATGGATGTAAATATATATATATATATATATATATATATATATATTAGTGATATAACCAAAATTTCATATCAAAATAATTTTATTTGGTTTGACATTTTAACAGTTAAACATCAGTTTGACTAGCACAGCTAACTAGTGTTTTATAATGAATTAGTGTTTCGATTATATTAAATCTATTTTTCAACGATCCAACCGTATGGATCTCAATATATATATATATATATATATCAGTGATATAACCAAAATTTCAAATACAAATAATTTTATTTGGTTTGATATTTTTACAATCAAACATCAGTTCGACTAGTACAGCTAACTAGCGTTGAATCCTAAATTAGTGTTTCGATTATTTTAAAAATATTTTTCAACAATCTAACCGTATTGATGTCAATAGATATATATATTAGTGATATAATAAAAATTTCATACCAAAATAATTTTATTTGGTTTGACATTTTAACAGTCAAGTTTCAGTTTGACAAGTACAGCTAACTAGTGTTGAATCATGAATTAGTGTTTCGATTATTTTAAAAATATTTTTCAACGATCCAACCGTATGGATGTCAATAGATATATATTAGTGATATAAACAAAATTTCATATCAAAATAATTTTATTTGGTTTGACATCGTAACAGTCAAGCTTCAGTTTGACTAGTACAGCTAACTAGTGTTGAATAATGAATTTGTGTTTTGATTATTTTAAAATAATTTTTCAACGATTCAACCATATGGATGTCAATATATATATATATTAGTGATATAACTAAAATTTCATATCAAAATAATTTTATTTGGTTTCACATTTTAACAGTCAAGCATCAGTTTGACCAGTACAACTAACTATTGTTGAATCCTGAATTAGTGTTACGATTATTTTAAAAATATTTTTCAACTATCCAACCGTATGGATGTAATAGATATATATTAGTGAAATAACCAAAATTTCATATCAAAATAATTTTATTTGGTTTGACATTTTAACAGTCAAGCATCAGTTTGACCAGTACAACTAACTAGTGTTGAATCCTGAATTAGTGTTTCGTTTTTTTTAAAAATATTTTTCAATGATCCAACCATATGGATGTCAATATATATATATATATTAGTGATATAACCAAAATTTCATATCAAAATAATTTTTTTTGGTTTGACATTTTAACAGTTAAACATCAGTTTGACTAGCACAGCTAACTAGTGTTTTATAATGAATTAGTGTTTCGATTATATTAAATCTATTTTTCAACGATCCAACCGTATGGATCTCAATATATATATATATATATATATATATATATATATATATATATCAGTGATATAACCAAAATTTCATATAAAAATAATTTTATTTGGTTTGATATTTTTACAGTCAAACATCAATTCGACCAGTACAGCTAACTAGCGTTGAATCCTGAATTAGTGTTTCGATTATTTTAAAAATATTTTTCAACGATCTAACCGTATGGATGTCAATAGATATATATATTAGTGATATAATAAAAATTTCATACCAAAATAATTTTATTTGGTTTGTAATTTTAACAGTCAAGCTTCAGTTTGACTAGTACAGCTAACTAGTGTTGAATCATGAATTAGTGTTTCGATTATTTTAAAAATATTTTTCAACGATTCAACCGTATGGATGTCAATAGATATATATTAGTGATATAAACAAAATTTCATATCAAAATAATTTTATTTGGTTTGACATTGTAACAGTCAAGCTTCAGTTTGACTAGTACAGCTAACTAGTGTTGAATAATGAATTTGTGTTTCGATTATTTTAAAATAATTTTTCAACGATTCAACCGTATGGATGTCAATATATATATATATATATATATATATATATATATATATATATATATATATATTAGTGATATAACTAAAATTTCATATCAAAATATTTTTATTTGGTTTCACATTTTAACAGTCAAGCATCAGTTTGACCAGTACAACTAACTATTGTTGAATCCTGAATTAGTGTTACGATTATTTTAAAAATATTTTTCAACGATCCAACCGTATGGATGTAATAGATATATATATTAGTGAAATAACCAAAATTTCAAATCAAAATAATTTTATTTGGTTTGACATTTTAACAGTCAAGCTTCAGTTTGACTAGTACAACTAACTAGTGTTGAATCTTGAATTAGTGTTTCGATTATTTTAAAAATATTTTTCAATGATCCAACCGTATGGATTTCAATAGATATATATATTAGCGATATAACTAAAATTTCATATCAAAATAATTTTATTTGGTTTGATATTTTAACAGTCAAGCTTCACTTTGACTAATATAGCTAACTAGTGTTGAATCTTGAATTAGTGTTTCGATTATTTTAAAAATATTTTTCAACCATCCAACCGTAAGGATGTCAATAGATATTACCAAAATTTCATATCAAAATAATTTTATTTGGTTTAACATTTTGACAGTCAAGCTTCAAGTTTGACTAGTATAGCTAACTAGTGTTGAATCTTGAATTAGTGTTTCGATTATTTTAAAAATAATTTTCAAAGATCCAACCATATGGATGTCAATAGATATAAATATTAATGATGTAACCAAAATTTCATATCAAGATAATTTTATTTGGTTTGACATTTTAACATTCAAGCATCAGTTCGAGTAGTACAGCTAACTAGTGTTGAATCCTGAATTAATGTTTCAATTATTTTAAAAATATTTTTCAACAATCCAACCGTATGGATATCAATAGATATATATATTAGTGATGTAACCAAAGTTTCATATCAAAATAATTTTATTTGGTTTGACATTTAAACAGTCAAGCATCAGTTAAACTAGTACAACTAAATAGTGTTGAATCTTGAATTAGTGTTTCGATTATTTTAAAAATATTTTTCAACGATCCAACTGTATGGATGTCAATATATATATATATATATATATATATTAGTGATATAACCAAAATTTTATATCAAAATAATTTTATTTGGTCTGACATTTTAACAGTCAAGCATCTGTTCGACTAGTACAACTAACTAGTGTTGAATCCTGAATTAGTGTTTCGATTATTTTAAAAATATTTTTGAACGATCCAACCGTATGGATGTCATTAGATATATATAAATATTAGTGATGTAACCAAAATTTCATAACAAAATAATTTTATTTGGTTTGACATTTTAATAGTCAAGCATCAATTCAACTAGTACAACTAACTAGTGTTGAATCCTGAATTAGTGTTTCGATTATTTTAAAAAATATTTTTCAACGATCTAACCGTATGGATGTCAATAGATATATATATTAGTGATATAACCAAAATTTCATATCAAAATAATTTTATTTGGTTTGACATTTAACAGTCAAGCTTCAGTTTGACTAGTATAGCTAAGTAGTGTTGAATCTTGAATTAATGTTTCAATTATTTTAAAAATATTTTTCAATGATCGAACCGTATGGATGTCAATAGATATATATATTAGTGATATAACCAAAATTTCATATCAAAATAATTTTATTTGGTTTGACATTTTAACAGTCAAGCTTCAGTTTGACTAGTACAGCTAACTAGTGTTGAATCTTAAATTAGTGTTTCGATTATTTTATAAATAATTTTCAAAGATCCAACCATATGGATGTCAATAGATATACATATTAATGATGTAGCCAAAATTTCATATCAAGATAATTTTATTTGGTTTGACAGTTTAACAGTCAAGCATCAGTTCAACTAGTACAGCTAACTAGTGTTGAATCCTGAATCAGTGTTTCGATTATTTTATCAAAATATTTATTTTTTTCTAAAATTCTTAAAATATCACTCAAACAAATAAATGTTGACATTAATATGGTTGGATCATGAAATAATATTTTTTAAAAATTGAAATTATCAAAAATCATGTGATAATTTGAGAAAAGTCAAATTTACCGCCAAAATATTGAGAAAAGTCAAATTTACCGCCAAAATTTTGGGGAAAAAGTTAAATTTCCCTCTTTGATAACTTACGATGAATTTTAATTTCCGTCGTAAATTGGTTGTTCCAATTTTTTCCGTCACAAATATTTCATCGTAAATTTAGATGAAATATTTTTTTATTTAATTTCAAGTTGAAATTTTGATAAAAATATTTAACTTACGACGAAATGTTCAAATCGTCGCAACTGCAAATGATTTTTATTTTCCCGCCAAATTTTTTTGGGAAAAAGTTGAATTTCAATTTCCGTCATAAATTTGACGATCCGATTTTTTCCGTTGTAAATTTAGATAAAATATTTTTTTATTCAATTTCAATTTAAAATTTTAATAAAAATGATTAACTTACGACGAAATGGTTATATCGTCGCAACTTCAAATTATTTTCATTTTTGTTTAATCGTGTCGTGCATAACTTTATTAATAAAATACTAAACTTACGACGGTTTTGGGTTTCGTCGTAAATAATTACGACGTTTTAGTTTTTTTCGTCGTAAGTTTGGCGCGCATTTTATTCCGTCGTAAGTTGGCCGTCGTAATTGGCCCATTTTTTTGTAGTGAATTGAAAGAGTTTAAAGAGTGAGAAGGAGAGAGTGAATATCAGCCTTCGAATATCAGCTCAGATATTTGGCTGCCCAAAAATCAGCTGAGATTTAGAGAGAAAGAGTGAGAATGAGAGAGTGAGAAAGAGTGAGAAGGAGATAAAGAAAGTAAACTATGAGAAAGGAAAGAGAGTGAATTTTTGTTAAGGGGGAAAATAGCCGCCTAATTTTTTGGCCTGGGAAAGTGTGCAAATCTGTGTCTCAACTTCATTTAATTATTTTTTCAGTTTTTTATTAAATATTTATAATTTTAAATATAATAAGAAAATTGACAATGTAAAATATATGTCAAAATAACATGACAATGATAAAATTAATCAGAACAATTATTTGTATAATTGAATTATCGAACAAGAAATTTTAAAAAAATAGAAACCATTCGGGACAAGAATCTACAAGGAACCCGTGTTGACCGTAATTTGACTATTATAAAAACACACGATATAAAATCTAAATTTTTTAAAAACAATTACACATCTCTAAAATTAGTAGGTAATAACATCTGTACAGTTGGATCGTTGAACAAAAATTTTAAAAAAATTGAATCACCACTCGGGACGAGACTTGGTTATAGGAACCCGTGTTGACCGTAATTTGACTATTATAAAAACACACGCTATAAAATTAATTTTTTTTAAATTTTTTTACACATTTTTAATAATTAGTAGGTATCATCATCCGTACAGTTAGATCGTTGAACAAGAATTTTAAAAAAATAAAATAATCATTCGGGACAATACTAGGTAATAGGATCCCGTGTTGACCGTAATTTGACTATTAAAAAAGCACGTGATATAAAATCTAAATTTAAAAAAAAAAATTCAAACATCTCTAAATTTAGTAGGTAACATCATCTGTATGGTTGGATCGTTGAACAAGAATTTTAAAAAAATAGAATCACCACCCGAGACAAGTTTTGGTTATAGGAATCCATGTTGACCGTAATTTGACTATTATAAAAACACACGATATAAAATCTTAATTTTTTTTAAAAAATAAAGACATCTCTAAAATTAGTAGGTATAATCATCCGTACGGTTGGATCGTTGAACAAAAATTTAAAAAAAATAGAATCACCACTCGGAACAAGATTACGTAATGTGAACCCGTGTGCACCGTGGTTTGACTATTAAAAAAACACGTGATATATTTTTTTTTTTAAAAATTACAAATCCCTAAAATTACTAGGTAATATAATTCGTACGGTTGGATCAATTAAAAATGATTAAAAAAAATTAGAACATGAATAAAACAAATAAATTTTAAGATAGTACAATACCTAAGGAAACACTAAATAACCTAATGTAACACCAGAAAGCAAATGCAACGCCTGAAGTGCCACGTCAGCAAGTGGGCCCCAGTTCTGCCACATCAACATGCCATGCCAGCTTTTTGGGCCCCATATGTGGGACCCACTGGTGCCACGTCAGCATGTCACGTCAGCAACCGTGGGTCCTCAGCATGCCACCTTCGATTTATTTTCCATGTCAGCATTTATTAAATAAAAAAATATCTAATGCAACGCTATTACCTCTATTGTTGCATGCTGCGCAACAGTAACAGTTATTAGCAACGGTAGCTTCAATTTACTGAATATATAGATTCACTAGCTTAGAAATATCATGCATAAATTGAAATTCATGTACCTGGATCTCTTTTTTCAGAAAATGTGTATAAGTAAAGTTCACATGTATCCTAATTTATAAAGAAGAAGAGTTTAGATTTTAAAGAAACTATTTTATAAATAAATAAGAAGAGAGATTCAGATAATTTTTAACAAATTAAAAGTCTAAAAATACAGTATAATCAAAGTAGAGTAGTTTGAATTTTTAAAGAAAAATGTATTATTTTTTAACAAAGATGAAATGCGAGAGATAATGTGGCTTCCATTTCAAACCAGAAAATACATTCATATTTATATAAAATTAGGTTTTTGATTTTATGCTAGATGTTGAGATTCGAAGTAGACAATTTTATATATATTCAAAGCAGATAGTTTTTGATAATTATTTTATTTGACATAGGAAGGCTCATTTTCATTTTTATTTAAATTATAATATTAATTCATATAATAATTAATAAAAAAATTAAACGTCGTTGCGAAGCGCGACTTCATTAACTAGTTTTTTAATAAATATGCAATTCGAAAAAAGTAGAAGATTTTTTTGTTCGAACATGATATATTTTGTACTTCAGGAATTAAACTACTCAGCTCCTCTATATATTAATTATTGATATATTTAATTGTCCGAGGAGACAATGCACCGTACGTTTAAACCAACCACTCCCCCAGTGAGCCCGTGTCTCCTTATTCAAATAACATTCTTTTTATGGTTTATTTTCCCAAAATATAATTTATGTTTTTCCGGAAACATAATCTAAACTTTAATTTTATTATTTGTTTTAATAAATATTAACGTTAGTCTGCACATATTAACAAATGATAATTAGTCGTGAGTTACCTAAGAGTCTTTACGAATTAGTTTCAATAAGTTGAATAACAGTAGGAGTTTTATACGTAATGTTAGTAGTTGATACTTTCCATATATTGTACCTTGCATATTCGGTTTTAGTTAAAATGAGTAATAGAAGTGTTTTGAATGACTAAATCTTCTTCATTATTATACAAACTTACCCTATTAATGATTGTAATAACGAAGAACACAGTGTTAAAACCTACATTTGGTATCAGAGCATTCAGTATAGCTGATGTCAAAGTATATGTTAAGGGAAAAAAATGGATACTCACAAGATCAATTTAACTTGGTCAGTAAAAATGAGAGTCATGATGAATCTATAGCCCATATAGATTCGAAGGCCGCAACTGATGATAAGACACACAAGGTGATATTGGTTTTTATCTTTCAATCCATTTCGGAGGTCATGCTACTCTCATTAGCGGATAAGAAATCTGTAAAGGAAGTTTGAGAGGAATTGAAGATGATGTGGTTGGGAGCAGATCAAGTGAAGAAGGTTAGAGTTCAAACATTGTGTTCGGAATAATTAACAAAACGTGCAACATTGAGACAGTTATATAATTATAAATTAACAAGAACATGCAAACAACCAATTAACGAAACAAATCATGAAGGAAAAATAACAAGATATGAGGGAGGTCAAGTACCATTAGTGGGTTGGCAAATTAAACAAAAAAACTTATATTAATATATGGAAAGCATATTATAGGGCAGAAATAAAATTAGTATTACATAATTTAGTGATTCGTAGTAATTGAGTGATTATTTATGCCTAATTTATTCATTTGCATTATGTAAATTAGTGATTTCAAATTGTTTGTAATTTATATTTTAATTTAGTGTGTATTATATTAAAAGAAAAGCTCTATGTATATGTAACCTAATAATCACTGTATTTTAAAAATATATTTATAGAATATAAATCATATACACAATAAAAATTGTACTGAGTTGGATATGCAGATTTTTGTTGATCCAAAATTCAAAATCTGCATCTGCATTGTATTGGTTTGGTTATATATGTCGTTCTGATTCAAAGTTGGTGAGGTGGATTTAAGCCAAATTGCTATGTTTGTGTATTTTGTTGGGATAGTTTGATATATATAATATAATGTAAAAGTATGATTAAAAATTTACAGTAAATTTCCAAAATAATCTTATATTTTGTTAATCATGAAAATATACCTTTTTTCTTAAAAAGGAAAATAGTTTTGCATGTTTTATGTTTTGTTTTAAGAAAAATACTTTTGATTTAAGTAATATTTTATTGGATAGTTATTTTAACAAAGGTATATTTTGAAATAAAGAAATATATCCAAGATATTGGATTGGTATAAAATCTCCAAATAAATTAAAACAAATCATCAAAAGATAACTATACATAGTATCTTTTGAAAGTTAATATGTGATAATATTAAATCTTGCATGAAAATCACTTTCTTGCACACTATTTATAATTCATGCAATCATCCGTTTTTCACAAGTTTATAACTCCAACACATATCCTTCTAATAATTTTTAGTGTCTGTATTATTCATATTATGAATACCTAACATTTCCAACAATCTCCATCCTTGCACCCGGAGCCCTTAGAAGAAAATGAAAAAAAGATGTATCCCTGTCCTTACTGCAACAAAACCTTCTCTTCCTGGATGGCCGTTGGAGGACACCAAAATCCGCACAAGAGGGAAAGGGCTGTGGCTAAGCAGGCTACAATTCCGGTGTCTTACCAGCCGTACCCTATTAATTATGCTGCTAATTATGCAAGGTATCCTAAATATAACTTTATAAAGGGAGTGAGTAGAGATTCCATGACTTATATGACAGCCCATCTCATATGTCAATGGAATTATCCACTTCTTCCACCAATACCAGGACGAGTTTTATGCAAAGATGGGAACTAAAAAACACCCTATGACTGCATCAGCTCCCCTGCGGCCACAAGTACGATGCTTGTTGGAGTTAAAGACTTTATTGGACATTCTTCTTCCTCCAAATCAACTGGAAACATTGGAGCAAGTGGAAGTACCAATGTCATGATCAATTTTGAAGATGAGGAAGAGCTGAATTTAGATCTCAACCTCTGGATTGTGGAAATATTAATTTTCTTGTTTTTGTGCAACAAAATGTACTCTTATGGGGTTGGTTCCAAGTTCTCAACAAAATTGATAAGTTATAATTTATTTTTATTATATTATAGAAATTTTAAGGTTGTTTGTTAAATTTATTTAGAGATTATCTTGTACTTTAAAATAAGATGTTTTGTTTTTCATTTTTCAAATTTATTTTGAATGACATACTTTTCAAAAATATTAGTTGAAAGTAATAAATAGTTTACATTATTTAGTTTTCCCCACCATGAGTTATAAAATAGTCGATTTTATTGCGTCAAATTCACAAAATAATATTTGATTGACTGTTGTTTAAAAAGTATTATCTAATTAAAGCTATCGAAAAACTAATGAAAAAGTCGGTTACCAATTAGCATTAAGTTTTTTATTCAAAAGAGGATATCTTCTTAATTTTATTAAATTAGAAAAATTCATTAAGTATTCTGTTCAATTTTAAATACGTACTTATTTTTTGTTTAAATCACAAAAAAATAGAATATTCATTTATTTGGCATACTATAATTATCATCTATTTGCTTTCTAACTTGAAATGGCTACCAAATATTATGATAAGATGTTATAATAATATAATATAAGGATTTAAACTATATAAATATATAAAGTAATTTATTGCATTTAAGCATGTTAGTTATTAATAATTTGTTACTACAACAGAGGGCTTAACCTTTATAATTTGAGTACATTACCGCCACAAGAAATCGGGCCATTTACGACGGTTTTTTTGAACTGAAATCGTCGTAATTGAAGCATTTACGACGGAAAAAAACCGTCGTTTTTGGTCAAGTAGTAAGTTCATTTTTTCGTCACAAGATAAAATTGCGTCGCAGGTTAGGAAGTGGGGGCCCACACACTCAATAAAATAATAAATGACCTTACGACGGAAAATAATCATCATATGTTACTAACTTATTTAAATTAAATATAAAACTACGACGAAACTGTAGACGAAACTGTACGTCGTAAGTTAGTAACTTGCGACGGAAAAACTGTCGTATATTAGTGATTTGGATCTACTTACGAAGAAATATGTGATGAACAACCGTCGTAAGTTAGTAACTTTCGACATAAAAAACTGTCGTATGTTATGGATTTGTATCTACTTACGACGAAATTTGTGATGAACAACCGTCGTAAGTTTATATTTCCAGAATAGCCAAATACTGATTTTTCAGTTTCCAGCCATTTTCGGCTTCCAATTTAAATTCAATACCTGCCAAAGTTTAATACAATAACAAACTCTAAACCTGCCAAAGTCTAATTTATTCCGACTTTCAATCACAAACTCATAAACTATAAAACTAATGCTACAAGTCACAATACCATAATGTAACAATAATTTACATTAGTTATACCATAAATCCGAGCCTCTTCTTCTTAACATAATGAGTCAGGTCGAGCCCCACACTCCCATCAGTTCCCCGAGCCTCTTCTTCTTCTATCATCACCAGGGCTATTTGTCTATTTTATCATATTTCTTGCTCGAAGAACGATTCCCTAACATTAATTAGCATTGAATAAAGGTGGCCCTTTGTTTACAAATCCTCATTATTTTGAAGTATATCTTTATAATGGTTAGCATGTGGTCTCCCATTATGTATCATTACCATTGAAACCTATGCACATTCACCTTAATAATGCCATAGGTGGGAAAAATACAAGATTTTTTTAATAAATATGCAATTTGAAAAAAGGAAAAGTTTTTTTGTTGGAACACGATAGATTTTGTACTTCACGAATTAAAACTGCTCAGCTCCTCTTACTAATATATTTAATTATAAGAGGAGGCAATGCACCATACGTTTAAACCAACCACTCCCTTAGTAAGCCTGTGTCTCCTTAATCAAATAACATTCTTTGTATGGTTTATTTTCCCAAAATATAATTTATGTTTTTCTCGAAACATAATCTAAACTTTAATTTTATTATTTGTTTTAAAAATTATTAACGTTTGTCTGCACATCTTAACAAATAATAATTAGTGGTGAGTTACTTAAGAGTTTTTAAGAAGTAGTTTCAATAAGTTGCATAGTAGTAGGAGTATTAGGTGTAGTGTTAGTAGTTGTTACCTTCCATATATTCTACTTTGGATATTCAGCTTTAGTTAAAATGAGTAATACAATTGTTTTGTATTACTAAATCTTCTCTATTATTATACAAACTTACCGCATTAATTATTGTATTAATGAAGTACAAAGTGTTAAAACCTACATTTGGTATCAGAGCATTCAAGTATAGTGGATGTCGGTAAAAAAAATGAGAGTCATGATGAAGCCATAGCCCATATGGATCCGAAGGCCGCAATTGATGATAAGACACACAAGGTGGCATTGGTTTTTATCTTTCAAGCCGTTTCGGAGGACATGCTACTCTCATTGGCGGATAAGAAATCTGTGAAGTAAGCTTGAGAGGAATTGAAGACGATGTGGTTGGGAGCAGATTAAGTGAAGAAGATTAGAGTTCAAACATTGTGTTAGAAATATTTAACAATACACACAACACTGAGACAATTATATATTTATAAATTAACAAGAACATGCAAGCAACCAATTAACAAAACATATCACGAAGGCAAAATAACAAGATATGATCAGAGACTGATATCTTATCAGCATTTATTCAGAAAATATTCATATTAAAATAATATAACTTATTTTTTATTTTTACATCTAAGTAAATAAGATATTAGTTTAATTATTTATATGTCTCAATTATGTTTAATTTTTGTAATGTTTTGTATAAATATGTATTTATTAACAATCTCGGCTCAATGAACTAACCTTATCCTCTGTTGGTAGATTATACGACTTACAAAAGTAAATATGTGTTTGGATTAGAAAATTAAAAGGGTTGGTTAGGCATTTTATGATTTCTCAGCAACCCAACTGTTGTAAAATAAAACCAGGGTTTGTTAATATTTAATGCTAGGGTTTATTAGTTTCGAGCTTGGAAGGTCTCGTAAAAGGGCTATATTAAGCTAGAAGGTGGGTTAAATAGCTTAACTACGATTACAAAATTATTATGGTGTTTTAAAATAATTTTATGCCTTTTTAAAACTTTACCGAGTAGTTATGCAGTTTATATGTGCGGAAAATAAAATGTAAGGAAAGAAAATACCACACGACGATCCGATCTTGGGTCTTTCATTTTCCCTAGCTTGGTTTCCCTAGGTTTTGTCATTCTTGGATCTTAGTGATCCGATCTTGGGTCTTTCATCTTCTTCACAATACAAATACTACCAACTCCCCATTAGTACGTATAGGTATTGGGTCTTAGAAAGAGAATCACCTCACGTTACTTCACCTCTCTATAAAACTAATAAGATAATCCACAAAACAAAACGTATAGAGAAAAGATGGGTTGAACTAGTATGTTACGGTACTAGCCCAAAAAATAATGTAATATTCAAATAAGAATATTACATATCAACTATGTATACTTGATTTGAGATATAGAATAATAATACAAGAAGTCTTTTATATATATATAAGCAATATTACTTATGACTTCTTTAGTATTCGTCTTCGTTTGATTATGTATTTATAGATCGAAGAATACTTTAGTTGCAATCTCGGAATTGTAACTTATGCTTTTCAAGCTCGTAGGCTTAAAGATTTTAGTATACTTATGTTTTGACAATTATATAGTCAAAGTATACTTTTAACTTCGTGCACAATTTATAGGTTCTATATAAGACAAGATCGAGATAAAAAAAGTGTAAGTAATTGGCTTTGGATTTTTGCTTTTGATGTTTAGACGAATGATACGAAGTTTTGTATTTATCGATTTATTATCCCAAAAAACACTAAAGTTGTTAGTGGGGATTATACGATACTTTTCGTAATGATTCTATATACACGAACTATGATTTGGCCAAGATCAAGATAAATAAAGTGCAAGTAATTGGCCAACTCATGTGATTTAATCCGTCTTTGATATTTGACAAAATTACGAAGTTTACTATTGATCGAATTATAATCCCACGGAACACTAAAGATGTTCGTAAGGATTATACGATAACTTTCATAATTATTTTATATATTCACGAAATAGGTTGGCCAATATCGAGAAAAATAAATTGCAAGTAATTGGCCAACTCGTGATGTTTTTCAAATATGAAATCTAGCTCGTGAGGATTTATAGAGATATATGAAATCTCACTCGTGAGGAGTTATAGAGATTTAAGTACATGTAATTTATGGATCTTCTTCTTTATATGTTTCTTTTTGAAGATCAAGTACGTATTCGAATTCTGAGTTCAAGTCTTTGTTCTCTTTTCTTTGAAAACCTTCTTTATAGGAGATCTAATAATAGAGCTTGATATGTAGTAGAGAAATTAAGTTTAAAGCTCAAATAAAAGAAACTCAAAAAAGAAGCTAAAAATTACCACTTTTAGAAAAAGGTCGGAAAAGTTCGCCGAAGGTTCGGCCGAATTTTGGCGCTACGGTCGAACTTGGACATCCCTTCGGGATGTTGGAGGGGTGTAGTAGATGAGGTCACTTGGTGGGATTAAGCTTGGTTGGGTGAAGCTAAGCTTGTATATCAAAAACCACGTATATATGTAAGTATATTGAAGAGAGAGAAGGTTTTTGAGAAGAAGTATGTGTTTAGATTTGAAAGATATGAAGATATGATACTCCTTGAAAAAATCCCAAACGATTTGTGCCTCTTTAGCTTGGTTAAAATGGGTTGGGTTGGGAGTTTATTTATAGGAGATGTTGGGTTGATTGAATGGTGGAGATTTGAGGAAAATGGATAGTGGATGATGTAAGTCACGTGGATTGATGACATGGAAAGCAAAGTATGATATTTCTATTTCTTTTCCACTTGAATATGAGACAAACAAGTTTATGAAGCTCAATCTCAGCAGATTTATTAATATAATAATATATTTTCTTCTTCTTTTAATCACTTAATTAAGCATTACACACCAATAATTGCGACCACCCTAATAACTCTTAAATAAATACCATAAAAATATTATAATTAATTAATATTATAAAGTGATGTCCTTAAAGTTTTTGTCAACCTTGGTCAATGGTAAATAGGTCAAGCGTGGGACCAACTGCCTCGAAATTTGTGCCAGTATAAAAATTCTCTAAATGTTAAGAAATTTTTATTATGCCTAGAAAATACCATTTAAGTAATCCATACAAAATTTCAAGTCATTCTAGTATGTGGAAGTATTTTATCTAGATTTAAAATATTTTGTCAGCCTTTTCTTCTAAGTAAAAATACCATTGATCTTGAAATTGAATATATAGATCTTTTGACCATTCTAGTATGTGGAAGTAATATTACCATTGATCTTTTGAATATATAGATCTTAGATCTTCTATGTAAAAATACCATTCTAGTATGTGGAAGTACACACGACGTGGGTTATAAAAATGTATATTAATATTTCAATTATGAATATTAACAATCTTTGAAAAAAAAATCTTTTGGTGGATGTAAATAATATTTTGGAGGGAAGAGTAAAATATTTTTGATATAGCAAGAGTCTTCTAAGGAATCTTTTTGATATATCCCTTTTTCGAGCTTGTAGCCTTATTGATATTGCAAATGAGATCCAAGAAGTTTCATATCTTGATATTTCTTCTTTGATCATATTGTCATAGAGATATATTCCATAACATTATAATTTTGATGCTTTAGAATAATGGAATATCTCTTTTATATGAATATACTTGAAAATTCGTTTCCTAGTTTGACCATTTAACTTTGATTTGGATGAGTTAATTTCATGTCCTAATGGAGAGGATCTACGTGTATTTAAATTTTATATTTAATCGTACAAATACCAAAATAAATAATATATCGAAGATATTCTTTCAATCTTCCCCTTTTTGGTATTTGCCAGACAAACATAAAATTTAAAATTTTCAAGTATGTGCTTCACCTTGGTGTATGCATGAGTTTAAAAAAAAATTTGCACATACAGTTTATGGGACTTATCTTGATTCCTCTCTTCGGAGAATTCCTACAAAAACTTTATTAGATACATCAAAAGTATAGAATCGCAATATTTATCTAGCAAAACCTGGAATTTTGAAAAATTAAAGGGTCTAAATCCTCTTCTCCTTTTGTTTGGAAACAGGACAAAAACTGTCATTTATTTGATCATGACAATCATATTTCATTGTATGAAGCATGCAATGTAGATTCAGACAATTTAGATAAAAAAAAACTTAATTCCAAATTTTTATTCCCCTTCTGCTTTACTATATTTGATGGTTAGAAGATATATGTGAATTATTAGGAGCATGAATTGATGAAATGTAATTGGTATCTTAAGAAGATGAAAGGTTCATGCATTAATTTAAATCAGTTAAATATTTTAACCATAATAATTTATTTAAGTGCACATAATATTTGAAGAAAATGAATTTCATTTACAGTTTATATTAGAAAAACAATGTGTTGAACATTTCTGTTTGGATCTAAAAGATACTATAATATTCGAGTTTGTCGATTTTTGATCTTGTTTAAGCATACTATGACAGTGTATATAAAGACATAACTCCTTTTCATTTGAAAAATCAAGGTAAATATTTCTAATTTATGTTTTCATATGGCCTTGTTGCATGCATGTTTTTTAAGATTGAGTAATTGACACCTAGTTATTTGATTTCTTGTAAATACATACAAGTTGGTGTAGTTATGCTAAATACACTTGTAGAATATCCTCCGAAATTATAAAATCAATTGTAACACAATCTAATTTAAGTATTAGCAAATATTACATGTCAAAGGACCTAATACATTTTAAGTCAGATCTTTTTATCAGATACAAAAAACCAACAGTTATATGAGTTTGCACTAATACATTCTAGTTGATACACTGTTACCTTTCTATCATACATACTATAATTCTTCACAACGTACTCTTTATAGATTTAGACAAGCTAAAACAATCTATTTGAAACTGTCTAAAGAGCAAGGACACTATCGAAATTACACAAACCTCTAACCAGCCTAATACACACAACTAAGCACACAAATTTGAGAAACTATACATGTTTTACCTGAGCAGAGCCAAATACTTTGGGTTGGTTCGAAAGGAATGAGAAAAAAACAAGAATTTAATTGCATACCTTTCGTGCCTGAAATCTTATTTCTGCATCTTCTTATGGATTTGCTTTGGGCTACTAGTTAGCAATTTGGCTAATCTGACTTACATTGGGATTTTCCTTGAGTACTTGTCGATTTCCCTTTAAAAAAATTGTTTTTAAAATTGAATTTATTCTCCAATCCTGCAAAGTATCAGACAATACAGAAATCCAAGCTAACACAATAGTGAGTTTAAATACAGTGATTCTGATCATTTGATAACAGAATATCTATACAAAAATTTTCTAACAAATAGTTGCATTAGACTTATAATCCTTATTGTTCCAGGATATCAACTTATTGAAATATAATAGGAAGCAAATAGATATGTCTGGATAACAGAGATTATCAAGGCAAACTACTATATTCAGTATTTAGACACAATATTGTATAATATAAAAATGAACAGGATTAATAAGTCAATATCAGTTAATTGAAATGAGTTCTAGAGCATATTATCAGTATCTAAATACAAATTTCATCTTGTTCCTGCATAGAATGGTTAGTGAATTTGAGAGCAAACTTGCATTATAAGTATAGTAGTGTATGCACCAACAAAAGTAACATAATGCAGATTATATTACATGGAACAAAAGTGTGCATATCAATTAGTGTGGTTCAGTGATTAAATAGAACAAAGTTCTGCACCTCTTTTAAAAGATTACAAAGCATAAGGAGTGCATACACCCCATCAAATATAACCAAAGTCAAGCAATATTTCAAGATTATAAACCAAGGTAAAAAGAACTAAGTTCTAAAAAAAACAGATTAAACATAAATCAGGAAAAGTAGTACATAAACAGCAGCACAACACAACACAAAATCATCTAACAAAAAGCAGCACATTGATCATCCAATTAAATTACCATTAGCATCACACATATGAACCAAATCAGGAAAAGTTTCAATAAGTGGTCCCCTTGCATCCATACCTATGTCCTCTAACTTATGAACCATAGCTAAGTAATTGGAACTTGGAAAGCATTCATAATCTCTTGGTCAGTCATATAGTGTTCTCATGGGGTAGATGCAACTAAGTTCTCAAAATATGCAATTCTATTCTTACAAGGCACACTCACACCCTCTAGATAGGTTACTTTTTCCTTAACTTCATTATTTACATTTTTAACCCTCTTAATTTCATTAAGTTCAGTTATCATAACTCTGACGGACTTAGAAATAGTGAGGAAGACATCTTCTTCTCTAATTACAAGAGGAATCACAATGGGTTCAACCTCTTATGGTTCACTGTGCATAAGAGGAATTTGTGGCCTAATGAGCTCATTTGTGATGTATGAGTCACCTAGATTAACAACCTTATCAGGATGATGAACATTATATATAAGAAAGAAACAAATGATGAGGAGTCCATATGGCATGTATCCTACCAGATTAATATTTATCATATTGAGAAGAATGACATAAAAATACTACAGTTGATTTTGTTGTAGTAAAGTAGATAAATCAGTTTAACATGATAAAAAATCAAAGTATTTACTTTGATTTGGTTTGGGCAAGACATCTGCCTTTATGATAGGTGCAAGATGCTGAAAAACTCCTTTAAAATACTTAAAATAGATTCCACAGTTGATATCACAAAGAACAGATGAAACATCAGACTCACAAAAGCCACCAATCATAAGTTCATACCCAGCTTTGTTGAACACAAAAAAGGAATATATGTCATGACATGGAAATTCACACAAGTGCAGTGGAAGATGTAGTGCTATATTAAGACTCTTATTATCAGCACAAACTACTTTTTTGTTCACAGTGGTTATAAAATACAAGACTTCCTATACACCCTTAATGGTGTTCATGTGATAGTAAAACTCACCCATGAGATGTATGAAGTACTGTCTACTCAAATGAAGCACTAATCCCTCCCACTTAGCATGGCTAATGACCCTCTCCACCTCACCAGTTAGGTTCACACAAATACCAAGCTTGACATTTTTGACTAAGCCAAGGAATTTCTTGGAATTAGAAGGGTTAGCAAGGTCTGGTGGTGGAGGCTTAGAGGTGTTAGTGTTTGTGTTTGTGTTTAATTCATGTCTTAGGTTTGGTTTTATGGTATAAACTCTGACTTGAAAGGGTTTAGCAGGTCTAAGGTTTGGAGAGTGAGGAACTTGAAATGTCCTATGTTGATAGAAGGGGATATTGTGATTTTTGAAACCTTTTTTATGGTTTCTTGGATGAGATGGCCTTTGGTTGATGGTTCTAGGTTTTGAAGGAGTTACAGTTTAGAATGATGAAGATTTGTGGTGAAAAACTGTTTCTTTTCCATATCTTCCAGCAGATATGGATTTGTGATGGCAGGTCTTGGCTTATGGTAGAATGGTTTGGTATTTGGATTCATAACTGGTGAAATAAAGTATACAAAATGAACTGTGTTTGTGTGTGAATACAGCATATGTAAATGTAGGTATATATGCATGCACATAGCAAAAAATTCAATATTAGCTTGGAAAATAATTTTATGTAAAGTAGCTTCTACTGTTTATGAATAATGATTTTCATTAAATGTATTTTTATAAAGAATTGTTAAGCAGAGGCATGGTTTGCATAATTCCAGGTCCTAGGTATGTGTATAATGCAACCGAAGTATGATGTTTAGTAGCTGATATATGCAAATTATGGTGCCCTCCAAACCTGGGTCAGAAGTTTGAGGTCCACAACACACACACACACCATATACAAACCTGTTTATAAAATAATATTTATGCAATGACCCTACTTACCAGTTTATTCCATTTCAACCTGGAAACCTAGCTCGAACACTAGTCTAGGGATCCTCGCTACCATCAGTTTCCTTCTTAAGTGGAAAAGAACATAAATAGATTCACAAGAGTGAGCTAACCAGCTGAACAAGTCATAATGAAAATACTGAGATTTAACAGTAATCAACTGAAATGATATAATGAATCAAGTTTTCTGAGAGCAATGACGCATTAACCATGAGCAAGGCTCACAGTTTTTCTCAATATACTGGATCCAAGGCACACATTGGCCTATTATGACCACGAATCTGGTCCAATCACGAATCTGGTCCGACCACGAATCCGGTCCATATTTAAAAACAATCCAATTATATATTAACAACATGATAAACATTGTAAATCAATAAGCTGAACCATAAATAATATTTATCTTGAAGCATAGGGTGACTCGTAATATCATTAAAGTAAGGTAAATATGAAGATTGGCTTCCAGCCATGGAAAGAATCAGAAAGTAGAAGACCAAAGGTTTAATGATTACAATGATTGGTCTTCTATTATACATGGAATGAAGGTTCATATATTAAGCAATTATATCAGGGATCAGTATATGGTATATATGTATCTGTGGAGTAGTATCGTATATATATCAGGTAAATATGATTAAACTCTCTATCTAAAAATTTAACAATCAATGGTTTACAAAGAATAAGGATTACAGCTTAAGATCAATAACAAGAATTAGGGTCTAGGGTTAACTCCTTCAGAGCACTTGCAATATAAAACAAGAATTATTCGGAATACTTAACAATATATATGAAGAAAGTTCAGAATACTTGCTATATTATAAGATAGAGCAGAAACACTTGCCTTATCAATCCATTTTTACTTTACTTGCACTTATCAATTGGTTCTCACTCACTGACCACTTGCTTTCCATTACTACGTCCCGCTTCCTTTGTTAGACATCACATGCATTTATCTATACTTATTCTCATCACGTTCTATTCGTTACAAACTTCTATCTACCATTCGTTTTACCCAAATCCGACATACGGATTGAAAGTTATTAATAAAACTGTCAAACAATACACATATAGTCATATATTACATCAATCAGATAACATATCACACGTAGCACGTACTTTATTCAATTAAGATAATTACTTAAAGAAGATTTGGGGTTAAAATGATTTTTTAGGTATTTAATACAAATTTTGAACATTTTTTGGAATTAAAACGAATTTTCGAATCATTTTATAATTAAATAATAGGGTTCGAACACCCAAATCTGACTTTAAAATAATTTAATAATAATTATCGAGCCTAAAAAATAATTCAAAATATTATTTTAAAGCTCAAAACTATTTTTTGGAATTTTTAAATCAAAATTAATAATTGAATCTAATTATTAAATCAAATAAAATTAATGAGAAAATACCCAAAATAACCAAAATTTAGGGTGGCTGCCCAAAATACCCACACTGAAAAAAGGTGCCCAAAGTAACCATTTGAACACGCATACAACAAATGCGTGTGTCTTACACGCATACATCAAACACTAGTACACATTTTAAGCGTCGGTTGCTAGCTTAGGCGACGCTATTGTGCCCGTGAGTAGACTTATGGCGTCAGTTGAGATTAATAACCGATGCTTAAAATATACAATTGTGTCGGTTTATAAACAACCGACGCCTAAAATTAAGATAAGCGTCGGTTGATTGAAACAATGACGCTTAAACAAATTCATAAGCGTTGGTTCCCTATGTCGCCGACACACAAAGGTGAACTTGGCCGGTTGCTAACACATCTTCTCTCCTCTTGACATACTTATTCTAAAATTAATAATTAAAATTTTGGATTTACTAAAAATCGTTAAAACCTATCTTTTTCAATATTTGGTTAAAAAATTTATTAATTTTTCGTATTTTTTTATTTCATTTTCAAAGTCATATTAAGTCCCTAAAAAAATGATCATCACATTATTTTAATCAAGTATTTTTATCTTATAATAAATAATTTGTAGTAGATTTTATAATTTTGACAATAAAATATAGGAAAGTATATTTATTTCTTATAAATATAGAATCATGTTTCACAATTATAATTTTTCAATACGTTGAAAAAAAACATGAAAAAATGTTTCTTGCACAATTTTTTTTTCTTAATTTTAAAAAGTTGAACTTTTGTAAGTAAATTAAAAATTAGAGAAATTACCAAAAATATGATTTTTTTTTACAATTTTACTATTTTTTGAAAAATATTTACAAAAATATGATGTAACGAAAATCAACCAAATATGCAAATAGTAGCATCGACTTTTTTGACAATCTAGTCGAACGGAATTGCAAAAATACGTGGAGATTACATATAATTGCATCAAGTTGCAAAAAGTCATTTATTTTGAAAAAAAAATATTTGTAAAATTATAATTAAGAAGTATATATATTTGTAAATTTTTTAAAAATTGATATTATTTTTTCAAAAATCTTTTTCAACTTTAATATTTATCAAAAAAATCCTAAACATTATATAAATATTAAATATAGAACTTAAAACTTCATAAACCATATTATAGATTTTTACATAAAAACATGTTACACATAAATTTGTTTATTACTTGATCAATTTAGCGATTCAATTACATTTTAAATTTTTTAGCCTAACTTTTTTTATTACTTATTATAAAATAATAATGTGAAGTCTAATTAAATACTCCTATATCATTATTCACTTTTTAATTATATATACTTACGTACCTATTATGTACCCCGTACGTAACCCACGTTACAAAGCGCAAGCTAAAAAACAAGTCGATTAGCGTGCAAGTTTAATTGATAATGTATTTCTCTGCACCTGTTCACGAGCAACTTCCTCCCCCTTTGGCCATCTCCCCTCTATGACAATGGTTCTCGGATCCCTTCAATCTCTTCTACAAAACACAGAAGGGCTATTTATTTTTATTTTTTTTCTCTAATGCAGAAAATCCATGGAACTGCTTGGCTTAGTTGTTGGGTCTTCTCTTAGCAAATCGACTTGGGTTTTTGGGTCTTCATAGCAAATCAATTTGTGAATTTTCATTCAAATCGAATTGAGCACTCTACTCAATTTATTTATATTAAACTAGAAATGATTATTTTTTAGGTTTTAATTTTGGGGTTTTTCTTGAAATTGATTTGACAATCTTTGTATTGAATGTTTTATCTTTATTTGTACTAAAAACCATGAAGTTACAATGTAATTTACCTAAATGACATGTATGTAATGGACGAGTACAACTAATCTATCTCTAATTTATTCCTAGAATTTGAATTTCGAGCCCTCAGTGATCGGTTTATATATTTCTCATCTCTGTTCCCCTGATTCAATTCTTTTTAATTCTCTGCAATTCTCACCACTGATCTTTAGGAGTTTGTTTTACAGACACTGCAACTACACTGAGCTACGTGACTAATATTATATAAAACACATGTTACAGGACACTATATAACCAAAAGCTTCTGCCTTGTACTCTCATCTACTTAATTACCTGTTTTAGAGAGAAAGTGAAGTTTATATTAGTGCTTTGGGCTTCTCTTTACTTTTTTGTTTAGGTAACTAATAGATATGAAAATAGCGGAATCAATGAGTAAAGCTGTAAATCACTTTTGTTTTCTATCCCTGGCTAATCAAAGTGATTAATTCGTGTTTATTGACTTTCAAAATTAATGTTCTATTAGTCTAGAGATTGTATGTTCTGCTACTATAGATTGTTTGTCAGGAGTTTGAATTAATGTTAGTGTTTGTCTTGTCTCACTTTGTATCCTAACATGCTTTTATCTGAAACTATCTAGTAACATTATTGAGCCTGATTAATAGATTTAAATTCACAACCTTGTATTAGAATGAAGATAAATATATACAAACTCTATTTGAGCAAATATTTTGTGGTAGTTGCTTCAAAGCATAACTATGATAGATCAATGTTAAAATTGATATGCAATATTGGTGACTAGTAATATCCATCCATTGTTATTGAAGCCATATAATGTCTTACAAATTTCTGTTCTTCTCTATCTCATTTAGTTTCTTTCGAGCAGAGACCCTATTCTGGTGAAAAGGATTGCGGCCACAAATGCCCTTGAAGCTGGGCACATGAATTCCTTATGTTTTTCAACCTTATATTTCTGTAATTAATTAAATTTAGAGAAATATCTTCTTAACTAATATGGTTGTGCGGATTGTGTCTGTAGTCTCTGAAGAATTTCTTGTGTGCATTTCTTTCACTCTCTCACTTCCTAGAGTTGTCATGCACATATGTCTACATCTTATGAACAATTAGGCAACCCTGAGCTGCAGATTGGTATTATTCCTGGATTTGGAGGTATTTTGTAATATTTGCTACCACCTGTATAGGTTCTAAATTATGATGTCAAGGGTTAAAAAAAGTAATTTTAATCTGAATAGAGAGTTCAACCACTTCTGTTAAATATTTTTGGAAGTACCAAGTAGATGTATCTTACATTCCTCTATTCCTAACCTGTTGTTGAGACTAGGGTGTTTACCCCTGCATGTCAACTTGACTACTTAATGATCATTAATCTTTTCAAGGACGCAAAGACTCCCATGCCTTGTTAGCGCGTCAAAATCTCTTGAAATCATAATGGTATGCAACTCTTTGCTTTTGTTTTTTTATATACATTATTTAATATTTTTCCCAACTTAATACTACTAAAAAGGTTACAGAATCAATCTTTCTAAATCAAAATAGTGAGATGTCCATATAGTTGCACATCACATTTTTGTGCTAGAGATGTTTTTTCGTCCTATAAGCTTCCAGTGTAGTCTTTAGGAATTTTACTAAAACTAATAGACTGTAATACTGAGATCACACATTGAAGGTTGCAATCTTGGGAAGACAATTTAATTAAAAGTTAGAGAGTGTAGACAATATTCATTAAGTTTTTAATGAGTCGATTCGATGTATTTTGTATTCATTTATTTCTATTGATATCTGGTTGTATGAGCTTAATCATGTTTCTTCATTTCTGATTTATAGGGGCATGTAAACTCAGTTCCATATTTATGAAATCCACTTATGTTGACATGATCCAAGAATGTCTAATCGTGAACTGATACTATACCAAGAAGTGTAAAGAAGGTTGCCATTCTAGGAGGAGGGTCAATTGGATCTTAGATAGCCACAACATTGATTGTTAGTAATTATCCTGTGATCTCAATAGAAGTAACTGAGAATTTCTCACAGGATGGGATTGGTACAGTCAAAGGTGAGGTCATTATCACTTAAATACTTGTTTACTTTTTCATATATGCTACTTTTCTACTCTCTAGTTTGAGGTAAATCTTTCTATTTTTTTGCTTCATCAGTATGATTTGATACTTCAGTTTATGGAATTTGTTATAGGTTGCTTTTACCATGTAAAGAATTTTATTATCTATGATTTTCTATTTGATTCAACAAATTTTGTACTCATTTTTGTTACATTTCTATCCTCTCATTTTCATCATAAGCTAACGAGTCTCCTTCCTACTGTAGGCTTGTGGTATCAGCTTAGACCTCTGATAGCATGCCTTACAAGGTTACAGGTTGCTGTTCCCGATGAAGTCACAACTCACAACTGAAAAGCTCTAGCCTGTTTCATTAGCTTCATTTGGATTGAAACAGTCTGTCTGTAAAATGTAATACTCGTAGATATTACTGTACTTTTTATTTCAAGGTTAAAAAAGATAGCACAAATTCATTTAAATTAATTTTAATCAATTTTATGATGATATTTCATAATTTTACTTTTGCGTGTTTGCAATTGATGTTTGTTATATTTTTATTTGGTGGATGTGTATACATGTGAAGTAGGTTGAAAACAATATCAAAAAAATGGTAATATATATTTTTTTTATTTAAACTGTTGGGTTCCGAAGGCATAAAACGCAGCGGATAAACGTAAATAAAACAAAAATTTCGAAACCCAAAAACAGGATCCATGTATAATTATGGAAAGATTATGGAGATAACGAATCATACCTTTCAAGAGATTAACTTTCACAAACTCAACGGAGATCCAAGCTATCACGTTTGTGTCTACCTCTCGGAGAAACACCTCTATGGTATCCACACGAGCACCTTCAAGAACGTCTCATGAACTTGACTACGGAATGGATGTACTAGCCTCCTTCTTGACGATCTGAATTGCCTCTGCCTCTCTTTGCTGCTAGGGTTTTCTTAAAAAAATGTACAAGCCTCTTTAACCTCTCATTATCTATTTATAATAACTGATTAAAAAGGCCCATAATAGCAAAGCCCAACCCTAGTAGGTATTGGATTAAATAATAAAAACGAATTTCTATTATTTAATTAATAACTAAGTCATACTTAATTATTATGGGCAAACACTTTCCTTTTAATTCGAATTTATATTATCTCAATTAAGTCTTACTTAATTATAATAAAATTCAAATAATCATCAATTAATTTAAATCCATAATTTAAATTAACTATTCCATTAAGTGCTCTATTTGTGCGACCCTATAGGCTATTATTTAATTGGCAATACTTTTATTCTCTAATAAAATTATGAACGGTATCTAGTAATACATCATTGTTACCCAATTAAACAATAATTAAATCGTGATTAGATAAAACCTTTCGTGATTAATGTTTTTCGTGTAATATAATCCCTTTAACCATACATATTATAGATTAAACTCGAGGCATGTATTTAGTCATCCTCTTCAACATTTAATCCGGGTTTACTTGATCCATGAGTAGATTATCGAGATAAATCATTATTTGAGCATGGCCATGCTTTTATAATCTCACTCAATCAAGAGGCCAATAATATCTCTCCTAATTATAGGAGGGTTAAATCCTTTATCTATCATTCATATTTCTCATACGACTCATGATATACCCGATGTCCACTTTTATCATCACCCGATCAAAAGTAACTTTTAATGTAGTCAAAGTATATTAATCCTCGTATAGAAATATAATGATTTTAAGTCAAAGGATCGTTACACCATTATCACTATGAGTCTTTCTTATGACTTTATTAAATATGAAGAATCTCACTGTGGGTCTGTCAAGTACCATGTACTCTCACATGTACCTATGTATTGACTTTAGTATCCCCATACTTATAACCAATGAGATGTGGTTATCTTGTCAAACAACATACTAGTCTATCTATGTATTATTATTGTCCTATATAATAATACTCGATTAGGGACCTTTAAGAATATGATATATTATATAATCTCAAGTTCAAGTCATGTACTTAAACTATACAATTTGTATCATGATTCTAAGGACATTTATTATGCTAACAAAATATTGCAGTAATTAAGGTCATAATAAATACATTTATTGAATGATCAACTGACATAAAGATAAAAGAATAATGTATTGCCTCTAGGGCACCTACACTAACAATCTCCCACTTGCACTAGAGCCAATCACCCATATATCTAATACCCATGGAACTAGTGTGGCCATCGTGCTTCTGCTGCGACAAGCCTTTGCTCAGTGGGTCTGCAATGTTATCATTTGTGTGCACTTTACATATGTGTATATCACCCCTTTCATTAATCTCTCGAATAAGGTGAAATCTCCTGAGTATATGTTTAGCCCGGGAGTGTGATCTAGGTTCTTTAGCCTGTGCAATGGCTCCATTATTATCGCATTATAGATCAATGGGATCTGCGATCGATGGAACCACTCCCAAATCATAAATGAACTTTCGAATCCAAACGCCATCCTTAGCTGCTTCACAAGCTGCAATGTACTCAGCCTCCATTGTAGAATCAGCTACTATTTCTTGCTTTGAACTCTTCCAGCTTACAACACCTCCGTTTAGACAAAACACAAAACCACACTGTGATACAGTATCATCTCTACCTGTTTGGAAACTTGCATCTGTGTAACCTTTTACAACGAGTTTCTCTTCTCCTCCATACACCAAGAATGAATCTTTAGTTCTTTTCAGGTACTTAAGAATATTCTTAACTGCCGTTCAGTGACCTTCACCCGGATTAGACTGGTATCTGCTCGTCATGCTCAAAGCATACGAGACATCTCGGCGAGTACATACCATTGCATACATGATAGATCCAATTGCTGAAGCATATGGAACTTTATTCATGTGGTCCTTCTCATCCAATGATTTCGGACAATGGTCCTTAGAGATCGTTATCCCTTGAGACACGGGGACATATCCCCTTTTCGCATTTTGCATTCCAAAACGATGCAAAACCTTATTAATGTATGTGCTCTGACTTAGACCGATCATCCTTCTAGATCTTTCTCTATAGATCCTCATTCCTAGAATGTAGGATGCCTCTCCTAAGTTTTTAATGGAGAAATTGCTCCCTAACCAAGTCTTAACAGCCTTTAGAGAAGGTATGTCATTCCCCATTAGTAGTATATCATCAACATATAGTACTATGAATGCCACATAGCTCCCACTAACCTTCTTGTAAACACACAGTTCATCTTTGTTTTGAACAAAGCCATACTCTGTGACTATTTCATCAAAATGGATATTCCATCTCTTAGAGGATTGCTTCAATCCATAAATGGATCGACGCAATTTACATACATTGCCAGCATTCCTTGGATCGACAAAACCCTCAGGTTGTGTCATGTACACATCATCTTCAAGGCTTCCATTAAGGAAGGCTGTTTTGACATCCATTTTCCAGATTTCATAATCATGGAATGCTGCAATGGCAAGTAAACTCCTTATAGACTTGACCATAGCCACTGGTGAGAAAGTTTCATCATAGTCAATACCATGAATTTATTTGAAACCTTTTGTAACTAGCCTAGCTTTATAGGTCTGAACATTTTCATCCATGCCCTTTTTCTTCTTAAAAACCCATTTGCACCCTATGGGTTTTACCCCTTCAAGTGGATCAACCAAAGTCCATACTTGGTTTTGGCACATGGAATCTATCTCGGATTTCATGGCTTCAAGCCATCTCTTAGAGTCCGGACTGTTCATAGCATCTTGGTATGTGAGAGGCTCATCTTCATCTATGAGCATCAAATCACCACACTGAGTCATGAGAAATCCATATCTCTCTGGCTCATGGCGAAATCTAACAGATCTACAAACAACCTGTGTTTGTTGAGCATTATCATTATTCTGCTCTTGTTCCACTTCAGGTTCAATGCTATTTTGCGGTTCTCGATCTTCATCGAGATCTATAGTTCTCCCACTGTTTCTTTTGGAAACAAAATCTCTTTCCATGAAGACAGCATCTCGAGCAATAAACACTTTCTGCTCAGAAGGACTATAAAAATAATACGCCTTTGTTTCATTAGGGTATCCTACAAAAATGCACTCTTCGGATTTAGGTCCAAGCTTGTCAGATTCTTGACGTTTCACAAACGCCTTACATCCCCAAACTTTCATAAAGTTCATGCCTGGCTGTTTCTCTTTCCATATCTCATATGGAGTCTTTTGAACCTTCTTAGTAGGAACACGGTTAAGTGTGAACGCCGCTGTTTCTAGAGCGTAACCCCAGAAACTAATTGGAAGATCTGCATGACTCATCATCGATCGTACCATGTCCAACAAGGTGCGATTTCTCCTCTCTGAAACTCCATTCCATTGAGGTGTTCCTGGCGGAGTGAGTTGTGATACAATACCACACTCTTTCAAATACTCTCTAAATTCGGTGCTTAAGTATTCACCCCCATGATCGGATCGTAAGATCTTAATACTTGCATCTCCGCCAATTTGCTTCTCTACTTCAACCTTGTATTCTTTAAATTTTTCAAAAGAATCGGATTTCTTCTTCATAAGATATACATATCCATATCTACTGAAATCATCAGTAAATGTTATGAAGTAGTAGTAGCCTCCTCTAGCCATTACACGCATTGGGCCACATACATCACTATGTATTAGCTCCAGACGTTTAGTGGCCCTTTGACCCTTACCAGTGAAAGGGGCTTTAGTCATCTTACCAAGCAAACAAGATTCGCATTCTTGGTATGATTCAAAATCAAACTTATCCAAGTATCCATCCTTATGTAATTTGGATATGCGTTTCTCATTTATGTGGCCTAGACGACAATGCCAGAGGTATGTTTGATTTGAGTCATTCATTTTAAGTCATTTGTTTTCTATATTACAGACAGGGTTATCTAAATCAAGAACATATAAAACATTAAATAAACGCGCAACACCATAGGTTAAATCATTCAAAGCAAAAGAGCAACTGTTGTTCTTTATTGTAAATGAAAAACCTTTCTTGTCCAAACAAGAAACAGAAATAATGTTTCTGCGAATCGCAGGCACGTAAAAACAGTCTTCTAGTTCTAAAACAAGCCTAGAGGGCATAGATAAATAATAATTCCCTACAGCTAAAGCAGCAACTTTTGCTCCATTGTCTACTCTTAGGTCCACTTCTCCCTTAGCCAAAGTTCTACTTCTCTGCAGGCCCTGCACATTTATATAAATGTGAGAAGCACATCCAGTATCAAATACCCAAGATGTAGAAATAGACAAATTGACTTCTATAACATAAATACCTGATCCAGAAATCTGAACTGCTTTCTTTTTCTTCAGATCCTCCAAGTAAATTGGACAGTTTCTCTTCCAGTGACCATCTTTCTTACAGTAGTGACATTCACCCTTGGCCACACCACCTTTAGGCTTTAAAGCCTGTTTGGGACCTGACTTTGGCTTGGGTGTAGAATCAGATCCAATCTTTTCTTACCCTTCTGTTTGCCCTTCCCTTTGGCCTTACCTTTATTTCCTACCATCAGTATGGGAGCAGGTTCAGCTGTCTTCATGTTGGTCTCATATGTTCTCAACATATGCAACAATTCAGTAGGTGTTTTGGCAAATTCATTCATATTGTAGTTCACAACAAACTGAGTGAATTTTTGTTCAAAGAATTCATGATTAGGTCAATACCAGTTTCCGGACCAATCAGAAAACCCAAAGTTTCAAGGTACTCAATGTAACCAATCATCTTCAGAACATGTGGGCCAACTGGTTCACTCGCCCCTTGTTTGCAATTAAAAAGTGACTTACTCGTGTTGAACCTTTCTTGACGAGTTTGGCTTGCAAACATGCTTTGCAAGTGCTCATTGATAGTATATGCATCCATATGCACATGCTGTCTTTGAAGCTCAGCACTCATAATTGCCAACATAAGACATGCAACATCATTTGCATCATTCTCATCCCTTGTGCGTGCTGCTCGTTCATCAGCAGTAGCACCCTCAGGAAGGGGGCCTGGAGGAAGAATATCAATGACATGAAGCTTGCGCTCCTGCCTGAGGACAATCCTCAAATTCCTCTGCCAGTCTAGGAAGTTGTTTCCTCCTGTCAGTTTGTCCTTCTCAAGGACTGAACGTACAGATAATGTGTTTGTGTTGTTTGCCATTACTCAGTATCTACAATAATAAAAGCGCAAAATAAACATTAGATTGTCTGAGTTAAAATTTTATGTTCATATGATTATGATATATTCGTAATATATCTCCCACTATTTTTTATCAAATTAATAGCCCTAACTATTAATTCGGAAAGTATATCCCATAAATCTTTCTAGTGAGCCAAGATCCATATTTCGTCATGTTCTAAGTCAACCACTGGTATCCTTAAAACATGATTATTTAGGTAGACAACAGTTGTCAATTATATCATATATAATTCGTGGATAATTTGGTGAACAACAATTGATCTTATCTATCTAATAGATTTTTAACCAAACTCTATGCTTCTAAGTTCATAATAGTTGAATATAACCGTTTATATTCACCTTATTATGATGACTCAGTTAAGTTAGACCCAATGATACAATGTCCGAATATAACTGTTTATATTCGTCGCATTTCACCATGATAGATAGGAGTCCGCTGCCACTGACAGCCCTTCCCTTTATCGATCTAGGATTTAATAAGTGTTCATTCATTGAAAGCATCTAATTAAAAATTAATATTTTTACTTAGGGATTTTTAATTTAGAACGATCATGATCCCATCATAAAGAGATTCCCAATTTCTCCTTGAATAAAATACTTCAAATCAATACTCGTCAATGGTTTGATTTCCAGGTAGTGGAGGAGTCACATCGGTCTCGCTTAAAACCCACAGCCTTACAAGTTCTATGAACCCGTTGTTGACAAAATCGCCCCATGTCAGAAATAAAGAAAATTCGTATTTTATTCCGTGTTTCATAAACACGAGAATCTCATGATCGTTTGTTAATTTTAAATCTTGAGTCGTTACAGATTTTATCTTGTTTAAAGGCATGGCATGGGTGATGTATCTAATACATACATGCATCATTAATCTAATTAAAACATGCATTTTCTACTCTACACATACTATTTATACATCATATGAAAAGTACATAAAGTAAACGTGCAATAGTTATGGCCCAATCCTATGTTATCTTTTCAGGCTAATGAAAAGATCAAAGTCAATCTATGGTGTAAAAATAACTATTACATATGTCTTCTCTGTTGCTTCCATTGTTTCCTTGGCCTCCATATGATGCTTCCTCTTTCCCTTGTCCTTCTTGGATGTTACATTAAGAATTATACTAATGAACTTACAAAAGAACTCGAGTTACATTCGAGATAAAACAACTACAAATAGAAAACGACATGCAAGTCGTATTTATTGCAAACCAAAAGAATAAACCATTACAACTAAGGTCTTAAGGCCATAACTATGCACCATGCTCAAGTAACCATTAAAGAACATGATAGATCATATAAAGATGACATATTATTTATCACTTATCATGATCCAATCAAGAATAATAAATAAGTAAAGCATATGTCATAAGCACAAATTAAAAACGAAACCCTAAGCACGCGGTGAGGTCGCTGGGGGGGTTCGGGGGGGGGCAGCGAGCCCCCCGATGGCGGAAATTTTTGCAAAATCAAGTATCAGAATACTAGAAAAACATGTATCAGAATACTATTCCAGAAGCATGTATCAGTATACACACGATCCATATCCCAGTTACCAAAAACGTATATCAGTATACATATTTTAAGAGATCGCATACATATGAGTTATGGTAGATCTTAAACATACTAGTATCATCATATAGATCATTAACAGATTCATCATATCATTCATATAACATAACTGTTATCATGGCAGACTCATATAACATAACTGTTATCATGGCAGACTCATCACACATGCATACTTGTAAAAATACAGTAAACACGTAACCAAATCAGCCCCTTATACACGTAGCTCTGATACCACTGTTGGGTTCCGAAGGCATAAAACGCAGCAGATAAACATAAATAAAACAAAAATTTCGAAACCCAAAAACAGGATCCATGTATAATTATGGGCAGATGATGGAGATAACGAATCATACCTTTCAAGAGATTAACTTTCACGAACTCAACGGAGATCCAAGCGATCACGCTTTGTGTCTATCTCTCGGAGAAACACCTCAATGGTATCCACACGAGCACCTTCAAGAATGTCTCACGAACTTGACTACGGAATGGATGTACTAGCCTCCTTCTTGACGATCTGAATTGCCTCTGCCTCTCTTTGCTGCTAGGGTTTTCTTAAAAAAATGTACAAGCCTCTTTAACCTCTCATTATCTATTTATAATGACTGATTAAAAAGGCCCATAATAGCAAAACCCAACCCTAGTAGGTATTGGATTAAATAATAAAAACGAATTTCTATTATTTAATTAATAACTAAGTCATACTTAATTATTATGGGCAAAAACTTTCCTTTTAATTCGAATTTATAGTATCTCAATTAAGTCTTACTTAATTATAATAAAATTCAAATAATCATCAATTAATTTAAATCCATAATTTAAATTAACTATTCCATTAAGTGCTCTATTTGTGCGACCCTATAGGCTATTATTTAATTGGCAATAATTTTATTCTCTAATAAAATTATAAACAATGAGCGGTATCTAGTAATACATCATTGTTACCCAATTAAACAATAATTAAATCGTGATTAGATAAAACCTTTCGTGATTAATGTTTTTCGTGTAATATAATCCCTTTAACCATACATATTATAGATTAAACTCGAGGCATGTATTTAGTCATCCTCTTCAACATTTAATCCGGGTCTACTTGATGCATGAGTAGATTATCGAGACAAATCATTATTTGAGCATGACCATGCTTTTATAATCTCACTCAATCAAGAGGCCAATAATATCTCTCCTAATTATAGGAGGGTTAAATCCTTTATCTATCATTCATATTTCTCATACGACTCATGATATACCCGATGTCCACTTTTATCATCACCCGATCAAAAGTAACTTTTAATGTAGTGAAAGTATATTAATCCTCGTATAGAAATATAATGATTTCAAGTCAAAGGATCGTTACACCATTATCACTATGAGTCTTTCTTATGACTTTATTAAACATGAAGAATGTCACTGTGGGTCTGTCCAGTACCATGTACTCTCACATGTACCTATGTATTGACTTTAGTATCCCCATACTTATAACCAATGAGATGTGGTTATCTTGTCAAACAACATACTAGTCTATCTATGTATTATTATTGTCCTATATAATAATACTCGACTAGGGACCTTTAAGAATATGATATATTATATAATCTCAAGTTCAAGTCATGTACTTAAACTATACAATTTGTATCATGATTCTACGGATATTTATTATGCTAACAAAATATCGCAGTAATTAAGGTCATAATAAATACATTTATTGAATGATCAACTGACATAAAGATAAAAGAATAATGTATTGCCTCTAGGGCACCTAGACTAACATAAACAACTTTAGGCATCGGTTATTAGAGGAGCAACGCTAAAAATAAATATTATAGGTGTCGGCATTTTTATCAACCGACGCTAATAAAAACACTATATTTGTCGGCGGTTCAAGACAACCGACGCTGTTGTACATCCATAGGTGTCGGTTATATGCCCTTTTGTGTCGGTTATGAAACCGTCACAGACTAACTTTTAACATCGTCTAATTAACCGTCGCCTAAAGCCTATACCTCTAGTGTCGCCTACATTTACTACGCCCAATAACCGACACCTTTGACCTATTTTAACCGACGCTAAAAACCAAGTTTGTACTAGTGAAATGCGTATAGCTTCAAAATTTTCCGGTGAGCTGACATGACAAAGGAAGGAAACGCATATTCCGTATGCGTGTATTGTACACGCATTTCTTGTATGCGTGTCTTTCTGGTTATTTTGGGCACCTGTTTTCAGCGTGGATAATTTGGGCAGCCGCCTATAAAATTTGGTTATTTTGGGCATTCACCTAAAATTAATCGACTAATTAAAATAATTAAATACTGATAAAAATTAATTAATAAAATAAATCAAATTTATTTTTAAATAAATAATTAAAAACAATTTTTGAAATTAAAATATTAACATATTTCTAATTTTTAAAATAATAAAAATATCATTTTTAAAATATAGTTAAATAGTAGGGGCTTATTTGCAAAACTGGAAAATTTCAGTGTTTTTTTGAAACAGTACAAGAAATTCATTATTTATCTACCAATTAATTATCTACCATTATATATTGGTAAGTAAGTATTTTATTTATCTACCAATATTTATTTGTAATATTTTTTTGGTAGGTAAACAAAAAATCTTAATAATTGTACAGAATTAAACTGCCTGACCCACGTTACAAGCCACCTCCGTATAGGTTTTTCTGGATACTAGTAAGTTATATGGATGTGCAGATGACATGTCAAAACCATTCATATTTGATAATTTGTTAATTACAGTGATATTTTGTGGCAACATCATCCAAAAGCTGTACCGTCTACAAACCTTGGTACATACCATCTTCTTTTCCCTTTGTTTGGGGTAGACAATAATAAATAAATAAGCATATTCGTCAATAATAATAATAAAAATTATAATATTAATAATAATAATAACAATAATTATTATTACCATTATTATTATTATTATTAAATTTTTCATTTAATAATTGTTAGTTCTAGAAAAAGTCCATACAAGTGCTAGAAAAAATAAGTAGACATATTATATTTTTGGGTAACTATTTTTTATCTTATAAAACTCTATTTATCTGTTTTTGAAAACAGAAGTTCACTTATATTTATGTAGAAAAAGAAGTCCGGAGAATGCAAGTCCTATGTATTTAGATTTTATATAAAATAAATATGACAACAGTGTCTTATCATTTTACTTAAAATCAATAAAAAAAATAAAGGAAATTATTCAAATGAAAGAAAGGAAGTATGCCAAGGGTATAACTTTCTTAACTAAATTATACAACAAATAAATTTATATCAATGAGTACTCCCTCCCCCAAATTAATTGTTTCATTTGACTTTTGCAAATAATTTAAAGTGACTTGACTACATATTTCTATTAATTATCTTTCAAATTTTCTTTTTATGTTAAGATTTAAATTTTTATTTATAAAAAAATTTAAAAAATAATTAGAGGAGGTATACCGTTAAGTCACTTTAAAATACGTGAAAAAGTTGAAGGGGATAATTAATTTGGGATGGAGGAAATATATGATAAGTAAAATTGAAAAACATACAAAGGGCACGTTTTTGATAATAAGAAGGTAATAAATATTTAGCAAAAAACAGAAGGTAAAAAATGTTAAATTAAATTGAGGGATCAAAACAATGTATAGTCGAACCTGGATGAATTAATAATTAATAAAGTAATAAATTGGATAAAATAATAATTTGCCCGGGTTTTTTTGGCATTGAAAAATATAGGCAGGTAAAACCATACTTAAAGTTAAGGATAATTGTGATAACGGCCAATCTATCTTCGACTCTATCTCCTCATCTATGAAATACATCATAGTTCCATCTACCTCACTTAACGTTAAATTGACCGGCTTCAATCTATCATCTCTTTCTGCATTATCATCATGAGAATCTCGACAAGGCACCACGAGTAGAAGACCACAAATCTTAGTGGCACTCATAATTATATATCGAGTACATGTTTCTCTTAGTTGGGTTATATTCATTCTAATTCTATAAGTTAACTACTTGATTTTATATTACGTATTTTGGTTTGCTGGGTAGCTTGACTCATGCTATTGTAAATTTGTTAAAAGTGACAGGCACACGTCAATTTTCATCAGGTACATGCTCTTCTTTTTACTTATTTTACCGTGAGAGCATTCAATTCTGTGTATTTTGGATAATTATAAATGCAGGTACATGAATCATTATACGAGATTAATGTGTTCAGTACATGGCAACAAACATTAGAGGATTATGTTTCTTTTACTACTGGGGCTAGGGGTAATCTATCATATTCTCTCAATGTGTGTACCACATCATTTATTTTTATGCACTTTTTTTCTTCTACTTTTTTGATGTTTTCATGTATAAAATTTTTGACAGTCAACTTATTAATTTGAATATTTATTTTATAATTCAACAACATGAATATTGTTTCCTCTTATCAAAATCATATTGCTAACTAGTGAGTTTTGTTTATGCAGAAAAGTAGGGAATATGGAGTGATATATGGAGTACTGGCCTTGTTCAAGTGCCGGGACAAATTTAAGATATTCAAAACAAATAGAAGCAGTGATCATTTGTAATTTTGATTCTCGGATTCTAAAAAAACTCATTTGTAACACAAGTGAAGATTTATGTATATATTTTTATAATTCTATGATGAAGACAAATCTCCGAATGATACAAGCTCTTTGGTATCCAGAATACTCCTTTTTTTGCACTTTCAAAACAAAAAATAAAACAAATGCATAATCTTTTTGTTTAATATTTTTAAGAATAAAAAAAATTTATCTAAGGATACTATGTAACAAATTTGAGTTGCCATGTGGACCCCTTTTGAAGACTTACGTGGGCAACTTGTGGAGTGCCATGTAGACCAATCACAAGACGCCATTTAGACCAATCAAAAGGTACCACATGGAATACTAATAGGACCCATTTGCCATGTAGGTTAGAGACACGTGATGACTCAACCTTATCAATTCATAAAGTGGGGTCCACATAATATTTACATACCAATATATATATTTGTAGGTAAACACTCTTTCTCTATAAACTTTTACCTACCAATCCCTACCAATATAATATTGGTAGATAGAACTCTTTAGCAACATATAAATGACTTTTACCTACACTTAAAATTGGTAGGTAAATGTCAAATTTCTTCAAATTTCTTGTAGTGGATCACATGTCCAATATTCAAAGTTTCTTAAATCGTCCAAACAGCCTACCATAAATCACCAAACAAGTCATATTCTACAACGTCTTCAGGAAAGTAGAAAGAGAACATATTTTGGCTTACTTCCACGACTTTCACCGACAAAAACCAAGTTGGAACTATTTTTCCTTTGTTCAAATTGTTGAATAACCTTGAGTAATTAGGGTTTAGAAATTGTCTCCAATAGTGACATAACTAAGCACTCTAGGTAGTTATTATATTGTGATGATTAATTATGTGTCAACTATTAAATTTTTTGTATGAATAAAGGAGTTAGTCAATAAATTAGAATCACTTACAATTCGAAAGGTACATGTGATTAGGTATAAGCCATACACCGGTAATTGGAGCGCTAAACTAGAGAATGAATCGAATAACACGCATTGAATTAAAAAGGACTAGTTTCATTAATATTGAAACTATATTTCTGTTATTAGTATGTTATGTAGTACTTGCTAACCTTTTTATGTATTTATTAACTTGACTTAATAAGAGAATGGTGTATGGTAGTTAGCAACTCAAAATTATTCTTTGTGGGATCGAATCATTGTACCACTTATTACTACATATGCCTTTTTCATTTGAACTGTAATTCCGGTAAATCTCGTAAGATACTATTTTTTTACCAAAAAATACTGATGACTTAATGGAGGATTAATGCCAAAATATTTTGTATTAATTTTGTAGGACATATTTCTTGTTAAAACTTTTCTACAACACATTCTATATAATATGTCTCACCTCGAATTACGGGTGTGCATAGTGCATTTATGTTCGGTTCTTCACCAAAACCATTACTAAACCGTGCATGTCGGTTCAGTTTGATTTATTACTATCAACCGTAATTGAACTGTTCGGACTGTTAATTTTCAATCATGTTAACCATTTATAGGTTCCCGTTTTAAATTTTTAATATTTTTTATCATCATGCTAATAAAAAATTATAAATGTCATTCGAACATTGCGATAAGTAATATCACCGACGGAAGTTCATAAATTTATGAACAAGAACTCAAGTAAGTATATTATATATTTTATACAGGTAATGAAAAATGCACCCGGAAGGATGAAACTTTCTAGTATAATGACTTTACAGAAACAGTATGTGCAGTCAATAAGAAAAATATTAAAATATTTCCAACATATTAATAAGAACATGCCAAGTTCATATATATAATTTAGTTGTTAAGAATAACAAAGGTGTATGCATAAAGGTTTGGAAGTCCTTTATTATACCTTGGTACCTTCAAAACTTAGTTTCAATAACCCAATTCTTTCTGTTTCCGTGAAGGTTTCCTTTGAGCTCATGTCGCCCTTATAATTGTTTGCGTCTGCCAGCCTTTAATAAGAAATAGAAGAGCAATGAAGAATGAAAAAGCAGCGGCCCTAGGCGGATCGCTAACGACTATGTTTGAGATCGTGGTAGCATCGAAGCAGAGCTTGGGCTTTGCGACGATACTATTTGGACCAAGGTCAAGGATCGGCGTTACATGGAGGGATGGTGCGTCCTCTCCACCTTAAGCTAGCACGAGGAGATATCTAGAACTTAAGGTCAAAGTACATCTAGAACTTGCTCAAAAGATTTGGTTATAATAATCATTGAACAAGGTAAAGAGGTTGATATTCGAACTTATAGAGGTACGACTGGAAGTTTATTATATCTTACTAGTGTATAGTGTTTATGCAAAATTTTAAGATAAACCTAAAGACTCTCATTTGAATGTTATTAAGAGGATATTCAAATATTTGAGTGGAACAATAACTTTTGGTTTATTTTATCCTATCACAAATGCATTTGATCTTGTTGGGTATATTGACGCAGAGTATGTAGGTTGTCAAAAAGATAGAAAAATTACAATTGGTCTCTGTGCTTATTTAGGACAGAGTTTGGTTTCCTGGTTAAGCAAGCAGCAAACATCTGTTGCATGACTACAACTGAAGGACACTAATTAGCAGGTGGAAGTTGTTGCTCACAAATGCTGCGGATGAGACAACAGCTTAAGGATTTTTGAATTTCTTGTTGTCAAACTTCTATTTATTATGACAATACAACTACTATCAATATTTCTGAAAATCTAGTGAATCACTCGAAAACCAAGCACATTGATGTTAGGCATCATTTCTTCAGAGATAATGTTGCAAAAGGGAAAGTCGGGTTGATTTTTGTTGCTAATGATGCTCAAGTTGCTGATATTTTTACAAAATCTCTAGCTGAAGAGCATGTCAGCATGCTTAGAAAATAATTGGGAATGTGTAATTTTTAGTAAGTAAGCTTACAAGATTCATTCGGGTAATATCAACTCACTATTAGTATTATTTTATTATTTAATATTTTTGCATGCCTGACAAAATTTTTGTTAATTGGTATGTGTTAAATGTTTTTAATATGTTCATTATGTGTTGCTATTTATGATCACTTATCTAATAAATTGCATTGTGGTTAAAATTCAAATCAATGAATATTTAAATGTGTCAATCTAGTTACATTTTGGTATATTTGTTATATATGGTTTTATTAGTTATCTAGTGAGTTATTTTAGGAATCTATCTAGCTTATTTTGTATTCATCCTAAAAATACTCCTTTTTTAATCATAAAAGGAACACTAAAACAAACAGCCACGACATAACTCTTCAGTTTCCACACACCTATCTCGCTTAGATCTACGGTTTTATGTCTACTATTCAACAAATATTTTCTCTGTAAAATTGCGATGATTGGGTTGAGGGTTGCGATGAGGAAGAAGTCAAAGGCTAATGTTTTAAGGTCAGGTTGGTGGTTGCGATGATGTTACTCCATTAGTCTCTTGGAACAAACAGAAGCTAATCGAAGATGAACCAGAGAATGAGTATGAAGCGATTCATATTGAGAGTAGTTATGAAGGCTCGGGTATACTCATTACTACTCCTGATGGTAAAATGCTCAAGGTCGAAGGATCAATCTCTAATTATCTTTCAATATGAAAAGTCATATACGGTAAACTCATTTTTGAGATCTTTTTAAGTCATGTAAATTATTTAAGATATTTTCTGATTTATGGTTTAATTCATTTTTTTCAAAATGCCTTATTTTATTACCCAAATTTGGTTAATGCCTTTTCTTTAAACTTGAATGTTGATCAATTTGGTCATTATGTGTCTGTTATGTCTAATATGAGAATCAATTTATCTCCACTATTTTTAGGAGCTATTCTTGAAATCAAAAACCCATCTACCTTATCTATTCATAATAAGAAGGGTCCCAAGAATTTAAAAGGTTTTTGCTTTGGATGAATTAAAATTGATAAATGTTGATTGAAATGTTGAGTTGTTTGTTCATCCTCCTACATCATAAGTGATTTGTATGGCTCATTTATTGTTCAAACATTGCATTAAAAATATACGTCATATGTTAGGAATAAAATCAAATTTCTCTACTCACGATGTATTGGTTATGACTATGATTTTATCTAGTAGAAAGTTTGATTTGGATGATTTATTATTGAAAAATATGCTTGATGTCTTGTGTGCAAAAGCTAGAACTTGTGTTAAATTGTTATGGAGTTGAGTTAATGGACCAGGATTGTGTTCCTATTACTGATTTGTTTGATTTAAAGACACTCACTCAATCCAATTTAAAATTTAATAAGGATGGACAATCGGTCCATATTGAGTTTGTTGTTGTTGGTTCTGCTAAGTGTGAAGAGAGTTCATATACCTCCATGCAAATGTTGGAGTTTATGAAAGAGATGAAAGCAGGGCAGGAGAGGATTGTTTAGGCTCTTCAAGTTGTTTCTAAACAAACCTAGTGGATGAGGGAGATGTTGGCTAAAATCCGAACTGCTGTATATGGTCCTTCTAATGGCCTTATCAGTCATACTCCTAGATCTTGTGATGTTGATGACATGGTGGATCTTGGCGGAGCTCATTTCAAGAAGAAGAAAGCCAATGTTTCTACTACTGATAAGGATGAGAAAGAAGAACCTGAGAACCCTGATGCCCATACAAAATTTAATGAAATTTTTAATGATTAAAGGCGAGGACTTACGAAAGTTGCTTTTTTTAAATTTGATGTTAAGTACTTATGAAGGTTTTTATTGGTTTTTTAAATTATGTGACCATGGTTGCTTGTTTATCTTTATGGTTAAGTTATTAAACTTGGTGATTTAGTTCATCGTAGTTGTTTAAGTTAAGTTTGATTAATGACTTAATTACCGGTTTTTCTAAATTTATTTATCTTAATCCATTTTTATTGTTATGATATATTGTGTTATACTTGAATTATGAATATGGGTTGTATATGTTAGCACTACTAGAATTTTGTTAATAGACATCAGTCCTTAGACATCGGTTGCTCAGACGACCGATGTTAAAGTTATATTTAGACATCGGTTATTTTAAAACCGATGTTACTGGTTATTTTAGACATCGGTCCAGAAAATAACCGTTGTCTATAAATATGTTTTAAAAATAAAAAACGTTAATTAGACATCGGTTTTTTTATGTAATTGATGTCTTTGTTTTATAGACATCAGTTATATTTTACAACCGTTGTCGATGGTTAACTTAAAAAAATTAAAAAAAAACACGTGAAAACCGTCCCTCCTTTATTACCCAAATATTCCCTCCTTAACCAGAAAAAAACCTGTTTCCCCCTAATTCTTTTTCTCTCTCTCTCTCTCTCACTCTCACCCTATCTTCTCTCTCTCTCTCCAAGCTCACTCTACTCTCTCTTCCATCTTTCTGCTTCTCTCCCTCTCTCTCTTTCATCTCTCTCTCTCTCACACACACCATATCAGATTATAATAAGTACATAGGTTTTTCATTAAACCCCAAATTGAAGAACACCGTCAATTAATCAAACTCCATCTACGAGAAACCCTAATTTTTGAACAGGTATGTTTGTTCATTTAGGTTTGTATGTTCGATTAGGTTAAATTTGTTCAATTAGGTTGGTTCATAAATTTTAATGGGTTTTTTCTTTTTTTGAACAGGTTTTGAGATTTATTGAGCTTCATAAGGTTTGTACTCTAATTTTCTATTTTTTCTTGAGTTGTTTTAAATATGAATTTTTTTGAACATAAATTAGGATTGTGCTCTTGTGTATATATATTTAGGTTTGCCTAAATATATCAATTAGGTTTCATATTTGCATGTGTTTTTTTTCTGGTTGACATCTTCCGATTTTTGTCCGTTTAAAGTTTTAAGTAATATTATGTTTTTACATTCGATTTTGTGTGTCTTTGGTTATATTGTGCGTGTTTTGGATTTTATGTTCTTATTTTGAATTTTATATGTTTAAGATTTTGTCGGATGTTTTTTACTAATTTTTCTTGATTTATTTTATGTTTTTTGAATGTATAATGGGATAAATTTACTCTTTTGATTTCAACAGGCTTCCAACGCTGGAAGAGGACCTAATCGTGAAGGATGCGATGATGAGAAAATGAAACTTAATGACAGGCATGAGATATACCAACGAGTAAGATACTTTAATCTATATTTTTTGTGAAGTTGTAAGATATCTAATTGTATTTAAATGTCCATAGAACTCATGTTTTGTAAAAGGGCTTTCATCAATTTTATTAATTAGATTTTGTGATAGCTGAACTATTACTTGTGACAGTGCTATACTGATAATACATTAGTCTGATTTTTTCGGACAATTATCATATTTTCTAACATATTTTCTAGTGTCATCGAGATTAGTGGAACTAAGGCCTATGTTGCCCAGACACCTTGGATACAGAGTGGAACTATAGAAGAGAATGTATTGTTTGGTGAGGAGATGGACAAAGAAAGTTACAAGAAGATTCTTGGAGCATGCTGCCTCCAGAAAGATCTGGAAGTTCTTTCCTTTGGAAATCAAACAGTGATTGGTGAGAGGGGAATCAATTTAAGCGGGGTCAGAAGCACATAATCAATGTATATTTTATTGGTGATTGTATGTTATACTTTCGGAGCAATTAATGTGTTTATTACATCATTTGACAAGTTATGTGTGACACTAGCAGGAGTGCATACAAGGGATTCTGGGGTGAGAAACAGTGATATATGTTACTCATTAAGTAGAGTTTCTACCTACAGCAGACCTCATAATTGTGAGACAGGATCTCATTCTCTAACACTTTTATTTTTGCTAAATTTCTTCAACTTCTTTTAAAAAAGTGAATTTAAATTTTATGTATAATTTATTTTTAATTAGGTGATGAAAGATGGATGTATTACACAATCTGGAAAATATGGTGAAATACTCAAGTTGGGGAGCGAATTTATGGAACTTATGGTTGAACATGAGAAGGCTTTATCTGTAATTTACCCCATAGAAGCCGGGTAAGTCTCAAAAGATATGAATATCAGTGTGGACCTCAAAACAAAGAATAATAGAAGTTCTGAAGAAACCAGGAATGTTCACTATGATAAACCAAAGGAGGATATTAATTTCCTAAAAGGATAGCTTGTTCAAGAACTTCTATACCGGAATAACATATTTTTCGGTGTCATCGAGATGAGTGAAAATAAGGCCTTCGTTGCCCAGACACCTTGGATACAGAGTGGAACTATAGAAGAGAATGTACCTGTTTGGTGAAGAGATCGACAAAGAAAGGTACAAGCAGATTCTTGAAGCATGCTGCTTCCACCCCACATAAGTACTTAATTCAGTGTTACTGACTTCAACATCCTTTTTATTGTTATCTGCAGTCCACTGGTGGCTTTATTGTAGTAGCATGATATGCAAGTGCGACTCACTTTCCCCTTTCTATTCTTAGCCGTGGTGTGGGTTGGCATGTAATTTGTCGACCTTATGATTTTATATTTTACTGAAATTCCTTTGCTTAGATCATTTCCTTGTAGAATTTATATCCTCAAGCCTCCACCTATGCATATATAAATATAGCAAAGATCTATAATCAAAGATCTATAAGATCATCCTGGTTTACTTAAAGACGTGAACATATATGTGAGTTTTATTGCCAAACGCGATATAGCATGTAATTGTGTGTCACTTTATGTGGTGCAATGTACCTGACAATACATCGTCAATGTAAATCAGATAGCTGACTTAAGCTGGACCTAGAAAAAGCAAACTCTTTGACCACAAAGCTCCTTTTAAAAAAATAAAACATTTGAAGGACACACATGATATCCGGGTTACCATTTGATAATCTTAGTACTGAAAGCTTTATAATTTTATTAGAGAATTGAAATTCTGCTCTCGGGGATATTTGGGACGGGAAATGGATCTTCAGTATCTATGTAATATGCCTCACAACTTGACAACCTTTTTCCTGGATGACCATATTTATAAGGATTGAATATGGGCACCATATATTTATTAGTCAATGCTTGTTTTGTCTACAGCGAGAATAATGGTCTTTTAGCATTAACTCGGGTGGGCAGTCGAAGAGTTGTACAGATATCTGCGTGCTTTATGATCTTCTTTTCCATCCTGGGTAAGCTTCTTTGTTTATGTCAAAATTTATAGGTTTTGTTTTTTATGTGCAGTTTGTTAATAACTTGTCAAGCGCTTTGACAATGAGCCTGCAGGAAAGTATGGGGCAGTATTCGCTTCTATCCCATTGCCAATCTTTGCTGCATTCTATTGTTTATTCTTTCCCTATGATGGTAGGTTCAAATTACAAAAAAGAGTAATGGTGATGTATTTAAGATTCATTTTCTGCAATCTAGAAATGTTGATGGTCAATCATCCAATCATGTTTTGCAGGTGGGGTGGGTTTGAGTTTCCTTCAATTCTGTAACCTTAACAGGTGGGGTGGGTTTGTATATATCCGAGCTCAAGTGCACTCTTGGTATGTCTAACGAGTTTCTTAAATCACTTGGAAAGAATGTCTACAAATGCAAGGACATATACAATTATCTGATAAAGTATAGTAGTAGTAGTCTGATATAAACTATGCAGTAGCTCTTATATTATTCATCTGACCAAATGTAATTCATATAAACTTGTTAATATTTACTTGAGTAAATGTAATTACAGTTAGAGATATTCATGCACATGCATTATAAAATTTATTGCAGGAGGGATTTTTGTATCAATCTGTCGTAGATGATTACTTTACTCGATTCATGTATATGCATTGTAAAACTTATTGTAGGAGGGTTGTTTTCAGTTTAGAATCGATGTTAAAAATCATAAATACACATCAGTTTACACATATTAAAGCAGTGTCTTAAAATCATAATTAGTCAAAACAAAATATTCGATGTTAATAAAGGAATATTAGCACATGAAAAAAGGGTAATAGCATCGATTCAAAAATAAACACCCGATGTCTATTTATCATATTAATATCGGTTTTTTAGAATACAACCGATGTCTACTGTCAACATTGACATCGGATACTTAAAAAATTATCGATGTCTAATAAGATAGAGACATCGGTTTTTTATCAAAGACCGATGTCTAAGAAGATATAGACATCAGTTTTTGATTTTTAATCGATGTTAATTTATAAATATTGCTTATGTGTTATAGTTTTAAATAGGCCTAATCGTCCTAATATTACATTTCTGTACTTGACATTACACAATTATATAACAAGAATGTGAATTAGACATCAGAAATTTTCCGGAAATGATGTGTAATATTACATAGACATCGGTTTTTAACCGATGTCTATGAGAAAATACATTTAACATTAGTCGCGAAGACATCATACATTTTTTTACATAGACATCAGTTTTTACCCGATGTCTAAGGTCTTTTTTCTAGTACTTTCCTAGAAAAGGGAGATTGATACCATTATAATTTTGATAATCACACTGTTAGCAAGCTTATGATTTGCTTTATTATCTTAAGCTGATCATCACAATTTTTTATATTACTAACATTGTTTTGGAGATGATCGATTTCTTGATAGATTTAGTCTATCAGTTAGCTAACAAAGTTTCTAACAAAATTTTGCAGAATAATTATTTATAATTCAAGATTAACCAGAATTGTAGTTTCAAGAAGATTAAATAGGAATGAGATTTTGTAAGGAATCTATGGTATATTTAACGTGTTTAAATATATTAGAGTTCCTCATATGTTCAAACTCTTTTAAGAAAACTGTTTACTATTTTCTAAGAAGTTATTTTCAAACTTTTTGTCCTAAGAACTTCTTATTCGAATAATACCCAATTTAAACTAAAGATAGACATTTTTTAAAGTTTTCCTAGTCTATCTTATCTTTAGTTTAAACGAATTATAGATTATCTGAATGTTCAAATAGAAACAAACTAGCGAGATGAGGAGTAGTGTCGAAATATTTTGAAAGCTAACTTAGTCTATAAATACATTATGGTATACTTTATTTAGAGGTTGATCCATGAAGTATACATCATACCTGAGAAAATATAACTTGCATTCATTAAATAATCTTTTTTTAAGCTCTAGTTTATTCATGTATATTTATATTCATAGAGTTCATAGTTTCGGTTGTAATTTTCAATAAATCTTGTACTGTTCAAGGTGTACACATTTATTGTTCAGTAGTTGAGTTTCGATAACAAGGGTTGAGGGAGTTAGATTTCTGGAGAAGGCTATACATGTTTTATATAGGGTTTGGAGGGCAGTTCACTCAAGGGAACAAGGGTTATCACGAAGTCATGTTATTGAATCTTATACTTGTATCATTTCAGTGATTAATAATGTATTATGTTACCATGTTGGTATGTGACCAGCACATAGACTATTAGATATACGAGTCGAACCTGGTTAAAACTTTCTGTGTTATTTACTTAATGATATCTATTTTCTGCATTACATATCGAGTGTAGAATATTCGACAACTTATTAAAATTGGTTATAGTTATTCATAACACATATTCACCCCCTCAGGTGTAGAATTTCATATATGTCATGAGTTAGTGTGAATGTTTTCGAACCTAATGTTATTTGAACTCTTTGAAGGTTACATGACAACTCAACCCACATTTATTAGTAGGCTAATATCAATTAAATAAATATAGATTTTGATATATTATACTCTAAGGTCCCACTAATTTATAAATTTTGACTTATCATGATACATTATAATTAACCATAACACCTATCCACCCCCTCTACCTGAAATTTCATATATGTCTTTAATTGATATCAACATTTTCAAACCTAATATTATTTGAATTCTTTAAAGGTTGTATGCCGCTCAACCCACATTTATATGGATTTTGATATATTAAACTTTAAGGTCCCACAAATTTATAAATTTTGACTTATGGTGATACATTATACGTGAGGACCCACAATTAGCGAAGAAACTACTATTATAAATTAATTACTTATTCTTTTTATTAAAAATATTTATTTATAATAACTCATACTTATCTCTAACAACTACCTTGGTCATCTGTTAATTATATTTATAGCCTGTACTGTTCGATTTACTCAATCATTGATCATTTTCTCTGCCTCTGATTTCACTTTCCTTGCAAAAATGGAGATGTTGTCCAATAATCAAAACAATAATGCCCAAATACAAAGGTCTTCTGAAAAAATGATAAATATATTATTAGTAGACCATGATATGGGCTCATTAGTTACCATTGCTGGTATAATGAAGAAACAATGCTCTTATGGAGGTCATTTTCTGTTTGTACCATGATTAAATTTTTACATTCTTTGTAGATCTCATTAATAATTGAGTGATATCTGTTAGATGCATATAATTACTTTTGTTAAATAATTATGCTGTTGTTGTAACTGATTCATTTTTCAATTCAGACATATGGAGAAAAAATATAAGATATTATTACTATGTTTCTTAAAAAAAATATAAAATTACATAAATACGTGTGCTTGATTGATAATTTTTTTTCTTTGTATTTTTCTAGTTGTGACAGCAAGAACGGCGCATCATGCTTTGTGTTCTCTTGGGGCTGAAGGTATAAAGTTCGATTTGGTGGTAGCTGAGCTTGGTATGCCGGACATGGATGGATGTGCATTACAACAAAGCATCCACATGAAACATAAGTTACCTGTAGTTTGTAAGTAATAACATTCATTTTGAGCACATTCAATTTTCACTAATTTAAATGTTGACCAAAACACTCAGAGACTAATCATTTTTTGCCCTACAAAATTTATAGTACAATGGCTTCTCTTAATTATATTTTATGTAACATAATTTTTCCTTGCAATTTTTGTAAAAATGTTGTTAGTAAGAAAAAAAATATGAAATCTGAAAACATATAAAAGTAGGCTCTTTTATTTTTATTAATTATTTTACCCCTGATTCGCATTTACTTCTTTAATATCATATAAATGATTCATGGACAAATTTAAATTTTTGCTTAATAAAAGAATAATTATTTATAAGAGGTGAGCACGAAGAATTACTTTTTCACAACAAAATTTACACTAATTTATACTATTAAATCACTCATTTAATTTTAAAAATGAGTGCTAGAATGCTTAGAAGTCATTTGGTCATTTTTTTATAAATAAGATGGGATCATGTACATACACAAATGAAAAAAAGATTGTCCAGATAGAAGTGTCCTCATCCATTTTCATCTTTTTAACGGGTAATTAGTATCTCGTTTCTCTATATATTTGTTCGAGCGTTCCGAAATCCGACCTCTATATTCATGGTTATAAACAATACATGTTATAAAGCTCTATAATATTTTTTTCCTTATATAGTAATCTCTTCCGATAAGAAAGCCAGAGATTCATGGAAACCAAGTGAGGATGGAGCTGTTACCTTCCTACTCAAGCCCCTGAACCATGAAGAGGTGGTAAAATTTTCCATGTATGTTGAGCAGTGGAAGAACAAACTAGCCAAGGGAAAGTTTAAGGACAGCCAATCTTCGGGCCCAAAGAAAAACAAAGTTGTTTGGACACATGATCTCCACTCAAAATTTGTGAAAGCCATACAAGATTCAGGGCCTCAGAGTAAGATCCAAATTCACAACTAATCCGGTCCTGTCAATGCCAGTTTAAATCATTTATAACATCTATTTTACACTATTATTGGAATTATATTTTTTTGTAGGATGCTCTGGGAAAAAAATTTTGGAGATTATGAATGAGCCGGGACTGACCAGGAAAAATATAAGCAGCCATTTGCAGGTCTCTCTCTTAACCTATAGTAGTTTCTTTTATACAGATGAGCAGTCTTTAGTTATGGTGCTTCACAATTTTTAATGTGTGAAACTATTTAATGAACAAAAATGAGATGCATATATTGTAAAATTCATAATCTATTTGTTAGACTAGAGAAGGCTTTAATATCTATGTATAATTTGACTTAATAGAATTGTGCATACCTGATTATTAATATTTTTGCAAGTAAACCACTAATTCTTTCTTTGTGTCCTTATGGTTTCTGTTTAGTTAGCCATTTACTTTAATCTCTTGATTGCAATTGATGGCGCTTGTGAAGTGTTAGTGTGAATTGATGGTCCTGAGGTCACACTCAAGTGCTACATTCTTTAGAAGCTTGCCAAGAAATATTTGTTACTTCTTCAACAACTAGATACTCCAACTTTAATTTGGTTGAATCTAACAATCACAGATATTTCGACAAAGGCAAAAGAAATTGTCAGATGAAACCAGGACAGTCCACTCGGTTGCAACTAATGAGCCTGTGACAGGTTTTGGCCAGTCTAATATGCTACTTCCAATAAATTTAGAAATCGAGCAAGGTAATAGGGCTGATTCTGTAAATCATATATTTAATTTATTTATGCATAATTAAGGCTGAATCATAATTAATTTTGTTGGCCAAAAGATTTTGACCAAGTAGCATGTGGATGACTATTGTAGGTGGTGGTGTTAATAACAGTGCATTGAAGCATCAATCCCTAATGGCTAGGGAGGACCACCGGGAAAATGAAAAATATTTCCCATATACTACACCGGCTGCTATTGAAGTAGCGGTAAGAATCAAGTTATTAGTAATTCTTTTGCAACTTCTGAATATCAAGAATAACCTTAACTAGTCTCTTGTACCTAGTTCATCAATTCACTGTTATTTAATATGGTTCTTATTTTGTGTGAAAGGGTCGTTACTGCGCCATCCTTGAGCGCGAGGGAGTTGAACTCACTACAGGAACCGAGTGGGTGGAGCCTTTGGTGTGGTGGTTATTACCAACGTCCAATGGGACTCCAGAACCTCCAAACATTTCTATCTTAAAAAACCTGGCTCATAGACATCGCCAAAATACAAGTGGTGGCGCAGGTTCTTCGTCCTCATCCCCTAATGCCTCAAATATCCCTGATCTAGTTTTTGTGCAAGTTGTGCGCCTTGCTATCTCAGATGCACGAGCCAACCAAGGGGTTTATTTAAGAAGTCTTGAGGACTGGGAAGTTGAAGGGATGGGAAGAAATTTGTTGGAAAAGATCAATGCCCAAAGTTTCGACAGCTTTAACTCTATCTTCTTTGAAGAAGTTGTTACAGTTGTAAACATCATTTTGATGACTATTCGTGATAAAGACGAGTATGTGACAGAAAAGGTGTGTAATTCTTGTGGCTGTTACTTTTTCTTATATTCTCAATTTTTCTCTAGTACAAGATAAATAATGGCTTGTATTGTTGGTTATTTGTAGGCATATAAGGAAGACCTTGATGAATTGTTTAGGAATGAAAGATTGCCAGGATGAGTTTGGAGCATATACATGATCCCAAAACCACAGCGTTACGTGAGTTGGAGAACTATTGCAAGGATATAGCTCGTATTGAAAAGGAGAATTATAGCTCCCCAAAGATCTTGCTCCCTTCATATTTCATTGAGAGGACTTGTAATTCTAATTTAAAAATTCTACAATTTATTTATAAGGGATGTTGTTTTCTATTTAAAATTCCATTTACTTGCTATTCTAGTTAAATATGTAATACATGCACTACAAGAAAACAAGCGTAAATACCACGACACAAATACAACCGACATCAAATTTAACAATTTTTGTTTGAATTTAAGGGTGGGGCTAAATTCAACCGCATGCGGTCGTATTTATATACGGTCGTATTTACGCATTCGAATTTATAAGTATTAATTACAACCGAATAAATACAATTGTATTTATATGCAACAGTATACGGTTTAGTTTAGTTGTGCTCCTAAATTCAACCGCATTCGGTCAAATTTAGCCTCACTAATTACAACGGAATCAATACAACGTATTTATATGCAACTGTATATTGTTGAGTTTAGCCATGCTCCTAAATTCAACCGCATTCGGTCGAATTTAGCCTCGCCAAAAAATAGAGGGAATTTTTCCGCCAACGAATTTTGTACTAAATTAAACCGATTTTGGTCGTATTCGATTTTTAAAAATAGAGAAAAATTTCTGAAAAAATATAGAATAAAATTTACACGAAATTTATATTTTAGTTATTGCAAAAAAGAAAGATAATTATGGTAGTTAGATATTTATGGTTCAATTAATAATTATAGTTTGAGTTTCATATTTTGAATTTATTTTAAATTTAATCCAACCATACGGATATGAAAATGTAAAAGAAACGTGTATGGAAAAAAATAAGTAATTTGAATATTTAAATTTTAATTTTTTTTACAAATTGAATTTAGGGGTTGAGATCCTAACACTAAAATAGTTCGACAATTACTTCTTACTAGTGTTTAGTCTCAAATTTATGTTTCAAATTTTTTAAAAAATTTTTGTGAATGACCCAACCTTACGGTTGTCAAGAACTATATATTTTATTGATAAGATAAAAAATTTAGAAAAAAATAAATGTATTTACTTTGCTATTTGAATAGTCAACCAGTAGTTTGACCGGGACTTCATACCCGTGTTTAGTCACATATTGATGTTTCAATTTTTTAAAAAACATTTATGAATGATCGAACTGTAAGGATGTCAAAATATATATATGTTATTCATATGATAAAAAATTTAGAAAAAAGTAAATATATTTACCCCTTTTTTTAGTGATGTCGAATGTAATATCCGGGACATAACCTGTAATTGTTTTTATCAATAAATAATAATTATATGATTATTATATGATTATCATGTAATTTTGGTGAATTATCTGATAATTGGTGTTGATATTTGGATATTTATATGTGATAAAATGAGAATATGTTACTTTCATTATGTCCAGAATAAAAGATAATTATGATATTTTTCTGGTAATTTCTGGAGTGGTATATGATTTTAAAATGATTTATGAATTTAATAATTATTTTTTGAATAATTACAAAACTATTTTATAAACCGGGAATCATCCAACTTCGACCGTTTTTAACCTAATCTGATCATTCTAAATATTTTCCGTATTTTGACTTTTTCAATCCGGATTACGGTTTGACCCGTATGCGTCCCGACGTAAAATTTTCAATAAGATAATCATTTCGATAAATCAACAACACCCGTATTCTCGAAAGACGAGATAATATTACATAATTTTCATATAAAGTGTTTTATAAGAAGCCCAATTAGGATAATTATCCAATACGGGTATCAAAATGGATCGTCTTTGCAGTTATTTAGCGGCTAAGTAACTTATTTATCGATCCAATACGATCCAACGCGTACTAATATTTCATAAATATAAATAGACCTTTATTTTATTTCATTTTATTCGTATAATCATAATCAATCAGTAAAAACATAGAAGATACAGAGAAAACCCTAATTAATTGTCGCGTTCTTGAAAATCAAACTCACAAACGAATACGTTATCGAACTCGGAATTGAGCGTGCCATATATCAAATCGAAGCTCTCGAAAATCTATTTCTGAATCAATCATCCATTTTAGTGTAGAAATCAAGGTAATTTTCTGATTTAATGTTTTTAATTCGAATTAATTAATAATTAAATACAAAATAAGCTAGATAGATTCCTAAAATAACTCATTGGATAACTAATAGAACCATATAAAATGAATCTACTAAAATGTATCTAGATTAACACATTTAAATATTCACTTATATGAATTTAAAATTGAAATGTCAATCTAATAACTACAATGCACTTTACTAGATAAGTGATCATAAATAGCGACAGATAACGAAAATATTGAAAACACTTAACACGTACCAATTAACATAAATTATGTCAGGCGTGCAAAAATATTAAATAATAATAGATTACTAATAATGAGTTGACTGAGGTAGTGAGTTGACCGAATGAATCTTTTAAGCTTGCTTACTGAAAATTACACATTCCCAATTCTTTTATACGTATGCTGAAATGCTCTTCAGCTAGAGGTTTTGTGAAAATATCAGCAATTTGAGCATCATTAGCGATAAAAATTAACTTGACTTTCCCTTTGCAACATTATCTCTCAAGAAATGATGCCTAACATTAATGTGCTTGGTTTTAAAGTGATTCACTAGATTTTCAGAAATATTGATAGTACTTGTATTGTCATAATAAATAGAATTTTGACCACAAGAAATTTGAAAATCCTTAAGTTTTTGTCTTATCCAAAGAATTTGTGAGCAACACTTTCCCCCTGCTATTTAGTCTCCTTGTGTTGTAGGTCATGAAACAGATGTTTGCTTCTTGCTTAACAAGGAAATCAAACTTTGTCCTAAATAAGAACAAAGACCGATTATACTTTTTCTATTCGTTTGAAAACCTACATAATCTGCTTCACTATACCCAACAAGAGCAAATGCATTTGTGATAGGATAAAATAAACCAAAAGTTATTGTTCCACTTAAAAATTTGAATATCCTCTTAATAGCATTCAAATGAGACTATTTAGCTTTATCTTAAAATTTTACATAAACACAAACACCATGCATAATATCAGGTCTAGAGGTTGTAAGATATAATAAACTTCCAATCATACCTTTACAAGTTCGAATATCAACATCTTTACCTCGTTTATCAGTTGTCATCTTGCTGATAGCACTCATCAATGTTGATTTTGAATTGATATTATCATAACCAAATCTTTTCAACAAGTTCTAGATGTACTTTGACTGATGTTTATAAATGCCTTTAGAATTTTGCTTGATTTGTAAGTCCAAGAAATAATTGAGCTATCCCATCATACTCATATCAAATTCACTATGCATACACATAAAGAATCATTAGTAACACCAACTATAATATCATCAACATATATTTGCACAATTAAGATATCTTTATCTTTAAATATAGTAAAAAAAGTTGGATCAATAGTACTCGAATGAAACCATTCTTGATTAAGAATTCACTTAATGTTTCATACCACGAGCGAGGTGCTTGCCTTAATCCATATAAAGCTTACTTCAACTTGTATATATAATATGAATATTTTTTATTCTCAAATGTGGGAGGTTGCTTGACATAAACTACCTCTTTAAGAAATCCATTTAAGAAAGTACTCCTTACATCCATTTGGTGTAGCTTGATTTTCTTATAGCATGAAAATGAAAGTAATATTCTGATAGATTTTAATCTTACAATATAGCATAAGTTTGATCAAAATCAATGCCTTCTTATTGATTGTATCGTTGTGCCACAAGTCTTGCCTTGTTTCCAGTGACATTGCCAAATTCATCAACTGTGTTCTTGAAAACTCATTGAGTACCAATGATAGAAGCATGCTTATGTGACTCTACAAGTTTCTAAACATCACATCTTTCAAATTGATTGAGCTCTTCAAGCATTTTCATAATCCAATTTTCATTATTAAGAGCTTCATTGATATTTTTTCGCTCCCCCTTAGCCGGTAAATTTCCCAGCCCATGCTTGCGTCTCCTCGTGCGAGCTTAAGGTGGAGAGGACGCATTATCCCTCCATGAACCGTCGATCCTTGACCCTTGTCCGGATAGTATCTCCGTAAAGACAAAGCTCTATTTCGATGCTACCAAGATCCCAACCCTAGTCGTTAGTGATCCACCAAGGGCCGCTGCTTTTTCACTCTTCATTGCTCTTCTATTTCTTATTAAAGGCTAGCAAACCCAAACAATTAAAAGGCGGCATGAGCTCAAAGGCAGCCTTTACGGAAATAGAAAGAATTTGGTTATTAAACTAAGTTTTGAAGGTACCAAGGTAAAATAAAGGCCTTGCAAACGTTTACGCATGCATCTCCGTTATTCCTAACAACAGGTTGGGTTATTAAATTATATTTATGAACTTAGCATGTTATTACTGATATGTTCAAAACAGCTTAATATTTTGCTTATTGAGTGCACATAATGTTTTTGTAAAGTCATTATACTAGAAAGTTCCATCCTTTCAGGTGCATTTTTTTTATTACCAGTATAAAATATATAATATACTTACTTAAGTGCTTGTTCATAAATTTATGGACTTCAGTTGATGATATTACTTATCGCTATGTGCGGATGATATTTATAAAGTTTTATTAGCATGATGATATTCAAGTATAAATTATTAAAAATTTAAAATGGGAACCTACAAATGGTTACCCGGATCGAAAATTAACAGTTCAAACAGTTCGATTACGGTTAATATCATAAAGTGAACTGAACCGACATGCACGGTTTGATCATTGTTTTGATGAAAAACTGAAAAACTGAACAGAATTGAACTGTGCACACCCCTAATTCCAGGTGAAACATATTATATATAATATGTTGTAGAAAAGTTTCAACAATAAATATGTCCTACAAAATCATTACAAAATCTTTGGGCATATATCCTCCATTACGTAATCGGTATATTTTGGCAAAAAAAAGTATACTACAAAATTTATTGGAATTACAGTTCAAAAGAAAATGCATATGGACAAGGTTGTTTATTATATTTATCTTATTTGTTGTACCAAAACACCATATAGCATTTTAGGAGATAACTACTTTCAAGAATGTTAAGTTTATCTCTATTTTATGTCCTGTAATCAGGCTCTACATATATGACAATATGGATTAACGTAAAAACCATCTTTCCTGCTAAACTTTATATGATATATCATAGCCAAAACACTCAAACAAGCACAAAATTATTTTATTATTATTTTTTTAATCATGTCAACTACTTTTTATGTACTATAGAAACCTCATCTTTATTTATTCTCAATGTTGCAATGAAATCAACCATTTATCTTGCATGGAATCTTCAATTTGTAATATTCTCACTATTTACAAACATAATGAATATATTAAAGGGACTGTTATTTTCCCTCCATAATGCCTACGTGAACAAACAAGATAACTATAACATACAACCTTATCTATCAAAATTAGTTACGAGTCATGAATAACTTTTTCTTATGAAGAAGTTGTTAGCTACAGTTAGTGTCCGTTTATGAAGAAGTTGTTAGTTACCGTTAGTGTCGGTTTGAGAAATCTTAAAATAAGTAATTTATGACTTAAAATGAATAATTAACTTAAAAGTGATAGGTAAATGAAAATTTATAAGTTATATAAGTGTTTGTATAATTTTACTTCTAAAATAATTTATTTTTAAATATAATTATCTCAATTCATAAATTTTAAATTAAATTAACATTTAAAACATATAATTTAAAATTAAAGTTAATAAAAAGGGAAAAAATTCAAAATAAGTTAAAAAAAAGTATGTCATTACCAACATTTCATTTATCAGCTTATAAGTTATAAATTCAACTTATAAGTTGGGTCGACAAACATTGGTCGATAAGTTGTTACGGGCTTATAAGCCAAAAGTAACTTATAAGCGAGAACACAAACATGCCCTAGTCTGGTGCCACATCAGCTGAAGCATAGAGTAGGTTAGAATATATTTTTGCAAGTCAGTCACGCTCAAGGATAATTTTCTTGAAAGAACAATATATTTCAATAACAAATCATTCTCGATTAATGGATGACTACATTAAAATATTAAAATTTATTTATGAAGAACTGATGATGACATCTGACTGATGAAAAAAGGTGATTCTGTTTTACATTTACTAAACATTGCAGGTCAATATGATTAAATCACTGTTGTTGCTTTCCGGGCTAGAGACAGACTTCTGAGTTTTGGAGATAAGGGAGCTCTCCATAAATTTTCTGTCATTTTTGCGAATTTCCAATAAAACTATCTTGTTCATTTTTCAACCGCAAGGACTCTCCATCGCGTCTTTTTTCTCCTCCAGTTGAATCCTAACGTCGGTACTGAAATTAACGTGGTCATACTATTACACATTAGTAGTTTCTCACCAAAGAGGACCTCCAACTGATTGGCCATCATTTCATCTAACCACTACTTATCAAGGTTCTACTTCAAAAAGGATTTTTGACTAGGCGGCTTTACTTATATCATATCATCAATCACCTTCAGATCGAATCTTTGTTTATAAAATATTTATGGCGGCCCAGATGATTTCTATGGGGTACTTAACTTCTCAGAGTGCATACAAGTGTTGGGATCCAGTGCATAAACTGTTGGCTTACAAGGTTTGTGATGATGATCCAAATTTCAACAGAATGAGATTATTTTAACAGATAAGGTTTAGGGTTAAAATGTAAATCTTAGTTTGACTGGATATAAACTTCTTTTGAACAAACCCTATCTTAAACTTAGTTTGAATCTTTCAAATACTTATCTTAACTAAGTTTATCCATTTTCAAATACTCCAACAAATTATCCTCATAACTTATTCAAATCATTTCAAACAAAACTGCTTTATACATATCAGTTATCTTATCTCTTGTTTGAAATAAAAATTTGTTGCACTTTGCCTATAAATACAACTCCAGTATTTCATATTTAAAGGTTAATGCTTTCACGTCTATTTATCTTCATCTGAAACACTCTCTTCTAAGCCAACAAGATACAGTTTGAGTTGTAATCAATTTGTTTATTCTTGTACTCTTGTATTCATATCAACTTTGTGCGGAATTGTGGTAAGGCTTGATTTCAAAGTATAGCAAGGTAGCTAGAAGGCTAAGGAATAACAGTGGGCTAGGTAGCAAGGTTATCTTGGGAAAGGGTTTCTTTTAGGTGCTATATTTGTAATCAAGGAAAAGACTCTAAGTTCTTTTATTAAAGTTGATATAATACTTTCTCTATGCTAGTTGGCAAAGGGACTTGGATGTAGGCCATAGACTAGGATTAAGGGCCGAACCAAGTGAAAAATTCTGGTGTTTTTACTTTATTCATTTTTCAGCATACTGCATTTATATTCTGTTATTTTTATTCTTCAGTTTATAGAGACTATCTCATTTCATGTCTCATTTGTAAAGGGACTGTCCCATTTGCATAAGAGACTGTCTCATTTACTTTGACAGTTAGAATATAATACATATCTATCGAGCCATTAAATTTTAAATGGTATCAGAGCAGGTGCATTTAATTCCCTTTTTAGTTTTTATTTTGCTAGCGATCCATGGCTCAACCAGATAGGTATTTTAATAATTATCCACCACTTCTCCAAGGTGCTAAAAACTACAATGACTGGAAATTCTGGATGAAAATCTTTATCAAGCATGATGCATTCGAGTGGGATGCTGCAGAAAATGGCTTTACAATTCTAATGAAACATGGGAAGCATAAATCTCTTAAGGATCTCTCTCCTGAAGAATGAATGCAATAAACTCCAATGCTAAAGCTATGAACTCACTTCATAATGGCATGGTAGCTACCAAGTTATGAAAAATATCAGCATGTACTACTATGAAACAAATCTGGGATACGGTCAAAGTCATCCACAAAGGCACTTCTAAGGTACGTGAAGTCAAAATTAGCATGCTACTGAGTGATTATGAAGGTTTCAGGTTGGAAAGAGAAGAAAGTTTTCGAGATGCACAAGGAAGCTTCCTCACTTTGATGAACCCTATCTCACTATTGCAAATGATCATTCCTCAATCTGAGATCAATAGGAAAATCTTCAGGGCAATGCTAACACTTCTTTCGAGTATGGACACTTTAACACTCTTCAGTGAATTAGAAGAATTCGAAAATCAGCTATGTAGATATGATAAGAAGATGAAGCTCCTCGTAAAAAGAATATTACACTCAATACCGAAACTGATGAGTCTCCTGATGATTTTTATGAAAAAATTGCTCTTCTTACCAAGAAGGTCCATAAATTTCTAGCTAAATGGAATGCATCTAAACGACCTATGAAGTCACAGATTCCAAAGAAGGACTTCAAATCTAATTCTAGCAAAGAGAACTAAGTAATCAAAGCAAGGATACATACTTCGAATGTGAAAAGAAATGGCATTTCAAAAAGGACTCCTACAAGCTGAAGAACAAAAAGAAGGCATTAATCACTTGGAGTGATGATGAGTCTGATGTTGAGATCGATTCAGATGATGAAGTTGCTCAACTCTGCTTTGCTGGACTCGAGGAAATCTCCAGTGACAACGATGAGGTACAAAATACAAAATATATTTCAAATAAATCTTCATATATGTTAAATTTGCAGGTCCAATGACATGGACGATCCTATGAAGGATGAAGCCTTGCCTGCAGAAAACAGATCTTTGCTTGAAAAGGTTTCAAAGCTTACTGAGAAAAACCAATATCTCAAGAATGAGATTGAGATGAATGATGTATGTGAAGGAATTATGTCCTTAATCCAAACCTGCATCGATTTAATCAAATCAGTCACAGATTGATAATAATTAATTTAGTTAAGTGATCGTTATGATTGGGTGGAATCCGCTATCAATCAACAAAGTATATACCGTTTAGCTTTGTAGCTCACTAAATTAATCCTATAGGGTCACAACCATTAAGTATGGATCAAACCTATATGTGTGCGTAAAACGCATTTAACTAATTCCAGAGATGGAGAAAATAAAGGAAGAGGTGAATAAAAGAAAAGATAATTAAAGTATAATTTAATTATTTTTTTTATACTTAACTCTTCTGTTTTGATAAGTATTGTTAAAACTGAAATCTTATCAAGTTTGGTTTCATGTTAATCTAATGCCTCATCAGTTTAGATATTTTCTATAAATATATGAATTCGGAGGAGATTATGTACAGAAGTGGTGAACAACACTTATATAAGATCCTCGATTAAAATGGAGAACTAGTATTCTCCATTCTCTGGAATACACAAGGAAATTGCAAACTCTTTATTCTTTCAGTGGGAGCTAAATTCTGTTTTTGCTATGTAGAATTGTGTGATTTATTAATCATAGGATTTAATCACTTGAATCAATACTACAAATTCTTTGATGCTTGCTTAAATGCTTTAATATGACTACAACATTTTGTACTATGCATTGTTTGATGTCTACTGCTCTATATTATATTATGCATAAGTTGTGGTTTTGTTTATGATTCGTTATTTTTATGAATTAGTTCACTTATAACAACCAACAAAGAAAAACCAGTCCAATTATTATTTGAAAGAATGCCTTGTATAAACAGTAGACACCTATAAAATCTTTGATCACTAGTAACAAATTTTACCTTTGTAATAACGTTTACTTTTAATCTTTGGATTATATAAGGTATGAGTAAATTAGACTTCTACGTGTTAGTTTGGCTTTCTCAACAATACGAGTAAGGGATTCTTAGATATTGAGGCAAAGATAGGTAACACAATGTTTTTTCTATTAACCAAGAATTATATGACAAGATATAATTAGCACACATGATGCTTACCTGAATCATTAGGTTTGGTGACTAGCCATTGCTGGCTTAAGCTAAGTGGGAGAGGATCTTGGAATTATCTTATTCAACGGGACATGGACTTATAATTGAATAAAATATTAGTAACTTCGTTTTGCATAGTGCTTTACTTAGAGTTACTAATTATGATAAAATGAAACTTGAAATTGCATTTCTTTCTTCAATTTGTAGATATGGCTAACAACAACAATATTAAGAATAGTTGAAGAGCAGTAACTTTTTTGATTGGCACAGGAACTTATGAATAGTTATAATGCTTGAAAAGAAAGAGTTTGTCATTGACACTCCAATCCCTGTACTTCCAGAAGGTGGTGGAACCGCTGCTGAAAGGGCTGCATAAAAGCATTATCAAGACACTTCAAATGATGTCAAGTGTGTAATGCTAGCCACAATGAGTCCAGATTTGCAGAAGCAATTTATGAATTCAGATGCTTACACAATGAACCTGCAGCTCAAGAATTTATTTCATGAGCAAGCAAGGGTTGAACAGTTTGCAGTTACTAAGGAAATCCTTAGCTCTAAGCTCGGAATGAATCAACCAGTTGGTCCGTTTGTTCTCAAATTAATTGGATTATTTGAGCAAAGTGAGCGACTTGGTCTGGTTTTTCCAACGAGGCTGCAAACCGACATCATTCTTCATTCTCTTCCAGAGTTATTTGATAATTTCAAGATAAACTTCAATATGAATGGAATGGAGAAGATTGTGACTAAGCTGCATGGTATGCTTAAGTCAGCTGAATGAACTATCACTAGTACAAAAAGTATCATACGCGTCTCCCTTTTTACGACTGCTATAGATATAACATATATATAAAGTAATTATATATGTCTGTTATGTATTCAACATATGTATATTTTAGTAACTTTTATGAATACACGTCATTCCGACATAAATACAGGTCTGTTAAAGTACAACAGTCGTATAAGAAGGCTTAATACGTTTGTTATTTAATTATATATGTCAATGTATGTGCATCAGACACAAAACAATTTAATTAATAATTAAATAAAATATAACAATCAGAATCTCAGACCATTAACAAAAACATCCCCAATTTAACAACCGCTCATCATCCCAATTACATCGCCCTAAGTATCAATTGATTAAATCTCCTCTCTTCACTCTAATTTTACAGGCGGTCCACCGCTGATTATAGCCGATTCCTACATCAACCCGTCTAATTTCTTCCACTCTCCGCTCTCCATGCTCCATTCGATTCAGGTATTTCCCTCCCTTTCATCTTCCACCCACCCCCGACTCTCTCTCTTTGTACGGTATATATATTTCTATATTTCTGTTTACTTGCTGTTAGTACCTGTATTTACTAATACTTACCATCATATATTTGATTTGAATTTTTTTCTTGTTTTTTATAATTTTAATATATACTATTTCATTATTTTTACTAGTTCAGTTTGTAAATTGTGGTTCTTGGATTCTTTTTTTAGTTTATGTTTGTTGATTAAAAAGTTCTTTTTTGGAAGACTGTGACTAGATTTTTGCTTTCCACTTATTCCCTTAAATTGTTCTTACATTATTATTAACATTGACTTGGTTTTAGTTGAATTTTTTTTATTCTTTTTTCTTCTCTACTTCAGCTTTTTTTATAGGAAACTGAAGTCTTGGATTGCTTTCATGCAACATCACTGGTAAATTTTGTGAACTTGCCTCTGTAGGCAAGAGCTTTTTAATTTTCCTATACACTATTCTGTCATTTAGAGGCTTTTAATACTTTATTGTTTTTGATATAGGAAAATTTATTTCTCTTATTTGATGCTTGTATTGTCAGAAGAATTGATTAACATAATTATATATAAGGTTGTGGAGCACAGAGATAAACTATGAACTCGAATTCAAAGACACCTTCTTGGGATTATAATGTTTATGAACAAGAAACCTTTTCAAACATTTCGGAAGTTAAAGGGTCTACTAGCTATCCTGGACAGGAGACTAAATGAGTTTATTAGTTAATTTAAAACAGGGTACTTGGTGAGAATGATGTTATTGCCTTCAGGCGCGTCTAAGAAGGAGCGACCAGGATAACGACAACTTATGAATGGAGTTGATACAATAATATGTCTTGTAGATGTGTGCAATGTAGACCTCAGCAACTGACACAAGTATCATTGGCATCACAAGGTCTGCGAAGCTCATTCTAATACTCCAGAAGTTAGAATTAATGGTAGCAAGAAGTTAGAATTAATGGTAGCAAGCAGTGATTATGTCAGCACTTCAACAGGTTTAAATAATTAGACATTTTGTGTAGCATTATTGATCTTTAATAATATTACTCTAAGTTGAAATTGTGCTATTGTTGTGTCTAAAAGAAATTATAAATTATCTGAGTTTTGAAACTAATTATCTAAATAGGATAATAAATTTATTGTTTACTCACCAGATATAAACAAGCCCAGTGGTGAGCTTGGTCTGAAAGTGCAGCCTGATCCATCTCATAACTTTCCTGATTTTGGTATGTTCATTTGTTTAATTCTTTGTTTTTTAATAATCTGTTGATACAGTTTTGTTTTCCTGAGTTTATGTACACTTCTTGTAATTTTTTTGTTGTTTACCTAGATATATAATGTATGGTTTCGTTTGAGTTTTGTTAATTAGTTGTTTTTTCGGTTGTATGTTGTTATTTTTTTATTTGGGTGTATTTGTCATGAGAGAGTGTGAGAGTGAGAGAGAGAGACTATTGTGTCTACTTGATGGATAAACAGCTAAACTAACTGTTTACTATTTAATTTTGTTTTTGGAATTGTTTGTCATCTATAAAGCTTTTCCTTATTAAAGGTTTAATGACAAAAATTTACTATGCTCTAACTGGAACACTCTGCCTTTAGCACTGGATAAAAAGTTAGGATTTATTGAAAATCACTATGTTTACTTATTTTTTAGGTGCATGTGTTATAAATTTGTGATGGCTAAATTAGGGTTATCACTTATTTAGCACAATTATTAACTAGTGGGCTATTATTGCTCAAAGTTTAAAAGAAAGGAATTCAATTGTTTGTCCTTTCTATGTTATTTTATTGAAATTGTTGGAAATGTGAGAGCTTTCATAATGGTTTCTTGAACTATAACTACATATCATGCAAAAGAACGGAGCACCTGGGCACTTGTACAATTATCCTAAACACAGATGCATGATAATATGCCTACTCACTACAAGGAAAACAAGCTTCACCAACGGTTTATGTCCGTTGTCTGATACCCTATTTTCCCGTTGACTATTGAGCCGCCGTCTGTTAGTTGGATCAGACAACGGCTAAAAAACATTGTCTGAGATTATACAGACAATGATTATGGATTAAGCCCGTTGTATTACATCCAGAAAAGACAACGTTTTTTGCTTGTTTTCGTCGTAACAAGCGACATTACTCAAGGGTTCTCAGAAACTCAGAAAACCATTGTGTAAGGTATAATATTAAAGCCAATCCTACAACACTTATTGTTGTATAAACGTTGTTGTGTATTCAGATAGACAACAAAAATAAAATTGAGCTCGTAGAACTCTTGTAATAAATTTCTACACACAACAGTTTTGGATTTTAATGTATGGCATGATCAGATACATACAACTGTTTATTTGTCCAAACGTATTGCATGAATACCTTTGATACAATATCTTAATATTATATAGACAATGGTTTACTAGTGTTGTGAAAGTTAATTTTGCACCAAAGTTTTGTGTTCGAAAGCATTGTTTTAGTATTAAAGACATGATATTTTAATGAAGCTTGGTTCTTAAAAGCGTTGTCTTACACAAAATATAACAAGTAATCAAATGAAATTAACTTTGCAAATCTAAACAAAAGTTCTAAAGTTAATCCATGATCGAAAATCACAACAACATAGTTATACAAAAGCTAAAAGCATATTGATATCACTGCCTTCATGAGTCTAAGATTTCTACTAAAAATTAAAGAAAATATAGAGTCTACAAGGATTTGATGTTGGCTACTCAGAGCTCAATTGGCCTTTTCAGGTTCTCTTCACGTTTTCCGCAAGAGCTATGTTGTCCTTGCAATATCATTACAGCTTGTGATAGGCAATTTCCCAATCTGGAGAAAACAATCTTCAAAATAAATCGACAACCACTCTTAAGTTAATATTCTTTTCCTTCCTGCATTATAGGAAAAACAAAGAACTGGATCTCTTAATATAAAGTGAAATCAAACCAAGACGTAATAGAAAATAAACAAATGCCCATAGTGTCACCTGGCTCACTTCCATGAAGAGACTGTCAATGTCCTGCTTTGTAAAGATACCACCTTTCCTCGCAGTTTCTCTTGGTGAAGATTGGGAGGTCCTGCTTGTAACAACTTTATCTTTTCCTCTTTTGTCAACCTCCTTTTTCAAATCATCTATCCCGACAATCTGTAGAGAAAGTCGAAGTACACATAAAATTCACTTAAAATAAGATTGACAAACTACATGCTAGGTTCTCAAAATTTCCAAATAAAAGGAGGCCACAAACATATACAGAAGGCAATTTGTAAACCAGGGCACATAGATTTGTAAAGTAATCCATAATTATGCTTCTTTTTTCGTAAATAGTTCAGCTGCTTTGTAGGTAGCTGATTACCTAAAAATAGTTTCAAAAACCCTTAAAATAAACGTCCATATTTCAACATTTAAGGTTACAGACACTACTACAGAAACGTACAGTACTACTGGCATAATGTTCTCCCATCAGTACATCATTTGAAAACACCTGTTCAACACATCATCATTAGTGTTGCTAATAAATCAGTACATAGACTTCTTAAGCTACATTGCTACGTCATACCTTCACTTGTACACTGAACTTATGAAGTAAAAGCGATACATATTATTTTGCCTAAGAAATAAGAACTCCCTTAACACTATAATATAACAACTTATATTTTTCTTTCACGGATATTTTCTACGCATAAAATAAATAAATGTTATACTTTATGGGGGAACTGAACTTAAAATTCAGGGGACACAATTATGAATATTGTTAGCTGAGTGGGAGAACAATACGAACTGCATGATGCAAAAGAGCTAGTCACACTAAATCTATATACATTATTAACAAGAATAATTTGTTATGTACATTCTCCAAAAGTGAAATATCAGGAATTCTATAAAAATGTATCCCCACGGGTGCTCATAGCTCTTAAGTCGCAATCCAGAGTGCACCTTAATCAACTTATGCTCCAGGAGAACAAATAAGCCTGTAAGATTAACTATACCTACTGGTAGACACTACTAGTAACATATCTTGTTTTGTTCACTAGTTGAATAAAAAGAAACCATCTGCCATTGCAAAATCATTCAACAGTTGTCTCAAGACAGATCATTTTTATATCACAATTTCAATCTTACTAGTTACTAAATGAAGTCAACTAAGAACTAGACTATTTCTTTAATATCTTAACTGGCGAGAAAATTTTAGAAATGAATAACAAATGAAAGATACAAGTAAAGATGTGATACAGTTCAGGCCATATCATACAGTTTCGTATTTGAGGAGTTTCAGTCTCTTCCTTCTTTGTTTGTCATTCTGAAATTCCTGTTTCATGACCACAAGTATAAGGGGTTTAGCATGCTAAAAGCTAATACTGATGATTGTTTTGACTTTTTATGAAGCAAATGAATAGGAGTAATGATACCGTAACATAGAAGCGGGAAGATTGAAAAAAATAAAGAACAACCAACCTCATACATTACTTTCTTATTGACTGGTGCAGTGTTGTCACAAAGAAGCCACTCAATGGTTGCTTTCAGTTTTAAGAACTCGCCCTCACTTTCATCATCTACGGACTATAAAATTAGAATCAATCAGCAATTGCAAGATAATCTTGAAATTATAACTCAACAATAATAATAATGAAAAAGAAAAAAGAGGGTAACAAGTTTCAGACCTCCTGGTATAGTTGTGACGAGTGAGAGCGTTGTTGAGTTTAGACATTGACAATGTGTTTGACAATATCCCTGAGCCAGAGACTGTCCGTAATCTTTGTAACAAAATCTCCATTCTCTCTATCCTTAATTAAATCATGAAAAACATAATTATTTTCAACTTCAGCTACTGAGATGGTGATTTTGTTGGATAGAGATGAAGTAACAAAACGAGGAAGGGGGGTTGTCGGAGATTTTATGAAATGAGATGGGTAATTGGTGGTCAGATAAGTGGTGGAACAACAACTACTCATATTCATTCCCCCGAATGCTTTTCTCTTTGATTTTTATTCAATTATTAATGTGCAAGATGGAAATAGAAGTTGTTCCCATGGAGTAAATTAAGCACAACAAACATATAACCTAACCTTGCAAATGATAAACAGGTACTAATCAGTCATGCCCTGAGCTTGAAAGGTTTGAACTCCAAAAAATATTCCTCAAAATTGTCGCTTTGAACTTGAAAATCAAGGAGATTAGAAATTCCAACCTTCAATTTTGTAATTGAGAAGCTGAATTCATATGCAATTTTGTGAAAGAGAAACAAGATTGGGTGAGGGAGATGGTCAAGATTTAAAAACTAAAAAACCAGACAGAGAGAGGAGAGAGATGAGTCGTGGGAGAGAGATGGAAGAGTACGGAGAGAAAGAATCAGGAGGAGAAGAGGAGTCAGATCAAAGAAAGGGGAATGGGAGAGATAAGGGGGAAATGAAAATTAGAAGGAAGGGGGAAATGAAAATTAAAGGGGGAAACCAAAAATTGTGTAAAAATGAAAAAATCATAAATTAATTTATTTATTTATATATTATAATTAAATACTTATCTTTATTTTACTTTATATTAATATAATAATATTTATTTTAAATAATTTCACATAATTTTTTTATATAAAATTATTTGAAACAAATTTGAAAAAATTTCAATTTTCTTTCTATATAACTAACGTTAATATATATTAATATTATGCAAAATGATCCTAAAACCATTTTTTAAGAAAGTAATTATTTAATCAAGGAAGAGACTTATTTTTCATATGACTAAAATTGATATATCTTAACATCCGCACGGTTGGATCGTCGAAAAAATCATTTTAAAAATTAATCTTGTAAATCTGGAACGAGTCTCGTTGTCGGGAGGGGTACTTTTACCGGATTTTTCTAATCCTGACTTGCAAGATGGACTTCAAATTTTTTAATAATTTTTTTATATGACTAAAATTGATATATCTTAACATCCGTACGGTTGGATTGTCGAAAAAATCATTTTAAAAATTAATCTTGTAAATCGGGAACGAGTCTTGTTGTCGGGAGCGGTACTTTTACCGGATTTTTCTAATCCTGACATGCAAGATGAAGTTCAAATTTTTTAATAATTTTTTCATATGACTAAAATTGATATATCTTAACATCCGCATGGTTGGATCGTCGAAAAAATCATTTTAAAAATTAATCTTGTAAATCTGGAATGAGTCTCGTTGTCGGGAGGGGTACTTTTACCGGATTTTTCTAATCCTGACTTGCAAGATGGACTTCAAATTTCTTAATAATTTTTTTATATGACTAAAATTGATATATCTTAACATCCGTACGGTTGGATTGTCGAAAAAATCATTTTAAAAATTAATCTTGTAAATCGGGAACGAGTCTTGTTGTCGGGAGGGGTACTTTTACCGAATTTTTCTATTCCTGACATGCAAGATGAAGTTCAAATTTTTTAATAATTTTTTCATATGACTAAAATTGATATATCTTAACATCCATACGGTTGGATCATCAAAAAAATCATTTTAAAAATTAATCTTGTAAATCTGGAACGAGTCTCGTTGTCGGGAGGGGTACTTTTACCATATTTTTCTAATCCTGACTTGCAAGATGGACTTCAAATTTTTTAATAATTTTTTCATATGACTAAAATTGATATATCTTAACATCCGTACGGTTGGATCATCGAAAAAATCATTTTAAAAATTAATCCTGTAAATCGGGAACGAGTCTCGTTGTCGGGAGGGGTACTTTTACCCGATTTTTCTAATCCTGGCATGCAAAATGAATTTCAAATTTTTTAATAATTTTTTCTTATGACTAAAATCGATATATCTTAACATCCGTACGGTTGGATCATCGAAAAATCATTTCAAAAAATTAATCATGTAAATCGGGAACGAGTCTCGTTGTCGGGAGGGGTACTTTTACCAGATTTTTCTAATCCTGGCATGCAAAATGAATTTCAAATTTTTTAATAATTTGTTCTTATGACTAAAATCGATATATCTTAACATCCGTACGGTTGGATCGCCGAAAAATCATTTTAAAAAATTAATCCTGTAAATCTGGAACGAGTCTCGTTGTCGGGAGGGGTACTTTTACCAGATTTTTCTAATCCCGGCATGCAAAATGAATTTCAAATTTTTTAATAATTTTTTCTTATGACTAAAATCGATATATCGTAACATCCGTACGGTTGGATCGTCGAAAAATCATTTTAAAAAATTAATCCTGTAAATCGGGAACGAGTCTCGTTTTCGGGAGGGGTACTTTTACCAGAATTTTCTAATCCTCGCATGCAAAATAAATTTCAAATGTTTTAATAATTTATTCTTATGACTAAAATCGATATATCTTAACATCCGTACGGTTGGATCGTCGAAAAATTATTTTAAAAAATTAATCCTGTAAATCGGGAACGAGTCTTGTTGTCGAGAGGGGTACTTTTACCAGATTTTTCTAATCCTGGCATGCAAAATGAATTTCAAATTTTTTAATAATTTTTCTTATGACTAAAATCGATATATCATAACATCCGTACGGTTGGATCGTCGAAAAATCATTTTAAAAAATTAATCATGTAAATCGGGAACGAGTCTCGTTGTCGGGAGTGGTACTTTTACCAGATTTTTCTAATCCTGGCATGCAAAATGAATTTCAAATTTTTTAATAATTTGTTCTTATGACTAAAATCGATATATCTTAACATCCGTAAGGTTGGATCGTCGAAAAAATAGTTTAAAAAATTAATCATGTAAATCGGGAACGAGTCTGGTTGTTGGGAGGGGTACTTTTACCAGATTTTTCTAATCCTGACATTCGAGATGAATTTCAAATTTTTTAATACTTTTTTCATGTGACTAAAATGAGTAATTATTAACATCCGTACGGTTTATATTAACATCAACAGTTTAAGGAATATATATTAATAAAGTCAAAAAAATATATGGCATTAAAAATTATTGTCTGAAATTTAAAATGTGTTGTCTTAACAAAAGTCATACAACAGTTTTTAATATAAAACAATTGTCGGATGTAATATCAACCAAATAAATAGTGCCAAATTCATACAACGGTTTATAACCAAAAAAGGTTATTTAAAAACAATGTCAATAACGGTTTTCAAGAAAAAAACCGTTGTTGAACCACACAATGGTATTTTTTAAAAAGCCTGTTGTGCATAGTTTTATACGACAACGTCTGAGAAAGAAAACCGTTGTAAAAATGTGCCCATTTTTTAGCATATTTATTCATAAATATTTATTATTTAACGTTATTAACGATCTGATACACGTTATCGGTATTATGTTATTAGTAGGTTGTAATTATTAGGTATATTTGAAATCTTAATACACACAAATTAATTTAGTGTAAGTTATTGGTTAGTCGTATAAATTAATTAACGGTGGCATATAAATTTTCCAAAAAAAATTTAAAACTAGTAAAAATATAGACAACGTTTTTTTTCTAAAATCATGTTGTGGTAAGTTACTTTACATAAGTGTTTTTTAGGAAATGTCGTTGTTAGAATTCTACAACAGTTTTTTCTTTAAGATTGTTGTAGTATTACATATTTTACAACAGATTATAAATATCGATAAACGTTGTCTAACTGTTACAAGTGTTTTATTTTAAAAATACTTGTATAAGGTAGATTAATATAACGTGCTTTTTCGAAAAACACTTGTTTGGATTGAACAATTAACAATGTAAACTTGAAGCACTTGTGATTAATTTTTTATTAATTATAAAGTAGATAATTAAACTATTTTGTAATATAAAATTTAAATATTTAATCTAGATGAAAGTGGAATTAATTAGAGTTTTTTGTTTTTAAAAAATTTAAAATGAATTGTTTGGAAATTATTTTTTCTGAAATTATTACTATTTTTATTGTAATAAACTAGACAACGATTTATTTGAATATTTTGTTGTGCAACACATTTTTAAATTTAGTAAGAAAGACAACGATTTTAAGAATTAGACTATTGTCTGATATAGGTGACATATAATATGTAGAACACTTGTCTATCAAGTATCATTTAGACAACACCTAATTTGTACATTATGTGATTCGAGCTTAACTAACTAGTAGAAAAAAATACTTGTCTCATTTCCACAACCGTTAAACAAGACGTTATCTCAATCATTTTCAGACAATGGATTTTAAAAATCGTTGTACGATTTTACTCATTTGCACAACATCACCTTAGAAAGGGTTGTCTGTCTCCATCAACTAGACAATGGATTTTAAAGCGTTGTAGTAATACTAAAGCCTTCCCATTCACACAACATCTTAATTTTGAAAGCACTTGTCTGATTTGTTTTACTAGACAACATTTTTTTATCGCTTGTAGTAATCAACGTCAGACAACGCCAATTTTTTGGTTGCAAAAAAACTGTTGTATGAAAAATTCGGGCAACACTTTTTTGGTCGAGTGTTGTCTAATCGGTGTTGTCTGATTGCGTTTTTCTTGTAGTGACTTAATCGTTTGTTAGGTCGCACAAACATAAGTACAGGACAATATATAGTTCTACTGAGTTTGGGCTGATTGCTGAACTTATTAAACAGATGTAGGCTTCCCGTTTTCAAACCAAACTAATGATTTCATGATCATTGCAAATAAGAGTGACAGAAAACTCCGGACACTAAAGTGCTACAGAAATAATTAAGTGGTTTTGTGTTTTAGAAACCTTGGTTGCATTGTTGTCAATCCATGCCATACATTATAGAATTTCAGTGCTGTTAATTATAGTTAGTACAGATTTTTCTATGTGTCATCATTCTAAAACTCTATCTTACGATGTGAGTCTTTGTCAGAATATAGCAAGAACCTAGATGCCTAGATTAAATTTTCTTAATAACTGGCCATTTTTTGTTTTAATATATATTAATGTTTACATTTCACGTGTGACTGACTTGATAGATTAGGTGTTTTTTGTAAGAATATACCTTTCTGGTTTTCACTCAGTAATGATGTTTGGTGGTTGAAATTACCAGAACTAAGTCTACATTGTGATGTAACCAGTCGGTGGTAATCAAATGATAGAAATTTACAGTAGAGTTAGGTAGAATCTATTTGCATCCTTAATAATGTCATTAACTGTTTAATATTTTCACGAAGAGGATAAATAAACATGTAGTAGTTGTAGTCTGTAACATATTGTATTCAGTGAAGATTCCGATATTTAAATCTTATATTCATGCTTACTACTTTTCAAGCTTTATCTTTAACTGTAAAGTGGCTTTCCTGTGCCCCTTGATATCATTTTATTTTGAGTTAACATCTGCATTTTAATGATTTTCAGGTTTGTTCTATGTGTTGTGGAGATTGTGTTAGGTTTCATGTTTGGTGATGGCTGCTAAATGGATGTTGATCTTGTTATAGTGGAGTTGAAATTTGACTAGTTTCCTTTTTTGTTTTTAGTTGTTGGTTTTTATTTTCCTCCAACTAAATGTAATCTTGTAAGGTTTGTGGAATTACTGTTTGACTTGATAAAAAAATTATTTTAAATTTGAATTTTCCTGTTCAGCTCTAGTTTTTTAGATGTATTGTGAAAAGCAGGTGGCACAGGGAAAAGTGGCCTGATATTGTAAAAAGTGGCCTCTGATATTGTTAAAAAAACCTGTACAATAAGTGGTTGTTTTATAATGACTAACGCATAAGCATATTATATAAGTCTATTGTCCAACAGCTGACGCAAATATTAAGTTTAAGCGGCTGTTATGTATCAACATGTGTCTGTTCCAGTATGACGCAAAAACTTTATGTGTCTACAAAGTATGAACAGTCATATAAAATTTAACTTTATGCGTCTGTTTAACACTTGATACGTCTATTGTAAATTGACAGCCAATATTTATATGCGTCTGTTGGAAACAGACGTATATGCCTGAGAGCTGATACGACTCCTCCATACGCATCTGTTCAAAACAAACACATCTGACCTTTTTCAACAGACGCGTATGACACTTTTTGTACTAGTATATCAAGGAAAATTGTTCCAAGGATGTCGTTTTTATTAAAAAAGGGAATGGATTTAAGAAATTTGGTACTAAGAACAGTGGGTCAAAAGGTAAGAAACCTTATGGACCTAAGCAACCACTTGCTAAGAAGAAGAAAGTTGTGAAAACCCCTTCTCAAGATACCTGCTTCCATTGTAATGACAAAGGGCATTGGAAGAATTCAGGTCCCAGGTATAAGATAGATAAGAAGAAGAACACGGTTGTGGCTTCCACTTTAGGTATTTTTGTTATATACTGCATTTTTGCATCTGCTACTTCTTGGGCATTAGATACCGGTTGTGGTACTCACATTTATTCAAATGAGCAGGGACAAAAAGAAAGTAGGAGCTTGTAAAAAGGCGAGGTTAATGTTGAGATCGATTCAGATGATAAAGTTGCTCAACTCTGCTTTGCTGGACTCGAAGACAACTCCAGTGACAACGATGAGGTACAAAATACAAAATATATTTCAAATAAATCTTCATATATGTTAAATTTGCAGGTCGGGTGACATGGACGATCCTATGAAGGATGAAGCCTTGGCTGCAGAAAACAGATCTTTGCTTGAAAAGGTTTCAAAGCTTACTGAGAAAAATCAATATCTCAAGAATGAGATTGAGATGAAGGATGTATGTGAAGAAATTATGTCCTTAATCCAAATTTACATCGATTTAATAGAATCAGTCACAGATTGACAATAATTAATTTAGTTAAGTGATCATTATGATTGGGTGGAATCCGCTATAAATCAATAAAGTATATAATGTTTAGCTTTATAGCTCACTAAATTAATCCTATAGGGTCACAACCACTAAGTATGGATCAAACCTATATGTGTGCGTAAAATGCATTTAACTAATTTCGGAGATGGAGAAAATATAGGAAGAGGTAAATAAAAGAAAAGATAATTAAAATATAATTTAATTATTTTTTTATACTTAACTCTTCTATTTTGATAAGTATTGTTAAAACTGAAATCTTATCAAGTTTGGTTTCATGTTAATCTAATGCCTCATCAGTTTAGATATTTTCTATAAATATATGAATTCAGAGGAGATTAAATACAGAAGTGGTGAACAACACTTATATAAGATCCTCGATTAAAATGGAGAATTAGTATTCTCCATTCTCTGGAATATTTAGTGTGAAGAAGAAGATCTAAGCCATCGGCTCTTCACGGTTTGATTGTACTAGTTGCCTACCATATAGAGGTGCCTCAATTAACATACTTAAATCCGTGGACTGATTGTTCTAACTGGAAGCAAGTCCTCCAAGAGATTCAGAAGCATCAAGAGTTTTCTGCAGATTTTTTAATCAGAGGTTCAGTAAGGAAGCAAGCACCACTACAGGTATGTTTTCCTTAGATTCATAATCAGTATGTGTATAAATCCATGAGTATAACTATGTTTGGTAATATATTGTAATCGATTTTCCTTACAGAGGTATCAGAGCCATGGCTTAAACGTATAAGATTGATGGTCTGACTATGATTTAATTCCCTGATCATATTTTCTTAAATGAATAAGGAAATTGCAAACTCTTTGTTATTTCAGTGGGAGCTAAATTCCGTTTTTGCAGATTATATAGAATTGTGTGTTTTATTAATCATAGGATTTAATCACTTGAATGATTACTACAGACTCTTTGATGCTTTTATACTTGCTTAAATGCTTTAATATGACTACAGTATGTTGTACTATGCATTGTTTGTTGTTTACTGCTCTGTAGTATATTATGCTTAAGTTGTGGTTTTGTTTGAGATTAGTTATTTTTATGATTTAGTTCACTTATAACAACCAACAAAGAAAAACCAGTCCAATTAATATTTGAGAGAATGCCTTGTATAAACAGTAGACACCTATAAAATCTTTTATCACTAGTAACAAATTTTACCTTTGTATAATAACGTTTGCTTTTAATCTTTGGATTATATAAGGTATAAGTAAATTAGACTTCTACGTATTAGTTTGGCTTTCTCAACAATATAAGTTAGGGGTTCTTAGATATTGAGGCAAAGATAGGTAACACAATGTTTTTTCTATCAACCAAGAATTATATGACATGATATAATTAGCACACATGATGCTTACCTGAATCATTAGGTTGGGTGACTATCCATTGTTGGCTTAAGCTAAGTGGGAGAGGATCTTGGAATTATTTTATTCAACGGGACATGGACTTATAATTGAATAAAATATTAGTAACTTCTTTTTGCATAGTGATTTACTTAGAGTTACTAATTATGATAAATAAAATTTGAAATTGTATTTGTTTCTTCAATTTGTAGATATGGCTAACAACAACAATTTTATTACTCCGTATTTTAATCTGCGTTCAATTCTCGAAAAGGAGAAGTTGAATGGTAGTAACTTTCTTAATTGGCACATGAACTTAAGAATAGTTCTAATGCATGAAAAGAAAGAGTTTGTCATTGACACTCTAATCCCTGAACTTCCAGAAGGTGGTGGCACCGCTGCTGAAAGGGCTTCACAAAAGCGTCATCAAGACGCTTCAAATGATGTCAAGTGTGTAATGCTAGCCACAATGAGTCCAGATTTGCAGAAGCAGTTTCTGAATTCAGATGCTTACACAATGAACCTGCAGCTCTAGAATTTATTTCAAGAGCAAGCAAGGGTTGAAAAGTTTGCAGTTACTAAGGAAATCCTTAGCTCTAAGCTCGGAATGAATCAACCAGTTGGCCCGTTTGTTCTCAAATTAATTGGATTATTTGAGCAAAGTGAGCGACTTGGTCTGGTTTTTCCAACGAGGCTATAAACCGACATCATTTTTCATTCTCTTCCAGAGTCATTTGATAATTTCAAGATAAACTTCAATATAAATGGAATGGAGAAGACTGTTATTAAGCTGCATGGTATGCTTAAGTCAGCTGAAGGAACTATCAAGGAAAATTGTTCCAAGGATGTCCTTTTTGTTAAAAAAGGGAATGAATTTAAGAAATTTGGTACTAAGAACTGTGGGTCAAAAGGTAAGAAACCTTATGGACCTAAGCAACCACTTGCTAAGAAGAAGAAAGTTGTGAAAGACCCTTCTCAAGATACCTGCTTCCATTATAATGACAAAGGGCATTGGAAGAATTCATGTCCCAAGTATAAGAAAGATAAGAAGAACAACACGGTTGTGGCTTCCACTTCAGGTATTTTTATTATATACTGCATTTTTGCATCTGCTACTTCTTGGGCATTAGATACCGGTTGTGGTACTCACATTTATTCAAATGTGCAAGGACTAAAAGAAAGCAGGAGCTTGGCAAAAGGCGAGGTTGATCTACGATTAGGAAATGGAGCAAGAGTTGTTGCATTAGCTGCAGGAACCTATAGTTTATCTTTGCCCTCTGGGCTTGTCTTTTCTTTCAATAATTGTTTTTGTGTACCTAGTATCACAAAGAACATCATATCTGTTTCTGATTTAAACAGAGAAGGTTATTCTTTTGAAATAAAGAACTCTGTTTGTTTAATTTATTTAAAGGATATGTTTATCACAAAGGCACACTTAGTAAATGGTCTATATGTGCTAGACATGGATAAACCAATATATAACATTAATCATGAAAAGGAAAAATTAGATGATCGAAATAAAACCTTCCTCTGGCATTGTCGTTTAGGACATATAAACATTAAACGCATTCAGATACTTCAAAATGAAGGTATTCTGACATCTTTTGATTTAGAATCATTTGACACTTGCGAATCATGTTTATTAGAATGAAAAAATCACCTTTAAAGGAACTGGTGAAAGAGCAAGTGAACTTTTAGGGCTACTCCATACCGATGTTTGTGGCCCTATGACAACTTGCACTAGAGGTGGATTTAATTACTTCATAACTTTTACTAACGATTTAAGTAGGTATGGATATATTTATTTACTGAAACATAAGTCTGAATCTTTTTAAAAATTTAAAGAGTTTCAGAGTGAAGTAGAAAATCAACTTGGCAAGACAATTAAGGCACTTCGATCTGATTGAGGAGGCGAATATTTGAGTCAAGAGTTTCGTGATCAATTGAAAGATAATGTAATTTTTTCACAATTGACACCTCCTGGAACACCACAATTAAATGGTGTTTCCGAAAGGAGAAATCGAATATTATTAGATATGGTTTGATCTATGATGAGTTTAAATTTTGGGGATTTGCACCTGAAACTGCCGCTCTTATACTCAACAATGCTCCGTTAAAAGCTGTGGATAAGACACCATATTACATATGGACAAAGAAAACTCCTAAATTGACTTCTTTTAAGATTTGGGGTTGTGAAGCTTATGTAAAATGTCAAATTAGTGACAAGATTGCACCGAAATATGACGAATGTTTCTTTTGTGGGATATCTGAAACCTCGGGGATACAACTTCTATAACCAATAAGAGAACAACGTTTTTGTTGATCGTGATGGTGTCTTCTTGGAAAAGAGTTCATTTCCAAAATGACAAGTGGGAGAAATTTAGACGTCGATGAAGTTCGAGGTGAGCAAGAAGTGGATATAGAAATTTCGAAAATTAGTGAAACTTATATTTCAACTAATGCTGGTCAGGACAATTCTACCGTTGTTACATTGCCACGGAGGTCTGGACTACACATAAGTCTGCCAAAACGATATATAAATATCGTAATGACTGATAATTATGAAATAATGCTAATGGAAAGCAATGAGCCTAGTACCTACAACCAAGCTGTGACGAGGGAAAACTCTGATAAATGGCTTGAAGACATGAGATCTGAAATAGACTCCATGTTTGAAAATCAAGTATGGGACCTTGTGGATTTTCCCGAAGTGGTTAAACCCATTGGGTGCAAATAGGTCTTTAAGATAAAGACCGACAAGGATGGGAACGCTAACATGTTCAAGGCTAGATTGGTAGGAAAAGGATACACTCAAATTCATAGAGTGGATTATGATGAAACCCTTTCTCCTGTTGCTATGCTTAAGTCTATTCGGATACTTCTAGCAATTGCTGCATTCTACGATTTTGAAATATGGCAAATGGATGTTAAAACCGCCTTCCTTAATGGTATTTTGGAAGAGAATGTGTATATGACACAACATGAGGGTTTTATTGATCTATAAAATACAAAGAAGGTTTGCATGCTTCTAAAAACTATTTATAGATTGAAGCAAGCATCTAGGAGTTCGAACAAGCGCTTCGACCTAGAAATTCGTAAGTTTGGTTTCGTGAAAAATGTTGAGTAACCATGTGTTTATAAAAAGACAAGTGGGAGAAAAATAACATTCCTGGTATTGTAAGTCGATGACATATTTCTTATTGGGAATGAAATTCCAATGCTATAATCTGTTAAAGATTCGCTTGGAATTTTTTTTCAATGAAAGATCTAGGAGATGCACAGTACATTTTGAGCATCAAGATATATAGAGATAGATCAAAAAGGATTATTGAACTTAGTCAGAGTACTTATATTGATAAGGTACTTGATAATTTCAATATGAAGGATTCTAAGAAAGGCCTTATTCTCATTTCTCATGGTATAAAACTTAGCAAGACTCAGTTACCAAAAAACGGCTGATGAGCGAAAAAGGACGAGCACGATTCCTTATGCATCTGTAATAGGACCAATCATGTATTCTATGATATTACTGGACTGAATATCTCATTTGTCTTGAGTGCCACAACTAGGTATCAATCTGACCCCGGAGAGGCGCACTGGTGTGCGGCCAAAAACATTCTTAAGTACCTCAGAAGGATGAAAGAAAATTTCCCGGTATATGGAGGATCATATGAGTTAGTTGTTACAGGCTTTACTGATGCTATCTTCCAAACTGATAGTGATGACCTTAAATCACAATCTGGATATGTTTTCTATCTCAAAGGATGGGCAGTGAGCTGGAAAAGTGCTAAGCAAAGCACTGTTGCTGATTCTACATGTGAAGCAGAATACCTCGCTGCTGGAGAAGCTATGAAGGAAACAATTTGGATAAGAAAGTTTGTCACATAACTTGGTGTTATACCATGCAGTGCTAACTCATTGGCTCTGTATTGTGACAGTATGGGAGCCATTATTCAAACAAAGGAGCCGAGAGAACATCATAAGACCAAACACATTTTGAAAAATTTCACATTATTCGAGACTATGTTGAGAAAGGTGAAGTTGAGATGTGTAAAATAGCCACTGAAAATAATGTTGTTGATCCATTGACTAAACCACTCCCACAAATGAAGCATGATATTCATACTTCTTCCATGGGAATCAAGCATGTCGGTGACTGGATGTGATTTTCTCTTTTATAGACGTTTTAGATTATGATACTTTCAGGTTCATGAATTTTAAAACATTTTGATTTTATCATTTTATAATAATATGAATATTATATTTCCTTTAATCACAGTTTAGTATTAGATGAATGTCCAAACCAATCTGAAATGTTCTGAATAGTTTATCAAAATACTTGGATAATGAAACCCTATTAAGTGAACTGGAACAATTTAGATTATAAGAGTCCCTAATCTAAATCATTGAGATTGGAAAGTTATGATTTTGAATAGACTAGTTGCAAGTTATTTTATAAGCGCTATTTCATGGGCTTAGTTGACGTGGTCATAATTTATTTGCATATATACAAGTTCAGAACTTGTATAGGACAGACCCAACTTAAGAGAATGCTTTATGAATGATCAGAGTCATAAACATATATCTTTATGATTTATTAACAATTGTTATTCACCAGCTGAGTACTTTGTTGCTGTTTACTTTTGGACTAGTATATTTAGACATTGTTAAACATCCACCGTGAAAGGGGATTATAACGGCAGTGATTGGGTTGCTAGAAATTTAGTATATCAGATTGAGTTGTACAAGAAAGGGATTGTCCTCCTATTTGTAGGATTGTTGTCTTCTAGGCCTATCGAAGAGTAGAAACTAAAATGCATGGCCGTGCTCGGATGAGTTATATGATATAATCATCTGGTTAGAGTTGAACTCATGAACTTGAAAAATAAATATTTGAACTTAATAAGGATGACATGTATTCTTACCTTATGTTTAAATATAGACATGAAGGGATAAAGGAATAATGATGCACAATTATCTAAAGGACAAGTGGGAGATTGAAGGAATTATGTCCTTAATCCAAATGTGCATCAATTTAATAGAATAAGTCACAGATTGACAATAATTAATTTAGTTAAGTGATTGTTATGATTGGGTGGAATCCACTATCAATCGATAAATATATTATGTTTAGATTTGCAGCTCACTAAATTAATCCCATAGGGTCACAACCACTAAGTATGGATCAAATCTATATGTGTGCGTAAAACGTATTTAACTAATTCCGGAGAAGGAGAAAATATATGAAGAGGTGAATAAAAGAAAAGAGAAATAAAGTATAATTTAATTATTTTTATTATACTTAACTCTTCTGTTTTGGTAAGGATTATTAAAACTGAAATCTTATCAACTTTGGTTTCATGTTAATCTAATGCCTTATCAGTTTAAGATATTTTCTATAAATATATGCATTCGGAGGAGATTAATTACCGAAGTGGTGAATAACACTTATATAAGATCCTCGATTAAAATGGAGAATTAGTATTCTCCAATCTCTGGTATATTTAGTGTGAAGAAGAAGATCTAAGCCATCGGATCTTCACAGTTTAAATGTACTGGTTCCCTACCATATAGAGGTGCTTCAATTGATGTACTTAAATCTATGGCCTGATTGTTCAAACCAGAAGAAAGTCCTCCAAGAGATTCAGTAGCATCAAGAGTTTTCTGCAGAGCTTTTAATCAGAGATTCAGTAAGGAAGCAAACACCACTACAAGTATGTTTTCCTTAGATTCATAATTAGTATGTGTATAGATCTATGAGTATAACTATGTTGTGTTAATATAGTGTAATCAAGTTTCCTTACAGTATGTCTGGAAGTATTGAAGAAAGAGACAACCTCAGTTGTTCCATAAAATATTAAAAGAGACACTGCTCCTGATTCTTTGGTTCCTGAACTGAAGCAGAAAGTTGCTCAGCTTGAAAAAGGTTTAGCAAAGTAATTTAATGGTGATGGAACTTTGAATGCTTTACTTGTTAAACAAAAATTTTCTCTTGATAAAGGAGGATTAGGATGTGAATCAATCAAGAAATGTGCATTTCAAGGTTGTTATAAGCGAGCTCCAATGAAGTACAAAATGCCTTATGAGAAATGTCGACATTGTGGCAAATCTGGTCACAGTACTTCTCAATCAAGATTATGTGTGGAACGCCTGGGAAATATTATGTACTTATTTTTATCAATAAATAATTATTATGTGATGTTATGTGAATTTTGGTGAATTGTTTGATAATTGATATTAATATTTAGATGTTTATTTCTGATAAAGATGTAGATATTTTAATTTTTAATTATCCAGAATTAAATCTAGATAATTTTGGTATTTTTCTGGTAATTTTTGGATAATCATATAATTTTATAAGGATGTATAGAATTAACAATGATTATTTTTACATAAGTATAAAATTACTTTTTAGAATCAAAAATTGTCCCACTTCAGTCGTTTTTGCGTTTTTACAGCCCGAAACTCTTCCGAAAACTCTTTCCTAACGTAATCTGATAATTCTGAACACTTTTCATGTTTTGACTTTTTCGATCTGGAGTACGGTTGAATCAGTAAGAGTCCCGGTGTAAAATTTTCGATACGCAAATCATTTTATAGATCAAAAAATATCTGTATCCTCAAAAGGCGAGATATTATTACTTCATTATCGTATAAAGTATTTTATAAGAGCCTCTGTTTTGATAATTATCCAATTCTGGTATTAAAACTGTATCGTCTTTTCAGTTACTTACCGGCTAAGTAACCTATTTTAGGATCCGATCTATAAATGTAATTATTGAGTTATTAAACAAATAAAATAGGTGATGGTTCTGTCAGCTATGTGTCATTATGGTATAAATTGTTTATGATTTGTTGGACGCGAGAATTAATTTTATAATTAATTATCGAGCTATATGCATTTAATTCATTTTAAAGTGATTTTATTGAATATTTATTCCTAAAAATGCTAAAATGGTTTCTAAAATTATTTTTGTTGTTCTATAAATTCATTTATTAATTTTAGGGGTTTATAAAATTTAGAAATCAATATTTTATTTATTATTTAAATTTAAATGATTTTCTGACTCTATTTAATTGTAAAATCAATATCTAATTTCAAGATGTTTCAAAAATCATTGAAAAAATTTTCTGGCCTTTATTTAACCATTTTCCTGTTTATTAATTAGCAAAACACGGGTCGGAATGCACGTTCCAAAGACCATTGAAAATATATATATATATATATATATATATATATATATATATATATTGAAACTGTACATTCATAGTTTTAAATTAACCCGAGATTTTTAAAATTAATTTTGTGAATTTTCGGATTACTTTTATTTGTGAATTATTCGTTAAAAGATTGAAATATTGGCACGAGTTTCAGTTATCGGGAAATCAAGAAAATTTTTATATATACAATAACCTAACCCCCCCTGTGTAGCCACCGCCTCAATCTCTCTGGAAATCTCTCGTCTCTATCTCTCTAATCTCTCGATTCTCTCTCTCGGTGTCTCTCTCTATATCTCACTCACAGTCTCTCATCCTCTCCCTCTCCTTTCCCCCCCTCTTCTCCCCTCTCTTCTGCCAGAATCGGTAAGTTCACCGGATTCTTTCTCCTCCGGCCATGTCCTGTTTTCCGGTTGATTTCTTCGATTCTATGGTGACTGCTTATTGTTGATATATATGTTTACATGCGTGTATGTATTGTGTCAGCCTTATTTTGCTGCTCCTGGCGTTGCCGCCTCTCGGAAATTTCTGAGAGGTGTGGTGGCGCGTGGCACGTGGTTGTAGATGTGTCCTGCGACCTTGTTGCTCCTGTTTTCTTGCTGCATTTTTCTGTTCGATTCACTCGAATATTCTGGTGGCTGTTCGAATCTGATTCCAAATTATTGATGAAATTATTTGATAATTGGTATTGTATTTATTCGAATAAATTTCGATGATTATTCACATATGTATTCTAATAATTAGAAAAATTAATCGATGAAATTCGTGTCGGATGTCCGTAATAAACGGAAACCCGCGAATTTTATCGCTGTCGGCGATGAGCTTCGGCGAGCCAACGGTCGACCGTGATGATTTTAATCTGAGTCCTAAATTATAAATAAATAAAAATAAAAATTAGTTTGTGAAATAAATTTCGAAACGAAATGAAAAATAAAACACGAATGAAAGTATGAATAAAAACATAAAAATAATTGAATTGTATCCGTGATTGGGGATGGAAAATGGTGGATTGGATTTATTGTTGTGTTTTGATTTAACGTCGGAATGATTCGACGGGCAGGCCGATAAATAGAGGAAACACTGCCCGATTTTCGGGAAAATTAATTCCGAAAATACGGGAACTTAACCTATAATTATTGGAGACGTCGAATAATCATATACAATTACATTATATGAACTGGACTGTGATTGAGACAAAATAACTTATAAATAATCGATTACCCTGTTTTTTTTCAAAACGACAAGTATAAGAATTTTCTGAAAATAAATACCGAACCGAATTTCGAAGATGTGAACCATAATTGCTATGTGTATTTCGATAATACATATAAATATGAATTCAGTTATGAAATCGTATGGGTAGAATAGGATGACGATTTGATGTTAAGCTTAAGCAGTTATCTGAATTAGGGTATTTCAACCCTTTAGGTTTTAGACGGAAGACCCAAGACGTGACATTGGACTAGGAACGATCTTGTGATTAGACGTCGAGATCAACGAAGTTCCAACCGAAGGGTCTGACTGTTGGGATCGTATCCAGAATAGTATAGTAGTTTGACTATAAAGCCGAGCGTTCAAGTTGAACCAAAGTCAACTAGTAATAATTGTTAAAGCTTATCGAGGCAAGTATTCCAGAACATTCTTTTAAATACTGCAAGTATTCTTGATTTTCTTTTAAATACTGCAAGTATTCCCAAACTTTCTTTTAAATACTACAAATATTCCTGATTTTATGCAATTATTTCTTCGATCCTATTCTAAGTTCAGAATAGTTAAATGTTTTACATTTCGCTACAATTACTCTGATTATGCATGTTCGTTTATTCTTGTTCCTATAATTCGATTGCTCTCTTGAGCAGATACCCATTCTTTCGGGTTATTTGCGAACCCTGAATTGGGATGTTTTGAATTCAAAATAATTTGACATCCAAATACTCCATGGGCTGGACAATGATGATGTTTTGGGGATTAAGTGTGTCTTAATCCTGAGGACCGGGATGACTGGTGCCTCGAGATGGGCCGTAGTGCCTGGATATCCGACTGGATCTATATATTGAGATATAGATCTGCATTATATTCGGACTGATCAGCAGAATATAGATGCGAACTAGTGTTCAGTCTAATTTGTTGTTGATCATCATTAACGGCATTCTCTCGAAAGGTTTTCATGATTCCAAAACCGGAAAGAACCCTGATTCAGGAGATGAATCGGGAAATTGCTTGTCGATTTTGAATTTATATTTAAAGGCTGGTGACATCCAACGTTTATTCGCTCCACTCATTCAAATAAATAGAATGGTTTAAAATTGTTTTATGATTTTGTCCGGAAGTTTTTATTTTGATATTAAAGTTTGAAACTCAAAATATATACTTGCTGGGCATTTTTGGCTCACTCTTGTTTTGTCAATTCTTATTTTCTGCCAGAAACAAATAAGGATAAAAATGAATAGCTTAGATAGACAGCAGAAGTTCGAGAAATCCCCGCCGCGAGAGGTTGAAGAAATTAGAAGAATATGACCCGAGCATTAATTCAAAGGTATCTACAATTGTAATTTAGTTATTGTAAGTTATAGAAGATTAGATTCTTGTTTCATACCATAACCTGTAAACAATCCGGATTCAAGGGGTTATTTATTTATTTCTTATTTTATGTAAAGATGGTTTAGTGACACCAAATCTTGACCCCGGATTTGGGACATTACAGTTGGCATCAGAGCTGCAGGTTATTGGTCACTGAAATAAGAATAGGTGAGAGTATTATAGAAATGATAGGTGGTACAAGATAAAAAAGACCCTAGGCATATTCAGGATAAATTGAGTGAAGTGCGAATTAGGGTTAACAGCTCTGATATGGAGTTAGTAAGATAGGATTGATGAGAAAGTGCAAGGTGAATATCATAACATCATAGGTATATTGAAACCTCAGATCATACAATAATGAGAAATCGACGGATCGGCGGAGATTGGGTATGTTACCCTACTTTTCGTATGGTTTTGAAGACTAGGCGATCGATTCTTGTGAGAATTTGTGTAAGAAAAGTTACGATTTAACTTAGAATTATGTATTAATACGCATACCACATCGGGAGTAACCTGTTGATGGAAGTGGATGAAGAACCAACATTGCACGTTTTGAAGGCACTACCGTGGTGAGAAGATTCTTATCACCCATCAGGAGTTGCGCGAGGAATGATAGCTACCTTTCTAGATATAGGTAAGATTAGAAAGGAAATGCGACCCTATCTACCGACAGAACACCGAATCACACACGTGGGTGTGAGAATAACGACAAGGATGACAAGAATGTTAAAGACAGTACTACATGTCAGTGTTGCATTAGAATTGCGAATAAGATGATTTACGACGGTGAATGAAGGTTCGGCGACTAATCTGTGCAAGTTGAATCCGAGGAATTATAGAAGAGGTACCAAAGTGAAGAGACCTTTATATGGACATTCTTTTAATTAGACATTTCATTGGTAAACTATAAAAATAGCAAGTAATGTATATAGTAATGACGACCAAAATAATTTATTTCCAAAATTTTAAAATGAGATTTTTGAAAAAAGATTTTCTTAATCAACTTTCAGCATATTTTTGCATGAAATGAGTTTTACAAATTTGTTGTCAAATTACTATTTATGTTCTTGTTATTATAACCAGAAAATGATCTAAAAGGAAGAATGGAATTAGACTTAGTGTTGTTATTCGAAGGGCCAAGTAGAACCACCAGCAGGGAGAAGGTTTAAGATTTGCTGTGAAAAATGAAAGTAAACGTTGTGTAATAAAATCAATAATTGAATCAACATATTAAAATATTAATTATCCAACTTATTAAATTATTAAAATTTGCCGAGACTCGTGATTCGAATGGACGGAAGATGATTGAAGGAAATGGCAGAATCTTCCAGATGATTGGAGAAGAATAGTATTTTATCGACGAAATTGAGGCATTGCGTGATTGATGGGTATTTTACACGACATAGATGAAATCTGAAGTTATGATTTTAAATTTCGGAACGACGTGATCAAGATCAAATTATTGAAGCATTTGGTGTGAAGGTATTTCCAAGCATTATTTCGAAGCAATGAGGTAACCTAAATTGTGAACCTGTATTTGAACGATCCTGAAGGCATACGTAAGTGAAGCGTGGAGGTGATCGGCATTGACATTCTTTCTTCTAATACGATAGTATATGTTTTTCTTGATTTTTGAATACGTAGGAGCTTCTTCTGTTGATAAATTATATGAAGCAAACATGAATGAAAATTTCTTATATTCCTTCTGAATTGTTCCTCTTCTCCAATTTCTTGTTTCCTGATTGAGACAACAGTGTTGTGATATGACGTTTTGTCGAAATGACGAAAAGTCGGGTGGGACACCACCTAATCATATGTTGTATGCCATATAGTATGAAAGACTGGCCATCTTGAGTACGAATATGGTTGTCTCATTCTTCACTCTTTTTTTTTCCTTCAATTTTCTGATTTATAAATTCTTTCCATTGGTTGTTGCATTATTATTCCTTATTCTATTTTTAATCAAAATCATGTTCACACACTCTCCTTTTGCGTAAAGTCTATTATCTGACGATTTCATAAGAAATGAAATAGTGTGATACGTGGAACCATACAACGAACATAGACACGACTGTAAACCGATAAATGGTGGACAATTGCGAGGAAGGAAGAATGGACACACCGACAACGTGGTCGTGACAAAGATATCAAATCTGATAGTTTTTCGTGTTACGAGGATCTCATCAGCATGGTAGATTGCGTTAACGTAATGCACTTCAAACTAGAGGGCTTCGACGCCAAATGAATGGTTAGCGAATCGTACATTAATTATGAAATAAAGAAGTATAGTTGTGCGCTCAAACGGAGCAAACGAGTATCGGGACGATGATCAAAGATCAAGGAAATTCTGGACAATGACTTAAACATGTAATTATGACGTGAAACATCCCTTCCTCGCTGGAAGATACTGGTCGTGAAGATTCAAGATGAAAGAAATCTTAAATGAAAACAAACTTCGAACGTGTTCTTCAAGAAGTTGTGAAGATCTTTAACTTGCATAAATAATTGATTGTGAATTCAATTCTCATACCTAGGTCAGTGACGAAAATATAATACGGGAACATAAGTGAAGATAAAGGAATGGTGATTCGACTGTGGAGTCTATTAAGAAATAAAGAGATAACGATCAAGTTTCCATCAAATTACGATGACAATAATAAAAACAGGGCGTGGTTATTAAAAGATGAATAGATTAGTAATAAAAATTGGTAATGGCAAGAAATAAGTTAAGATACTCGCGAAATAAAATTTTGAGAAAAGAGACAAATTTTAAAGTTCACTAATAAAATTTTATAAGATTCTAAAAGAACTGGAAAGGGAGTGGTTATATTAATCCTTGTAAATTTAAGACCTTAAGTCTCATTTTAAAAGATACATAATATGCCAGTCATATGCTGATCAAAGTTGAATTGTGGGAATGGATGATTTGGTTGATTGATGGTGTCGGCTTGAGTCCGACTGGTAGTCAATGGTGTAGAGGAAGTGCTGCCCAAATTTTCAGAAATTACCCTATAATTAAGAATAAAGAAGTATATTGTCGTTGTTGTCAGTATTCCAAATAATTGCGATCTCGGTTCTAGAGAAAGTTGTTATGACCAAACCGACTTTATATAATTGGTCTTTGATTGCAGTTAGCTAGTCAGCATTTGGTTTAAGTGATCAGTTAAAGGAGTTAATTGATCAACTTTACCCACTAATGGTTAGTTAAATGGAGATCGATTCTAATTAGGTTGAGTCAGGCTCTAACATGATTTTCAGATCCGAAATTAAAGCAATAAGAAAAAAAAAGTAATGTCGTTAACATTAGTTGAAGGCTTAGCTCAATTAGCGTGATCAGGTGCAAGGTGTGATCCAGAAGAATACTTTAAGACCTGAAGGTAAGAGATAAAGCAAAGTGATTATATCATCTACAATAACGTTCCAGGAAGAACTTGGAGGTGTACCCATATCCAATGATGAATTAATGAAATATTTGAATGTACACTTCTTTTGAAAGGTAGTTGAATGGAAGTTGTTGTAAAATAGCAGAAAGCTCGCAAATTCAAGCATCTAAGGTAAGACGGAGACGGATAAAGTCTGCGTGTGAACTCAAGGAAAAGAGATGTTGACCAACGAAGTAAAGTCAAATACGCGATCCGTGGTGAGTCAAGCAAGGCTAAGGAAATAGCTACCGAGGAAATTCAATAACTCTGTTAGTAAAAATTTAAATAGTACAAATAAAAGCCTTTATTCCAGTGTGAACCCCAGGAATGACTTATCCAATAGTAAATAAATTAATATTACTAAGAAAAAGAAATTCGTTATGTATGAAAAAGATAATGAATAATGAGAATGAAGAACTAATCAAGACAAGAAGTGGAATCAAAAGAATGATAAATTTTTTTTATAAAATAATCCAGAAAATATGCAAGTTGGGAATGTCGATAATTGCAGATAGGAATTTCATTCAAGGAATGCGTGTAAACGGGAATGATTAAACCAAGGTATTGATGGCGACTGCTGAAGAAGAATGTTGCAATGAATCTCATGACAGAATTCTTTCAAATTAAAGTGAAGTCCCGGAGATTCGAGCAAATGATTTGCTAAGGTTACCTCGGGGAATGAGGTAGGAATTTCTCGTCAGTTACCGCACAGAGTCAAGCTAGTGTCAAAAGCCAGGTATCGTACAACTCAATCGGTATGAAATAATAAGTGAAGGAAAACTTCAGAAATGCGGAATGAAAGCATAATGAAATAAAGAATATTTTGCGTTGTGCACAAAAGCGATCATAGAAAAAAAAAGAAGGAATGGAGGTAGGAAGTTACGCGTCAATTATCAGAAATTGTAAGCTTGAAGATCAAGTGAACACAATGTAGCAGGAGTATTGGGATGGTGTGATTGTATTTATTGATAACATCCTCGCTAATTCAAGGACTAAGGAAGACCAAGTTAAACGCCTGAAGATATGTTTGCGAGGAATTGGAAAATAGCAGCTGCATTCTTAGCTTCGAAGACATGAATTCTGGTTATAATTGATTATGAGCGCCAGTATGTGGGTAAAGATCAAACATGAAAGGTCCATTTAGGAATAGATGTTTTAAACAGAAATAAAATAGTGAATACCATTAAGATTGTTGAGAAATGGTTAAAAGAATTGGAAAAATTAGGAACTGAAGAATATGATTTGATCAGTCTTCTGGGTTAGGCTGATACTTACTTTGTTGTTGAATATCAAAGGTGGTGTTAATGTAGATGATTGATGTTGACTTCAGTATGAAACGTTGTTAGCATCAAAGTTCGTGTTGATATCTAATTTGATAAGACAACAAAATGAGTATTAGTACAAAGAGACCGGATTTTGAATAAAGTTCTAATTCATTCCATTCTCAATTAATGTACTTTCTTTCATATAGTAAGGGATTCTCGCTTGATGAAGCTACTTGATGGTGATTGGAAAAAAATAGAAGTATGCTACCAATGGTGAGTAGATGCAATAGCCGAGATTTTTATTTTAGATTTTGAATAGATATAGAACATTTTGAAACATCAGACGTCATGAACTCAGGACATCGGGTGTAGACGAATATGAAATGCAAGAGACCGATTAAAGATTCTTGAATACGATTGGAAATGATTATAGGTTAATTCAACCAAACAGAAGGAGACATGATAAGTAAAGAACAGTCAATGAAAATAAATTTCATGAACAGGAAACTATTAGAATCGGAAAGAAAAGAAGGTTAGTTTAAATTAAGTTAGTCCTTTGAAATAGTGAGATAGATAGAACGATGGTGAATGAGTTGGTCTTGTTGTTACAGATGTAACAAGTCCATAAGACATTTATGTGTGTATGACTATGAAGAGTACTTTAGCTCCAATTATGTGAAATAAAAGATTAAGTTAGGAGTTGCATGAGCAACTGATAGAGGTGATGACGGTAAAAGACTGTTGAGTTGTGATTAATGTGATGAGAACTGAGAAATTATAAGAAAGATACTCGAGAAGCATCATGGTCTGTTCCTTAGCATGATTCTGATGACCGAATCTTTTTAAGGGGGGAAGGATGTAATGCCTGGGAAATATTATGTACTTATTTTTATCAATAAATAATTATTATGTGATTTTATGTGAATTTTGGTGAATTGTTTGATAATTGATATTAATATTTGGATGTTTATTTCTGAAAAAGATGTAGATATTTTAATTTTTAATTATCCAGAATTAAATCTAGATAATTTTGGTATTTTTCTGGTAATTTTTGGATAATCATATGATTTTATAAGGATTTATAGAATTAATAATGATTATTTTTACATAAGTATAAAATTACTTTTTAGAATCAGAAATTGTCCCACTTTAGTCATTTTTGCGTTTTTACAGCCCGAAACTCTTCCGAAAACTCTTTCCTAACCTAATCTGATAATTCTGAACACTTTTCATGTTTTGACTTTTTCGATCCGGGATACAGTTGAATCAGTAAGAGTCCCGGTGTAAAATTTTCGATACGCAAATCATTTTATAGATCGATAAAAATCTGTATCCTCAAAAGGCAAGATATTATTACTTCATTGTCGTATAAAGTATTTTATAAGAGTCTCTGTTTTGATAATTAACTAATTCTTGTATTAAAACTGTATCGTCTTTTCAGTTACTTAGCGGCTAAGTAACCTATTTTAGGATCCGATCTATAAATGTAATTATTGAGTTATTAAACAAATAAAATAGGAGATGGTTCTGTGACACGAGAATTATCTATAAATGTATAAATTGTTTATGATTTGTTGGAGGCGAGAATTAATTTTATAATTAATTATCGAGCTATATTCATTTAATTCATTTTAAAGTGATTTTATTGAATATTTATTCCTAAAATTGCTAAAATGGTTTCTAAAATTATATTTGTTGTTCTATAAATTCATTTATTGTTTTTAGGGGTTTATAAAATTTAGAAATCAATATTTTATTTATTATTTAAATTTAAATGATTTTCTGACTCTATTTAATTGTAAAATCAATATCTAATTTCAAGATGTTTCGAAAATCATGAAAATTTTATTTTATTAACTTTTAAATATTTCGAGAATTTTAAAACTATTCCGACAATTTTCTGACCTTTATTTAACCATTTGTCTATTTATTAATTTGCAAAACACGGGTCGGAATGCACGTTCCAAAGACCATTGAAAATATATATATATATATATATTGAAACTTTACATTCACAGTTTTAAATTAACCCGAGATTTTTAAAATTACTTTTGTGAATTTTCGGATTACTTTTATTTGTGAATTATTCGTTAAAAGATTGAAATATCGGCACGAGTTTCAGTTATCGGGAAATCAAGAATTTTTTTTATATATACAATAACCTAACCCCCCTGTGTAGCCACCGCTTCAATCTCTCTGGAAATATCTCGTCTTTATCTCTCTAATCTCTCGATTCTCTCTCTCGGTGTCTCTCTCTATATCTCTCTCACAATCTCTCCTCCTCTCCCTCTCCTTTCCCCCCCTCTTCTCCCCTCTGTTCCGCCGGAATCGGTAAGTTCGCCGGATTCTTTCTCCTCCGGCCATGTCCGGTTTTCCGATTGATTTCTTCGATTCTATGGTGAGTGCTTATTATTGATATATATGTATACATGCGTGTATGTATTGTGTCAGCCTTATTTTGCTGCTCCTGGCGTTGCCGTCTCTCGGAAATTTCCGAGAGGTGTGGTGGCGCGTGGCGCGTGGTTGTAGATGTGTCCTGTGACCTTGTTGTTCATGTGTTCTTGCTGCATTTTTCTGTTCGATTGACTCGAATATTCTGGTGGCTGTTCGAATCTGATTCCGAATTATTGATGAAATAATTTGATAATTGGTATTGTATTTATTCGAATAAATTTCGATGATTATTCGCATATTTATTTTAATAAATTGAAAAATTAATCGATGAAATTCGTGTCGGATGTCCGTAATAAACGGAACCCCGCGAATTTTATCGCCGTCGGCGATGAGCTTCGGCGAGCCGACGGTGGACTGTGATGATTTTAATCTGAGTCCTAAATTATAAATAAATAAAAATAAAAATTAGTTTATGAAATAAATTTTGAAACGAAATGAAAAATAAAACACGAATGAAAGTATGAATAAAAACATAAAAATAATAGAATTGTATCTGTGATTGGGGATGGAAAATGGTGGATTGGATTGATTGTTGTGTTGTGATTTGACGTCGGAATGATTCGATGGGCAGGCCGATAAATAGAGGAAACGCTGCCCGATTTTCGGGAAAATTAATTCCAAAAATACGGGAACGTAACCTATAATTATCGGAGACGTCGAATAATCATATACAATTACATTATATGAACTGGACTGTGATTGAGACAAAATAACTTATAAATAATCGATTACCCTGTTTTTTTTCAAAACGACGAGTATACGTATTTTCTGAAAATAAATACCGAACCGAATTTCGAAGATGTGAACCATAATTGCTATGTGTATTTCGATAATACATATAAATATGAATTCGGTTATGAAATCGTATGGGTAGAATAGGATGGCGATTTGATGTTAAGCTTAAGCAATATCTGAATTAGGGTATTTCAACCCTGTAGGTTTTAGACGGAAGACCCGAGACGTGACATTGGACTAGGAACGATCTAGTGATTAGATGTCGAGATCAACGAAGTTCCAACCGAAGGGTCTGACTATTGGGATCGTATCCAGAATAGGATAGTAGTTTGACTATAAAGCCGAGCGTTCAATTTGAACCAAAGTCAACTAGTAATAGTGGTTAAAGCTTATCGAGGCAAGTATTCCAGAACATTCTTTTAAATACTGCAAGTATTCTTGATTTTCTTTTAGATACTGTAAGTATTCCCGAACTTTCTTTTAAATACTGCAAGTATTCCTGATTTTATGCAATTATTTCTTCGATCTTATTCTAAGTTCAGAATAGTTGAATGTTTTATATTTCGCTGCAATTACTCTGATTATGCATGTTCGTTTATTCTTGTTCCTATAATTTGATTGCTCTCTTGAGCAGATACCCATTCTTTCGGGTTATTTGCGAACCCTGAATTGGGATGTTTTGAATTCAAAATAATTTGACATCCAAATACTCCATGGGCTGGACAATGATGATGTTTTGGGGATTAAGTGTGTCTTAATCCTGAGGACCGGGATGACTGGTGCCTCGAGATGGGCCGTAGTGCCTGGATCCGACTGGATCTATATATTGAGATATTGATCTGCATTATATTCTGACTGATCAACATAATATAGATGTGAACTAGTGTTCAGTCTAATTTGTTGTTGATCGCCATTAACGGCATTCTCTCGAAAGGTTTTCATGATTCCAAAACCGGACAGAACCCTGATTCAGGAGATGAATCGCGAAATTGCTTGTCGATTTTGAATTTATATTTAAAGGCTGGTGATATCCAACATTTATTTGCTCCACTCATTCAAATAAATAGAATAGTTTAAAATTGTTTTAAGATTTTGTCCGGAAGTTTTTCTTTTGATATTAATGTTTGAAACTCAAAATATATACTTGCTGGGCATTTTTGGCTCACTCTTTTTTTGTCAATTCTTATTTTCTGCCAGAACATATAAGGATAAAAATGAATAGCTTAGATAGACAGCAGAAGTTCGAGAAATCCCCACCGCGAGAGGCTGAAGAAGTTATAAGAATATGACCCGAGCATTAGTTCAAAGGTATCTACAATTATAATTTAGTTATTGTAAGTTATAGAAGATTAGATTCTTGTTTCATACCATAACCTGTAAACGATCCGGATTCAAGGGGTTATTTATTTATTTCTTATTTTATGTAAAGATGGTTTAGTGACACCAAATCTTGACCCCAGATTTGGGACGTTACAATGTGGTATCAAGGGCCACTCTTCTAACTCATCTTAAAGATCATCTGCTAGATATAAATCTGCTAATGCATCTATTAATATTATTCAGATATGGATTAAGAAATCAGATAGACATTTATATAAGATATGTGGTACTAACCAACAAGGATCCAAGGTTAAGTGGGTACGTAAGAGATAAAACAATTTTTTGCAGGTTTGCTTGAAGGTCCATGTTACGCGAAATAAATGGATCATCGACAATGGTTGTTTACGTCATATGACTGGTGATAAGTCCAAGTTTCTATCTTTTTTTGCCAAAGAATGTGGTTTAGTGACTCTTGGAGATTCTAACATCGTCCGAATTATTGGAAAAGGCACCGTTGGTAATGACAGGTTTGCTATTTCTAACGTTCGTTTAGTAGATGGTTTGAAATACAATCTTATTAGTGTAAGTCAACTTACGATGCTGGTCATAAAGTTAAGTTTGATAAAGATGTATGCTATATTAGTAGTCAATTTAATGAGTTTGCTTTAGTTGCCAAAAGAGAAGGGAATATTTTTGTGTTAGATTTTGATGAACAGAAGTAGGAAATCCGTCTTGCTACCGTTCAAGATCAGCAGAATCTCTGGCATCAACATGTAGAAGATATCTTCTTATGATCTGTTACGAGGTCTGCCCAAGCTGAAATTCAAAAAGATTGAACCTTGCTCGGCATGTCAGCTGGGAAAATAGGTGAAAACATCTTTTATTGCTAAAAATCGTGTGTCAACAACTGATCCTTTGCAGCTTCTTCACCTAGATCTTTTTGGTACTGAAAGGTATGTAAGTCTTGGAGGTAAAAATTATGCATTTGTCATAGTTGATTATTACTCATGTTTTATATGGGTATTATTTTTATGTACTAAGGATGAAGCTTGTGTTAAATTTAAAGACCTTATTACTAACCTTGAAATTAAGTATTCATATAAGTTCAAGACTATCCATAGTGACCATGGAGGTGAATTCGAGAAGGATTTCATAACCTCCTGCAAATAAAGAGGGATCACTCATGAATTCTCACCGCTTCGTAGTCCTCAACAGAATGGAGTAGTGGAACGCAGAAATAGGACACTATAGGAGACAACAAGAACTCTTCTACATGAGAGAAAGCTTCCTCGTAATTTTTGGGCCGAAGCTGTTCATACATCATGTTATGTTCTTAATAGAGTTCTTATCCGTCCTATATTGCTTAAAACTCCATATGAATTGCTTAAGAAAATGACTCCTAACATTAGTTATTTTCGAGTATTTGGTTCCAAGTGTTTTATTTTAGATACTCAAAATAATCGAGGCAAGTTTGATGCAAAATCTAAGCAAGGAATCTTCTTAGGTTATTCTACAACAAGCAAGGCTTATCGAGTTTTTAATTCTGTCAAGAACAAAGTAGAAGAATCCATAAATATTGCTTTCAACGAATCTTTAAGCAGTATATCTCAAAATGACGAAGACACTGTAGATCAATCGTCTCATTCCCGAATGAGATAGTTTCATTCTAAGAAGAGTCGATCTCATTCTGAAAAATCGAACAGTCAAGACTCTCCAGGTCCATCGCATTCTTCTGATAACTCTTCAGGTTCTTCTTAAGATTCAGATAAATCTTCCACCTCTCCAAAGACCCCTAATAGTGTCTCAAATGTCTTCTCTACTACTTATCCTGATAAATCTTCTCAAGCAACAATGAGACCATCTCATTTAAATGAGACCGTCTTATTTAAATGAGACAACTCCTATTCAGTTTCAGGCTGATAATTCTAATGAAGAAGAAATGAGCAATATTCGTATTCCAAAGTCTTCCAGAACAGTGAAGAATCATCCACCAGATAATCTCCTCACTGATTTAGATCAAGGATTCTCCACACGAAGCAGACTTTATAATCTATGGGCATTCTGTGCATTTATTGCTGAGTCGAACCGAAATATTCTCAAGAAGTTGTTGCAGATAAACATTGTTCAGTTACAATGCAGGAAGAACTCAATCAGTTCGAGCGTTGTGATATTTGGGAACTTGTCCCACCTCCTCAGAATGCTAAAGTCAATGGAACTCATCGGGTTTTAAAGAATAAGAAGGATGAATATGGAAACATCATTCACAATAAATCTCATTTGGTTTCTCAGGGATACAACTAACAGGAAGGAATCGATTATGATGAGACTTATACTCCAGTAGCTCGATTAGAAGCTATTCGCATCTTAATGGTTTTTGCAGCTCACAAGAAATTTAAGCTATATTAGATGGACGTCAAGAGAGCTTTTCTTTATGGCTATCTTAATAAAGAAGTAAATGTGAAGCAGCCTTCAGGTTTTATTCATGAAAAATATCCTAACTATGTTTACAGGCTCAAGAAATCCGTATACGGATTGAGACAGTCCCCTCGTTGTCGGTACGAACGTCTCAGTCAGTTTCTTGTAAATAATGGCTTCACTCGCAGTACACTCAATCCAACTCTCTTTATATTTCATAAACGTGATGCCTTCCTTTTAGTTCAGGTTTATGTAGATGATATAGTGTTCGGATCTTCTAATGAATATTTATGTAAGTGGTTTTCTTACTGCATGCATAAGGAATTTGATATGAGTTCGATGGGTGAATTGCAGTACTTTCTAGGTTTGTAAATTAATTAGTCTAATGTAGGAATATTTATTCACTAAGGCAAGTACATTAAGGATCTACTCAAACGGTTTACACTTAAAAATGTTGCACCTAAAGCTACACCAATGAGTAATTCAGTTAAACTCATGAAAGATGAACAAGTGTATGCTTGTGTGCTCGTTTTCAATCTCAACCTAAAGAATCTCATTTGAATGTCGTTAAACGTATTTTTAAATATTTGAAAGGTTGATAGAAAAAGCATAAGTGGTGCTTGTGAATTTTTAGGAGATTGTTTGGTTGCATGACATAGCAAAAAGCAAACTTCTGTAGCTCTTTCTACAGCTGAAGGAGAGTACATTGCAGCTGGAAGTTGATCTGCTCAAATTTTATGGATGCAACAAACATTGCAGGATTTTGTTATTTATTTCTCAAATATTCATATTTATTGTGATAATACCTCTGCAATTAATATCTCTAAAAATCCTGTGATGCATTCTCGTACTAAGCATATTGATGTTCGTCACCATTTTCTATGAGATAATATTTTTAAAGGTAATATTGAGCTTATTTATATATCTACTGAGAAACAGCGTGCAGATATCTTCACTAAGCATTTAGCTAAAGATCGTTTTTATATAATGCGTCGTGAATTAGGTATGTGTTCCCTGTAATTTGTTACATGATTTTATATGTATTATTTTATGATTTTATTGTGTTTTCAATTTTTTTTTATTTTTTATTTTATTCAAGAATATTTTTTTTTGTTTAGCTCGTTAATATTTTCTATATATATTTTTATGTATTATTGTGTGGGTGTTGTATGTTATAGTTTTATAATTATTATATTAATAATGATTTTGTGTTACCGTGTTGCATGAAATTGATTATGATTAGCTTTGACAAGTCCTAACTTATCACTTCACTTCACATTGGTTATCGTGCATGTCTTTTAAGTTCTATACATCTCCTCTTTCCCGTTAAGTCTCACTTCGCTTCAACATCTACCTCTTCCTATTCTCATTTTTAAAAAATTTCTTTTTCTAATCTCTTCGTTTTCTTCATTATTTCCATACACCCTTTCTAAAAAATTTATCCTCTTTCTCTTAAACCTCTACTTTTTCTCTCACCATTGCTCGTCAATCAACCCATACTCAATCAAGATCCGCCGCTCACCAAACCCCAACTGCTGGTGCCTCAGGCTCCAAGCGTCGTCGTGTCGGTAAACTGGAATGAGAAAACTCTAGTGGAGCGTCTCACAACTCATTTGAACGACATGTAAAAGCAAGTAGTTCTAAGATTTTATCCAAGTCCATCTTGAAAAAGTGTCTCTATGATGTGGAATTGTTGACTCGTATTGGTGTGTTTGATCTTTTCAAGATTCAAGGTTGTGAATCGTTGCTATCTACCCCAAATTGGTTTGAGATTTTTATGCTAACCTCAAGTTGTTACAAGATGATTTGGTGTTTTCTAGTGTTCGTGGTACTCTGATTTTATTCAAAGCCGATATGCTTGCTCGTATTGGCAATCTCTCTGACAAATGTGTTATCCCGTATACAACACATCAAGCTTTCATGGATGTTCCTGGATTGCAGTATGAAGAGTAGTTGAAGACATTTGTTGGTGAAAGCTTCATTGATGTGTCCGCGAAACCCTCAGTATCAAACTTAACCCCTCTTTCTTTGCTCCTATTTAAATTGTTTCATATAAACATTTTGTCTCGTAAGAATGGTAGAGATATGGTGACTTTTTAGGATTCAATTTTATTGTCCATGTTTATTAAAAAAAACCTTGTGATGTTGCATCAATAATTATAAAAAACATGAGTCGTTGTTCGACACATGAATCCAGCACCTTCCTTATCCAGCCCTGTTGACAAAGATTTTTACTTATTTTTGTGTTCCTTTTGAGTCTGTTAATTTAGAAAAGTTAAGTGCTATTTTTGATTTGTCGGTGTTGACTGCAAATGGTCTTGTAGTTTCTGATTCACATGTTTTATTCTTTGATGATGCCTATCGTTCTTTTGGTGGTTTTCCCAAATCACCACACTATGCCTCTGAGCCAAATAATCAAGATAATACTAATATCCTCAACTCTCTGTTAGCCAAATTGAATGAGAAATCTGCTACTTTGGCCTTTTTAAATCAGCACTTTGCTTCAGTAGAGTCCCTAGGTTCCCTCACTTCTCGGGTTAGCATGATACAAGCCTCTTATGAATTGTTTAACAAACAAGTTTGTCAGTCACTCGATGCTATCAAATCTAAGATTGATGTTTTGTATTCTCATGATAAAATATTGGAAAAGACGTTAAATTTTGAGTTTGGTTCTTTGCAAGAGGCTATGTGCACCACTACCAAAGCATGGGAGAAGGAATTTGTCAAGCTGTTCTTCCATTTAGGATCTGAGACTAAGTTCCTGTCTCAGCAGCTGTCTGTGATGCAGGACAAGGCCAAGATGTACAGACACTGTAAGAAAGATTGGATAAAAGACTGTATATCAAGTAACAAAGGTAAATATCAAGTAATAAGGTCTCACTCAAGGAATACTTTAGGGAAAGATTTGACATTATCAAGTTCTAAAGGAATCGACAGAATTTAAACAACAAGGTTCTATTTCAGCAAGTATATGACATGGTAATGAGATGGCAATATTATAGAGATAATCAAAGTGTGAATTTAACATTAGTTCGAATGAAAACTGCGAATAAAGTACGAAGAGGAAATAAAATACAAATAAAGTCTTCTCGAAACAATCCGGGTATAAGGTACAAATGGAAATCAAAGTACTAATCAACAACGATGCTGGAAATAAGTGGATTATATGATAGGATAACAAGATAGTGGTGGGGGAACAGGGGTACAGAGACGGCTAATCACTCGGCGGAGCTCGTCGGCAATGGCGGTAAGAGTGATCTGACTATCTCTCACGGTGGGGAATCATCAACGCTAATCGGTCCTCAGCCATCTGGATGATCTCCTCAAGCCTAGCTATCAGTTGGGGTTGGTCTGGCTCGTTATTTGAGTTCTCGCGGTACAACTGGTCCACCCTACGTTGAAGATCCACGTTCTCGCCCTCCAGTCGATCAACCATCAATACCATCTGCTCGTAAAGATGGAATGGCACAGTAGAAGGGAATCCGGGAGTCGATGAAAATGAGAGCACTCACTTGGTTTTTGTCTCTTTAATTTGACTAGAAAGGTAGTGGAATGAGGAATGTATAATAATGTCCTTCTTGCTAATAGTGACAAAAATGCATGCAAGGTTAAAGAGGTAATCTAGCAAGTTAGTGGGGTTGGAATGGACAATACTAGCCTTGGACTCTCTTATAAGCTTAAATGCATGAAAGGGTTTACTAGTAATTCAATAATTAATAAAACTATGATTAAAAAGAATGAATTTTAGTATATAAAAATATAGCTTCCTAAATCGTAAAATTAATACCATAAATACTATGAAATTTTAAAAGTTTTATAAATGTGTTTTCAAAAATTTTGAACAAGAATATATTTTAAAAGAATTTTTCTAAGGTCAATAATCTATTAAACAAACCATAATAAATATTCTAAGCCACCTAAGAAATGCAAATAATTTGATTCTAAGCCGAATAATAATCTATCGCTTAATCGCAACTACAATAACTCAAATATTATTTACTCGCGTACTGAAATTAGCTTGCGTACGCTAAATTATACGCTTAAATAATCTAGCGATATTCGGAATGCCATATAATAAAGAATATATACGAACACATTGGATTCACACAAAATTTTATAGCATAAAACAGATTATCATATTACATTCATATCAAATATTTACAGGCGTTACAATGTTGGCTTCCAAGGTTTCTGATGTTGATCCAAATACAACAGAATGAGATTATTTCAACCGAATGATTCAACGCGTTTGCAACAGAATCTTATCCGAGATTAATGAATTACAGATTCAAGAGATATTCTAGCAGATATGGTTTAGGGTTTAAATATAAATTTTAGTTTGACTGGATATAAACTTCTTTTAAACAAACCCTATCTTAAACTTAGTTTGAATCTTTCAAATACTTATCTTAACTAAGTTTACCCATTTTCAAATACTCCAACAGATTATCCTCATACCTTATAGCAAGGTTCTATTTAAGCAAGTATATAGCATGGTAATGAGATTGCAATATTATGGTGATAATCAAAGTGCGAATTTAACATTAGTCCGAATGAAAAGTGCAAATAAAGTACGAACAGGAAATAAAGTGCAAATAAAGTCTTCCCGAAGCAATCCGTGTACAAAGTACAAATGGAAATCAAAGTACTAATCAACAACGATGCTGGAAATAAGTGGACTATATGATAGTATTAGAGGAGTGTGGTGGGGGAACAGCGGCACGGAGACGGCTAATCACTCGGCAGAGCTCGTCGGCAATGGTGGTAAGAGTGATCTGACTCTTTCTCTCACGGTGGGGAATCATCAACAATAATCGGTTCTCAGCCATCTGGATGATCTCCTCAAGCCTAGCTATCAGTCGGGGTTGGTCTGGCTCGTTATTCGAGTTCTCGTGGTACAACTGGTCCACCCTACGTCGAAGATTCGCGTTCCCGCCCTCCAGTCGATCAATCATAAATACCATCTGCTCGTAAAGATGGAATGGCATAGTAGAAGGGAATCTGGGAGTCGATGAAGATGGGATTAGTAACTTGTAAAAACAATAACATCTTTTTCTTCCACATGATATAATTTTCTTTATCAAATAGTGGAATTTTAACGGTTCCAACTTTTTGTGAAGTCATTATGAATTTTTGAATAAATAAAAATTCAAGAAGTGAAAGAAACACAAAAGTCTAGGATCTTGATTTGTTCGTTAATCAGAAGGCTCTGATACCAATTGTTAGGTCCCAATATGTTTGTAGAAGGGGGGTTGAATACAAAAAATACCGTTTAATCGAATAAAATGCGGAATAAAAAGGTGAAACAAATTTCAAGTTAAATAAAACTATTATTAAACTTGAAAGGTGTTACAACAACAGTATCGTTTACAAAGGATTAATCTCAAATCAATTATTATAAATCTAGAATAAATTCGACATGAACTTTTTCTATTTTTGCAATAAAAAGATCAAATGCTAAAAGCGATTTGAGATTAAGTTCTAGGGATTTCGATCAGCTAGATTGTTACACAAGAACAAGAAAAGTATTTCTAGTGGATTGGATTCAACAATAAATACTAGAAATAAATGATATGTGTAGTTTGCAATAATTTCTCTGCAGGTTCTCTTGTTTTGTGTTTTGGTGTTGAATATTCAATGCTGTGTTCTTGTTGAAAAAATGATCTATTTTCTGTTGATTAAGTAATCAAAACAATCCAATTGAATCAGCAAGACTTTCGGCAAGACAATCAAATGAACTGGAATGACAATCCATTTGAACTGGTAGGACTTTCGGCAAGACAATCCAAATGAACTAGCATGACATTCGGTATGACTATTGATTGTCATACCGATTGTCTTCCTAATATAAAAGATAGTTTTGCTGGATAATAACAGATTTTAATCAAATAATAATTCTGAATTAATTAATCAATTAATTCAATTAATTAATAAATTAATCTTTGTAGATTTAATTTATTTTCTTAATTAAATTATATGGCTTAATTAATAAATAGAGAATTAATACCAATCTTGAGCAGCAACCATTCCTCTGAAAATCTTCTGAAAATCACTGTTAATTACGAATCAATTCCACCACTTCAATATTGACACTCGATGTACTGTCTGGTTCATGAGTGACTAACTTCCATGACGTTTCTTCATGCCTTGACCTTGATACTCTTTATTTTCTTCAGACTAAATCCTTGTAATTAATTGATACCCTGATGAGATCTTTGTCACTTGATTAAATCCACAATCTTGATTTATATCACTGAGGCTTGATCAATTTCTTGAACTTCTTCAAGTGAATTAAGTCATCAAGTTTGTAGATGAACAATGTTACTTAATCCTTTGACATATGTTACTCTGTGAGATCTCTCTGACGATAGATCCGTTATTTACTTATTACATTCTTATTTGAGTTGAGTTAAATCCTCGAATAAACAAATAGGCTATTACATATGCCTTTCAATCTCCCCCTATTTGCTTGTTACACAATAACAACAAATACCTAGAGGATAACTCAACTAAGAAATAAGAAAAAGATATAAACAGTAATGCAAAGTAAATAGCAGAAAAGTTCTGGATTATATTTAATATTTTCCAGATTCCAAAAGAAATTTACAAGTGAATACAAGATAGATGTTCCTCTAGCCTGAACATATAACTAAATTAGTCTATCTTGATTCATAAAGCTCTAATCATATTACATTGAGTTTTGAGCTAATTGAATTCAGTTGTCCTCTCTTCTGACTTCACCTTCTTCTAAATCTTGAAGCAGCTCCTTGTCAAAGACACGATCCTTTTCTGAAGTGAAGCTGTCTGGTCTAACTGGTTGAACTCCAACTGTCTTTAGCTTATTCTTGAGTTGATTTTACCTTTTAATATTCTTTTCACAATAAGCTGGAATCAGATCAGTTGCTTGAGTTTTCAACATGGATGAATATCCAACAGTTCTTAAGTGATGTTCCATCCAGACCAGATGCTTAGCTGAATAGTCTTTAAGAGATTGTGAATCGAGCCGGCAGATTTGAAGATAGTCAGACTTAAAGAATCTTACCTGATGAGGATTGTTGACCACTTGAGGACTAGCCCTGCTGGAAAACTCTTTGAGCCTTTCTCGAAGAACTTCATTCAATTCTGAGCTTCTTTTGACTTTGTTGAGAAGAACCCAAATCTCTAACAAAGAACGATTCTCAAACAGATGAAGTGACACCTTGAAAGATCCTTCGCTTTGACAATATACAAATATGCTCATCTTATTTAGGGATCTGTCAAAGGAAGATATGATCCTTGAGACTTCAGTCTTTATAGCATTCATGTACATGTCATTGTTTGGATTAGAGATCTCCAGCTTGTCCAGAAGATGTAGAAACTGTCTATCATTGTTTGTGCTCAGCTGAGGCATATCAAGTACTCTCCTAGCTTCATCCCATTTTTCACCAATCTTCAGTCTGACATCCCTTCTCCTTTCTTGAGCTTTAATGTCATGAAGACGTTGCTTTTGAAGAGTTTCTGTTCTTTGTATATCTTTCCTAATGTCAATGATCTGGGAGATCTTTTTGAGTTCAGCTTCTTTTCTTTTCATCTCTGACTGCTGCTGCTGAAACTCTTTCTCAAACAGAGGATCCACTGGAGCTTCCTCTTCCCATTCTCCAAAATCACTTTCCTCCTCAACTTCAAAGAAACCATCTTTATCTTCCAAGACTGGTTCAGTGGGAACGTCACAAATATCAAAGTCATCATGTTCTCCACTATAGTAGATATCATCAGGCTTCCCTATGCCTCCAGCAGACGACTCTTTTAATTTTCCCTTATCACTTCTCCCTTTCTTCTCCCCCTTAGTTGAGGAATCCTCTACAGACTTTCCCTTAGATCCTCCATGACCTCCATCACCTCCCGAGCCTGAGCCTCCACCAGACGGCCCTTCAAAGAAAGTCCTTTGTTCTTCATTGGGACAGTGAGAATTTTTGATCATGTAGTACAGGTGCTTCATCCCTTCATTCAGATGTTCCATACCCATCTCTATCTTCAGAAATCTGGAGGAATCCAGTGAATGATTCATTTCAATCAAGTCTTCAAGAGAAGTCATTCTTGTATGTAGAGAGCAGAAGTTTGAAATGTCGTCAGCTGATAACGTTGGAGATGCCTGGATTAAGTTTAGCTTCGGTACAACAGAAGCCTTCAAATCTGATATTTCAGTCCGGATAAGAGCCAGCTGATTATTGACAGAGGTGGAAGAAGAAGACCGTTCAACCAATTGTGCTTTGAATGATTTAGCTTCAGCCTGAATTTTTGCATGTTGTTCATTGAGATCAGCAATTTGAGCTAACAGATTTTCAGTGTTTGTGTCTGTGTGTGCGCTCATCTGAATATCTCTCCTGTTTAATTCACTCAACTCACATGCATGTGTATCTCTCAATATAATTGCTCGTGAGGAGTCTTCCTGAGGCTGATCTTCTGTACCTACATTTAAAATCACCCTAGCCTCTTCAAGAGAGGTCAGTGGTGGTGCAATGGGAATTCGCGATTCCCGATCCTCAGTCAAACCTATCATTTCATGTGAAATAGATGTCTGAATTGCTTCAGGGATAGATTGACCGAGTTGCCCTCCACTTTCTCCAGATAAATCTGCGAGTGGAGAATCCCGTGAGGGAGCCAGAGGTGTTGGATCTGGGAGGGGAGAAAATGACTCTATTAAAGGTGGCTGAGAGTCAGATTTTCCCTCAGAAGCATGTGACTGCTCTTCTTCCGTAACTATGGCAGGCACTGTAACCGACTCTATGTGCACTCCTCGCTTCGTGTCCTGAGTATCATCTACTGGTCTGTATGCTTCCATTGTGTGTAATGGAATTATGCTTGACTCAGTACAGGATGCCATGGCCCTATGGCAAATTTCAATAGATTTATCCTGTTGAGAGGATATTTCTAGTAACTGTTCAGTGGCAATTTCAAAGTCCATGTCCTGTTGGGAGGACAAGGATGGGCTTTCAGATGCCTCAGTAAATGTTCTTCTTTTCTTCGGAGGAGGCAGAGCTGAGGGTTCATTCACATCCACCAACAAACTACTTCCTATTAACCTTCTAGGAAACATTTTTGAAAGTGGGGGAGAGGTTGAGATAGGTTGTGACTCTGTGTTTGGCTCTATGACCTGGGATTGAAGCTGTGGTTCTACAACTTCATGGTCAGTCCTATCAACCACTGGGGGTCTTTCAACAGAAGTAGGAATAGGTTGAGTTTGAGGAACTATTACCTGTAGAGGAAGAGCATCTGATGATTGAGCCTGGGTGGTTTGAACCACTGGAGGTTGAGCTTATTTTTCATGACCGGGAAGATTGAAGATACACATGAAAGCAGATACAAGTACTGGAACTTGCATGAATTTGAAAGTTGTGTCTTGGCGGGTGTAAATCTTTTTGCTTACAAGAGGGGGTTCGGTTACTGCGGAGTTAGCAAAAAGTGCTTTATGCTCAGGTGAGAGAATATGTTCTACTATGAGCCTGAGAAAACGAGCATAGTAACACGAGACCCTACGATTTGTAGAATGATCACGTAAAGCAGTAGTGAGACGTCTCAAAAGAATGGGTAAAAGTAGTGTGCCAAAATTGATCCTTTGATTGAAAACAACCGCAAGACCAATATACTGCAGAGTGGAAGTGATGTTGTGAAAATTGGATTTAGTGCAGTTGGCAAACACTTTAGAAAGTGTATCGAAGAAAATGTCCCATTCAGACACCAAATTGGATTTTGATAACTTGGTTAAATTAATTACCCCATGATAGTGAATAGCATGGAAAAAGTTTGAAATATCATTTTCAGAGGGCAAATTACAGAAATTGTCCATAGGAAAATTTAACGCTCGATTGACGACTGTTTCATCAACCACATACTGTGTGTTTGCCATGGTGAATGAAAAAGATTTAAAATCATCGACCACAGTAGAGGTTTTGCAAATCAGTCTGAGCAGATCAACAGTTAAAATCACATTTGATTTAATAGCAGAGCTAACAATCGAATGGTCATTTAAAAATCTAATCCACGGCTTAAATTTTTCTACATCACATTTATCTAGATTAAAATAACCAACAAGATTATGCGAAATAATTGGGAAATTGAGAGCCATTTAAAAATAATAATAAGAAACACACTTTCAGAATTTTAAGAATAATATTAAGAAAATTCGAATTAATTAAATTAATTTAATAATTCGAATTAAATCAATTATAATTGAAAAATTTAGAAAGAAATGTATTTCGTTAAAATTCTTAACTCACAAAAGCAGATTTGAAAAACCACAAGACACAAAACATAAATTAAAATAAAAATACCCAAATTCAAACAAACACAAACTGATTTTTTTTAACAAAAAAATGACAGCACTTCTGTATGTATATACGTGTATGTATATATATCACATGAGTGATGATATGGTTTGCTGAGTAAAAACTCCAGCAGTGAGACAATGGAGGCTGGGTTTGATTAAGATCGAGTGGAGAGAGAGAGAGAGAGAGAGAAAAACGAGAGAAAAATTGAAAGTCTGTTGGAATTTTTAACAAAAAAAACTGATTGAATGACTTTACAAAACAAAATAAGTGTTAAGTAGACAACTGGTATGACAATTCGGGATAGTCTTACCGATTGTCATACCGATAGTCATACAAGGCAATTGAAAAAACAAAAAAAAAAAACAAAACAAATAATAATATATAATTGGTATGACAATCTGATAGTCATACCGATTGTCATACCAGTACAAAATAAAACATAATATATCTGATATTAATTTTATTACTGGCATGATTATCAATAGTCATACCGATTGTCTTGCCAGTAATAAAATTAAATTGATTTAAAAATAAACAAGTATTAGTACTGGAATGACTTTCAGCAAGACAATTTCAATTGTCTTGCCGATTGTCATTCTAGTATAAAATAAATTAAGTATTTAAATATACTGAATAATTAACATAAAAACTGTTAAAAACACATAAAAAACACAGAATATAGAAAATATTACAATTTACAGAAAACTGAAATGAATATCGCAGAAAATATTTACATAAATAAAATAATTAAAATATTTCAGAGATAATAATATTTTCAGTCCAAAAATAGATTTCTTTTGAATTTTAACAAATAAAATTCATAGAAAAATATTTTTAGAGAAAATTAAATATTCTGAGACATTAAAATTAACAAGTTGAGTAAATAAATAAGATAAGATAATAAAAATTACATAGAAATAAGCAGGAAATTTTGTAAATTCACTCAAGAACAGATTTCAGATATTCACAAGTTTAATCACTAAAGCTATTCAACATACCCAATTTACCAACTAATTTGGTAAATGTGGATTCATCAAGAGGTTTAGTGAAAATATCTGCTATTTGTTCTTCTGTTGGAACAAAAAATAGTTCAACAGTACCATTCATGACGTGCTCTCTAATAAAATGATACCTGATGTCGATGTGCTTTGTCCTCGAGTGCTGCACAGGGTTGTTGGTGATGGCTATTGCACTTGTATTGTCACATAAAATAGGAATTTTGTTCAATACAGAGCCATAGTCTCGTAACTGGTTCCTAATCCACAAGATTTGAGCACAGCAGCTTCCAGTGGCAATATATTCAGCCTCGGCCGTTGCATTTGAAACTGTTTGTTGTTTCTTGCTGTACCATGAGACTAGTCTGCTACCTAGGAATTGACAACTGGCTGAGGTGCTTTTCCTATCAACAACACTTCCTGTGTAATCTGAATCTGTATATCCAACAAGGTTAAAACCAGATTCTTTAGGGTACCAAATACCTAGATTTGGTGTTCCCTTAAGATATCTTAAGATTCGTTTAACAGCAACGAGATGAATATCTCTAGGATCCGCTTGGAACCTTGCACATAAGCATGTAGCATATATAATATCTGGTCTACTTGCAGTAAGATAGAGTAACGAGCCAATCATACCTCTATAGCTTGTGACATCTACCTTAATGGAGTTTTCACATGGTCCAAGCTTGACAGCTGTAGTTGACGGAGTCCTTGCTGATGCAGAATCCTCTAGATTGTACTTTTTGAGGAGTTCCTTGAGATACTTGGATTGACAAATAAAAGTTTCATCTAACCTTTGATTTGCTTATAATCCAAGAAAGAACTTCAGCTCTCCCATCATGCTCATTTCAAATTTGCTGTGCATTAACTTAGCAAATCTCTTACAGAGATTATCATTAGTAGACCCAAATATTATATCATCCACATAGACTTGGACTAATATTGTATCATTCTTATGCTTTTTAGAAAAGAGAGTTTTGTCTATGACACCTCTAATAAAGCTATTTTCAATAAGAAATTCAGAGAGAGTGTCATACCATTTTCTCGGAGACTGTTTGAGTCCATAGATAGCCTTGAAAAGAAAGTAGACAAAATCCAAATGATCTGGATCTTCAAAACCAGGAGGTTGCTCTACATATACCTCTTCATCCAGCTTTCAATTCAGAAAGGCACTCTTGGCATCCATTTGATAAACTTTAAAGTTAGAGAATGCTGCAAATGCCAAAAATATCCTGATGGCCTCTAGTCTAGCCACTGGAGCATAGGTTTCATCATAATCAATGCCTTCAACTTGTGAATACCCTTTAGCTACCAGTCTTGCTTTGTTTCTTATAACCACACCATCTTCATCTAGTTTATTTCTGAATACCCACCGAGTACCAACAGCTCTCTTGTGTGTAGGTCTAGGTACCAGTTTCCAGACTTGTTGATTTTCAAACTGATTGAGTTCATCTTGCATAGCAATCATCCAATCTGGACCAGTTAGTGCTTCCTCAATCTTTTTAGTTTCCATCTCAGAAAGAAATCATGAGAACAGACACTCATTTTGAGTAGCACGTCTAGTTCTGACTCCAACATCTGGATCACCAATAATCAACTCAAAAGGATGAGCTTTATTCCAGACAGTCTGTCTTGGAAGATTTGATCTTGATGATTCACCTTGAAATTCATTGGGATGTTGTGTCCTACTAGTTGATCCTTCAGCATCTCCCCCTGAGTTGTTGCCATGTTGACTTGAAGATTCTCCATCAGTAGCAGTGGTATCTCCATTGTTGCCAAAGTTTCTATCACCATTACCTTGAGTATTATCATGATTAACAGGTGTTTCACCAGCAACAACCTCAGGTTCTTGACCATGTTCTGATTTTGAATCTGACATATCATCAAACTTCAGTTTCTCAGAAGGATCTTCAGTTTGGATACTAGGGAGTTTAGTGTCATCAAATGTAACATTGACACTTTCAGTTACTTTGTGTTGATCAATGATATACACTCTGTATGATCTTCTTCCATATCCAACAAAAATACCCTCATATGCCTTTGCCTCAAATTTACCATGACGATCATCTCCATCCTTGAGCACGAAGCATCTGGCACCAAATACATGAAAGTATTTGATAGAAAGTTTCTGTTCATTCAAAATCTCATAAGGAGTTTTCATGAAGCCTTTGTTGATTAGAGTTCGATTCTGAGTATAACATGCAGTATTGACAGCTTCAGCCCAAAAGTACATTGGAAGACCCGATTTACTTAACATCGTTCTTGCAGCTTCAATCAATGTACGATTCTTCCTTTCTACCACTCCATTTTGCTGAGGGGTTCTAGGAGCTGAAAATTGTCTGGTAATCCCTTTGTCTTTACAGAATCCATTGAGAAGTGAATTCTTGAATTCTGTTCCATTATCTGACCTTATTGCTCTAACAGGGACATTAGAATCTAACTCGATCAACTTGATATGATCAATCACAACTTGTGGTGTATCATCCTTAGAGTGAAGGAATAAAACCCACGTATACTTGGAATAGTCATCGACTATCACAAGACAGTAACACTTCTTTGACATCGAAAGGACATTAACTGGTCCAAATAAATCCATGTGTAATAATTGCAGAACACCAGTTATGGAGGATGTGTCAGTGCCTTTGTGACTTGCTTTCTTTGACTTTCCTTTCTAGAAAGCCTCACATAGTCCTTCTGGGGAGAATTTAAGGTGAGGCAGACCTCTGACCAATTCTCTTTTGACAAGAGAATTCATTGTTTTGAAATTGAGCGGAGAAAGTCTCTTGTGCCATTGCCAACTCTCATCTGTCGATGCCTTTGCATAGAAACAGTTGACTTCAGGATTGCTTCCAGAGTTCATGTCAGCTACGAACAGATTTCCTTTCCGGATTCCCATCAAGGAGGGTTTTTTCACTTTTCTTGTGCAGAATCTGACACTTCAGCTTGTCAAATAAAACATTGTAGCCGTTGTCACAGAACTGACTAATGTTAAGCAGATTGTGTTCAAGTCCTTGCACAATATACATATTTTCAATGATAACATTTCCAGCTAGCAAACAGCCATATCCCTCAGTTAAACCTTTGATGTTATCTCCAAAGGTAACCACTGGGCCAGCTTTCTCAACCACATTTGATAGCAGGGCTCTATCTCCGGTCATATGTCTTGATGATCCGCTGTCAAGAATCCACACTACTGGTTGTACCTGTTTAATGCCCTGCAATACAAATGGATTAGACCTTCTTCGGAACCCAAGCTTGGTTGGGTCCGACATACTTGTAAAATTGGCCTTTATCAGGCAAAACAACATTCTTAACTTTAATGTTCTCAACTTTCTCAATGACTGGACATTTGACCTTGTAAACAGCCTTGACAAATTTCTGTTTAGGCTTAGGCACAAATGTCTCCTTTCTAGCTTTAGGAGGACTAGCAGTCTTAGACCTATCATGCTTCCTATTATTCACATGCTGACGAGGAGTAGTCTTATCATTAGAAACATGCTTACCATTAAAATAAGCATACATCAGATTAAAAGCACAAGACATATAATTAGAGACACCACATGCTTTATGAGAGAGATTAACAACAGGCAAGATATGCATGTTAGACATGGCAGTTTTGTTATCCAACTCATGTGTGTCTGAGTTAGTCTCAGTTGCTTTCACAACTTTGACTGGAACCTTTGGCACACTTGACTTGGAAACAACTTTATCATTAGCAAGACCTTCAGCACGGATTTCTTCTTGAATAATAAATGAGGTCTCGTAAAATGGCACAGCAATTGATTCTTTATAGAGGGGTTCATCAACACCCTTAAGCACATATGGTACTTCCCTACCTTGAGCACGGACATGAGGAGGGGAGTTTATGCCTAATTTTCCAATAGAAACATTTTAATCATAACCTATTCCAGATCTTTGATTAACAGCTTGCTTATTGTAAAACTCTTTGGACTTCGAACAAGAATTAAAGTAAGCTTTAACCTTAGTCTCAAGACCGGTCATCTTGTCTTTGAGAATAGTTTCAAGTTGTCTATAACAGTCAACTCTATTCTCTAGAAAAGATACTTGTTCTTTTAATTTATCTTGATTAATGTGCACAAGTCTTAATTCATTGACCTCTTTCTCAAGGTCTTTGATTTGTTGATTTAACATTTCATTATCACGACGAGCACAATCTAAGGAACCTCCTAGATGATAAACTAATTCAGCATCATTAAATTTTACCTCTTTTCTTGACGATGAGGTATTTACATCACTAGCCATGAGAGCAAGATTCCCAACTTCTTCATCTTCACTATCAGTATCATCCCAGCTTCTTCCCTTTTCCAGGTAAGCCCTTTCAAATTAACTCTTCTGATTAGAATCATAAGAGTTCTTCCTAAATTGTTTTGGCTTCCTGCATTCTGTGGCAAAGTGTCCCAACTCATTGCAGTTGAAGCATCGAATGGTGCTTCGATCAACCATCCCTATTTTGTACCCACCACTGCTGGTGTTAGAGGATGAATATCCACCTTTCTGGAATCTGTTGTAGTTGGACTTGTACTTGAACTTGCGATTCCTTTTGAATCTGACATTTGAGAATCTCTTGACAATCAGGGCCATTGACTCATCCTCCAATTACTCCAGTTCTTCCAAGGAATAAAAATCATCTCCTGATTCATATGTAGTAGGAGGATCAAATTCTGCTACTATCACATTTTCTTCAACCTTGGAAGACTGTACCATTCTTTCTAACTGTTGAGATTGTTGTTGTTGTTGTGGTTGTTGTTGTTGATCTTCAGCTACTAGAGCAGTAGACGTGCTGACCACTCTTCCTTTCCTGTAAACTTCCTTCTGCTGAATCTGCTCTAACTCATAAGTCTTTAACACACCATAGAGCCTTTCCAAAGAAATCTCACTCAGATCTCATGCTTCTCTTATGGAAGTGATTCTATGTTCGAGATGAGTTGGCAGTGTTAAAAGGCACTTTTTGTTGACCTCCCTGATGGAATAGTATTTACCATTAATGTTCAGGTTGTTGATCAATGCATTGTACCTCTCAAACATTTCAGTGATTCCTTCTCCTGGATTGGATTTAAAGTATTCATACTCAGAGGTTAGGATTTCTAACTTGTTCTCCCTAACTTCCTCCGTGCCTTCATTAATAACCTCAATAGTTTCCCAGATGTGTTTGGAATCTTTACAGTTCATCACATGTCTATTCATCAAGGGATCAAGGGAATCTACTAAAATTAATTGAAGGCTAGCATCCAGGGAGGCTTCTTCTTTTTCAGCAGGAGAAAAATCCTGAGGATTCTTTACATAAGTTCTAGCTTTGGTGATCACCACATCATCTTCAATTACCTCTGGTTCAATAACCATTGGAATTTTTGGACCCTTCTTTAACACTTCCAGATATTTGGGATTAGCAACTTGTAAAAACAATAACATCTTCTTCTTCCACATGATATAATTTTCTTTATCAAATAGTGGAATTTTAAGGGTTCCAACTTTTTGTGAAGTCATTATGAATTTTTGAATAAATAAAAATTCAAGGAGTGAAAGAAACACAAAAGTCTAGGATCTTGATTTGTTCGTTAATCAGAAGGCTCTGATACCAATTGTTAGGTCCCAATATGTTTGTAAAAGGGGGGTTGAATACAAACAATACCGTTTAATCGAATAAAATGTGGAATAAAAAGGTGAAACAAAATTCAAGTTAAATAAAACTATTATTAAACTTGAAAGGTGTTACAACAACCGTATCGTTTACAAGGGATTAATCTCAAATCAATTATTAAAAATCTAGAATAAATTCGACACGAACTTTTTCTATTTTTGCAATAAAAAGATCAAATGCTAAAAGCGATTTGAGATTAAGTTCTAGGGATTTCGATCCGCTAGATAGTTACACAAGAACAAAAAAAAGTATTTCTAGTGGATTGGATTCAACAATAAATACTAGAAATAAATGATTTGTGTAGTTTGCAATAATTTCTCTGCAGGTTCTCTTGTTCTGTGTTTTGCTGTTGAATATTCAATGCTGTGTTCTTGTTCAAAAAATTGATATGCTTTCTGTTGATTAAGTAATCAAAACAATCCAATTGAATCAGCAAGACTTTCGGCAAGACAATCAAATGAACTGGAATGACAATCCATTTGAACTAGTAGGACTTTCGGCAAGACAATCCAAATGAACTAGCATGACATTCGGTATGACTATTGATTGTCATACCGATTGTCTTCCTAATATAAAAGATAGTCTTGCTGGATTAAAACAGATTTTAATCAAATAATAATTCTGAATTAATTAATCAATTAATTCAATTAATCAATAAATTAATCTTTGCAGATTTAATTTATTTTCTTAATTAAATTATATGGCTTAATTAATTAATAGAGAATTAATACCAATCTTGAGCAGCAACCATTCCTCTAAAAATCTTCTGAAAATCACTGTCAATTATGAATCAATTCCACCACTTCAATGTTGACACTCGATGTACTGTCTGGTTCATGGGTGACTAACTTCCGTGACGTTTCTTCTTGCCTTGACCTTGATACTCTTGATTTTCTTCAGACTAAATCCTTATAATTAATTGATACCCTGACAAGATCTATGTCACTTGATTAAATCCACAATCTTGATTTATATCACTGAGGCTTGATCAATTTCTTGAGCTTCTTCCAGTGAATTAAGTCATCAAGTCTGTAGATGAACAATGTTACTTAATCCTTTGACATATGTTACTCTGTGAGATCTCTCTCACGATAGATCCACTATTTACTTATTACATTCTTATTTGAGTTGAGTTAAATCCTCGAATAAACAAATAGGCTATTACATATGTCTTTCAGATATTAATAGCATTTTTCCCAAAGGTTATTTACAGGATGATGTGTATATAGTGTAAGTCATTTATTTAAAAATGAAGAATTTCCTCACTTTGTCTGTAAACTAAGGAAGAAAATTTTTGGTTTAAAAAAATCGTCTCGATCTTTGAGTGAAGTATTGAAAGAGGTTTTTATTCAGCATGGGTTCATTAACCCAGTTGATGATTCATCCTAATTTATTTTTCGCTTGATTCTGTTGTAGCTTACATGTTGGTCTATGTGTATGATTTAATTTTTATAGAAAATAATGATGTTTTTAACCGCATTTACAACCAAGTTGGCTACCCATTTCTCTATGAAAGATCTCAGACCACTTCGTTACCCTCTGGGAATTGAAGTTATACCCATATCATATGGCATGCTTCTGTCTCTACATAAATACATTTAAGATCTCCTGGAAAAGTTCAATACGAAAGGAACCAAGATTGTATCTACACTATTGTAAAGATGGGTGCCCTTCCTTTGATCCCAGTCCATACACACAACTAATAGGCTGCAACCAATATCTTGCCTTAATTAGGTCTGTTATAACTAACTCTTTAAATTGAATATCGCAATTTACGCAATCATCACCACCACTCATCGTGCTTCATTAAAGATGATGGATATTTAATTCAAACATATCTAAATATAATAAAACGTTAATGGTGGTATATATATGGTTGTTGACATAGTCCATATTTTAGTTGAGAGTTTTTAGGATTGATTGAATAAAACTGAGGTGGCTAAGTCGAGATAGGAGATCTGGTGATCACATTAGTACGTGATTTTAGCATTCTGTTTTGCATGTTTTCTATATATGTCTCTGTAATAGCTTTTGTACTATTATCACATTTTTTAGAGTATATCAAGTAGTTGTTTTCTTTTGTTTTCTCCATTATCTTGCTGCATAAACAGAACTACAGCCTTTACGTGGTATCAGAGCCAACCTAGCCATGTCAACCTCATCAAACACAGATGCAAGCAAACCCAAAGAGAGCACTTTTGGCCTAAGCTATCCTATGCTAACAAAAACAAATTATGCTGCGTGGGCACTAAAAATGAAAGTTTTTATGCAAGCCCACGGAGTATGGGAAGCTATTGATCCCAAGGACCCAAAGACCACAATTGAAGAGAAGGTGGATAAACGGGCTTTAGCTGTTATATATCAAGGAATACCGGAGGAGTTGTTATTGTCGATTGCAGAGAAAGGCACAGCGAAAGAAACGTGGGATGCCATTAAAACGGTGAGTTTGGGAGCCGATATGGTCAAGAAAGCAAAGGCGCAGACTCTTAAAGGCGAATTTGAATCATTAAGGATGAGGGATGGAGATCTATTGGATGATTTCTACATAAAGCTGAATGGGTTAGTGACAAATATCAGAGCGTTGGGTGAGAAAATGGAAGAAGCATATGTGGTGAAGAAACTACTTAGGGCCGTTCCTTCCAAATTCCTTCAGATTGCTTCTGTCATTGAGCAATTTGGAGATTTGGAGGTAATGTCCATAGAAGAAGTTGTGGGTTCGTTAAAAGCCCATGAGGAGAGACTTCGTGGTCAGTCTAAAGTGAATCAAGGCCAACTTCTGTTAACAGAGGAGGAGTGGAGAAAGAAAGAAAGCAGCGCACAGTTGCTGCTAACTCGTGAGGAGTGGTTGAAGAAGACGAGCAGAGAGGGAGGTCGAGGAACCTCAGAATTCCGGGGAAGAGACAACCGTGGGGGACGAGATAAGAGTAAGGTAAGATGTTACAATTGCCAGAACTATGGACACTTTGCTTCGGAGTGTCGGAAACCACACAGAGATGTGAGGGACACATCAAGGGAAGTGAACCTCTCAAAACTGGAGGAGGACGAGCCTGCACTTCTACTTGTGGAGAGTGAAAATCAGGTAGAGGTTATACTATTGAACGAAGAAAGAATGCTGCCTGAGTTAAAGGTTGAGGATGACAGAAAGGAGTCACAGATTTGGTATTTGGACAATGGTGCTTCAAGCCACATGACGGGACAAAAGGGAAAGTTCAAAGATCTTGACGAAAGTGTGACCGGGTTAGTAAGGTTTGGAGATGGTTCCACTGTGAACGTAAAGGGAAGAGGTACAGTGTCTTTTGCGTGCAAAAATGGTGAAGTGAAACTGCTAAATGATGTGTATTTTATCCCAAGTTTGCGAAACAACATTATAAGTCTCGGACAATTATTAGAAGATGGAGACAAGGTGGTCATTGAGGGAGAGTATTTGTCAATATATGATGAAAAGGGAAGACTGCTAATGCGAGTAAAACGATCAGCAAACAGATTATATAAAATTTGGTTGGAAGAAAGCACACCTATGGCTTTACTGGCAAAAACAGATGAGAACTCGTGGATGTAGCATACCAGGCTAGGACATATGAATTTCCAAGCGCTGAGTCAGATGTCTAGAGATGAAATGGTGTACGAAATACCAAAAATTGTGCAAACCAGAAAGACCTGTGAGGGATGCCTGATGGCAAAACAACCGAGAAAAGCATTTCCAGCACAAACTATTTGGAGATCCAAGGAACGACTAGAACTCATACATGGTGACATTTACGGTCCAATTTCCCCCTCCACACCTGCAGGAAACAGGTACTTTCTCTTGCTAGTTGATGATTATACACGTAAGATGTGGGTATATTTGTTGAAAGAGAAAAGTGAAGCATTTGAGGTGTTTAAAAAATTCAGAACACTAGTTGGGAAAGAAACGAGTGAAGTAATCAAGGTTTTTAGAACGGATAGGGGATGGGAATTTTGCTCCACTGAATTCCTGAGTTACTGTGAAAAAGCTGGGATAGTGTGACATTTTACTGCTCCATACACCCCACAACAAAATGGGGTAGTTGAGCGACGTAATAGAACTGTAGCAGCAATGGTGCGAAGTATGTTAAGGGAGACTAAAATGCCTTCTTGGTTGTGGGGAGAGGCTGTCCGACATGCTTTCTATCTGCTCAACAGGTTACCAACTCGGGCCTTATCAAACAAGACACCCTATGAAGCCTGAAATGATAAGAAACCGAGTCTTGAACATATTCGCTTATTTGGCTGTCTTGCGTATATGAAAATACCACAGGTTACAATAAGAAAATTGGAGGATCGAAGCAAAGTTGTTGTGTACTTAGGTAAAGAACCGGGGACTAAAGCAAGCCGTTTATATGATCCCATATCGAAACGTGTACATGTTAGTAGAGACGTGACATATCAAGAAGACAAGCACTGGCTATGGGAAGAAAATTCAGGGGCGGCTGATGAGGTGAATTTTCCAGATACTTATGTTCTAGTATCTACTCATTCTGCAGAAACTGGGGTTCAGGAAGAAGAAAATGATAATGCTGCTATTACTGGTACCCCACGGAATCACACTCAAAGTCACGAAGATGAACAAGATGTGACAGTCACACCTCTACAGTCTCGACATTCATTCACAGCAAATGAACAAAGTTCATCTTCAAAATATTTAGTAGGATCATCAACACAACAGTCAGTTGGAACCAGCCATACTACTACAACGTCAAATGGAAGCACTGAACCCAGAAATTTCAGACTGCTGAGCGAAATCTACGATGAAACTGAAGAAGTTGAGATTGATGAGGAATTGTTACTACTGTCTACAAAGGAACCATCGAGTTATGTTCAAGCAGAGAAAGAGTCAGCATGGAGAGAAGCTATGAAAAATGAGATAGATTAGATCGAGAAAAACAATACTTGGGTACTGATAGAGCTTCCTCCCGGGTAGAAGGCAATAGGTTTGAAGTGGGTATTTAAAATCAAAAAGGACATGAATGGAGAGGTGGTAAAACACAAGGCCCGATTAGTGGCGAAGGGGTATGTTCAAAAGCAAGGAATAGACTATGAGGAGGTTTTTGCTCCTGTCACAAGAATGGAAACCGTGAGATTGCTCCTGGCGTTGTCAGCAAAATATGGGTGGGAGGTCCATCATATGGACGTAAAATCTGCATTTTTAAATGGAGACATCGAAGAGGAAGTGTACGTGTTACAGCCGGAATGGTTTGAGAAGGAAAAACAAGAACATAAAGTATACAAACTATTGAAGGCCTTGTATGGGCTCAAGCAAGCACCACGTGCTTGGTATACACGGTTAAGAAGATGCCTTGAGAAGTTGGGATTCGAAAAATGCCCATATAAACACGCGGTATATACTAAACGGGAGGGAAATGAGTTTCTGGTGGTTGGAGTATACGTTGATGATTTGTTAATCACAGGTTCAATTATGAAAAACATTCAAAAATTCAAGGCTCAAATGAAGAACGAGTTTGACATGAGTGACCTAAGAAAGCTTTCGTACTACCTGGGCATCGAGGTCGAGCAGAGGAGAGGAGGAATTGAACTAAGGCAATCAGGATATGCAAGGAAGTTGCTGGACAAAGCAGGTATGTTAAACAGTAACCCAACTAAGTATCCTATGGAACCAAGAGTTCAACTAAACAAAGATACTACTGGAAAGGCAGTTGATCCAACACAGTACAAGAGTCTTGTGGGAGGACTGAGGTATTTAGTGCACACACGACTCGATATAGCATATGCAGTAGGTATTGTAAGTCGCTTCATGGAGAGACCAACGATACAACATATGAACGCTGTCAAACGTATACTACAGTATCTAGTTGGTACTCTGGATCATGGCTTGGTGTACATTGAGAACTCGGGAAACCATCTGTTATCGGGTTACTCTGATAGCGATTTGGGAGGCAGTGTTGATGACCGTAAGAGTACAGGGGGCATGGTGTTCTATTTATGTGAGACTTTAATCACTTGGGTATCACAAAAGCAACGATGTGTAGCACTCTCCTCCTGCTAAGCTGAGTTCATGGCGGCAACTGCAGCAGCATGTCAAGGAATATGGCTCAAAAATCTGTTGAACACAATCATGGATATGAATGTTGGTCCGGTTGTTATGTACATACACAATCGTTCTACAATTAATTTGGCAAAGAATCTGGTCTTTCACGGAAGGAGCAAATACATAGACTTATGTTTTCACTTTATCAGAGATTGTGTAGAGAAGGGAGAGATAGTTATCAAGCACATCAGAACTGAGGAGCAAAGGGCGGACGTGTTGACGAAGGTATTACCTACTGCAAAGTTTGAACAAATGAGGGAACTTCTGGGAGTCAAGAAATTGACTTAAATATGTTTGAATTAAGGGGGTGTATGTTGGATATTTAATTCAAACATATCTAAATATAATAAAACATTAATGGTGGTATATATATGGCTGTTGACATAGTCCATATTTTAGTTGAGAGTTTTTAGGATTGATTGAATAAAACTGAGGTGGCGGAGTCGAGATGGGAGATCTGGTGATCACATTAGTACGTGATTTTAGCATTCTGTTTTGCATGTTTTCTATATATGTCTCTGTAATAGCTTTTGTACTATTATCACATTTTTTGGAGTATATCAAGTAGTTGTTTTCTTTTGTTTTCTCCATTATCTTGCTGCATAAACAGAACTACAGCCTTTAAAAGAGGATATCAGTACTAGAAAAAGGCCACTAGATATTAGTTCTCAATCGATGTATATTTTCTTCAAAACCGATGTCTACCATGGTGTAGAGAAAAGTAATTTTTTAACCTCGGTCAAAACCGATGTGAAATGTGGCCCAGACATCACTTCTTTCATTTTCATATCAGTCCATAGTCTTTGCAAAAACCACATATTAATTCCTTATACATAAATGATGTTTAATATATAAATAGACATCGATTTTAGACAATCTCTGGTTAATATTAAAATTTGTAAACTGATGTATAATTACTTTAAAACCCATAACTTGGTAGGTGTACAGAATAATTTTTTTACATCGGTTTTATTAAAATTTTTGATTTAAATAGGCATTTTGTACATTGTTTTAGTTATATAAACTGACATTGTTGTTAATATTTAGCTGATATAATCATATACATACCCAAAATTGCCAAAATCTAAAACCAACCAATGCTACCATATTTAAATAACCAAAATATTATTTATCATTACGAACCAATCCAAAAGATTTTAGTATAAAACAATAAAATCAAAAATATAATTTTCAAAACTACTACATTTCATGCCTAATGTAGTTAGTACAACAATTTAACTTACTATATCTTCCCTGTACAGTAATACTTGTCGACAACTCATATAAATGTTCCTACTTAATATTCTTTGGCCACAACCTTTATGTTATACTACATACATCTCGATTATGCATGATATTTTGAATGTAAACACCCACTTAAAGAAAGAATTTATTAATTGCTTTTACTCCAAAGGTCACATACACCTTTCCACAAATTTTCTGTAAAGTGACTATTTTAATTATACTCTTCATCCTTCCTTTTCGCATTTGTTTCCTTCTATGTCTACCTTGAGTGGTCAGTTAGCCCTTTCTGAATAATCTTAATGGCTTGTGTAATTCTTTGTACTTATCAGTCTTATGTGTCTTTCACTATCGAACTTTATCCCAATATATTGGAAACCTTTGTTGGAATGATGTTTTCTACATAAAAGTCTAATAATTGGATGACATTTATTATTATCGATAGTCTTAATTTTTCGCAAATGATTATCTCAACATCCTTTGAAGTCTAATACATAAGCTAGTAATATCTTCTTAATAATATGAACCATTCTCTAACTTAACATTTTAATCTACGGGCTATATATTATTTCCAAATTTAATTTGTTCCCAAGATATTCTTTGAATCTTCTATGGATTCTTGAAGCAATTCAAGTATCTCTGTTTGACATTATAAATATGGAATACTCTATGTTTAACCATGATATCTTCCTAATAAGACTCATCAGTTTGTCAAATAAATATTTCTCATTTTCTAGAAGAAAGTTTCTCACTTGGTGAGTCTGTCTATGTATCCTATATCACATCATGATTCACTCTAGTCCATGGCAATCCATGTATAAATTCATCTCAAGAGGCTTTCACTTTCACTCTGAATCTATGATGGTGGTATGAATCTTGTGCCAACTTTCCTTCACTGACACGTTAAATATTTAATTTGTCCAATTAACAATTTCCCTTTTTACATTAAGCGGCTAGTAGTTTTTGTTAGTATCTTTGTACAGAATATCCCACTTTATGTGATTCCCTTAAAACTCCTACATCTGGTCCCACATGTCAAGAATCCATATTTGAGAAGCAATAAATTATTTTCCTTATTCAAGAACTCTTCTCTTGTCATTTTACATCTCAATCTTTTTTCCATTACTTTTTCTTGGTATCTTCGTATTTCTCAATTCATCTAGGCTACAACAATATCAAATCATTTTCCAATTGTGTGAACTTGATTCCTAACTTCATCTTTTCTCTATTCAACTAGGTCAAATAAAGTATCATCTTAAACATCACCTTGTGGCTCAAAGTATAGACAACAATATTCCTTCTCCTTGGATATTAGTTTATGGTGTAGCCATAATTCCGAAAAACTTTGGATAACTCTTTAACCCTATTTCGCTTCTTCTAAGTGACGATAAATCTTTAACTTAATCTTGATTTTCTTGTAAATCTTAACTTTCTCACTACACCATTCGTTTATATAATTCAAGAATCCAAACTATTTTGTAACAAGTCACATCATAAGTTAGATATCCCCAGTCAGACTCTTTCAACAAGGTCGAAGTATAAGCAACCAATCTTCCATATTATGTCGATACATATGTTAGTCCTTTTTATAGTTCATGACTAGCTAAATATCTTCAGGCTTTAGGTATCTTGGAGTAGTAGTTTAAACATTTGTAATTATGTACAATTCATCTCTAAGTTTTCACAAATCTCCTTACTTGTAATCATCAATTTCAACTTTTTACATTATCTTATCATCTTTTTTAGTTGTATAACAATCTTAGAAATAAAGAATTCACAATCCTTTTGGAGATATCTCAATAGTCTAAGAAAATCCACACCACTTCATTATATTAACTCCCTCAAAGATAATATTGTTTCAACCTTACACTACAACATATTTGCAATCATACAACAGTTTTTTTGCCGTACACTCGTGTGATTGAATATTAGACAATGGTTGTTTTTACCCTTATAAAAAGAGAGATTAAACAAGGTACTTGTGTTACCATGGAAGACACAACAGTTATTCTAAACAAACCATTGCTGAAACTTTTTTAGGCAACTGCTTTTTTATTCAACTATTGTCTATCTAACTTAACAACAATGGTTTTGTAGAAAAATCATTATTGTTAACTTATTCGATATTTTCATAAACAACGGTTTATAAACTTTTTTTAACTAGTTAAAACCATTCTCATGAATATTTTTTGTTTAAAAGATAACGGTGTAAAAAATTTAAACCATTGTAAAGAATATCAAAAGACAACAGGTTTTTTAAAAAAATATGTGTAGTGAGACATACAACGGTTTTCATTATGCTTTAAGTGGGCTTCACACAACTGTTTACAAAATTAATCTCATTATTTAAAATAAATTAATTTGAAAATAAAATGATATTATAATAATTCAATTATTATTTCACAATTGAAATTAAATTTATAATACAAAGATTCTCTCCAAGAATTACAACTATAACTTAAAATCTATTTCTAAACATGCTCATTAAGGTACATAATAACTAATTTACATACATATGCTCATAAGAAGTAGGAAGAGTCAAATTCCATTCCAGCCCACCTAGAATTTTCTTCTCCATAACTAGCACTTATTGATTAGTGTCAGCATTGCCTGAAATTTTGGTAAAATTATATATCTTCATACTTTGAGGTTGTAAGCATTCAACTTGCAGAGAAGGCAATATTTAGTCTCTTTTGATTCAGTTCTGAAGCGAAATTAAGTTGGAGGTCTAAGCGGTACAGCACTAGCTCGTCGAAGAGGATTTGTACTTGTATTATTAGGCCAACACATTATATGGAGTTTTATGCTGTCTAAATCTTCCATTGCTGATGTAAGTGTCTCCTTAATATCTGTATTGTCACAGCAATGTATGAGGCCAACACAACTAGCTTTTGTGGGCATCAGACTCTTCCCTTCTAATCGTGAAATCACAACCAAGTGTCTTTTCGTGCCTGGGTATAGCTGCCTCAGGCCAGCTCTATTAGCGGCTGTTCCTCTACTCACCCTATAGACAAAGATAAATCCCTGTATTTTACAAAATTTTCATATTTTAGTAGTATTTAGCAGCGTCTATATCAATTTTTTATTTAAAGAAAAATAGTATAAGATTTTGCAAGCAAAGTGAAATGGTTCTTTATTTCGGATGCAGTCATGTTACCTCTTCCGTCTGTTTGATTTCCTTTCTGAATCTTAGTTTACCATATGGTGGTGTTAATTCAACTAATTTCTCTTCTATTCCTCGTAAAAACCATAGTCTTATTCCTTTCATAATCTGAATCGTAGCAGTGTAGTTTTGCTTGCCCCAGATTGTCTTGTTCTTTAACAATGTAAACTGATTTGATTAAATGGACAAGAAAGAAATGCCAGAAACGTTGTATTGGCTTATCTAATTTCAGAAAGAGTTACTGCTATTTTAAATACATACAAGCAGGGAAACTACCAGCTAAAACTTAGCACACGATATAAGGAGTACTCCTAAACAAAAGCAACTACTATTGACTTATTCTGATTCCTAACATTATGCTGAAATAACGGACTAAATCAAATAAACAAAATACTTCCAATATTAAATAAACTTTGAGATTAAATTCAACATTCTCCCCCTTAATCTCAAAGTTGTCTTCCTAAGTTCTTGACACCCAGCAATCGTCTCATTTTCTCGAACCTGATGGTGGCCATTCCTTTTGTCAGAATATCTGCTCTTTGATCACTGCTACAGACATGCTTCAAAACTACTTCACCTCGTTCTACACATTCCCTTATAAAGTGGAAGCGTATATCGATATGTTTGCTTCTCCCATAAAACATGGGATTCTTTGCCAAGTCTATAGCACTTCGATTGTCAATGTATAAGACCACTGGACCAACTGCTTCAGATGTTATTCGACTAAGAATGTTTCTGTGCCATATACCTTGGCAAGCAGCTGCTGTGGCAGCCATGAACTCGGCCTCACACGAAGAAAGTGCAAAACACTTCTATTTTTGTGACACCCAAGTGATAGCACTCTCATTCAAGTAAAAGATCATGCCTCCTGTACTTTTCCTATCGTCCACTTGACCACCCAAGTCACTGTCTGAGAAGCCAGTTAAAATGTTGTTGCCACTGTCCTTTGAATACACCAAACCGTACTATATAGTCCCTTTTATGTACCTAAGAATCCTCTTCACAGCATCTAAGTGTTTCTTCATGGGTTTTTCCATGTGACGGCTCACTACTCCCACGGAATAGGCTATATCTGGTCGAGTATGAACCAGATACCGAAGCCCTCCCACCATGCTTTTATAGTCAGTCGCATGAACCAACTTTCCAGGCTCATCACGACTAAGCTGTTCCTTTAGATCCATCGGGTACTTTGTTGGGTTACAATCTGCCATGCCAGCTTTCTCGAGAATTTTGCGTGTGTATCCTCCCTGCTTCAACTCAATGAATCCCTCTCCTTGCACAACCTCGATTCCCAGATAATAGCTTAGTTTGCCCAAGTCACTCATCTCGAACCTTGCCTTCATCTGTGATTTAAAAACCTCAATAACATCACTGCTCGTACTTGTGATTAATAAGTCGTCCACATACACTGCAACCACTAGTTTTTCTGCACCTTTCTTCCTGGTATACACAGCATGCTCGTATGGGCAACGAACAAATCCCAGTTCCAAGAGACAAGAATTCAATTTTGCATACCAAGCACGTGGTGCTTGGCGAAGACCGTACAGAGCTTTCACCAACTTATACACCAAGTGTTCCTGCCCCTTTCTTTTAAATCCTTCAGGTTGAGCAACGTACACATCTTCCTTTATATCGCCATTTAAAAACGCTGTCTTGACATCAAGGTGATGTACTTCCCACTGCTCCTTAGCTGCCAAAGCCAATAGTAATCTTACAGTCTCTATTCGAGTAACAGGCGCATAAACCTCATTAAAGTCGATCCCATGTTCTTGTACGTACCCCTTCGCTACAAGACGAGCCTTGTACTTCACTATTTGTCCGTTTGCATCTTTCTTCAGTTTATAAATCCACTTTAGGCCTATGATTTTCTGATCGGGTGGTAGCTCTGTGAGTCTCCATGTCTCATTTGCTTCGATGGACCTTATCTCCTGTGTCATTGCAGCCCTCCACTTAGCATCTGTTATAGCCTGTGTGTAGTTAGCTGGCTCAACTATTCCCATAAGATGCAATTCCTCTTCATCCAAAGCTTGGTATATCTCTCTGACTGATTTAAATTTCTTTGGAGTCGAGCTGTCATCGTAGTTTTCCCGATCAATTCTATCCGTAGAGGACTGAAACGAAGAACTTGATGTATGTATTTGGGACTGTGAACTTGGAGTCTGAATTGGCATACATGTTCCACTTTGATCACTGCTTTCACTACAACTGTCAGGTTCTGAGCTGTGATTGAAGTCTTCAGACTCTGTGGTTTCATGGTCGTCTGGAGTTACACCTTCACTCGTTTCAAACATACTTGGAAAAATAAGTATTTCCTGTGTGTTTTCTCCTTCTGTGAGTGAGCTCCAAGGCCATTGCTTCGTTTCTTCGAAAATCACGTCGCGGCTAACCTGAATCCTGTTCTCCACTGGATCATATAACCTATATCCTTTTATTCCTGGTTCACGTCCCAAGTTGACCATTCTTTTACTTCGATAGTCAAGTTTTGTGTTATGAACACTTGGCGTTTTCATATGTGCCAAGCAACCAAAAACACGCATGTGACTCACCTCTGGTTCTTGTTTCCCCATGCCTCATACGGAGTCTGATTTGTCAATGCTCGTGTAGGGAGTCTGTTGAGGATGTATACTGCATTTCTAACTCCTTCGGCCCATAGTTTGGTTGGTAATTGCATTTCTTTCAGGCTGCTTCTAGTCATCTCTACAACGGTTCTGTTTCGACGCTCTACAACCCTGTTTTGTTGGGGTGTGTAGGGTGTCGTGTAATTTCTCTGAATTCCAGCTCCCTCGCAATATTCTCTAAAATCACTAGAGTTGAATTCGCCTCCTCTGTCGGTTCGAAATATCTTGATCCTTTTCCCAGGCCCATCCTCCACCAAAGCTCTAAAATTTTTGAAAGTCTGAAAAGCCTCGTCTTTACTTCGAAGAAAATAGACCCACATATATCTGCTAAAGTCGTCCACCAAAAGAAAGATATATTTGTACCCAGAGTTAGTTGTTGGAGAGATCGGACCGCACAAGTCACCATGTATAAGCTCGAGAACCTTGGTTGCACGGAACTTAGCCTTGTGAGGGAACGCCTTTCTAGTCTGTTTTCCCATGAGACATCCATCACATACTTGACTCAGATTTAGGGTCTTTGGCATCCCTTCAACCATCTGGAATTTCGACATGAGGGCCATAGCCTGGTAATTGACGTGCCCGAGACGAGCGTGCCAGAGTTTTGAAATCTCTTCTGCCTTCGTCATCATGCATTCATGTTTGTTTGTGTCGATGATAATTTTGTAAAGGCGATTGGGAGATCGCTTTACCTTCATCATCAGTCATTCTTGGTCATCGAAAACTCTTAGAAATTCACCTTTTAACTCCACTCTATTTCCTGTTTCAGATAGTTGACCCAAAGATATAATATTATTTTGTAGACATGGAATGTATTATACCTCTCGTAATGTCTTTTCTTCTCCGTTTTTGTACAGCATCTGAACAGTTCCTTTTCCCTTTATTTCCACCACTGAGCCATCTCCAAATCGAACTTGGCCAGCAATGCTCTCATCAAGTTCAGTGAATTTGTTTCTTGCACCCGTCATATGGTTGCTCGCACCATTGTCAAGGTACCAAATGTTTGATTTACTTGATCTGTCTCCATTCCTTGGCAATTGGTGTGAGTACACTTTATCTTTGTTCAGTAACAACTTTGATTTATCATGTTTAGCAAGAAGTAAGGCTGGTTCGTTGTCAGTCATGATAGCCATGTTAGCCTCCACTTCTTGTGTTCCTCTGGGTTTCCTTGGCTTCCTGCACTCTGAGGCAAAATGACCATAAATATTACAATTATAGCATTTGATGGTGCTTTTGTCGAATTTCCCACGACCCCTCTGTTTCATAGCCCTCTCGTCACCACTCCTTCGTTTCATCCACTCTTCAAGTGTGAGCAGCAGTTTCTCCTCATCCCCTTCTTGCCTCATCCATTCTTGCTCCGTTAGCATAAGTTGTTGTTCTTTGGTGTCTGTCTTTCCCTTGACCCGTTCTTCATGCGCTTTGAGCGACCCAACAGCCTCCTCTACTGTCATTGTTTCCATATCGCCAAATTGCTCCAATATGGAGGTTATTTGCACGAATTTTGCTGGGACTGCACGGAGCAGTTTTTTGACGACATACGATTCTTCCATCACTTCTCCTAAAGCCCGAATATTTGTAACCAATCCGTTCATTCTCAGGTGAAAGTCCTCAATTTGTTCATTATCATTCATGCTTAACATTTCGAATTCAGATTTCAAAGTCTGAATTCGAGCCTTCTTAGCTATGTCTGCCCCTTGGCATAGCGTCTTAATCATATCCCATGATTCCTTTGCTGTCTTCTTGTTGGCAATGGAGAGAAGTACGTCTTCAGGTATTCCCTGGTAAATCATCGCCAGTGCTACCTTGTCAGCCTTTGCTAGTGCTGCCTTATCTGCCTTGTCAGCCTTCTCCTCAACAGTTACTTTGGGATCACTTAGCTCGATAGCAGACCATACTCCCTGGGCTTGCATCACGACTTTCATCTTAAGCGCCCAAGCCGTGTAGTTACTCCTTGCCAGCATTGGGTAGCTTAAACCGTACGATCCTCCTCCTTTAGCTTTGTTCACCTCCATCTTTGGTGTTATACGTCAGCCAAGACCTCCTTTGCTCTGATACCACTTCTTGTTCTTTAACAATGTAAACTGATTTGATTAAATGGACAAGAAAGAAATGCCAGAAACGTTGTATTGGCTTATCTAATTTCAGAAAGAGTTACTGCTATTTTAAATACATACAAGCAGGGAAACTGCCAGCTAAAACTTAGCACACGATATGAGGAGTACTCCTAAACAAAAGCAACTACTATTGACTTATTCTGATTCCTAACATTATGCTGAAATAACGGACTAAATCAAATAAACAAAATACTTCCAATATTAAATAAACTTTGAGATTAAATTCAACAGATTGTCTCCTTTTCCATGGCACTAGCCTTGTCCTTTATAAAGAAAATAGAGGCTCTAGGTTATCAGTTGTGGACAATGGGATATAAACAAAAAAATCACTGAGAAAAATGATGACAAAGATACCGAGGTGATGCTTTGTTCTCTTTGGATATTAATAAACACAAATGGAACTCCTGACGAGACTGCTACAGTAAACCATGCCATCGCTCTGACTGTCGTAGCTTCGACACAAGTCTCCGTTGCAAGAGACATGAAAACTATGGAACTGACAACAGTTGATCTCCCATCAGGTAAATAAGTTCCAACTTCCGTTTTCCAATCATATTTCATACCCTTCTGATTAAATCCAATAGGTTTGACATTGACCACCCTCCTACTCATTTCTGTATAATTATTTTACAGCTAATACATATAATACATGAACTCATTAAGAGAAAGATAATTAATATATGTATACACACTCCATTTTTTTTTACTTCATTTTACTAGTTACTGTACTCTTGGCTTTTACTACATAATTAACATATGTATTTTCCTGGTGCTGCTATTTTCCTATGAGTGGTAGCAGTAACAACTTACAACTCTCTCTCTATCTCTCTCTGGTTATCTTCTCTTTCAATTCTAGGCTATTAGGGAAACTTGAGGAGGGAGCTACCAAGATGGGTAATTGCTTTGCTTCTTCTGCTTCTGCAAAAGTTAATGCTACCCACACCTCCCATCCCGGTAATCATTCCTCCCATCCTTCCTCATATATTTTTATATAAATTTCATTTTTTTACAACACGACCACTTTTGTTTTCTTCAAAATTTATTTTTTGTAGTAATTGGGTTTTCAAATCCTTTGTTTTGGATTTAATATCTGAATATATCAATAAAGAAAAGAGATATTTTGCAAGTTAATTTTACCCTATAAAATGGTTAGGTAGACTGCTGCAATATTGAGCTTCTTGCTTCAATATTCAGCCTCAAAGTTGATATGTGTATATGACTGGAATTAATATCTGATATAGCTTATTAGCTTTCACTAATACATCTTAAACATGAGTTTAATATAGATAAATTCTTGATGAGTTCATTATGTTTGCAATAAAAGAAAATGTGAAAAAAATTGAGAAGCAAAAAGAAATGAAAATAATTGCCTTGCAGTTCACAGCATTGATCAAATGTCAAATCTGCTAAAACAGCAACATGTTTGTCACTTGAAGCTGCTCTAAATGTGAACTTCTTCTGAAGTTTTGAACTCCGTTCAGGGACAAACATAAATTGAAACCCAATTCTCAACTCAAGCCCCAAACTAATAAAAGAATAATACCTAAAAATTGAATTAAAAAAGGAAGAATAGAAGACACATACATCTAGATGTGTGTGACGCCTAGAGATATATACACTTACATCTATCTGGGTGTGTATGAAGTGTATTGGTTCTGGTTGTAAGATTGAGAGAGAAGGAGATAGAGGGGGAGAGATGGAGAGAAAGAGAGAGTTCAATCGGTTTATGATGTGAGATTTAATAGAGGGGGGTATGATGTTTAGGGATCGAGAAAGAAGGGGAAAACCAAAATCTGAGAATGGGGAAATGAAATATTGGCTGGTGGAGGGAAACAAATATCAGTTTTGATTGAGTAAAAAAATATCAAATTTACAAGTAACTCCATTTAAATAATAGTAACTTCAAATAATTTTACAGTATAACGTAATTTGCCATAAAAATTGAAAATTTTAAATTATTTTTTACAGTATTAAAAGTAATAACATTAATATTCTGCAAGATCATCGGAAAAATATCTTCATGACATTAATTTTTTAATCGAGAAATAATCTTAATTTTTAGATTTGGACTTTTATTTAATTTCCCAAAAAATTAAATTTTAAATTATTTTTTTACAATATTAAAAGTAATAACATTAACATTCTGCAAGATCATCAGAAAAAAAACTTCATGAAATTAATTCTTTAATCGAGAAATAATCTTAATTTTTTGTTTGCACTTTTATTCAATTTTTTTTATAATCATGCAAGGTATAATTTTTAATAATTTTTTATAACTTATCTCATTCTAGGAAGTAGTGCTTCTACAAGATTTACCTATTCCTCACTTGCAAGATCTATTTCAAATTTGTTAATAAATTTTTCTTATGACTGAAATTGATTAACATCCGTACGGTTGGATCGTCGCAAAAGTCATTTTAAAAATTAATCTTGTAAATCAGGAACGAGTCTCGTTGTCGGGAGTGATACTTCCACTAGATTTTTGCAAATCTGATATGCAAGATGAATTTCAAATTTTTAATAATTTTTTCATATGACTAAAATTGATATATCTTAACATCCGTATGGTTCGATCTTCGAAAAAATCATTTTAAAATTAATATTGTAAATCTGGTGCGAGTCTCGTTGTTGGGAGTGGTACTTTTATTAGATTTTTTTAATCGTGACATGCACGATGAATTTCAAATTTTTTAATAATTTTTTCATATGACTAAAATTGATATATCTTAACATTTGTACGGTTGGATCGCCGAAAAAATAATTTTAAAAATTAATCTTGTAAATCAGGAACGAGTCTCGTTGTCGGGAGTGGTACTTTTTACTAGATTTTTCTAATTTTGACATGCGTAATGAATTTCAAATTTTTTAATAACTTTTTCATATGACTAAAATTGATATAGTTTAACATTCGTACGGTTGGATCGTCGAAAAAATCATTTTAAAATTAATCTTGTAAATCAGGAACGAGTCTCGTTGTTGGGAGCGGTAATTTTACTAGATTTTTCTAATCCTGACATGCAAGATGAATATCAAATTTTTTAATAATTTTTCCTATGACTAAAATTGATATATCTTAATATCAGTACGGTTGGATCGTCGAAAAAATCTTTTTAAAAATTAATCTTATAAATCAGGAACGAGTCTCGTTGTCGGGAGTGGTACTTTTTACTAGATTTTTCTAATCCTAACAAGCAAAATGAATTTCAAATTTTTTAATATTTTTTTCATATGACTAAAATTGATATATCTTAACATTCGCACGGACGGATCTTTGAAAAAAATATTTTAAAAATTAATCTTGTAAATCTGGAACGGGTCTCGTTGTAGGGAGTGGTAATTTTTACTAGATTTATCTAATCCTGAAATGCAAGGTGAATTTCAATTTTTTTATTAATTTTATCATATGACTAAAATTGATATATCTTAACATCTGTACGGTCTGATCGTCGAAAAAAACATTTTAAAAATTAATCTTGTAAATGGGGAACTAGTCTCGTTGTCGGGAGGGGTAGTTTTACTAGATTTTTCTAATCCTGACATGCAACATGAATTTAAAAATTCTTAATAATTTTTTCATATGACTAGAATTGATATATCTTAACATCTGTACGGTTGGATCGTCGAAAAAATCATTTTAAAAATTAATCTTGTAAATGGTGAACGAGTCTCGATTTGTGGAGTGGTACTTTTTACTAGATTTTTGTAATCCTGACATGCAAGATGAATTTCAAATTTTTTATTAATTTTTTCATATGACTAAAATTGATATATCTTAACATCCGTACGGTTAGATCGTCGAAAAAAATATTTTTAAAATTAATCTGGTAAACGGGGAACGAGTCTCGTTGTTAGGAGGGGTACTTTTACTAGATTTTTCTAATACTAACATGCAAGATGAATTTCAAATTTTTTAATTTATATTTTTTCATACGACTAAAATGGATTAAAAATTAATCTTGTAAATTAGGAATGAGTCTCGTTGTCGGGAGTGGTACTTTTTACTAGATTTTTCTAATTTTGACATGCATGATGAATTTCAAATTTTTTAATATTTTTTTCATATGACTAAAATTGATATAGTTTAACATCCGTACGGTTGGATCTTCGAAAAAATCATTTTAAAATTAATCTTGTAAATCAGGAACGAGTCTCGTTGTTGGGAGTGGTAATTTTACTAGATTTTTCTAATCCTGACATGCAAGATGAATATCAAATTTTTTAATAATTTTTTACTATGACTAAAATTGATATATCTTAATATCAGTACCGTTGGATCGTCGAAAAAATATTTTTAAAAATTAATCTTATAAATCAGGAACGAGTCTTGTTGTTGGGAGTGATACTTTTTACTAGATTTTTCTAATCCTGACATGCAAAATTAATTTCAAATTTTTTAATATTTTTTTCATATGACTATAATTGATATATCTTAACATCCGTATGGCCGGATCTTCGAAAAAAACATTTTAAAAGTTAATCTTGTAAATCTGGAACGAGTCTCGTTGTCGGGAGTGGTACTTTTCACTAGATTTTTCTAATCCTAAAATGCAAGGTGAATTTCAATTTTTTTATTAATTTTATCATATGACTAAAATTGATATATCTTAGTATCTGTACGGTCGGATCATGGAAAAAAACATTTTAAAAATTAATCTTGTAAACGGGGAACTAGTCTCGTTATCGGGAGCGGTACTTTTACTAGATTTTTCTAATCCTGACATGCAAGATGAATTTCAAAATTCTTAATAATTTTTTCATATGACTAGAATTGATATATCGTAACATCTGTACGGTTGGATCGTCGAAAAAGTCATTTTAAAAATTAATCTTGTAAATGGTGAACGAGTCTCGCTGTGTGGAGTGGTACTTTTTACTAGATTTTTCTAATCCTAACAAGCAAGATGAATTTCAAATTTTTTATTAATTTTTTCATATGACTAAAATTGATATATCTTAACATTCGTACGGTTAGATCGTCGAAAAAAATATTTTTAAAATTAATCTTGTAAAAGGGGAACGAGTCTCGTTGTTAGGAGGGGTACTTTTACTAGATTTTTCTAATACTGACATGCAAGATGAATTTCAAATTTTTTAATTTATATTTTTTCATACTTCTAAAATGGATTAAAATTTAATCTTGTAAATTAGGAACGAGTCTCGTTATCGGGAGTGGGACTTTTTACTAGATTTTTCTAATCCTGACATGCAAGATGAATTTCAAATTTTTTAATTATTTTTTCATATGACTAAAATTGATATATCTTAACATCCGTACGGTTGAATCGTCGAAATAATCATTTTAAAAATTAATCTTATAAATTAGGAACGAGTCTCGTTGTCGGGAGTGATACTTTTTACTAGATTTTTCTAATCCTGACATGCAAGATGAATTTCAAATTTTTTAATAATTTTTTCATTTAACTAAAATTGATATATCTTAACATCCGTACGGCTGGATCGTCGAAAAAACATTTCAAAATTAATCTTGTAAATCTGGAATGAGCCTCTTTGTCGCGAGTGATACTTTTTACTAGATTTTTCTAACCGTGACATGTAAGGTGAATTTTAAATTTTTTATTAATTTTTTCAAATGACTAAAATTGATATATCTTAACATCCGTACGGTTGGATCGTTGAAAAAATCATTTTAAAAATTAATCTTATAAATCAGGATCGAGTCTCGTTGTCGGGAGTGGTACTTTTTACTAGATTTTTCTAATGATGACATGCATGATGAATTTCAAATACTTTAATTATTTTTTAATATGACTAAAATTGATATATTTTAACATCCATATGGTTGTATCGTGGAATTTGTTTTTTAAAAATTAATCTTATAAATCAGGAACGTGTCTCGTTGTAGGGAGTGATACTTTTTACTAGATTTTTCTAATCCTGAAATGCAAGATGAATTTCAAATATTTTAATAATTTTTTCGTATGACTAAAATTGATATATCTTAACATCTGTATGGTTAGATCAATGAAAAAATCTTTTTAAAAATCAATCTTATAAATCAGGAACGAGTCTCGTTGTCGGGAGCGGTACTTTTTACTAGATTTTTCTAATCCTGACATGCAAGATGAATTTCAAATTTTTTTAATAATTTTTTCATGTGACTAAAATTGATATATCTTAACATCCGTATGGCTGGATCGTCAAAAAAACATTTCAAAATTAATCTTGTAAATCTGGAATGAGTCTGTTTGTCGGGAGTTATACTTTTTACTAGATTTTTCTAACAGTGACATGTAAGGTGAATTTTAATTTTTTCATTAATTTTTTCATATGACTAAAATTGATATATCTTAACATCCGTACGGTTAGATCGGCGAAAAAAACATTTTAAAAATTAATCTTGTAAATGGGGAACGAGTCTCGTTGTCGGGAGTGGTACTTTTTACTAGATTTTTCTAATCCTGACATGCAAGATGAATTTCGAAATTCTTAATAATTTTTTCATATGACTAGAATTGATATATATTAACATCCGTACGGTTGGATTGTCGAAAAAATCATTTTAAAAATTAATCTTATAAATCAGGAACGAGTCTCGTTGTCGGGAGTGGTACTTTTTACTAGATTTTTCTAATCATGACATGCAAGATGAATTTAAAATATTTTAAATATTTTTTCATATGACTAAAATTGATATATCTTAACATCTGTACGGTTGGATCTTCGAAAAAATATTTTTAAAAATTAATCTTATAAATCAGAAACGAGTCTCGTTGTCTGGAGTGATACTTTTTACTAGATTTTTCTAATCCTTACATACAAGATGAATTTCAAATATTTTAATAATTTTTTCGTATGACTAAAATTGATATATCTTAACATGTGTATGGTTGGATCATCGAAAAAATCTTTTTAAAAATTAATCTTATAAATCAGGAACGAGTCTCGTTGTCGGGAGCGGTACTTTTTACTTGATTTTTCTAATCCTGACATGCAAGATGAATTTCAAATTTTTTAATAATTTTTTCATGTGACTAAAATTGATATATTTTAACACCCGTACGGATGGATCGTCGAAAAAATATTTCAAAATTAATCTTGTAAATCTGGAATAAGTCTCTTTGTCAGGAGTTATACTTTTTACTAGATTTTTCTAACCGTGACATGTAAGGTGAATTTTAATTTTTTTATTAATTTTTTCATATGACTAAAATTGATATATCTTAACATCCGTACGGTTGGATCGTTGAAAAAATCATTTTAAAAATTAATCTTATAAATCAGGATCGAGTCTCGTTGTCGGGAGTGGTACTTTTTACTAGATTTTTCTAATGATGACATGCATGATGAATTTCAAATACTTTAATTATTTTTTAATATGACTAAAATTGATATATTTTAACATCCATATGGTTGTATCGTGGAATTTGTTTTTTAAAAATTAATCTTATAAATCAGGAACGTGTCTCGTTGTAGGGAGTGATACTTTTTACTAGATTTTTCTAATCCTGAAATGCAAGATGAATTTCAAATATTTTAATAATTTTTTCGTATGACTAAAATTGATATATCTTAACATCTGTATGGTTAGATCATCGAAAAAATCTTTTTAAAAATCAATCTTATAAATCAGGAACGAGTCTCGTTGTCGGGAGCGGTACTTTTTACTAGATTTTTCTAATCCTGACATGCAAGATGAATTTCAAATTTTTTTAATAATTTTTTCATGTGACTAAAATTGATATATCTTAACATCCGTATGGCTGGATCGTCAAAAAAACATTTCAAAATTAATCTTGTAAATCTGGAATGAGTCTGTTTGTCGGGAGTTATACTTTTTACTAGATTTTTCTAACAGTGACATGTAAGGTGAATTTTAATTTTTTCATTAATTTTTTCATATGACTAAAATTGATATATCTTAACATCCGTACGGTTAGATCGGCGAAAAAAACATTTTAAAAATTAATCTTGTAAATGGGGAACGAGTCTCGTTGTCGGGAGTGGTACTTTTTACTAGATTTTTCTAATCCTGACATGCAAGATGAATTTCGAAATTCTTAATAATTTTTTCATATGACTAGAATTGATATATATTAACATCCGTACGGTTGGATTGTCGAAAAAATCATTTTAAAAATTAATCTTATAAATCAGGAACGAGTCTCGTTGTCGGGAGTGGTACTTTTTACTAGATTTTTCTAATCATGACATGCAAGATGAATTTAAAATCTTTTAAATATTTTTTCATATGACTAAAATTGATATATCTTAACATCTGTACGGTTGGATCTTCGAAAAAATATTTTTAAAAATTAATCTTATAAATCAGAAACGAGTCTCGTTGTCTGGAGTGATACTTTTTACTAGATTTTTCTAATCCTTACATACAAGATGAATTTCAAATATTTTAATAATTTTTTCGTATGACTAAAATTGATATATCTTAACATGTGTATGGTTGGATCATCGAAAAAATCTTTTTAAAAATTAATCTTATAAATCAGGAACGAGTCTCGTTGTCGGGAGCGGTACTTTTTACTTGATTTTTCTAATCCTGACATGCAAGATGAATTTCAAATTTTTTAATAATTTTTTCATGTGACTAAAATTGATATATTTTAACACCCGTACGGCTGGATCGTCGAAAAAATATTTCAAAATTAATCTTGTAAATCTGGAATAAGTCTCTTTGTCAGGAGTTATACTTTTTACTAGATTTTTCTAACCGTGACATGTAAGGTGAATTTTAATTTTTTTATTAATTTTTTCATATGACTAAAATTGATATATCTTAACATCCGTACGGTTTGATCGTCGAAAAATATATTTTAAAAATTAATCTTGTAAATGGGGAACGAGTCTCGTTGTCGGGAGTTGTACTTTTTACTATATTTTTCTAATCCTGACATACATGATGAATTTCAATTATTTTATTAATTTTTTCATATGACTAAAATTGTTATATCTTAACATCTGTACGGTTAGATCGTCGAAAAAATCATTTTAAAAATTAATCTTGTAAATAAGGAACGAGTCTCGTTGTTGGGAGTTGTACTTTTACTAGATTTTTCTAATCCTGACATGCAAGATTAATTTCAATTTTTTTAATTATTATTTCATATGATTAAAATTGATATATCTTAACATCTGTTCGATTGGATTGTCGAAAAAATCATTTTAAAAATTAATCTTGTAAATATGGAACGAGTCTTGTTGTTGGGAGTGGTAATTTTACTAGATTTTTCTAATCCTGACATGCAAGATGAATTTCAAATTTTTTAATAATTTTTTCCTATGACAAAAATTGACATATCTTAACATCAATACGGTTGGATCATCGAAAAAATCTTTTTAAAAATTAATCATATAAATTAGGAACGAGTCTCATTGTCGGGAGTGATACTTTTTACTAGATTTTTCTAATCCTGACATGCAAGATGAATTTCAAATTTTTTAATAATTTTTTTCATATGACTAAAATTGATATATCTTAACATCTGTACGACCAGATCATCGAAGAAAACATTTTTAAAATTAATCTTGTAAATCTGGAACGAGTCTCGTTGTCGGGAGTTATACTTTTTACTAGATTTTTCTAATCCTCAAATGCAAGATGAATTTCAATTTTTTTATTAAATTTTTCATATGACTAAAATTGATATATCTTAACATCTGTACGGTCGGATCGTCGAAAAAAATCATTTTAAAAATTAATCTTGTAAATTACGAACGAGTCTCGTTGTCGGGAGTGGTACTTTTACTATATTTTTCCAATCTTAACATGCAAGATGAATTTTAAATTTTTTAATAGTTTTTTCATATGACTAAAATTGATATATCTTAACATCCGTATGGTTGGATCATCGAAAAAATCATTTTAAAATTAATCTTGTAAATCATGTGCGAGTCTCATTGTTGGGAGTGGTACTTTTACTAGATTTTTCTAATCCTCACATGCAAGATGAATTTCAAAATTTTTAATATTTTTTTCGTATGACTAAAATTGATATATCTTAACATCCGTACGGTTGGATAGTCAAAAAAATCTTTTTAAAAATTAATCTTATAAATCAGGAACGAGTCTCGTTGTCGGGAGTGGGACTTTTTACTAGATTTTTCAATTTAGGCGTGTCAATTTAAATATTATTATTCTTATTATTATTATATAATTTGTTACCTCTTATAGGACATATAATATTAATTAATATTTATCTTACAAATGTTATAATACTCTAGAATTTATATTTATTTTTGAAAATTCACTAGTTTAAGAAAATTATGAGTTCATGATATTGATCGATTTTATCATAAATACCACAAATAGACATGCGGTGAAATTTTCTCTTTTGTCAAAAATTTTTTTTGTTAAAGTAATCAAGGAATAATAATAATTGTTTTTTGAAATTATTAAAAATAGCCAACCAAATACATTTATTTTTTTCTCAACTTTTTATCATGTCACTAAAATATATAGATCTTAACATCTGTAAGGTTGGATCATTCAAAAAATATTTTTTAAAAAAATCGAAATATCAGTATGAGACAAAACACTAGTAAGAAGTACATGCCAAACTACTAGTTGAGTGTTAAAATAGAAAACCAAATACATTTTTTTCTAAAATTTTTATCATATCACTAAAATATTTAGGATCTTGACATCTGTTAGTTTGGATCATTCATAATTTTTTTTAAAAAAATTGAAATATCATTATGAGACAAAACACTAGTAAGAAGTACATGTCAAATACTAGTTGACTGTTAAAATATCAAACCAAATACATTTTGTTTTCTAGACTTTTTATCATATCACTAAAATATATAGATCTTGACATCTGTAAGGTTGGATCATTCATAGATATTTAAAAAAAATTGAAATATCAGTATGGGACAAAACACTAGTAAGAAGTACATGTCAAACTACTAGTTAACTCTTAAAATAGCCAACCAAATACATTTAATTTTTTCTTAACTTTTTATCATATCACTAAAATATATTTCTTCTATAATTCCTCTTGTCAGAGTTTGAGGAACTAGAACACTTTTTGGAAAACCTTTTCCTGTTCTTGAAGTTCTTATAGACCATCTTCTTGAACCTTTTAACCAATACATCAGCCATTTGTTCAATGTCTTCATTGTTATCATGATCACTATATGTATCTGATTCACTATCAGTGTTTAAATCATCATAAGAGTTTGATGACTCAGTATCAGACTTTGCAATCATAGCTTTTCCTTTGGAGTGACCTTTTCTCCGAGCTTTCTCTTTTGGCTTCTCTTCAACTTTAAGTGCAATTGGTCTATACTTTGATCATTTTCTCTTGTTTCTTTGCTCTATCTATAGTTCATGAGTCTTCAACATGCCATAGATCTCATCTAGAGATATTTCTTCAAGTTCATAATTATTTCTTATTGATGTGACCTCAAAGTCCCTCTGATATCAATTGTTAGGTTCGTAATACAACTGTAGAGATGGGTGAATACAGTTTATGCAAAAAAATCAATAAAGCTCAACAAAATCAAAAGTTTTTATATTAATCAGATAATAACTGGAAAAAATATACTCTCTCAAAGGATGAACAATTATCCTTGAGAGTTTCTAGGTTATCAAAAAGATATAACAATTCGTAACACATATAGTGTATGCCTAATCTGTACTCATACAGTGCACAGTTACACAATAAATAAGGAATCCTATTCTATTATAATAAGAAATCCTAATACATATCCATGTATGACTGCTTCTGTAAGTAAAGTCCTTCACCGCCTTGAATTCTGCAATCCTTTTCATTCTTTGATATCTACTAATGTGAGTAAGTACTGATCATCAAATGCTGATCATCAAATACTGAGAGAAAGATACTGATGACGTCACCTTCAGTAAATCCTGATATCGAATACTAATAATAAACTCTCTGATAGTTTATATACTAATATCATCAAATTTTTTTAACATTTAAGTGTTGAGGACCATATTAAACATGTTGAATTAGTTATGCAATTGCTTAAGGAAAATCAGTTATATATGCATAAGAAAAAATGTGAATTAGATAAAAAGGAAGTGTCCTATTTAGGCCATACCATCACAGAAATAGGAGCGGCTATGGATAATTCTAAAGTGTAGGCCATGATAAATTGGCCCGTACCTCAGCACATAAAGGATCTACGTGGATTTCTTGGTCTCACTGGATATTATCGGAAGTTTATCCGAGGGTATGCCAAAAGTGCGCACCCACTTACCGATCAATTAAAAATGATAAATACGGCTGGACTGAAGCTGCTATTACCATATTTACTCTATTAAAGAACTCCATGGTGCAGCCTCCAATTCTTGCTCTCCCAGATTTTCATAAAATGTTCAAAATTGAGACGGATGCTTCGGGTTTTGGGGTAGGAGCTGTTCTTCTGCAAGATAATCATCCAATCGCCTATTATAGTAAGTTGTTGGGACCTCAAAATTGACTCCAATCCATCTACGAGAAGGAGTTGATGGTCGTTGTGTTTACGGTCCAAAAGTGGATGTGTTATCTTATGGGTCGTCAATTTATGGTCCGTACTGATCAACAAAGCCTACGCTCTTATTTGAGCAGCGTGAAATTGGTTTGGCATATCATTGTTTGGTGGAAAAATAATGGGTTTTCATTTCAATATCAAATACAAACGTGGGGGAATTAATAAGATCGCCGATGCGTTATCCTACGAATATAACAGCTCGCGCGAGTTGTCTAACTTAAAACCAACAAGTGGAGTGCAAAGGGGAAATTTCGTACCTCGTATTCAGAATGAACCGTTCGTTCACAAATGGTGGGAGCAATTGGTAAAGTACAAGCTTCCAAATGGTACATTATTAACCAGGGGATTTTAAGATACAAAGGGCATTTGGTAATCCCTCAAAAATTAAAATAAGTAGACTTGGTACTACATGAATATCATGATACCACTTTGGGTGGCAACTCGGGTGATTATAAAACTTACGAGCGCATAGCCCGTGAATGGTTTTGGCCTGGTATGCAGAAAAGTGTGTTAGAGTACGTGCAAGCTTTCCTGGTTTATCAATAAAGTAAAGCATCATCACTACGGCTAACATGCCTCTTTCTACCATTACTAATTCCAACAAGAATATGGAAAGATATATCATTAAATTTTGTTGATGGTTTACCCTGCTCTAGTGGATTAAATACAGTTTTAGTGGTGGTAAACTGCCTGTCCAAATATTCACACTTTATTGACATTAAACATCCTTATACGTGTTGGGTTCCGAAGGCATAAAACGCAGCGGATAAACGTAAATAAAACAAAAATTCGAAACCCAAAAACAGGATCCATGTATAATTATGGGCAGATTATGGAGATAACGAATCATACCTTTCAAGAGATTAACTTTTACGAACTCAACGGAGATCCTAGCTATCACGCTTTGTGTCTACCTCTCGGAGAAACACCTCTATGGTATCCACACGAGCACCTTCAAGAACGTCTCACGAACTTGACTACGGAATGGATGTACTAGCCTCCTTCTTGACGATCTGAATTGCCTCTGCCTCTCTTTGCTGCTAGGGTTTTCTTTAAAAAACGTTCAAACCTCTTTAACCTCTCATTATCTATTTATAATGACTGATTAAAAAGGCCCATAATAGCAAAGCCCAACCCTAGTAGGTATTGGATTAAATAATAAAACGAATTTCTATTATTTAATTAATAACTAAGTCATACTTAATTATTATGGGCAAAAACATTCCTTTTAATTCGAATTTATATTATCTCAATTAAGTCTTACTTAATTATAATAAAATTCAAATAATCATCAATTAATTTAAATCCATAATTTAAATTAACTATTCCATTAAGTGCTCTATTTGTGCGACCCTATAGGCTATTATTTAATTGGCAATAATTTTATTCTCTAATAAAATTATAAACAATGAGCGGTATCTAGTAATACATCATTGTTACCCAATTAAACAATAATTAAATCGTGATTAGATAAAACCTTTCGTGATTAATGTTTTTCCGTGTAATATAATCCCTTTAACCATACATATTATAGATTAAACTCGAGGCATGTATTTAGTCATCCTCTTCAACATTTAATCTGGGTTTACTTGATGCATGAGTAGATTATTGAAACAAATCATTATTTGAGCATGGCCATGCTTTTATAATCTCACTCAATCAAGAGGCCAATAATATCTCTCCTAATTATAGGAGGGTTAAATCCTTTATCTATCATTCATATTTCTCATACGACTCATGATATACCCGATGTCCACTTTTATCATCACCCGATCAAAAGTAACTTTTAATGTAGTCAAAGTATATTAATCCTCGTATAGAAATATAATGATTTCAAGTCAAAGGATCGTTACACCATTATCACTGTGAGTCTTTCTTATGACTTTATTAAACATGAAGAATCTCACTGTGGGTCTGTCCAGTACCATGTACTCTCACATGTACCTATGTATTGACTTCAGTATCCCCATACTTATAACCAATGAGATGTGGTTATCTTGTCAAACAACATACTAGTCTATCTATGTATTATTATTGTCCTATATAATAATACTCGACTAGGGACCTTTAAGAATATGATATATTATATAATCTCAAGTTCAAGTCATGTACTTAAACTATACAATTTGTATCATGATTCTAAGGACATTTATTATGCTAACAAAATATCGCAGTAATTAAGGTCATAATAAATACATTTATTGAATGATCAACTGACATAAAGATAAAAGAATAATGTATTGCCTCTAGGGCACCTACACTAACAATCTCCCACTTGCACTAGAGCCAATCACCCATATATCTAATACCCATGGAACTAGTGTGACCATCGTGCTTCTGCTGCGACAAGCCTTTGGTCAGTGGGTCTGCAATGTTATCATTTGTGTGCACTTTACATATGTGTATATCACCCCTTTCATTAATCTCTCGAATAAGGTGAAATCTCCTGAGTATATGTTTAGCCCGGGAGTGTGATCTAGGTTCTTTAGCCTGTGCAATGGCTCCATTATTATCGCAGTATAGATCAATGGGATCTGCGATCGATGGAACCACTCCCAAAACAGAAATGAACTTTCGAATCCAAACGGCCTCCTTAGCTGCTTCACAAGCTGCAATGTACTCAGCCTCCATTGTAGAATCAGCTACTGTTTCTTGCTTTGAACTCTTCCAGCTTACAGCACCTCCGTTTAGACAAAACACAAAACCAGACTGTGATACAGTATCATCTCTGTCTGTTTGGAAACTTGCATCGGTGTAACCTTTTACAACGAGTTTCTCTTCTCCTCCATACACCAAGAATGAATCTTTAGTTCTTTTCAGGTACTTAAGAATATTCTTAACTGCCGTCCAGTGACCTTCACCCGGATTAGACTGGTATCTGCTCGTCATGCTCAAAGCATACGAGACATCTGGGCGAGTACATACCATTGCATACATGATAGATCCAATTGCTGAAGCATATGGAACTTTATTCATGTGGTCCTTCTCATCCAATGATTTCGGACATTGGTCCTTAGAGATCGTTATCCCTTGAGACACAGGGACATATCCCCTTTTTGCATTTTGCATTCCAAAACGATGCAAAACCTTATCAATGTATGTGCTCTGACTTAGACCGATCATCCTTCTAGATCTTTCTCTATAGATCCTCATTCCTAGAATGTAGGATGCCTCTCCTAAGTCTTTAATGGAGAAATTGCTCCCTAACCACGTCTTAACAGCCTTTAGAGAAGGTATGTCATTCCCCATTAGTAGTATATCATCAACATATAGTACTATGAATGCCACATAGCTCCCATTAACCTTCTTGTAAACACACGGTTCATCTTCGTTTTGAACAAAGCCATACTCTATGACTATTTCATCAAAACGGATATTCCATCTCCTAGAGGATTGCTTCAATCCATAAATGGATCGACGCAATTTACATACCTTGCCAGCATTCCTTGGATCGACAAAACCCTCAGGTTGTGTCATGTACACATCCTCTTCAAGGCTTCCATTAAGGAAGGCTGTTTTGACATCCATTTGCCAGATTTCATAATCATGGAATGCTGCAATGGCAAGTAAAATCCTTATAGACTTGACCATAGCCACTGGTGAGAAAGTTTCATCATAGTCAATACCATGAATTTGTTTGAAACCTTTTGCAACCAGCCTAGCTTTATAGGTCTGAACATTTCCATCCATGCCCTTTTTCTTTTTAAAAACCCATTTGCACCCTATGGGTTTTACCCCTTCAGGTGGATCAACCAAAGTCCATACTTGGTTTTCGTACATGGAATCTATCTCGGATTTCATGGCTTCAAGCCATCTCTTAGAGTCTGGACTGTTCATAGCATCTTGGTATGTGAGAGGCTCATCTTCATCTATGAGCATCAAATCACCACACCGAGTCATGAGAAATCCATATCTCTCTGGCTCATGGCGAAATCTACCAGATCTACGAACAACCTGTGTTTGTTGAGCATTATCATTATTCTGCTCTTGTTCCACTTCAGGTTCAATGCTATTTTGCGGTTCTCGATCTTCATCGAGATCTATAGTTCTCCCACTGTTTCTTTTGGAAACAAAATCTCTTTCCATGAAGACAGCATCTCGAGCAATAAACACTTTCTGCTCAGAAGGACTATAAAAATAATACGCCTTTGTTTCATTAGGGTATCCTACAAAAATGCACTCTTCGGATTTAGGTCCAAGCTTGTCAGATTCTTGACGTTTCACAAATGCCTTACATCCCCAAACTTTCATAAAGTTCATGCCTGACCGTTTCTCTTTCCATATCTCATATGGAGTCTTTTGAACCTTCTTAGTAGGAACACGGTTAAGTGTGAAAGCCGCTGTTTCTAGAGCGTAACCCCAGAAACTAATTGGAAGATCTGCATGACTCATCATCGATCGCACCATGTCCAACAAGGTGCGATTTCTCCTCTCTGAAACTCCATTCCATTGAGGTGTTCCTGGCGGAGTGAGTTGCGATACAATACCACACTCTTTCAAATACTCTCTAAATTCGGTGCTTAAGTATTCACCCCCACGATCGGATCGTAAGATCTTAATACTTGCATCTCCGCCAATTTGCTTCTCTACTTCAACCTTGTATTCTTTAAATTTTTCAAAAGAATCGGATTTGTTCTTCATAAGATATACATATCCATATCTACTGAAATCATCAGTAAATGTTATGAAGTAGTAGTAGCCTCCTCTAGCCATTACACGCATTGGGCCACATACATCACTATGTATTAGCTCCAGACGTTTAGTGGCCCTTTGACCCTTACCAGTGAAAGGGGCTTTAGTCATCTTACCAAGCAAACAAGATTCGCATTCTTGGTATGATTCAAAATCAAACTTATCCAAGTATCCATCCTTATGTAATTTGGATATGCGTTTCTCATTTATGTGGCCTAGACGACAATGCCAGAGGTATGTTTGATTTGAGTCATTTATTTTAAGTCGTTTGTTTTCTATATTACAGACAGGGTTATCTAAATCAAGAACATATAAACCATTAAATAAACGCGCAACACCATAGGTTAAATCATTCAAAGCAAAAGAGCAACTGTTGTTCTTTATTGTAAACGAAAAACCTTTCTTGTCCAAACAAGAAACAGAAATAATGTTTCTGCGAATCGCAGGCACGTAAAAACAGTCTTCTAGTTCTAAAACAAGCCCAGAGGGCATAGATAAATAATAAGTCCCTACAGCTAAAGCAGCAACTTTTGCTCCATTGCCTACTCTTAGGTCCACTTCTCCCTTAGCCAGAGTTCTACTTCTCTGCAGGCCCTGCACATTTATACAAATGTGAGAAGCACATCCAGTATCAAATACCCAGGATGTAGAAATAGACAAATTGACTTCTATAACATAAATACCTGATCCAGAAATCTGAACTGCTTTCTTTTTCTTCAGATCCTCCAAGTAAATTGGACAGTTTCTCTTCCAGTGACCATCTTTCTTACAGTAGTGACATTCACCCTTGGCCACACCACCTTTAGGCTTTAAAGCCTGTTTGGGACCTGACTTTGGCTTGGTTGTAGAATCAGATCCAATCTTCTTCTTACCCTTCCATTTTCCCTTCCCTTTGGCCTTACCTTTATTTCCCACCATCAGTATGGGAGCAGGTTCAGCTGTCTTCATGTTGGTCTCATATGTTCTCAACATATGCAACAATTCAGTAGGTGTTTTGTCAAATTCATTCATATTGTAGTTCACAACAAACTGAGTGAATTTGTTGTTCAAAGAATTCATGATTAGGTCAATACCAGTTTCCGGACCAATCGGGAAACCCAAAGTTTCAAGGTACTCAATGTAACCAATCATCTTCAGAACATGTGGGCCAACTGGTTCACTCGCCCCTTGTTTGCAATTAAAAAGTGACTTACTCGTGTTGAACCTTTCTTGACGAGTTTGGCTTGCAAACATGCTTTGCAAGTGCTCATTGATAGTATATGCATCCATATGCACATGTTGTCTTTGAAGCTCAGCACTCATAGTTGCCAACATAAGACATGCAACATCATTTGCATCATTCTCATCCTTTGTGCGTGCTGCTCGTTCATCAGCAGTAGCACCCTCAGGAAGGGGGCCTGGAGGAGGAATATCAATGACATGAAGCTTGCGCTCCTGCCTGAGGACAATCCTCAAATTCCTCTGCCAGTCTAGGAAGTTGTTTCCTCCTGTCAGCTTGTCCTTCTCAAGGACTGAACGTACGGATAGTGTGTTTGTGTTGTTTGCCATTACTCAGTATCTACAATAATAAAAGCGCAAAATAAACATTAGATTGTCTGAGTTAAAATTTTATGTTCATATGATTATGATATATTCGTAATATATCTCCCACTATTTTTTTTATCAAATTAATAGCCCTAACTATTAATTCGGAAAGTATATCCCATAAATCTTTCTAGTGAGCCAAGATCCATATTTCGTCATGTTCTAAGTCAACCACTGGTATCCTTAAAACATGATTATTTAGGTAGACAACAGTTGTCAATTATATCATATATAATTCTTGGATAATTTGGTGAACAACAATTGATCTTATCTATCTAATAGATTTTTAACCAAACTCTATGCTTCTAAGTTCATAATAGTTGAATATAACCGTTTATATTCACCTTATTATGATGACTCAGTTAAGTTAGACCCAATGATACAACGTCCGAATATAACCGTTTATATTCGTCGCATTTCACCATGATAGATAGGAGTCCCCTGCCACTGACAGCCCTTCCCCTTATCAATCTAGGATTTAATGAGTGTTCATTCATTGGAAAGCATCTGATTAAAACTTAATATTTTTACTTAGGGATTTTAATTTAGAACGATCATGATCCCATCATAAAGAGATTCCCAATTTTTCCTTGAATAAAATACTTCAAATCAATACTCGTCAATGGTTTGATTTCCAGGTAGTGGAGGAGTCACATCGGTCTCGCTTAAAACCCACAGCCTTACAAGTTCTATGAACCCGTTGTTGACAAAATCGCCCCATGTCAGAAATAAAGAAAATTCGTATTTTATTCCGTGTTTCATAAACACGAGAATCTCATGATCGTTTGTTAATTTTAAATCTTGAGTCGTTACAGATTTTATCTTGTTTAAAGGCATGGCATGGGTGATGTATCTAATACATACATACATCATTAATCTAATTAAAACATGCATTTTTCTACTCTACACATACTATTTATACATCATATGAAAAGTACGTAAAGTAAACGTGCAATAGTTATGGCCCAATCCTATGTGATCTTTTCAGGCTAATGAAAAGATCAAGGTCAATCTATGGTGTAAAAATAACTATTACATATGTCTTCTCTATTGCTTCCATTGTCTCCTTGGCCTCCATAGGATGCCTCCTCTTTCCCTTGTCCTTCTAGGATGTTACATTAAGAATTATACTAATGAACTTACAAAAGAACTCGAGTTACATTCGAGATAAAACAACTACAAATAGAAAACGACATGCAAGTCGTATTTATTACAAACCAAAAGAATAAACCATTACAACTAAGGTCTTAAGGCCATAACTATGCACCATGCTCAGTAACCATTAAAGAACATGATAGATCATATAAAGATGACATACTATTTATCACTTATCATGATCCAATCAAGAATAATAAATAAGTAAAGCATATGTCATAAGCACAAATTAAAAACGAAACCCTAACCACGCGGTGAGGTCGCTGGGGGGGTTCGGGGGGGGGGCAGCGAGCCCCCCGATGGCGGAAATTTTTGCAAAATCAAGTATCAGAATACTAGAAAAACATGTATCAGAATACTATTCCAGAAGCATGTATCAGTATACACACGATCCATATCCCAGTTACCAAAAACGTGTATCAGTATACATATTTTAAGAGATCGCATACATATGAGTTATGGCAGATCTTAAACATACTAGTATCATCATATAGATCATTAACAGATTCATCATATCATTCATATAACATAACTGTTATCATGGCAGACTCATATAACATAACTGTTATCATGGCAGACTCATCACACATGCATACTTGTAAAAATACAGTAAACACGTAACCAAATCAGCCCCTTATACACGTAGCTCTGATGCCATTGTTGGGTTCCGAAGGCATAAAACGCAGCGGATAAACGTAAATAAAACAAAAATTCGAAACCCAAAAACAGGATCCATGTATAATTATGGGCAGATTATGGAGATAACGAATCATACCTTTCAAGAGATTAACTTTTACGAACTCAACGGAGATCCTAGCTATCACGCTTTGTGTCTACCTCTCGGAGAAACACCTCTATGGTATCCACACGAGCACCTTCAAGAACGTCTCACGAACTTGACTACGGAATGGATGTACTAGCCTCCTTCTTGACGATCTGAATTGCCTCTGCCTCTCTTTGCTGCTAGGGTTTTCTTTAAAAAACGTTCAAACCTCTTTAACCTCTCATTATCTATTTATAATGACTGATTAAAAAGGCCCATAATAGCAAAGCCCAACCCTAGTAGGTATTGGATTAAATAATAAAACGAATTTCTATTATTTAATTAATAATTAAGTCATACTTAATTATTATGGGCAAAAACATTCCTTTTAATTCGAATTTATATTATCTCAATTAAGTCTTACTTAATTATAATAAAATTCAAATAATCATCAATTAATTTAAATCCATAATTTAAATTAACTATTCCATTAAGTGCTCTATTTGTGCGACCCTATAGGCTATTATTTAATTGGCAATAATTTTATTCTCTAATAAAATTATAAACAATGAGCGGTATTAGTAATACATCATTGTTACCCAATTAAACAATAATTAAATCGTGATTAGATAAAACCTTTCGTGATTAATGTTTTTCCGTGTAATATAATCCCTTTAACCATACATATTATAGATTAAACTCGAGGCATGTATTTAGTCATCCTCTTCAACATTTAATCTGGGTTTACTTGATGCATGAGTAGATTATTGAAACAAATCATTATTTGAGCATGGCCATGCTTTTATAATCTCACTCAATCAAGAGGCCAATAATATCTCTCCTAATTATAGGAGGGTTAAATCCTTTATCTATCATTCATATTTCTCATACGACTCATGATATACCCGATGTCCACTTTTATCATCACCCGATCAAAAGTAACTTTTAATGTAGTCAAAGTATATTAATCCTCGTATAGAAATATAATGATTTCAAGTCAAAGGATCGTTACACCATTATCACTGTGAGTCTTTCTTATGACTTTATTAAACATGAAGAATCTCACTGTGGGTCTGTCTAGTACCATGTACTCTCACATGTACCTATGTATTGACTTCAGTATCCCCATACTTATAACCAATGAGATGTGGTTATCTTGTCAAACAACATACTAGTCTATCTATGTATTATTATTGTCCTATATAATAATACTCGACTAGGGACCTTTAAGAATATGATATATTATATAATCTCAAGTTCAAGTCATGTACTTAAACTATACAATTTGTATCATGATTCTAAGGACATTTATTATGCTAACAAAATATCGCAGTAATTAAGGTCATAATAAATACATTTATTGAATGATCAACTGACATAAAGATAAAAGAATAATGTATTGCCTCTAGGGCACCTACACTAACAATACGGCCAAGTCTGTAGCACATGGCTTCATATATGAGGTGATTCAACATCACAGTTTCCCTGCAACCATTGTGTTCAATCGAGATAGATTTTTTTGAGCATTTTTTGATGAGAATTATTTAAGAGTCAGAGCTTTGTACTGCATCGCAACTTAGCATATCACCCGCAATCTGACGGGCAAATGGAGGTAGTGAACAAAATGATGGAAACCTACTTAAGGTGCTTTATTAATGACAAACCCAATTCTTGGGAAAATTAACTTCCATGGTTAGAGTTTTGGTACAACAGTTCCTAACAAGTGCCTATTAAATGCTCACCATTTCATATAGTTTATGGTCGTGAGCCACCATCTTTGATGCATTTTGAAAAAGGAAGTTCATCAATGGCTACATTGGAAGAACATTTGCTAGAAAGGGATGCTGTGTTGGATGATACTAAGGTCTCGTTGTTTCTGATCTTTTCCCCTATTGTATTGAAAAAAAAAGAGGTCAGTGTTACGACCCCCTATTGTTACATCCAGTATTTACCAGGGATTTTACCTTAGTCAACCGACTTTATCTAGAAAATTACTTTTTTTAAGTGCACAACAACGAATGCAAAAATATGTCGATGCAGGTCACCGCGAGGTGGTTTCTCAAGTGTGGGAACAAGTGTTTTTAAAATTGCAGCCGTATCGTCAACATTTCTTGGCTAGTCATCCTTTTGAGAAGCTTTCTACATGTTTCTATGGGCCTTTCTCTATATTAGAGTGAGTTGACAATGTTGCTTATCGCTTGCAGCTCCCTCCGGGCACACATATCCACCCTGTTTTTCATGCCTCACAGTTAAAAAAGGAAATTGGAACACAACCTGCATTTTTAGTAATTTCTCCCCAGTTAACTACTGAAATGGTTTTGGACGTCCAACCTGAATGAATTATCAATGTGTGACCTACCAAGAACAATCCCAGCAACATAGAAGTTTTTATTAAGTGAACAGGGTTACAAGATTGGGAAGCAACATGAGAGGATTGTAAGAAGATTGTGAACTTGTTTACTAAATTTCACATTTAGGACAAGGTCAATGTTTGGGCCCGAAATAATGCAAGAAACTCATGTGGGATGTTGACTTATCAAATGAAGGGCAAGACTGTCAAAAAAAGTTGAGTAGAGGTAAAGAAGGAAATATCTATTTGGGGAACCGAGAATATAAATAATTAAGGATATGGTTTGAGGGGAGGTATGCAAATATTTTATTGAGTAAAGACGTTGTCTTAGGATTGGGCATTTGTAACCCTAATTGTTTTTTTCGCTTAATTAAACACTGAGCGTGAATTGTCATTCGAGATTTCATTTCAGCTTACTGTCTTCTAGTTTGAATGAATTATAACCCAATTCATACCATTTTCCTACTTTGTATTTTGTTATTAGTTAAGCGATTCTGATCATATGTCAAAATCGGGCCTAGAAAGTGTTGAAAAGTTTCTTGTTGCTATGGGCTTACTTTGTACTTTGTATTTAGATTTAATGACTATAGGATAATGTTTTGTTTTGTTATTTTACCTCCCTACCTTAGTTATTTTTTATTTATATCCCTATTTATTTCTAATTTATGGTTCCCCAAACATCCGGGGATCGCCAAATATTATAGTTGATTGCTTGCACATTATGTAGAAAATATATGTATAATGAAACTGAAAATTTATTTTATTGGATTTGTGTTAATAATCATTTAAATAGTGATTATAGAGAGTATTTGGATTCAAAGTAAAGTATTTGGATTCAAAGTAATGTTCTTTTGAGTTATACAGCAATGTTATAGAAAGCTAGGAAAAAAATTCCAATGTGGTTCTCTGCATGAATAGACCAGCTAGCCATAGATCATTCGAGGACAAGATAATATTACATATTCTTGTTAATAAATTTTTGATAAATTTATTGGTTAAACTTGTTGGGATTTTAATCTAAATTATATGTTTAAGTTATTGTTTTATCTATTTGAATAAGTCAACATGTTTTATTTATAAGTAGTAGTAGGATTAGTACGTGGATGAGTAGTGGAAGTACTAGTCAGTTAGGTTTTATTAGTGGAGAAATAATAGGAAGGGGTTGCTCGTTTTATGCTACCACTTGTTATTTTAGTTCTATTTAAACTATCACCTGTAATATTTTATTTGATGAGAAGAATATATAAGTTTATTTTCTCCGGTGAACAACAAATATACATGTATATATATAAATTCTAGTTTTATATCTCTACACTTGGTATCAGAGCCTATGTTCCTGCACGGTGGCTATGTTCTTGTTGAATATGAAAACCCTTGTACTTATCGTTAGTTATGGGAGCGGTCCTTTTGGTGGACACATACGTGCATACGGTTCAGGTGGTTCTCTGTTGGGGGTATAGCTGTTCACACGAGTCAATTTCCAAGTGGTGCAAGATGGGCAAATAGGATATATGGTGGACCTGATGAATTTTATGGGAATCAAGCTACATATGTTACGGTTGAAGATTGCCTTAGGAGTAAGTATAGGAGTAAGCAATTCCTCTAGTGGAGAGCTAAAATCTTGTGGTGTCCAAGTGACAGATTCATGGGAGATAACTATGATGATAAACCAGCTTTGTTATAGACAGATGCAGTGTGCCAGACGGGTAAATAAGACATGCCATACGGGCAAACAAAAGGTCATACAGGCTATGTTGAAGTGCCAAACGGGCAGAAAAGTTGAAAGTCACATGGGCTAAGTTAAAAGGCATATGGGCTGCTAGTATTTGTTGAGGAAAATTTAGATTAAGGGGGAGATTGTTGGGATTTTAATCTAAATTATATGTTTAAGTTATTGTTTTATTTATTTGAATAAGTCAACATGTTTTATTTATAAATAGTAGTAGGATTAGTACGTGGATGAATAGTGGAAGTACTAGTCAATTGAAAATATTTAAATGGTGATGTTATTTGATTTCTATATTAATTGTTAATTTGTATAAAATCTGTATTATAATATTATTGCAACAAAAAATAACATCATGTATCATTTGTAGGAGGTTTTCCTGTACAATGTCAACCTGCAAATGCAAATGGTTTGCAAGGTGATTGTTAACTAAAATAACATCATGTATCAAAATAAATAAGTTGCAAGATAATGTTATGACACAACCAAAGAAATAAGAAACTTGAAGGCTAGGGTGTCATAATGCAATCCACAAACATCTAATGATGTAGGTCTCAGTAGTTACAATTACAAATTCAGCAGGATCTTTAAATTTGTCGGATGTATCATACTGGACTCACCAAAAACTTGCACCCACTCCTTAGTTGCAATTGGGTGGTGTGTCTGAATCCCCTCTGATTTCTTCAGCCATTGTCTAAATTTCTGCATTTGTTAGATTCAAACAAATTAAAGTTATAGTATGTGGTTGTCTAATAAGTAACAAATATAAATTGGGAAGCTTCTATGCAGGGTATATATTCTTAGTATTCTTAGTATATGTGCCACGTGAATTTTTCTGGACTAACATAGATTGATAATATATCATTTTGTAACCTAAAATGTAGATTAAGAATTTAACAATACATCCAACTTAATGGAAATTAATTATGTTGATTTAAGTAGATTAAGAATTTAACAATACATCCAACTTACTCGAAATTAATTATGTTGATTTAATTGTTTGACAGATTAAAAATTGTGAAGCAACATATTTAAGGATTTCAAATCTAATGTAATGTGAAAGCAAACTAGAAAGTCCTGCAAATGGCTGTTGACTTGCGTCCTAGTCAGCCCTGGCTCATTCATAATCTTCAAAATATTTTTCCCAGAACATCCTACAAAAATATATAAATTCAATATTAGTTTAAAGTAGATGTTACATTTGATTTGAAGTGATGAATTGAATCTTACTCTCAGGCCCTAACTCTTGGATGGCATTCACAAATTTTGATTGGAGATCATGGGTCCATTTAACTCTCTCTTTCTTGGGGCCGGAAGATTGGCTTTCGTTGAACTTTCCCTTGTCAGACTGCCCACACGAGCTGTAACCGGGGTTACGCCATATGAGGCATGGTCGGGACTAAAACCACACGTTGGGCATATAAGAGTGTTCGGATGCACTGCACATATGAAAGTACCAGGTATGAAGGTTTCCAAGTTGGATGATAGGAGCATTCCTGTAGTTAATTTGGGAAAGGAACCTGGTAGCAAAGCTTATAGACTATATGATCCGGAAACTGGTAGAATTTTTGTAAGCCGTGATGTGATTTTCAAGGAGTAAAAACCATGGAATTGGGAACAAGGAAAGGAGAACACAGAATCTCAGCCGGGTGTATTTACAATTGCAGGCATAAGAGAGGAGTCACCAGGTGAATTTCAAAATAAAGATGATGTCGTTACTCCACAAGGATCGAGTGCTAGCAGCGATTCTGAGAGTACTGAGGTTAACCCATAGTCCACTGAGCCTAGTTCAGAATCTGATGTTGATGGGGATGCTAAAAAGCATAGATCACTTCAAGATATCTATGCTGAGATAGAACAAATCGAATTGGAGGACGAGGAGTTATTTTTAATGGGGGTTGACGAACCAGCAAACTACAGTCAGGCAGCGAAAGACATGAATTGGAGAAAAGCAATGAAACAAGAAATTGAATCAGTTGAGAAAAATAACACTTGGAGTTTAACAGAACTACCACCTGGAAGAAAACTAATCAATCTGAAGTGGGTTTACAAGTTAAAGAAAATGCAGCAGGGGAGATTGTAAAATACAAGGCAAGGATTGTCGCTAAGGGGTATGTTCAAAAACCAGGCATAGATTTTGATGAGATTTTTGCGCAGGTCACAAGAATTGAAATAGTACGTTTGTTGTTAGCATTGGCTTCCAAGAACAGTTGGGAAGTCCATCACATGGACGTGAAAATGGCGTTTTTGAATGGGGAGGTTCAAGAAGAAATTTATGTGACTCAGCCTGATGGGTTCGCGAAAAAAGGGGAAGAACACTTGGTTTACAGGTTAATTAAAGCACTTTATGGGCTTAGACAAGCGCCACGTGCTTGGTATTCGAAATTAAACAAGTGCCTTGAAGATATTGGTTTCGAGAGATGCCCATATGAGCACACTGTTTACACAAAGAAGATGGGTAGTGATGTTTTAATTATCGCTATCTACGTAGATGACATCTTGGTGACTGGATCGAGTATTGCAGCCATAAGTAACTTCAAGGATCAGATGAACAATCGATTTGATATGAGCGATTTGGGAAAACTGTCTTATTACCTTGGGATAGAAGTGAAACAGAGTGAAGGATGCATAGAATTGAGGCAAACGGGGTATGCCAAAAGGATTCTCGAAAAAACAGGCATATTGGATTGCAACTCCACCAAGTATCCAATGGACCCAAAGGAGTGTATTAGCAGTGACTTGGGGGGTGTAGCAATCGACACCACTCAGTTTAAAAGCTTGATGGGAGGTCTTCGATATCTTGTGCATACGAGGCCGGATATAGCTTTTTCTGTTGGCATAATTAGTAGGTTCATGGAGACACCTACTGTGATGCATCAAAACGCAGCCAAGAGGGTTTTAAGGTATGTGAAAGGCACTCTAACATATGGGCTGATTTACTCGAAGGACAGTAGAAATAATGTGCTCACTGGATATTCCGATAGCGATTTGGCGGGTCATATTGAAGATAGGAAAAGTACTGGAGCTATGGCGTTCTATCTGAATGAGAGTTTAGTAACATGGGTTTCGCAAAAACAAAGGTGCGTGGCTCTTTCTTCGTGCGAAGCTGAATTCAGGGCAACAATCGTTGCAGCGTGTCAAGCGATTTGGCTTCGAAAGCTGTTGACAAAGATCACAGGAGAACAAACTGGTCCAGTTGTCTTGTATATCGATAACAAGTCTACAATTGACTTGGCGAAAAACCCAGTGTTTCACGGTCGTAGCAAGCACATAGACATTCGATATCACTTCATTCGTGAATATGTTGAGAAGGGCGAGATAATTGTGAAGAATATAAGCACGGATATGCAGCGAGCAGATACTCTCACGAAGGCTCTCATGACTGGTTAAGTTTGAGAAGATGCGTCAACTGTTGGGAGTGAAGGACGTAGGCAAACAAGTCTAGACTAAGGGAGAGATTGTTGGGGTTTAGTCTAAACTTGTTTTGTTATTATTATTTGTTTTATTAAGTCGTTTATTTATTTGTATTTCTGAGGTGTTAGTGAGAGACCTGGTCTTCAGAGGTGCAAGAGAGTTTTTAGGAGTTCAGAGAATAAGTCGTATGACTTGGAGTAGTGCTAGGTGTTGCAGTTGTTAGTTTCCTACTTTCTAGCCACTTTCTTGTTTTGGCTTAGTATTTAGTTTGTAATTCTCAGCATTAATAAAATAACAAATTTAGAGTACATTCTTTATTTTCGCAGTTTTATACAGAAACACTAGTATATTGTATTGTAGCTGATCAGATTTCCAACAGACTCGGACCAGTCTTAAACAACAAAGTTCAAAGGCTATATGTCTAGGCGGGATGACTGAAACAAAAGTTTAAGATAATAGTGATGAACATACGGGTTATGGCAATCAGTAGTGTCCTCGTTTAGAAGAAGACTCCATTTCGTCCTTCCACTGCACCCAAAATTCTTCACCTGCATAACTTTATGCCCAAACATAAATTGAAACCCAATCCTCAACTCAAGCCCCAAACTAATAAAAGAATAATACCTAAAAATTGAATTAGAAAAGGAAGAATAGAAAATAGAAAAGAGACCCAAATCGAAGAAAAGTACACATACATCTAGATGTGTGTGATGCCTAGAGATATATACACTTACATCTATCTGGGTGTGTATGAAGTGTATTGGTTCTGGTTGTAAGATTGAGAGAGAAGGAGATAGAGGGGGGGAGATGGAGAGAAAGAGAGAGTTCGATCAGTTTATGATGTGAGATTGAATAGATGGGGGTATGATGTTTAGGGATTGAGAAAGAAGGGGAAAACCAAAATCTGAGAATGGGGAAATGAAATATTGGCTGGTGGAGGGAAACAAATATCAGTCTTGATTGAGTAAAAAAATATCAAATTTACAAGTAACTCCATTTAAATAATAGTAACTTCAAATAATTTACAGTATAACGTAATTTGACATAAAAATTGAAAATTTTAAATTATTTTTTACAGTATTAAAAGTAATAACATTAATATTCTGCAAGATCATCGGAAAAATATCTTCATGAAATTAATTTTTTAATCGAGAAATAATCTTAATATTTGGATTTGGACTTTTATTCAATTTCCCAAAAAATTAAATTTTAAATTATTTTTTACAATATTTAAAGGAATAACATTAACATTCTGCAAGATCATCAGAAAAAAAATCTTCATGAAATTAATTCTTTAATCGAGAAATAATCTTAATTTTTGGTTTGCACTTTTATTCAATTTTTTTTATAATCATGCAAGGTATAATTCTTAATATTTTTTTATAACTTATCTCATTCTAGGACGTAGTGCTTCTACAAGATTTATCTATTCCTCACTTGCAAGATCTATTTCAAATTTGTTAATAAATTTTTCATATGAATGAAATTAATTAACATATGTACGGTTGGACCTTCGCAAAAGTAATTTTAAAAATTAATCTTGTAAATCAGGAACGAGTCTCATTGTCGGGAGTGCTACTTCCACTAGATTTTTCCAATTCTGATATGCAAGATGAATTTCAAATTTTTAATAATTTTTTCATATGACTAAAATTGATATATCTTAACATCCGTACGGTTGGATCGTCGAAAACATCATTTTAAAAATTAATCTTGTAAATCAGGAACGAGTCTCGTTGTCGGGAGTGATACTTTTACTATATTTTTCTAATCCTAACATGCAAGATGAATTTCAATTTTTTTATTAATTTTTTCATATGACTAAAATTGATATATCTTAACATCCATACGGACGGATCTTCGAAAAAAACATTTTAAAAATTAATCATGTAAATCTGGAACGAGTCTCGTTGTCGGGAGTGGTACTTTTTATTAGATTTTTCTAATCCTGAAATGCAAGGTGAATTTCAATTTTTTTATTAATTTTATCATATGACTAAAATTGATATATCTTAATATCTGTAAGGTCGGATCGTCGAAAAAAACATTTTAAAAATTAATCTCTTAAACGGGGAACTAGTCTCGTTATCGGGAGGGGTAGTTTTACTAGATTTTTCTAATCTTGAAATGCAAGGTGAATTTCAATTTTTTTATTAATTTTATCATATGAATAAAATTGATATATCTTAACATCTGTACGGTCGGATCGTCGAAAAAAACATTTTAAAAATTAATCTTGTAAACGGGGAACTAGTCTCGTTGTCGGGAGGGGTACTTTTACTAGATTTTTCTAATCCTGACATGCAAGATGAATTTTAAAATTCTTAATAATTTTTTCATATGACTAGAATTGATATATCTTAACATGTGTACGGTTGGATGGTCGAAAAAATCATTTTAAAAATTAATCTTGTAAATGGTGAACGAGTCTCGCTGTGTGGAGTGGTACTTTTTACTAGATTTTTCTAATCCTGACATGCAAGATGAATTTCAAATTTTTTATTAATTTTTTCATATGACTAAAATTGATATATCTTAACATCTGTACTGTTAGATCGTCGAAAAAAATATTTTTAAAATTAATCTTGTAAACGGGGAATGAGTCTCGTTGTTAGTGGGGTACTTTTACTAGATTTTTCTAATACTGACATGCAAGATGAATTTCAAATTTTTTAATTTATATTTTTTCATACTACTAAAATGGATTAAAAATTAATCTTGTAAATGAGGAACGATTCTCTTTGTCGGGAGTGGTACTTTTTACTAGATTTTTCTAATCCTGACATGCAAGATGAATTTTAAATTGTTTAATAATTTTTTCATATGACTAAAATTGATATAGTTTAACGTCTGTACAGTTGGATCGTCGAAAAAATCATTTTGAAATTAATCTTGTAAATCAGGAACGAGTCTTGTTGTTGGGAGTGGTAATTTTACTAGATTTTTCTAATCCTGACATGCAAGATGAATTTCAAATATTTTAATTATTTTTTCATATGACTAAAATTGATATATCTTAATATCCGTACGGTTGTATCGTCGAAAAAATATTTTTAAAAATTAATCTTATAAATCAGGAACGAGTCTCAGTCGGGAGTGATACTTTTTACTAGATTTTTCTAATCCTGATATGCAAAATGAATTTCAAATTTTTTAATAGTTTTTTCATATGACTAAAATTGATATATCTTAATATCCTGGACGGATCTTCGAAAAAAATATTTTAAAAATTAATCTTGTAAATCTGAAACGAGTCTCGTTGTCGGGAGTGGTACTTTTTACTAGGTTTTCTAATCCTGAAATGCAAGGTGAATTTCAATTTTTTTATCAATTTTATCATACGACTAAAATTGATATTTCTTAACATCTGTACGGTCGGATCGTTGAAAAAAACATTTTAAAAATTAATCTTGTAAACGGAGAACTAGTCTCGTTGTCGGGAGGGGTACTTTTACTTGATTTTTCTAATCCTGACATGCAAGATGAATTTCAAAATTCTTAATAATTTTTTCATATGACTAAAATTGATATATCTTAACATCCGTACGGTTGGATCGTCGAAAAAATCATTTTAAAAATTAATCTTGTAAATCAGGAACGAGTCTCGTTGTCGGGAGTGATACTTTTACTATATTTTTCTAATCCTAACATGCAAGATGAATTTCAATTTTTTTATTAATTTTTTCATATGACTAAAATTGATATATCTTAACATCCATACGGACGGATCTTCGAAAAAAACATTTTAAAAATTAATCATGTAAATCTGGAACGAGTCTCGTTGTCGGGAGTGGTACTTTTTATTAGATTTTTCTAATCCTGAAATGCAAGGTGAATTTCAATTTTGTTATTAATTTTATCATATGACTAAAATTGATATATCTTAATATCTGTAAGGTCGGATCGTCGAAAAAAACATTTTAAAAATTAATCTCTTAAACGGGGAACTAGTCTCGTTATCGGGAGGGGTAGTTTTACTAGATTTTTCTAATCTTGAAATGCAAGGTGAATTTCAATTTTTTTATTAATTTTATCATATGACTAAAATTGATATATCTTAACATCTGTACGGTCGGATCGTCGAAAAAAAACATTTTAAAAATTAATCTTGTAAACGGGGAACTAGTCTCGTTGTCGGAAGGGGTACTTTTACTAGATTTTTCTAATCCTGACATGCAAGATGAATTTCAAAATTCTTAATAATTTTTTCATATGACTAGAATTGATATATCTTAACATGTGTACGGTTGGATGGTCGAAAAAATCATTTTAAAAATTAATCTTGTAAATGGTGAACGAGTCTCGCTGTGTGGAGTGGTACTTTTTACTAGATTTTTCTAATTCTGACATGCAAGATGAATTTCAAATTTTTTATTAATTTTTTCATATGACTAAAATTAATATATCTTAACATCCGTACGGTTAGATCGTCGAAAAAAATATTTTTAAAATTAATCTTGTAAACGGGGAATGAGTCTCGTTGTTATTGGGGTACTTTTACTAGATTTTTCTAATACTGACATGCAAGATGAATTTCAAATTTTTTAATTTATATTTTTTCATACTACTAAAATGGATTAAAAATTAATCTTGTAAATTAGGAACGATTCTCTTTGTCGGGAGTGGTACTTTTTACTAGATTTTTCTAATCCTGACATGCAAGATGAATTTTAAATTGTTTAATAATTTTTTCATATGACTAAAATTGATATAGTTTAACGTCTGTACAGTTGGATCGTCGAAAAAATCATTTTGAAATTAATCTTGTAAATCAGGAACGAGTCTTGTTGTTGGGAGTGGTAATTTTACTAGATTTTTCTAATCCTGACATGCAAGATGAATTTCAAATATTTTAATAATTTTTTCATATGACTAAAATTGATATATATCTTAACATCCGTACGGTTGGATCGTTAAAAAAATCTTTTTAAAAATTAATCTTATAAATCAGGAACGAGTCTCGTTGTCGGGAATGGGACTTTTTACTAGATTTTTCTAATCCTGACGTGCAAGATTAATTTCAAATTTTTTAATTATTTTTTCATGTGACTAAAATTGATATATCTTAACATCCGTACCGCTAGATCGTCGAAAAAACATTTCAAAATTAATCTTGTAAATCTGGAATGAGTCTCTTTGTCGGGAGTGATACTTTTTACTAGATTTTTCTAACCGTGACATGTAAGGTGAATTTTAATTTTTTTATTAATTTTTTCATATGACTAAAATTGATATATCTTAACATCCGTACGGTCAGATTGTCGAAAAAAACATTTTAAAAATTAATCATGTAAATGGGGAACGAGTCTCGTTGTCGGGAGTGGTACTTTTTACTAGATTTTTCTAATCCTCACAAGCAAGATGAATTTCAAAATTCTTAATAATTTTTTCATATGACTAGAATTGATATATATTAACATCCGTACGGTTAGATCGTCGAAAAAATCATTTTAAAAATTATTCTTATAAATCAGGAACGAGTCTCGTTGTCGGGAGTGGTACTTTTTACTAGATTTTTCTAATCATGACATGCAAGATGAATTTCAAATATTTTAATTATTTTTTAATATGACTAAAATTGATATATCTTAATATCCGTACGGTTGTATCGTCGAAAAAATATTTTTAAAAATTAATCTTATAAATCAGGAACGAGTCTCAGTCGGGAGTGATACTTTTTACTAGATTTTTCTAATCCTGATATGCAAAATGAATTTCAAATTTTTTAATAGTTTTTTCATATGACTAAAATTGATATATCTTAATATCCTGGACGGATCTTCGAAAAAAATATTTTAAAAATTAATCTTGTAAATCCGGAACGAGTCTCGTTGTCGGGAGTGGTACTTTTTACTAGGTTTTCTAATCCTGAAATGCAAGGTGAATTTCAATTTTTTTATCAATTTTATCATATGACTAAAATTGATATATCTTAACATCTGTACGGTCGGATAGTTGAAAAAAACATTTTAAAAATTAATCTTGTAAACGGAGAACTAGTCTCGTTGTCGGGAGGGGTACTTTTACTTGATTTTTCTAATCCTGACATGCAAGATGAATTTCAAAATTCTTAATAATTTTTTCATATGACTAGAATTGATATATCTTAACATCTGTACGGTTGGATCATCGAAAAAATCATTTTAAAAATTAATCTTGTAAATGGTGAACGAGTCTCGCTGTGTGGAGTGGTACTTTTTACTAGATTTTTCTAATCCTGACATGCAAGATGAATTTCAAATTTTTTATTAATTTTTTCATATGACTAAAATTGATATATCTTAACATCCGTATGGTTAGATCGTCGAAAAAAAAAATTTAAAATTAATCGTGTAAACGGGGAACGAGTCTCGTTGTTAGAAGGGGTACTTTTACTAGATTTTTCTAATACTGACATGCAAGATGAATTTCAAATTTTTTAATTTATATTTTTTCATACGACTAAAATGGATTAAAAATTAATCTTGTAAATTAGGAACGAGTCTCATTGTCGGGAGTGGTACTTTCTACTAGATTTTTCTAATTTTGACATGCATGATGAATTTCAAATTTTTTAATAACTTTTTCATATGACTAAAATTTATATAGTTTAACATCCTTACGGTGGGATCGTCGAAAAACTCATTTTAAAATTAATCTTGTAAATCAGGAACGAGTCGCGTTGTTGGGAGTGGTAATTTTACTAGATTTTTCTAATCTTGACATGCAAGATGAATATGAAATTTTTTAATAATTTTTCCTATGACTAAAATTGATATATCTTAATATCAGTATGTTTGGATCGTCGAAAAAATCTTTTTAAAAATTAATCTTATAAATCAGGAACGAGTCTCGTTGTCGGGAGTGGTACTTTTTACTAGATTTCTCTAATCCTGACATGCAAAATGAATTTCAATTTTTTTAATATTTTTTTAATATGACTATAATTGATATATCTTAACATCCGTACGGCCGGATCTTCGAAAAAAACATTTTAAAAATTAATCATGTAAATCTGGAACGAGTCTCGTTGTCGGGAGTGGTACTTTTTATTAGATTTTTCTAATCCTCAAATGCAAGGTGAATTTCAATTTTTTTATTAATTTTATCATATGACTAAAATTGATATATCTTAATATTTGTACGGTCGGATCGTCGAAAAAAACATTTTAAAAATTAATCTCTTAAACGGGGAACTAGTCTCGTTATCGGGAGGGGTACTTTTACTAGATTTTTCTAATCTTGAAATGCAAGGTGAATTTCAATTTTTTATTTATTTTATCATATGACTAAAATTGATATATCTTAACATCTGTACGGTCGGATCATCGAAAAAAACATTTTAAAAATTAATCTTGTAAACGGGGAACTAGTCTCGTTGTCGGGAGGGGTACTTTTACTAGATTTTTCTAATCCTGACATGCAAGATGAATTTCAAAATTCTTAATAATTTTTTCATATGACTAGAATTGATATATCTTAACATGTGTACGGTTGGATGGTCGAAAAAATCATTTTAAAAATTAATCTTGTAAATGGTGAACAAGTCTCACTGTGTGTAGTGGTACTTTTTACTAGATTTTTCTAATCCTGACATGCAAGATGAATTTCAAATTTTTTATTAATTTTTTCATATGACTAAAATTGATATATCTTAACATCCGTACGGTTAGATCGTCGAAAAAAATATTTTTAAAATTAATCTTGTAAACGGGGAACGAGTCTCGTTGTTAGGAGGAGTACTTTTACTAGATTTTTCTAATACTGACATGCAAGATGAATTTTAAAATTTTTAATTTATATTTTTTCATACTACTAAAATGGATTAAAAATTAATCTTGTAAATTAGGAACGAGTCTCGTTGTCGGGGGTGGTACTTTTTACTACATTTTTCTAATCCTGACATTCAAGATGAATTTTAAATTGTTTAATAATTTTTTCATATGACTAAAATTGATATAGTTTAACATCCGTACAGTTGGATCGTCGAAAAAATTATTTTGAAATTAATCTTGTAAATCAGGAACGAGCCTTGTTGTTGGGAGTGGTAATTTTACTAGATTTTTCTAATCCTAACATGCAAGATGAATTTCAAATATTTTAATAATTTTTTCATATGAGTAAAATTGATATATCTTAACATCCGTACGGTTGGATTGTCAAAAAAATCTTTTTAAAAATTAATCTTATAAATCAGGAACGAGTCTCGTTGTCGGGAGTGGGACTTTTTACTAGATTTTTCTAATCCTGACATGCAAAATGAATTTCAAATTTTTTAATTATTTTTTCATACAACTAAAATTGATATATCTTAACATCCGTACGGTTGGATCGTCGAAATAATCATTTTAAAAATTAATCTTATAAATCAGGAACGAGTCTCGTTGTCGGGAGTGGTACTTTTTACTAGATTTTTCTAATCCTCACATGCAAGATGAATTTCAAATTTTTTAATAATTTTTTCATGTGACTAAAATTGATATATCTTAACATCCGTAAGTTGGATTGTCGAAAAAACATTTCAAAATTAATCTTGTAAATCTGGAATGAGTCTCTTTGTCGGGAGTGATACTTTTTACTAGATTTTTCTAACCGTGACATGTAAGGTGAATTTTAATTTTTTTATTAATTTTTTCATATGACTAAAATTGATATATCTTAACATCCGTACGGTCAAATCGTCGAAAAAAACATTTTAAAAATTAATCTTTTAAATGGGGAACGAGTCTCGTTGTCGGGAGTGGTACTTTTTACTAGATTTTTCTAATCCTCACAAGCAAGATGAATTTCAAAATTCTTAATAATTTTTTCATATGACTAGAATTGATATATATTAACATCCATACGGTTGGATCGTCGAAAAAATCATTTTAAAAATTAATCTTATAAATCAGGAACGAGTCTCGTTGTTGGGAGTGGTACTTTTTACTAGATTTTTCTAATCATGACATGCAAGATGAATTTCAAATATTTTAATTATTTTTTCATATGACTAAAATTGATATATCTTAATATCCGTATGGTTGTATCGTCGAAAAAATATTTTTAAAAATTAATCTTATAAATCAGGAACGAGTCTCGTTGTCGGGAGTGGTACTTTTTACTAGATTTTTCTAATCCTGACATGCAAAATGAATTTCAATTTTTTAATATTTTTTTTCATATGACTATAATTGATATATCTTAACATCCGTACCGCCGGATCTTCGAAAAAAACATTTTAAAAATTAATCATGTAAATCTGGAACGAGTCTCGTTGTCGGGAGTGGTACTTTTTATTAGATTTTTCTAATCCTCAAATGCAAGGTGAATTTCAATTTTTTTATTAATTTTATCATATGACTAAAATTGATATATCTTAATATTTGTACGGTCGGATCGTCGAAAAAAACATTTTAAAAATTAATCTCTTAAACGGGGAACTAGTCTCGTTATCGGGAAGGGTACTTTTACTAGATTTTTCTAATCTTAAAATGCAAGGTGAATTTAAATTTTTTTATTTATTTTATCATATGACTAAAATTGATATATCTTAACATCTGTACGGTCGGATCGTCGAAAAAAACATTTTAAAAATTAATCTTGTAAACGGGGAACTAGTCTCGTTGTCGGGAGGGGTACTTTTACTAGATTTTTCTAATCCTGACATGCAGGATGAATTTCAAAATTCTTAATAATTTTTTCATATGACTAGAATTGATATATCTTAACATGTGTACGGTTGGATTGTCGAAAAAATCATTTTAAAAATTAATCTTGTAAATGGTGAACGAGTCTCGCTGTGTGGAGTGGTACTTTTTACTAGATTTTTCTAATCCTCACAAGCAAGATGAATTTCAAATTTTTTATTAATTTTTTCATATGACTAAAATTGATATATCTTAACATCCGTACGGTTAGATCGTCGAAAAAAATATTTTTAAAATTAATCGTGTAAACGGGGAACGAGTCTCGTTGTTAGAAGGGGTACTTTTACTAGATTTTTCTAATACTGACATGCAAGATGAATTTCAAATTTTTTAATTTATATTTTTTCATACGACTAAAATGGATTAAAAATTAATCTTGTAAATTAGGAACGAGTCTCGTTGTCGGGAGTGGTACTTTTTACTAGATTTTTCTAATTTTGACAGGCATGATGAATTTCAAATTTTTTAATAACTTTTTCATATGACTAAAATTGATATAGTTTAACATCCGTACCGTTGGATCGTCGAAAAAATCGTTTTAAAATTAATCTTGTAAATCAGGAACGAGTCTCGTTGTTGGGAGTCGTAATTTTACTATATTTTTCTAATCCTGACATGCAAGATGAATATCAATTTTTTTAATAATTTCTCACTATGACTAAATTTGATATATCTTAATATCAGTACGGTTGGATCGTCGAATTTTTTTTTTAAAATTAATCTTATAAATCAGGAACGAGTCTCGTTGTCGGGAGTGATACTTTTTACTATATTTTTCTAATCCTGACATGCAAGATGAATTTCAAATTTTTTAATAATTTTTTCATATGACTAAAATTGATATATCTTAACATCCGTACGGACGGATCTTCGAAAAAAATATTTAAAAATTAATCTTGTAAATCTGAAACGGGTCTCGTTGTCGGGAGTGGTACTTTTTACTAGATTTTTCTAATCCTGAAATGCAAGGTTAATTTCAATTTTTTTATTAATTTTATCATATGACTAAAATTGATATATCTTAACATCTGTACGGTCGGATCGTCGAAAAAAACATTTTAAAAATTAATCTTGTAAACGGGGAACTAGTCTAGTTGTCGGGAGGGGTACTTTTACTAGATTTTTCTAATCCTGACATGCAAGATGAATTTCAAAATTCTTAATAATTTTTTCATATGACTAGAATTGATATATATTAACATCTGTACGGTTGGATCGTCGAAAAAATTAATCTTGAAAATGGAGAACGAGTCTCGCTGTGTGGAGTGGTACTTTTTACCAGATTTTTCTAATCCTCACATGCAAGATGAATTTCAAATATTTTAATAATTTTTTCATATGACTAAAATTGATATATCTTAACATCCGTACGGTTGGATCGTCAAAAAAATCTTTTTAAAAATTAATCTTATAAATCAGGAACGAGTCTCGTTGTCGGGAGTGGGACTTTTTAATAGATTTTTCTAATCCTGACATGCAAGATGAATTTCAAATTTTTTATTAATTTTTTCATATGACTAAAATTGATATATCTTAACATCCGTATGGTTAGATCGTCGAAAAAAAAAATTTAAAATTAATCGTGTAAACGGGGAACGAGTCTCGTTGTTAGAAGGGGTACTTTTACTAGATTTTTCTAATACTGACATGCAAGATGAATTTCAAATTTTTTAATTTATATTTTTTCATACGACTAAAATGGATTAAAAATTAATCTTGTAAATTAGGAACGAGTCTCATTGTCGGGAGTGGTACTTTCTACTAGATTTTTCTAATTTTGACATGCATGATGAATTTCAAATTTTTTAATAACTTTTTCATATGACTAAAATTTATATAGTTTAACATCCTTACGGTTGGATCGTCGAAAAACTCATTTTAAAATTAATCTTGTAAATCAGGAACGAGTCGCGTTGTTGGGAGTGGTAATTTTACTAGATTTTTCTAATCTTGACATGCAAGATGAATATGAAATTTTTTAATAATTTTTCCTATGACTAAAATTGATATATCTTAATATCAGTATGTTTGGATCGTCGAAAAAATCTTTTTAAAAATTAATCTTATAAATCAGGAACGAGTCTCGTTGTCGGGAGTGGTACTTTTTACTAGATTTCTCTAATCCTGACATGCAAAATGAATTTCAATTTTTTTAATATTTTTTTAATATGACTATAATTGATATATCTTAACATCCGTACGGCCGGATCTTCGAAAAAAACATTTTAAAAATTAATCATGTAAATCTGGAACGAGTCTCGTTGTCGGGAGTGGTACTTTTTATTAGATTTTTCTAATCCTCAAATGCAAGGTGAATTTCAATTTTTTTATTAATTTTATCATATGACTAAAATTGATATATCTTAATATTTGTACGGTCGGATCGTCGAAAAAAACATTTAAAAAATTAATCTCTTAAACGGGGAACTAGTCTCGTTATCGGGAGGGGTACTTTTACTAGATTTTTCTAATCTTGAAATGCAAGGTGAATTTCAATTTTTTATTTATTTTATCATATGACTAAAATTGATATATCTTAACATCTGTACGGTCGGATCATCGAAAAAAACATTTTAAAAATTAATCTTGTAAACGGGGAACTAGTCTCGTTGTCGGGAGGGGTACTTTTACTAGATTTTTCTAATCCTGACATGCAAGATGAATTTCAAAATTCTTAATAATTTTTTCATATGACTAGAATTGATATATCTTAACATGTGTACGGTTGGATGGTCGAAAAAATCATTTTAAAAATTAATCTTGTAAATGGTGAACAAGTCTCACTGTGTGTAGTGGTACTTTTTACTAGATTTTTCTAATCCTGACATGCAAGATGAATTTCAAATTTTTTATTAATTTTTTCATATGACTAAAATTGATATATCTTAACATCCGTACGGTTAGATCGTCGAAAAAAATATTTTTAAAATTAATCTTGTAAACGGGGAACGAGTCTCGTTGTTAGGAGGGGTACTTTTACTAAATTTTTCTAATCCTGACATGCAAGATGAATTTCAAAATTCTTAATAATTTTTTCATATGACTAGAATTGATATATCTTAACATGTGTACGGTTGGATGGTCGAAAAACTCATTTTAAAATTAATCTTGTAAATCAGGAACGAGTCGCGTTGTTGGGAGTGGTAATTTTACTAGATTTTTCTAATCTTGACATGCAAGATGAATATGAAATTTTTTAATAATTTTTCCTATGACTAAAATTGATATATCTTAATATCAGTATGTTTGGATCGTCGAAAAAATCTTTTTAAAAATTAATCTTATAAATCAGGAACGAGTCTCGTTGTCGGGAGTGGTACTTTTTACTAGATTTCTCTAATCCTGACATGCAAAATGAATTTCAATTTTTTTAATATTTTTTTAATATGACTATAATTGATATATCTTAACATCCGTACGGCCGGATCTTCGAAAAAAACATTTTAAAAATTAATCATGTAAATCTGGAACGAGTCTCGTTGTCGGGAGTGGTACTTTTTATTAGATTTTTCTAATCCTCAAATGCAAGGTGAATTTCAATTTTTTTATTAATTTTATCATATGACTAAAATTGATATATCTTAATATTTGTACGGTCGGATCGTAGAAAAAAACATTTAAAAAATTAATCTCTTAAACGGGGAACTAGTCTCGTTATCGGGAGGGGTACTTTTACTAGATTTTTCTAATCTTGAAATGCAAGGTGAATTTCAATTTTTTATTTATTTTATCATATGACTAAAATTGATATATCTTAACATCTGTACGGTCGGATCATCGAAAAAAACATTTTAAATATTAATCTTGTAAACGGGGAACTAGTCTCGTTGTCGGGAGAGGTACTTTTACTAGATTTTTCTAATCCTGACATGCAAGATGAATTTCAAAATTCTTAATAATTTTTTCATATGACTAGAATTGATATATCTTAACATGTGTACGGTTGGATGGTCGAAAAAATCATTTTAAAAATTAATCTTGTAAATGGTGAACAAGTCTCACTGTGTGTAGTGGTACTTTTTACTAGATTTTTCTAATCCTGACATGCAAGATGAATTTCAAATATTTTAATAATTTTTTCATATGAGTAAAATTGATATATCTTAACATCCGTACGGTTGGATTGTCAAAAAAATCTTTTTAAAAATTAATCTTATAAATCAGGAACGAGTCTCGTTGTTGGGAGTGGTACTTTTTACTAGATTTTTCTAATCATGACATGCAAGATGAATTTCAAATATTTTAATTATTTTTTCATATGACTAAAATTGATATATCTTAATATCCGTACGGTTGTATCGTCGAAAAAATATTTTTAAAAATTAATCTTATAAATCAGGAACGAGTCTCGTTGTCGGGAGTGGTACTTTTTACTAGATTTTTCTAATCCTGACATGCAAAATGAATTTCAATTTTTTAATATTTTTTTTCATATGACTATAATTGATATATCTTAACATCCGTACCGCCGGATCTTCGAAAAAAACATTTTAAAAATTAATCATGTAAATCTGGAACGAGTCTCGTTGTCGGGAGTGGTACTTTTTATTAGATTTTTCTAATCCTCAAATGCAAGGTGAATTTCAATTTTTTTATTAATTTTATCATATGACTAAAATTGATATATCTTAATATTTGTACGGTCGGATCGTCGAAAAAAACATTTTAAAAATTAATCTCTTAAACGGGGAACTAGTCTCGTTATCGGGAAGGGTACTTTTACTAGATTTTTCTAATCTTAAAATGCAAGGTGAATTTAAATTTTTTTATTTATTTTATCATATGACTAAAATTGATATATCTTAACATCTGTACGGTCGGATCGTCGAAAAAAACATTTTAAAAATTAATCTTGTAAACGGGGAACTAGTCTCGTTGTCGGGAGGGGTACTTTTACTAGATTTTTCTAATCCTGACATGCAGGATGAATTTCAAAATTCTTAATAATTTTTTCATATGACTAGAATTGATAAATCTTAACATGTGTACGGTTGGATTGTCGAAAAAATCATTTTAAAAATTAATCTTGTAAATGGTGAACGAGTCTCGCTGTGTGGAGTGGTACTTTTTACTAGATTTTTCTAATCCTGACATGCAAGATGAATTTCAAATTTTTTATTAATTTTTTCATATGACTAAAATTGATATATCTTAACATCCGTACGGTTAGATCGTCGAAAAAAATATTTTTAAAATTAATCGTGTAAACGAGGAACGAGTCTCGTTGTTAGAAGGGGTACTTTTACTAGATTTTTCTAATACTGACATGCAAGATGAATTTCAAATTTTTTAATTTATATTTTTTCATACGACTAAAATGGATTAAAAATTAATCTTGTAAATTAGGAACGAGTCTCGTTGTCGGGAGTGGTACTTTTTACTAGATTTTTCTAATTTTGACAGGCATGATGAATTTCAAATTTTTTAATAACTTTTTCATATGACTAAAATTGATATAGTTTAACATCCGTACCGTTGGATCGTCGAAAAAATCGTTTTAAAATTAATCTTGTAAATCAGGAACGAGTCTCGTTGTTGGGAGTCGTAATTTTACTATATTTTTCTAATCCTGACATGCAAGATGAATATCAATTTTTTTAATAATTTCTCACTATGACTAAATTTGATATATCTTAATATCAGTACGGTTGGATCGTCGAATTTTTTTTTTTAAAATTAATCTTATAAATCAGGAACGAGTCTCGTTGTCGGGAGTGATACTTTTTACTATATTTTTCTAATCCTGACATGCAAGATGAATTTCAAATTTTTTAATAATTTTTTCATATGACTAAAATTGATATATCTTAACATCCGTACGGACGGATCTTCGAAAAAAATATTTTAAAATTAATCTTGTAAATCTGAAACGGGTCTCGTTGTCGGGAGTGGTACTTTTTACTAGATTTTTCTAATCCTGAAATGCAAGGTTAATTTCAATTTTTTTATTAATTTTATCATATGACTAAAATTGATATATCTTAACATCTGTACGGTCGGATCGTCGAAAAAAACATTTTAAAAATTAATCTTGTAAACGGGGAACTAGTCTAGTTGTCGGGAGGGGTACTTTTACTAGATTTTTCTAATCCTGACATGCAAGATGAATTTCAAAATTCTTAATAATTTTTTCATATGACTAGAATTGATATATATTAACATCTGTACGGTTGGATCGTCGAAAAAATTAATCTTGAAAATGGAGAACGAGTCTCGCTGTGTGGAGTGGTACTTTTTACCAGATTTTTCTAATCCTCACATGCAAGATGAATTTCAAATATTTTAATAATTTTTTCATATGACTAAAATTGATATATCTTAACATCCGTACGGTTGGATCGTCAAAAAAATCTTTTTAAAAATTAATCTTATAAATCATGAACGAGTCTCGTTGTCGGGAGTGGGACTTTTTAATAGATTTTTCTAATCCTGACATGAAAGATGAATTTCAAATTTTTTAATTATTTTTTCATATGACTAAAATTGATATATCTTAACATCCGTACGGTTGGATCGTCGAAATAATCATTTTAAAAATTAATCTTATAAATCAGGAACGAGTCTCGTTGTCGGGAGTGGTACTTTTTACTAGATTTTTCTAATCATCACATGCAAGATGAATTTCAAATTTTTTAATAATTTTTTCATGTTACTAAAATTGATATATCTTAACATCCGTACGGCTGGATCGTCGAAAAAACATTTCAAAATTAATCTTGTAAATCTGGAATGAGTCTCTTTGTCGGGAGTGATACTTTTTACTAGATTTTTCTAACCGTGACATGTAAGGTGAATTTTAATTTTTTTATTAATTTTTTCATATGAATAAAAATTAATCTTGTAAACGGGGAACTAGTCTAGTTGTCGGGAGGGGTACTTTTACTAGATTTTTCTAATCCTAACATGCAAGATGAATTTTAAAATTCTTAATAATTTTTTCATATGACTAGAATTGATATATATTAACATCTGTACGGTTGGATCGTCGAAAAAATTATTTTAAAAATTAATCTTGTAAATGGAGAACGAGTCTCGCTGTGTGGAGTGGTACTTTTTACCAGATTTTTCTAATCCTCACATGCAAGATGAATTTCAAATATTTTAATAATTTTTTCATATGACTAAAATTGATATATCTTAACATCCGTACGGTTGGATCGTCAAAAAATCTTTTTAAAAATTAATCTTATAAATCAGGAACGAGTCTCGTGGTCGGGAGTGGTACTTTTTACTAGATTTTTCTAATCATGACATGCAAGATGAATTTCAAATATTTTAATTATTGTTTCATATGACTAAAATTGATATATCTTAATATCCGTACGGTTGTATCGTTGAATTTTTTTTAAAAAAAATTAATCTTATAAATCAGGAACGACTCTCGGTCGGGAATGATACTTTTTACTAGATTTTTCTAATCCTGATATGCAAAATGAATTTCAAATTTTTTAATAGTTTTTTCATATGACTAAAATTGATATATCTTAATATACGTACGGACGGATCTTCGAAAAAAATATTTTAAAAATTAATCTTGTAAATCTGGAACGAGTCTCGTTGTCGGGAGTGGTACTTTTTACTAGATTTTTCTAATCCTGAAATGCAAGGTGAATTTCAATTTTTTTATCAATTTTATCATATGACTAAAATTGATATATCTTAACATCTGTACGGTCGGATTGTCGAAAAAAACATTTTAAAAATTAATCTTGTAAACGGAGAACTAGTCTCGTTGTCGGGAGGGGTACTTTTACTTGATTTTTCTAATCCTGACATGTAAGATGAATTTCAAAATTCTTAATAATTTTTTCATATGACTAGAATTGATATATCTTTAAATCTGTACGGTTGGTTCGTCGAAAAAATCATTTTAAAAATTAATCTTGTAAATGGTGAACGAGTCTTGCTGTGTGGAGTGGTACTTTTCACAAGATTTTTCTAATCATGACATGCAAGGTGAATTTCAAATTTTTTATTAATTTTTTAATATGACTAAAATTGATATATCTTAACATCCGTACGGTTAGATCGTCGAAAAAAATATTTTAAAATTAATCATGTAAACGGGGAACGAGTCTCGTTGTTAGAAGAGGTACTTTTACTAGATTTTTCTAATACTAACATGCAAGATGAATTTCAAATTTTTTAATTTATATTTTTTCATACGACTAAAATGGATTAAAAATTAATCTTGTAAATTAGGAACGAGTCTCGTTGTCGGGACTGGTACTTTTTACTAGATTTTTCTAATTTTGACATGCATGATGAATTTTAAATTTTTTAATAACTTTTTCATATGACTAAAATTGATATAGTTTAACATCCGTACGGTTGGATCGTCGAAAAAATCGTTTTAAAATTAATCTTGTAAATCAGGAACGAGTCTCGTTGTTGGGAGTGGTAATTTTACTATATTTTTCTAATTTTGACATGCATGATGAATTTCAAATTTTTTAATAACTTTTTCATATGACTAAAATTGATATAGTTTAACATCCGTACGGTTGGATCGTCGAAAAAATCGTTTAAAAATTAATCTTGTAAATCAGGAACGAGTCTCGTTGTTGGGAGTGGTAATTTTACTATATTTTTCTAATCCTGACATGCAAGATGAATATCAAATTTTTTAATATTTTTTTACTATGACTAAAATTGATATATCTTAATATTAGTATGGTTGCATCGTCAAATTTTTTTTTTTAAAATTAATCTTATAAATCAGGAACGAGTCTCGTTGTCGGGAGTGATACTTTTTACTATATTTTTCTAATCCTGACATGCAAGATGAATTTCAAATTTTTTAATAATTTTTTCATATGACTAAAATTGATATATCTTAACATCCGTACGGATAGATCTTCGAAAAAAATATTTTAAAAATTAATCTTGTAAATCAGGAACGAGTCTCGTTGTCGGGAATGGTAATTTTTACTAGATTTTTCTAATCCTAAAATGCAAGGTGAATTTCAATTTTTTTATTAATTTTATCATATGACTAAAATTGATATATCTTAACATCTGTACGGTCGGATCGTCGAAAAAAAAAATTTAAAAATTAATCTTGCAAACGGGGAACTAGTCTCGTTGTCGGGAGGGGTACTTTTACTAGATTTTTTAAATCCTGACATGCAAGATGAATTTCAAAATTCTTAATAATTTTTTCATATGACTAGAATTGATATATATTAACATCTGTACGGTTGGATCGTCGAAAAAATTATTTTAAAATTAATCTTGTAAATGGAGAACGAGTCTCGCTGTGTGGAGAGGTACTTTTTACCAGATTTTTCTAATCCTGACATGCAAGATGAATTTCAAATTTTTTATTAATTTTTTCATATGACTAAAATTGATATATCTTAACATCCGTACGGTTAGATCGTTGAAAAAAATATTTTTAAAATTAATATTGTAAACGGGAAACGAGTCTCGTTGTTAGTAAGGGTACTTTTACTAGATTTTTCTAATACTAACATGCAAGATGAATTTCAAATTTTTTAATTTATATTTTTTCATACGACTAAAATGGATTAAAAATTAATCTTGTAAATTAGGAACGAGTCTCGTTGTCGGGAGTGGTAATTTTTACTAGATTTTTCTAATTTTGACATGCATGATGAATTTCAAATTTTTTAATAACTTTTTCATATGACTAAAATTGATATAGTTTAACATCCGTACGGTTGGATGGTCGAAAAAATCATTTTAAAATTAATCTTGTAATTCAGGAACGAGTCTCGTTGTTGGGAGTGATTTTTCTAATCCTGACATGCAAGATGAATATCAAATTTTTTAATAATTTTTTACTATGACTATAATTGATATATCTTAACATCCGTACGGCCGGATCTTCGAAAAAAAAAATTTAAAAATTAATCTTGTAAATCTAGAACGAGTCTCGTAGTCGGGAGTGGTACTTTTTTCTAGATTTTTCTAATCCTGAAATGCAAGGTGAATTTCAATTTTTTTATTAATTTTATCATATGACTAAAATTGATATATCTTAAAATCTGTACCGTCGGATCGTCGAAAAAAAACATTTTAAAAATTAATCTTGTAAACGGGGAACTAGTCTCGTTATCAGGAGGGGTACTTTTACTAGATTTTTCTAATCCTGACATGCAAGATTAATTTCAAAATTCTTAATAATTTTTTCATATGACTAGAATAGATATATCTTAACATTAGTACGGTTGCATCGTCAAATTTTTTTTTTTTTAAATTAATCTTATAAATCAGGAACGAGTCTCGTTGTCGGGAGTGATACTTTTTACTATATTTTTCTAATCCTGACATGCAAGATGAATTTCAAATTTTTTAATAATTTTTTCATATGACTAAAATTGATATATCTTAACATCCGTACGGACAGATCTTCGAAAAAAATATTTTAAAAATTAATCTTGTAAATCTGGAACGAGTCTCGTTGTCGGGAGTGGTAATTTTTACTAGATTTTTCTAATCCTAAAATGCAAGGTGAATTTCAATTTTTTTATTAATTTTATCATATGACTAAAATTGATATATCTTAACATCTGTACGGTCGGATCGTCGAAAAAAAAATTTAAAAATTAATCTTGCAAACGGGGAACTAGTCTCGTTGTCGGGAGGGGTACTTTTACTAGATTTTTTAAATCCTGACATGCAAGATGAATTTCAAAATTCTTAATAATTTTTTCATATGACTAGAATTGATATATATTAACATCTGTACGGTTGGATCGTCGAAAAAATTATTTTAAAATTAATCTTGTAAATGGAGAACGAGTCTCGCTGTGTGGAGAGGTAATTTTTACCAGATTTTTCTAATCCTGACATGCAAGATGAATTTCAAATTTTTTATTAATTTTTTCATATGACTAAAATTGATAAATCTTAATATCCGTACCGTTAGATCGTTGAAAAAAATATTTTTAAAATTAATATTGTAAACGGGAAACGAGTCTCGTTGTTAGTAAGGGTACTTTTACTAGATTTTTCTAATACTAACATGCAAGATGAATTTCAAATTTTTTAATTTATATTTTTTCATACGACTAAAATGGATTAAAAATTAATCTTGTAAATTAGGAACGAGTCTCGTTGTCGGGAGTGGTACTTTTTACTAGATTTTTCTAATTTTGACATGCATGATGAATTTCAAATTTTTTAATAACTTTTTCATATGACTAAAATTGATACAGTTTAACATCCGTAAGGTTGGATCGTCGAAAAAATCATTTTAAAATTAATCTTGTAATTCAGGAACGAGTCTCGTTGTTGGGAGTGATTTTTCTAATCCTGACATGCAAGATGAATATCAAATTTTTTAATAATTTTTTACTATGACTATAATTGATATATCTTAACATCTGTACGGCCGGATCTTAGAAAAAAAAATTTTAAAAATTAATCTTGTAAATCTGGAACGAGTCTCGTAGTCGGGAGTGGTACTTTTTTCTAGATTTTTCTAATCCTGAAATGCAAGGTGAATTTCAATTTTTTTATTAATTTTATCATATGACTAAAATTGATATATCTTAATATCTGTACGGTCGGATCGTCGAAAAAAAACATTTTAAAAATTAATCTTGTAAACGGGGAACTAGTCTCGTTATCAGGAGGGGTACTTTTACTAGATTTTTCTAATCCTGACATGCAAGATTAATTTCAAAATTCTTAATAATTTTTTCATATGACTAGAATTGATATATCTTAACATTTGTACGGTTGGATCGTCGAAAAAATCATTTTAAAAATTAATCTTGTAAATGGTGAACGAGTCTCGTTGTGCGGAGTGGTACTTTTTACTAGATTTTTCTAATCCTAACATGCAAGATGAATTTCAAATTTTTTATTAATTTTTTCATATGACTAAAATTGATATATCTTAACATCCGTACGGTTAGATCGTCGAAAAAAATATTTTTAAAATTAATCTTGTAAATGGGGAACGAGTCTCGTTGTTAGGAGGGGTACTTTTACTAGATTTTTCTAATACTAACATGCAAGATGAATTTTAAATTTTTTAATAATTTTTTTATATGACTAAAATTGATATAGTTTAACATCTGTAGAGTTGGATCGTCGAAAAAATCATTTTGAAATTAATCTTGTAAATCAGGAACGAGTCTCGTTGTTGGGAGTGGTAATTTTACTAGATTTCTCTAATCCTCACATGCAAGATGAATTTCAAATATTTTAATAATTTTTTCATATTAATAAAATTGATATATCTTAACATCCGAATGGTTGGATCGTCAAAAAAATCTTTTTAAAAATTAATCTTATAAATCAGGAACGAGTCTCGTTGTTGGGAGTGGGACTTTTTACTATATTTTTCTAATCCTGACATACAAGATGAATTTCAAATTTTTTAATTATTTTTTCATATGACTAAAATTGATATATCTTAACATCCGTACGGTTGGATCGTCGAAATAATCATTTTAAAAATTAATCTTTTAAATCAGGAACAAGTCTCGTTGTCGGGAGTGGTACTTTTTACTAAATTTTTCTAATCCTGACATGCAAGATGAATTTCAAACTTTTTAACATGTGACTAAAATTGATATATCTTAACATCCGTACGGCTGGATTGTCGAAAAAACATTTCAAAATTAATCTTGTAAATCTTGAATGAGTCTCTTTGTCGGGAGTGATACTTTTTACTAGAGTTTTCTAAGCGTGACATGTTAGGTGAATTTTAATTTTTTTATTAATTTTTTTATATGACTAAAATTGATATATCTTAACATCCGTACGGTCAGATCGTCGAAAAAAACATTTTAAAAATTAATCTTGTAAATGGGGAACAAGTCTCGTTGTCGGGAGTGGTACTTTTTACTAGATTTTTCTAATCCTCACATGCAAGATGAATTTCAAAATTCTTAATAATTTTTTCATATGACTAGAATTGATATATATTAACATCCGTACCGTTGGATCGTCGAAAAAATCATTTTAAAAATCAATCTTATAAATCAGGAACGAGTCTCGTTGTCGGGAGTGGTACTTTTTATTAGATTTTTCTAATCATGACATGCAAAATGAATTTCAAATATTTTAATTATTTTTTCATATGAGTAAAATTGATATATCTTAATATCCGTACGGTTGTATCCTCGAAAAAATATTTTTTAAAATTAATCTTATAAATCACGAACGAGTCTCGTTGTCGGGAGTGATACTTTTTACTAGATTTTTCTAATCCTCACATGCAAGATGAATTTCAAATATTTTAATAATTTTTTCGTATGACTAAAATTGATATAGTTTAACATCCGTACAGTTGGATCGTCGAAAAAACCATTTTGAAATTAATCTTGTAAATCAGGAACGACTCTCGTTGTTGGGAGTGGTAATTTTACTAGATTTTTCTAATCCTGACATGCAAGATGAATTTCAAATATTTTAATAATTTTTTCATATGACTAAAATTGATATATCTGAACATCCGAACGGTTGGATCCTCAAAAAAATCTTTTTAAAAATTAATCTTATAAATCAGGAACGAGTCTCGTTGTCGGGAGTGGGACTTTTTACTAGATTTTTCTAATTTTGACATGCATGATGAATTTCAAATTTTTTAATAACTTTTTCATATGACTAAAATTGATACAGTTTAACATCCGTACGGTTGGATCGTCGAAAAAATCATTTTAAAATTAATCTTGTAATTCAGGAACGAGTCTCGTTGTTGGGAGTGATTTTTCTAATCCTGACATGCAAGATGAATATCAAATTTTTTAATAATTTTTTACTATGACTATAATTGATATATCTTAACATCTGTACGGCCGGATCTTCGAAAAAAAAATTTAAAAAATTAATCTTGTAAATCTGGAACGAGTCTCGTAGTCGGGAGTGGTACTTTTTTCTAGATTTTTCTAATCCTGAAATGCAAGGTGAATTTCAATTTTTTTATTAATTTTATCATATGACTAAAATTGATATATCTTAATATCTGTACGGTCGGATCGTCGAAAAAAAACATTTTAAAAATTAATCTTGTAAACGGGGAACTAGTCTCGTTATCAGGAGGGGTACTTTTACTAGATTTTTCTAATCCTGACATGCAAGATTAATTTCAAAATTCTTAATAATTTTTTCATATGACTAGAATTGATATATCTTAACATTTGTACGGTTGGATCGTCGAAAAAATCATTTTAAAAATTAATCTTGTAAATGGTGAACGAGTCTCGTTGTGCGGAGTGGTACTTTTTACTAGATTTTTCTAATCCTGACATGCAAGATGAATTTCAAATTTTTTATTAATTTTTTCATATGACTAAAATTGATATATCTTAACATCCGTACGGTTAGATCGTCGAAAAAAATATTTTTAAAATTAATCTTGTAAACGGGGAACGAGTCTCGTTGTTAGGAGGGGTACTTTTACTAGATTTTTCTAATACTAACATGCAAGATGAATTTTAAATTTTTTCATACTACTAAAATGGATTAAAAATTAATCTTGTAAATTAGGAACGAGTCTCGTTGTCGGGAGTGGTACTTTTTACTAGATTTTTCTAATCCTCACATGCAAGATGAATTTCAAATTTTTTAATAATTTTTTCATATGACTAAAATTGATATAGTTTAACATCTGTAGAGTTGGATCGTCGAAAAAATCATTTTGAAATTAATCTTGTAAATCAGGAACGAGTCTCGTTGTTGGGAGTGGTAATTTTACTAGATTTTTCTAATCCTGACATGCAAGATGAATTTCAAATATTTTAATAATTTTTTCATATGACTAAAATTGATATATCTTAACATCCGAATGGTTGGATCGTCAAAAAAATCTTTTTAAAAATTAATCTTATAAATCAGGAACGAGTCTCGTTGTTGGGAGTGGGACTTTTTACTATATTTTTCTAATCCTGACATACAAGATGAATTTCAAATTTTTTAATTATTTTTTCATATGACTAAAATTGATATATCTTAACATCCGTACGGTTGGATCGTCGAAATAATCATTTTAAAAATTAATCTTTTAAATCAGGAACAAGTCTCGTTGTCGGGAGTGGTACTTTTTACTAGATTTTTCTAATCCTGACATGCAAGATGAATTTCAAACTTTTTAACATGTGACTAAAATTGATATATCTTAACATCCGTACGGCTGGATTGTCGAAAAAACATTTCAAAACTAATCTTGTAAATCTTGAATGAGTCTCTTTGTCGGGAGTGATACTTTTTACTAGAGTTTTCTAAGCGTGACATGTTAGGTGAATTTTAATTTTTTTATTAATTTTTTTATATGACTAAAATTGATATATCTTAACATCCGTACGGTCAGATCGTCGAAAAAAACATTTTAAAAATTAATCTTGTAAATGGGGAACAAGTCTCGTTGTCGGGAGTGGTACTTTTTACTAGATTTTTCTAATCCTCACATGCAAGATGAATTTCAAAATTCTTAATAATTTTTTCATATGACTAGAATTGATATATATTAACATCCGTACCGTTGGATCGTCGAAAAAATCATTTTAAAAATCAATCTTATAAATCAGGAACGAGTCTCGTTGTCGGGAGTGGTACTTTTTACTAGATTTTTCTAATCATGACATGCAAAATGAATTTCAAATATTTTAATTATTTTTTCATATGAGTAAAATTGATATATCTTAATATCCGTACGGTTGTATCGTCGAAAAAAATATTTTTTAAAATTAATCTTATAAATCACGAACGAGTCTCGTTGTCGGGAGTGATACTTTTTACTAGATTTTTCTAATCCTCACATGCAAGATGAATTTCAAATATTTTAATAATTTTTTCGTATGACTAAAATTGATATAGTTTAACATCCGTACAGTTGGATCGTCGAAAAAACCATTTTGAAATTAATCTTGTAAATCAGGAACGACTCTCGTTGTTGGGAGTGGTAATTTTACTAGATTTTTCTAATCCTGACATGCAAGATGAATTTCAAATATTTTAATAATTTTTTCATATGACTAAAATTGATATATCTGAACATCCGAACGGTTGGATCCTCAAAAAAATCTTTTTAAAAATTAATCTTATAAATCAGGAACGAGTCTCGTTGTCGGGAGTGGGACTTTTTACTAGATTTTTCTAATCTTGACATACAGGATGAATTTCAAATTTTTTAATTATTTTTTCATATGACTAAAATTGATATATCTTAACATCCGTACGGTTGGATCGTCAAAATATTCATTTTAAAAATTAATCTTTTAAATCAGGAACAAGTCTCGTTGTCGGGAGTGGTACTTTTTACTAGATTTTTCTAATCCTGACATGCAAGATGAATTTCAAACTTTTTAACATGTGACTAAAATTGATATATCTTAACATCCGTACGGCTGGATTGTCGAAAAAACATTTCAAAATTAATCTTATAAATCTGGAATGAGTCTCTTTGTCGGGAGTGATACTTTTTACTAGATTTTTCTAAGCGTGACATGTTAGGTGAATTTTAATTTTTTTATTAATTTTTTTATATGACTAAAATTGATATATCTTAACATCCGTACGGTCAGATTATCGAAAAAAACATTTTAAAAATTAATCTTGTAAATGGGGAACAAGTCTCGTTGTCGGGAGTGGTACTTTTTACTAGATTTTTCTAATCCTCACATGCAAGATGAATTTTAAAATTCTTAATAATTTTTTCATATGACTAGAATTGATATATATTAACATCCGTACCGTTGGATCGTCGAAAAAATCATTTTAAAAATCAATCTTATAAATCAGGAACGAGTCTCGTTGTCGGGAGTGGTACTTTTTACTAGATTTTTCTAATCATGACATGCAAAATGAATTTCAAATATTTTAATTATTTTTTCATATGAGTAAAATTGATATATCTTAATATCCGTACGGTTGTATCGTCGAAAAAATATTTTTTAAAATTAATCTTATAAATCAGGAACGAGTCTCGTTGTCGGGAGTGATACTTTTTACTAGATTTTTCTAATCCTCACATGCAAGATGAATTTCAAATATTTTAATAATTTTTTCGTATGACTAAAATTGATATAGTTTAACATCCGTACAGTTGGATCATCGAAAAAACCATTTTGAAATTAATCTTGTAAATCAGGAACGACTCTCGTTGTTGGGAGTGGTAATTTTACTAGATTTTTCTAATCCTGACATGCAAGATGAATTTCAAATATTTTAATAATTTTTTCATATGACTAAAATTGATATATCTGAACATCCGAACGGTTGGATCATCAAAAAAATCTTTTTAAAAATTAATCTTATAAATCAGGAACGAGTCTCGTTGTCGGGAGTGGGACTTTTTACTAGATTTTTCTAATCTTGACATACAAGATGAATTTCAAATTTTTTAATTATTTTTTCATATGACTAAAATTGATATATCTTAACATCCGTACGGTTGGATCGTCGAAATAATCATTTTAAAAATTAATCTTTTAAATCAGGAACAAGTCTCGTTGTCGGGAGTGGTACTTTTTACTAGATTTTTCTAATCCTGACATGCAAGATGAATTTCAAACTTTTTAACATGTGACTAAAATTGATATATCTTAACATCCGTACGGCTGGATTGTCGAAAAAACATTTCAAAATTAATCTTATAAATCTGGAATGAGTCTCTTTGTCGGGAGTGATACTTTTTACTAGATTTTTATAAGCGTGACATGTTAGGTGAATTTTAATTTTTTTATTAATTTTTTTATATGACTAAAATTGATATATCTTAACATCCGTACGGTCAGATTGTCGAAAAAAACATTTTAAAAATTAATCTTGTAAATGGGGAACAAGTCTCGTTGTCGGGAGTGGTACTTTTTACTAGATTTTTCTAATCCTCACATGCAAGATGAATTTTAAAATTCTTAATAATTTTTTCATATGACTAGAATTGATATATATTAACATCCGTACCGTTGGATCGTCGAAAAAATCATTTTAAAAATCAATCTTATAAATCAGGAACGAGTCTCGTTGTCGGGAGTGGTACTTTTTACTAGATTTTTCTAATCATGACATGCACAATGAATTTCAAATATTTTAATTATTTTTTCATATGAGTAAAATTGATATATCTTAATATCCGTACGGTTGTATCGTCGAAAAAATATTTTTTAAAATTAATCTTATAAATCAGGAACGAGTCTCGTTGTCGGGAATGATACTTTTTACTAGATTTTTCTAATCCTCACATGCAAGATGAATTTCAAATATTTTAATAATTTTTTCGTATGACTAAAATTGATATAGTTTAACATCCGTACAGTTGGATCATCGAAAAAACCATTTTGAAATTAATCTTGTAAATCAGGAACGACTCTCGTTGTTGGGAGTGGTAATTTTACTAGATTTTTCTAATCCTGACATGCAAGATGAATTTCAAATATTTTAATAATTTTTTCATATGACTAAAATTGATATATCTGAACATCCGAACGGTTGGATCGTCAAAAAAATCTTTTTAAAAATTAATCTTATAAATCAGGAACGAGTCTCGTTGTCGTGAGTTGGACTTTTTACTAGATTTTTCTAATCTTGACATACAAGATGAATTTCAAATTTTTTAATTATTTTTTCATATGACTAAAATTGATATATCTTAACATCTGTACGGTTGGATCGTCGAAATAATCATTTTAAAAATTAATCTTTTAAATCAGGAACAAGTCTCGTTGTCGGGAGTGGTACTTTTTACTAGATTTTTCTAATCCTGACATGCAAGATGAATTTCAAACTTTTTAACATGTGACTAAAATTGATATATCTTAACATCCGTACGGCTGGATTGTCGAAAAAACATTTCAAAATTAATCTTATAAATCTGGAATGAGTCTCTTTGTCGGGAGTGCTACTTTTTACTAGATTTTTCTAAGCGTGACATGTTAGGTGAATTTTAATTTTTTTATTAATTTTTTTATATGACTAAAATTGATATATCTTAACATCCGTATGGTCAGATCGTCGAAAAAAACATTTTAAAAATTAATCTTGTAAATGGGGAACAAGTCTCGTTGTCGGGAGTGGTACTTTTTACTAGATTTTTCTAATCCTCACATGCAAGATGAATTTCAAAATTCTTAATAATTTTTTCATATGACTAGAATTGATATATATTAACATCTATACCGTTGGATCGTCGAAAAAATCATTTTAAAAATCAATCTTATAAATCAGGAACGAGTCTCGTTGTTGGGAGTGGTACTTTTTACTAGATTTTTCTAATCATGACATGCAAAATGAATTTCAAATATTTTAATTATTTTTTCATATGACTAAAATTGATATATCTTAATATCCGTACGGTTGTATCGTCGAAAAAATATTTTTAAAAATTAATCTTATAAATCAGGAACGAGTCTCGTTGTCGGGAGTGATACTTTTTACTAGATTTTTCTAATCCTGACATGCAAGATAAATTTCAAATATTTTAATAATTTTTTCGTATGACTAAAATTGATATATCATAACATCTGTATGGTTGGATCATCGAAAAAATCTTTTTTAAAAATCAATCTTATAAATCAGGAACGAGTCTCGTTGTCGGGAGCGGTACTTTTTACTAGATTTTTTTAATCCTCACATGCAAGATGAATTTCAAAATTCTTAATAATTTTTTCATATGACTAAAATTGATATATATTAACATCTGTATGGTGGGATCATCGAAAAAATCATTTTAAAAATCAATCTTATAAATCAGGAACGAGTCTCGTTGTCGGGAGTGGTACTTTTTACTAGATTTTTCTAATTATGACATGCAAGATGAATTTCAAATATTTTAATTATTTTTTCATATGACTAAAATTGATATATCTTAATATCCGTACGGTTGTATCGTCGAAAAAATATTTTTAAAAATTAATCTTATAAATCAGGAACGAGTCTCGTTGTCGGGAGTGATACTTTTTACTAGATTTTTCTAATCCTGACATGCAAGATAAATTTCAAATATTTTAATAATTTTTTTGTATGACTAAAATTGATATATCATAACATCTGTGTGGTTGGATCATCGAATAAATCTTTTTTAAAAATCAATCTTATAAATCAGGAACGAGTTTCGTTGTCGGGAGCGGTACTTTTTACTAGATTTTTCTAATCCTGACATGCATGATGAATTTCAAATTTTTTAATAATTTTTTCATGTGACTAAAATTGATATATCTTAACATCCGTATGGCTCGATCGTCGAAAGAACATTTCAAAATTAATCTTGTCAATCTGGAATGAGTCTCTTTCTCGGGAGTGATACTTTTTACTAGATTTTTCTAACCATGACATGTAAGGTGAATTTTAATTTTTTTATTATTTTTTTCATATGACTGAAATTGATATATCTTAACATCCGTACGGTTATATCATCGAAAAAAATATTTTTAAAATGAATCTTGTAAACGGGGAACGAGTCTCGTTGTTAGGAGGTGTACTTTTACTAGATTTTTCTAATACTAACATGCAAGATGAATTTCAAATTTTTTAATTTATATTTTTTCATACTACTAAAATGGATTAAAAATTAATCTTGTAAATGGTGAACGAGTCTCGCTGTGTGGAGTGGTACTTTTTACTAGATTTTTGTAATCCTGACATGCAAGATGAATTTCAAATTTTTTATTAATTTTTTCATATGACTAAAATTGATATATCTTAACATCCGTACGGTTAGATCGTCGAAAAAAATATTTTTAAAATTAATCTGGTAAACGGGGAACGAGTCTCGTTGTTAGGAGGGGTACTTTTACTAGATTTTTCTAATACTAACATGCAAGATGAATTTCAAATTTTTTAATTTATATTTTTTCATACTACTAAAATGGATTAAAAATTAATCTTGTAAATTAGGAACGAGTCTCGTTGTCGGGAGTGGTACTCTTTACTAGATTTTTCTGATCCTGACATGCAAGATGAATTTTAAATTTTATAATAATTTTTTCATATGACTAAAATTCATATAGTTTAACATCCGTACAGTTGGATCGTCGAAAAAAATCATTTTGAAATTAATCTTGTAAATCAGAAACGAGTCTCGTTGTTGGGAGTGGTAATTTTACTAGATTTTTCTAATACTGACATGCAAGATGAATTTCAAATATTTTAATAATTTTTTCATATGACTAAAATTGATATATCTTAACATCCGTACGGTTGGATCGTCAAAAAAAATCTTTTTAAAAATTAATCTTATAAATCATGAACGAGTCTCGTTGTTGGGAGTTGGACTTTTTTACTAGATTTTTCTAATCGTGACATGTAAGGTGAATTTTAATTTTTTTATTAATTTTTTTGTATGACTAAAATTGATATATCTTAACATCTGTACGGTCAGATCGTTGAAAAAAACATTTTAAAAATTAATCTTGTAAATGGGGAACGAGTCTCGTTGTCGGGAGTGGTACTTTTTACTAGATTTTTCTAATCCTCACATGCAAGCTGAATTTCAAAATTCTTAATAATTTTTTCATATGACTAGAATTGATATATGGTAACATCCGTACGGTTGGATCGTCAAAAAAATCATTTTAAAAATCAATCTTATAAATCTAGAACGAGTCTCGTTGTCAGGAGTGGTACTTTTTACTAGATTTTTCTAATCATGACATGCAAAATGAATTTCAAATATTTTAATTATTTTTTCATATGACTAAAATTGATATATCTTAATATCCGTATGGTTGTATCGTCGAAAAAATATTTTTAAAAATTAATCTTATAAATCAGGAACGAGTCTCGTTGTCGGGAGTGATACTTTTTACTAGATTTTCCTAATCCTCACATGCAAGATAAATTTCAAATATTTTAATAATTTTTTCATATGACTAAAATTGATATATCTTAACATCTGTATGGTTGGATCATCGAAAAAATCTTTTTAAAAATCAATTTATAAATCAGGAACGAGTCTCATTGTCGGGAGCGGTACTTTTTACTAGATTTTTCTAATCCTGACATGCAAGAAGAATTTCAAATTTTTTAATAATTTTTTCATGTGACTAAAATTGATATATCTTAACATCCGTACGGCTCGATCGTCGAAAAAACATTTCAAAATTAATCTTGTAAATCTGGAAGGAGTCTCTTTGTCGGGAGTGATACTTTTTAATAGATTTTTCTAACCGTGACATGTAAGGTGAATTTTAATTTTTTTATTAATTTTTTAATATGACTAAAATTGATATATCTTAACATCCGTACGGTCAGATCGTTGAAAAATACATTTTAAAAATTAATCTTATAAATGGGGAACGAGTCTCGTTGTCGGGAGTGGTACTTTTTACTATATTTTTCTAATCCTGACATACATGATGAATTTCAATAATTTTATTAATTTTTTCATATGACTAAAATTGTTATATCTTAACATCGGTACGGTTAGATCGTCGAAAAAATCATTTTAAAAATTAATCTTGTAAATAAGGAACGAGTCTCGTTGTCGGGAGTGGTACTTTTTACTAGATTTTTTAATCCTGAAATGCAAGATGAATTTCAAATTTTTTATTAATTTTTTCATGTGACTAAAATTGATATATCTTAACATCCGTACGGGTCGATCGTCGAAAAAACATTTCAAAATTAATCTTGTAAATCTGGAAGGAGTCTCTTTGTCGGGAGTGATACTTTTTAATAGATTTTTCTAACCGTGACATGTAAGGTGAATTTTAATTTTTTTATTAATTTTTTAATATGACTAAAATTGATATATCTTAACATCCGTACGGTCAGATCGTTGAAAAATACATTTTAAAAATTAATCTTGTAAATGGGGAACGAGTCTCGTTGTCGGGAGTGGTACTTTTTACTATATTTTTCTAATCCTGACATACATGATGAATTTCAATAATTTTATTAATTTTTTCATATGACTAAAATTGTTATATCTTAACATCGGTATGGTTAGATCGTCAAAAAAATCATTTTAAAAATTAATCTTGTAAATAAGGAACGAGTCTCGTTGTCGGGAGTGGTACTTTTTACTAGATTTTTTTAATCCTGAAATGCAAGATGAATTTCAAATTTTTTATTAATTTTTTCATGTGACTAAAATTGATATATCTTAACATACGTACGGCTGGATCGTCGAAAAAACATTTCAAAATTAATCTTGTAAATCTGGAATGAGTCTCTTTGTCGGGAGTGATACTTTTTACTAGATTTTTCTAACCGTGACATGTAAGGTGAATTTTAATTTTTTTATTAATTTTTTCATATGACTAAAATTGATATATCTTAACATCCGTACGGTCAGATCGGCGAAAAAAACATTTTAAAAATTAATCTTGTAAATGGGGAACGAGTCTCGTTGTCGGGCGTGGTACTTTTTACTAGATTTTTTTAATCTTGAAATGCAAGATGAATTTCAAATTTTTTATTAATTTTTTCATGTGACTAAAATTGATATATCTTAACATCCGTACGGCTCGATCGTCGAAAAAACATTTCAAAATTAATCTTGTAAATCTGGAAGGAGTCTCTTTGTCGGGAGTGATACTTTTTAATAGATTTTTCTAACCGTGACATGTAAGGTGAATTTTAATTTTTTTATTAATTTTTTAATATGACTAAAATTGATATATCTTAACATCCGTACGGTCAGATCGTTGAAAAATACATTTTAAAAATTAATCTTGTAAATGGGGAACGAGTCTCGTTGTCGGGTGTGGTACTTTTTACTATATTTTTCTAATCCTGACATACATGATGAATTTCAATAATTTTATTAATTTTTTCATATGACTAAAATTGTTATATCTTAACATCGGTACGGTTAGATCGTCAAAAAAATCATTTTAAAAATTAATCTTGTAAATAAGGAACGAGTCTCGTTGTCGGGAGTGGTACTTTTTACTAGATTTTTTTAATCCTGAAATGCAAGATGAATTTCAAATTTTTTATTAATTTTTTCATGTGACTAAAATTGATATATCTTAACATACGTACGGCTGGATCGTCGAAAAAACATTTCAAAATTAATCTTGTAAATCTGGAATGAGTCTCTTTGTCGGGAGTGATACTTTTTACTAGATTTTTCTAACCGTGACATGTAAGGTGAATTTTAATTTTTTTATTAATTTTTTCATATGACTAAAATTGATATATCTTAACATCCGTACGGTCAGATCGGCGAAAAAAACATTTTAAAAATTAATCTTGTAAATGGGGAACGAGTCTCGTTGTCGGGAGTGGTACTTTTTACTAGATTTTTCTAATCCTGACATGCAAGATGAATTTCAAAATTCTTAATAATTTTTTCATATGACTAGAATTGATATATTAACATCCGTACGGTTGGATCATCAAAAAAATCATTTTAAAAATTAATCTTATAAATCAGGATCGAGTCTCGTTGTCGGGAGTGGTACTTTTTACTAGATTTTTCTAATCATGACATGCAAGATGAATTTCAAATATTTTAATTATTTTTTCATATGACGAAAATTGATATATCTTAACATCCGTATGGTTGGATCTTCAAAAAAATATTTTTAAAAATTAATCTTATAAATCAGAAACGAGTCTCGTTGTCGGGAGTGATACTTTTTACTAGATTTTTCTAATCCTGACATGCAAGATGAATTTCAAATATTTTAATAATTTTTTCGTATGACTAAAATTGATATATCTTAACATCTGTATGGTTGGATCATCGAAAAAATCTTTTTAAAAATCAATTTATAAATCAGGAACGAGTCTCATTGTCGGGAGCGGTACTTTTTACTAGATTTTTCTAATCCTGACATGCAAGAAGAATTTCAAATTTTTTAATAATTTTTTCATGTGACTAAAATTGATATATCTTAACATCCGTACGGCTCGATCGTCGAAAAAACATTTCAAAATTAATCTTGTAAATCTGGAAGGAGTCTCTTTGTCGGGAGTGATACTTTTTAATAGATTTTTCTAACCGTGACATGTAAGGTGAATTTTAATTTTTTTATTAATTTTTTAATATGACTAAAATTGATATATCTTAACATCCGTACGGTCAGATCGTTGAAAAATACATTTTAAAAATTAATCTTATAAATGGGGAACGACTCTCGTTGTCGGGAGTGGTACTTTTTACTATATTTTTCTAATCCTGACATACATGATGAATTTCAATAATTTTATTAATTTTTTCATATGACTAAAATTGTTATATCTTAACATCGGTACGGTTAGATCGTCGAAAAAATCATTTTAAAAATTAATCTTGTAAATAAGGAACGAGTCTCGTTGTCGGGAGTGGTACTTTTTACTAGATTTTTTTAATCTTGAAATGCAAGATGAGTTTCAAATTTTTTATTAATTTTTTCATGTGACTAAAATTGATATATCTTAACATCCGTACGGCTCGATCGTCGAAAAAAGATTTCAAAATTAATCTTGTAAATCTGGAAGGAGTCTCTTTGTCGGGAGTGATACTTTTTAATAGATTTTTCTAACCGTGACATGTAAGGTGAATTTTAATTTTTTTATTAATTTTTTAATATGACTAAAATTGATATATCTTAACATCCGTACGGTCTGATCGTTGAAAAATACATTTTAAAAATTAATCTTGTAAATGGGGAACGAGTCTCGTTGTCGGGAGTGGTACTTTTTACTATATTTTTCTAATCCTGACATACATGATGAATTTCAATAATTTTATTAATTTTTTCATATGACTAAAATTGTTATATCTTAACATCGGTACGGTTAGATCGTCGAAAAAATCATTTTAAAAATTAATCTTGTAAATAAGGAACGAGTCTCGTTGTCGGGAGTGGTACTTTTTACTAGATTTTTTTAATCCTGAAATGCAAGATGAATTTCAAATTTTTTATTAATTTTTTCATGTGACTAAAATTGATTTATCTTAACATACGTACGGCTGGATCGTCGAAAAAACATTTCAAAATTAATCTTGTAAATCTGGAATGAGTCTCTTTGTCGGGAGTGATACTTTTTACTAGATTTTTCTAACCGTGACATGTAAGGTGAATTTTAATTTTTTTATTAATTTTTTCATATGACTAAAATTGATATATCTTAACATCCGTACGGTCAGATCGGCGAAAAAAACATTTTAAAAATTAATCTTGTAAATGGGGAACGAGTCTCGTTGTCGGGAGTGGTACTTTTTACTATATTTTTCTAATCCTGACATGCAAGATGAATTTCAAAATTCTTAATAATTTTTTCATATGACTAGAATTGATATATATTAACATCCGTACGGTTGGATCATCAAAAAAATCATTTTAAAAATTAATCTTATAAATCAGGATCGAGTCTCGTTGTCGGGAGTGGTACTTTTTACTAGATTTTTCTAATCATGACATGCAAGATGAATTTCAAATATTTTAATTATTTTTTCATATGACGAAAATTGATATATCTTAACATCCGTATGGTTGGATCTTCAAAAAAATATTTTTAAAAATTAATCTTATAAATCAGAAACGAGTCTCGTTGTCGGGAGTGATACTTTTTACTAGATTTTTCTAATCCTGACATGCAAGATGAATTTCAAATATTTTAATAATTTTTTCGTATGACTAAAATTGATATATCTTAACATCTGTATGGTTGGATCATCGAAAAAATCTTTTTAAAAATTTATCTTATAAATCAGGAACGAGTCTCGTTGTCGGGAGCTGTACTTTTTACTAGATTTTTCTAATCCTGACATGCAAGATGAATTTCAAATTTTTTAATAATTTTTTCATTTGACTAAAATTGATATATCTTAACATCCGTATGGCTGGATTGTCGAAAAAATATTTCAAAATTAATCTTGTAAATCTGGAATGAGTCTCTTTGTCGGAAGTGATACTTTTTACTAGATTTTTCTAACCGTGACATGTAAGGTGAATTTTAATTTTTTTATTAATTTTTTCATATGACTAAAATTGATATATCTTAACATCCGTACGGTTAGATCGTCAAAAAATACATTTTAAAAATTAATCTTGTAAATGGGGAACGAGTCTCGTTGTCGGGAGTGGTACTTTTTACTATATTTTTCTAATCCTGACATACATGATGAATTTCAATAATTTTATTAATTTTTTCATATGACTAAAATTGTTATATCTTAACATCGGTACGGTTAGATCGTCGAAAAAATCATTTTAAAAATTAATCTTGTAAATAAGGAACGAGTCTCGTTGTCGGGAGTGGTACTTTTTACTAGATTTTTTTAATCCTGACATGCAAGATGAATTTCAAATTTTTTATTAATTTTTTCATGTGACTAAAATTTATATATCTTAACATCCGTATGGCTGGATCGTCGAAAAAACATTTCAAAATTAATCTTGTAAATCTGGAATGAGTCTCTTTGTCGGGAGTGATACTTTTTACTAGATTTTTCTAACCGTGACATGTAAGGTGAATTTTAATTTTTTTATTAATTTTTTCATATGAGTAAAATTGATATATCTTAACATCCGTACGGTCAGATCGGCGAAAAAAACATTTTAAAAATTAATCTTGTAAATAGGGAACGAGTCTCGTTGTCGGGAGTGGTACTTTTTACTAGATCTTTCTAATCCTGACATGCAAGATGAATTTCAAAATTCTTAATAATTTTTTCATATGACTAGAATTGATATATATTAACATCCGTACGGTTGAATCATCAAAAAAATCATTTTAAAAATTAATCTTATAAATCAGGATCGAGTCTCGTTGTCGGGAGTGGTACTTTTTACTAGATTTTTCTAATCATGACATGCAAGATGAATTTCAAATATTTTAATTATTTTTTCATATGACGAAAATTGATATATCTTAACATCCGTATGGTTGGATCTTCAAAAAAATATTTTTAAAAATTAATCTTATAAATCAGAAACGAGTCTCGTTGTCGGGAGTGATACTTTTTACTAGATTTTTCTAATCCTGACATGCAAGATGAATTTCAAATATTTTAATAATTTTTTCGTATGACTAAAATTGATATATCTTAACATCTGTATGGTTGGATCATCGAAAAAATCTTTTTAAAAATTTATCTTATAAATCAGGAACGAGTCTCGTTGTCGGGAGCTGTACTTTTTACTAGATTTTTCTAATCCTGACATGCAAGATGAATTTCAAATTTTTTAATAATTTTTTCATTTGACTAAAATTGATATATCTTAACATCCGTATGGCTGGATTGTCGAAAAAATATTTCAAAATTAATCTTGTAAATCTGGAATGAGTCTCTTTGTCGGAAGTGATACTTTTTACTAGATTTTTCTAACCGTGACATGTAAGGTGAATTTTAATTTTTTTATTAATTTTTTCATATGACTAAAATTGATATATCTTAACATCCGTACGGTTAGATCGTCAAAAAATACATTTTAAAAATTAATCTTGTAAATGGGGAACGAGTCTCGTTGTCGGGAGTGGTACTTTTTACTATATTTTTCTAATCCTGACATACATGATGAATTTCAATAATTTTATTAATTTTTTCATATGACTAAAATTGTTATATCTTAACATCGGTACGGTTAGATCGTCGAAAAAATCATTTTAAAAATTAATCTTGTAAATAAGGAACGAGTCTCGTTGTCGGGAGTGGTACTTTTTACTAGATTTTTTTAATCCTGACATGCAAGATGAATTTCAAATTTTTTATTAATTTTTTCATGTGACTAAAATTTATATATCTTAACATCCGTATGGCTGGATCGTCGAAAAAACATTTCAAAATTAATCTTGTAAATCTGGAATGAGTCTCTTTGTCGGGAGTGATACTTTTTACTAGATTTTTCTAACCGTGACATGTAAGGTGAATTTTAATTTTTTTATTAATTTTTTCATATGAGTAAAATTGATATATCTTAACATCCGTACGGTCAGATCGGCGAAAAAAAACATTTTAAAAATTAATCTTGTAAATAGGGAACGAGTCTCGTTGTCGGGAGTGGTACTTTTTACTAGATCTTTCTAATCCTGACATGCAAGATGAATTTCAAAATTCTTAATAATTTTTTCATATGACTAGAATTGATATATATTAACATCCGTACGGTTGAATCATCAAAAAAATCATTTTAAAAATTAATCTTATAAATCAGGATCGAGTCTCGTTGTCGGGAGTGGTACTTTTTACTAGATTTTTCTAATCATGACATGCAAGATGAATTTCAAATATTTTAATTATTTTTTCATATGACGAAAATTGATATATCTTAACATCCGTATGGTTGGATCTTCAAAAAAATATTTTTAAAAATTAATCTTATAAATCAGAAATGAGTCTCGTTGTCGGGAGTGATACTTTTTACTAGATTTTTCTAATCCTGACATGCAAGATGAATTTCAAATATTTTAATAATTTTTTCGTATGACTAAAATTGATATATCTTAACATCTGTATGGTTGGATCATCGAAAAAATCTTTTTAAAAATTTATCTTATAAATCAAGAACGAGTCTCGTTGTCGGGAGCTGTACTTTTTACTAGATTTTTCTAATCCTGACATGCAAGATGAATTTCAAATTTTTTAATAATTTTTTCATTTGACTAAAATTGATATATCTTAACATCCGTATGGCTGGATTGTCGAAAAAATATTTCAAAATTAATCTTGTAAATCAGGAATGAGTCTCTTTGTCGGAAGTGATACTTTTTACTAGATTTTTCTAACCGTGACATGTAAGGTGAATTTTAATTTTTTTATTAATTTTTTCATATGACTAAAATTGATATATCTTAACATCCGTACGGTTAGATCGTCGAAAAATACCTTTTAAAAATTAATCTTGTAAATGGGGAACGAGTCTCGTTGTCGGGAGTGGTACTTTTTACTATATTTTTCTAATCCTGACATACATGATGAATTTCAATAATTTTATTAATTTTTTCATATGACTAAAATTGTTATATCTTAACATCGGTACGGTTAGATCGTCGAAAAAATCATTTTAAAAATTAATCTTGTAAATAAGGAACGAGTCTCGTTGTCGGGAGTGGTACTTTTTACTATATTTTTTTAATCCTGACATGCAAGATGAATTTCAAATTTTTTATTAATTTTTTCATGTGACTAAAATTTATATATCTTAATATCCGTATGGCTGGATCGTCGAAAAAACATTTCAAAATTAATCTTGTAAATCTGGAATGAGTCTCTTTGTCGGGAGTGATACTTTTTACTAGATTTTTCTAACCGTGACATGTAAGGTGAATTTTAATTTTTTTATTAATTTTTTCATATGAGTAAAATTGATATATCTTAACATCCGTACGGTCAGATCGGCGAAAAAAACATTTTAAAAATTAATCTTGTAAATAGGGAACGAGTCTCGTTGTCGGGAGTGGTACTTTTTACTAGATCTTTCTAATCCTGACATGCAAGATGAATTTCAAAATTCTTAATAATTTTTTCATATGACTAGAATTGATATATATTAACATCCGTACGGTTGAATCATCAAAAAAATCATTTTAAAAATTAATCTTATAAATCAGGATCGAGTCTCGTTGTCGGGAATGGTACTTTTTACTAGATTTTTGTAATCATGACATGCAAGATGAATTTCAAATATTTTAATTATTTTTTCATATGACGAAAATTGATATATCTTAACATCCGTATGGTTGGATCTTCAAAAAAATATTTTTAAAAATTAATCTTATAAATCTGAAATGAGTCTCGTTGTCGGGAGTGATACTTTTTACTAGATTTTTCTAATCCTGACATGCAAGATGAATTTCAAATATTTTAATAATTTTTTCATATGAGTAAAATTGATATATCTTAACATCTGTATGGTTGGATCATCGAAAAAATCTTTTTAAAAATTTATCTTATAAATCAAGAACGAGTCTCGTTGTCGGGAGCTGTACTTTTTACTAGATTTTTCTAATCCTGACATGCAAGATGAATTTCAAATTTTTTAATAATTTTTTCATTTGACTAAAATTGATATATCTTAACATCCGTATGGCTGGATTGTCGAAAAAATATTTCAAAATTAATCTTGTAAATCAGGAATGAGTCTCTTTGTCGGAAGTGATACTTTTTACTAGATTTTTCTAACCGTGACATGTAAGGTGAATTTTAATTTTTTTATTAATTTTTTCATATGACTAAAATTGATATATCTTAACATCCGTACGGTTAGATCGTCGAAAAATACCTTTTAAAAATTAATCTTGTAAATGGGGAACGAGTCTCGTTGTCGGGAGTGGTACTTTTTACTATATTTTTCTAATCCTGACATACATGATGAATTTCAATAATTTTATTAATTTTTTCATATGACTAAAATTGTTATATCTTAACATCGGTACGGTTAGATCGTCGAAAAAATCATTTTAAAAATTAATCTTGTAAATAAGGAACGAGTCTCGTTGTCGGGAGTGGTACTTTTTACTAGATTTTTTTAATCCTGACATGCAAGATGAATTTCAAATTTTTTATTAATTTTTTCATGTGACTAAAATTGATATATCTTAACATCCGTACGGCTGAATCCTCGAAAAAACATTTCAAAATTAATCTTGTAAATCTGGAATTAGTCTCTTTGTCGGGAGTGATACTTTTTACTAGATTTTTCTAACCGTGACATGTAAGGTGAATTTTAATTTTTTTATTAATTTTTTCATATGACTAAAATTGATATATCTTAACATCCGTACGGTCAGATCGGCGAAAAAAACATTTTAAAAATTAATCTTGTAAATGGGGAACGAGTCTCGTTGTCGGGAGTGGTACTTTTTACTAGATTTTTCTAATCCTGACATGCAAGATGAATTGCAAAATTCTTAATAATTTTTTCATATTACTAAAATTGATATATATTAACATCTGTACGGTGGGATCATCGAAAAAATCATTTTAAAAATCAATCTTATAAATCAGGAACGAGTCTCGTTGTCGGGAGTGGTACTTTTTACTAGATTTTTCTAATTATGACATGCAAGATGAATTTCAAATATTTTAATTATTTTTTCATATGACTAAAATTGATATATCTTAATATCCGTACGGTTGTATCGTCGAAAAAATATTTTTAAAAATTAATCTTATAAATCAGGAACGAGTCTCGTTGTCGGGAGTGATACTTTTTACTAGATTTTTCTAATCCTGACATGCAAGATAAATTTCAAATATTTTAATAATTTTTTTGTATGACTAAAATTGATATATCATAACATCTGTATGGTTGGATCATCGAATAAATCTTTTTTAAAAATCAATCTTATAAATCAGGAACGAGTCTCGTTGTCGGGAGCGGTACTTTTTACTAGATTTTTCTAATCCTGACATGCATGATGAATTTCAAATTTTTTAATAATTTTTTCATGTGACTAAAATTGATATATCTTAACATCCGTATGGCTCGATCGTCGAAAGAACATTTCAAAATTAATCTTGTCAATCTGGAATGAGTCTCTTTCTCGGGAGTGATACTTTTTACTAGATTTTTCTAACCATGACATGTAAGGTGAATTTTAATTTTTTTATTATTTTTTTCATATGACTGAAATTGATATATCTTAACATCCGTACGGTTATATCATCGAAAAAAATATTTTTAAAATGAATCTTGTAAACGGGGAACGAGTCTCGTTGTTAGGAGGTGTACTTTTACTAGATTTTTCTAATACTAACATGCAAGATGAATTTCAAATTTTTTAATTTATATTTTTTCATACTACTAAAATGGATTAAAAATTAATCTTGTAAATTAGGAACGAGTCTCGTTGTCGGGAGTGGTACTCTTTACTAGATTTTTCTGATCCTGACATGCAAGATGAATTTTAAATTTTATAATAATTTTTTCATATGACTAAAATTCATATAGTTTAACATCCGTACAGTTGGATCGTCGAAAAAAATCATTTTGAAATTAATCTTGTAAATCAGAAACGAGTCTCGTTGTTGGGAGTGGTAATTTTACTAGATTTTTCTAATACTGACATGCAAGATGAATTTCAAATATTTTAATAATTTTTTCATATGACTAAAATTGATATATCTTAACATCCGTACGGTTGGATCGTCAAAAAAATCTTTTTAAAAATTAATCTTATAAATCATGAACGAGTCTCGTTGTTGGGAGTTGGACTTTTTTACTAGATTTTTCTAATCGTGACATGTAAGGTGAATTTTAATTTTTTTATTAATTTTTTTGTATGACTAAAATTGATATATCTTAACATCTGTACGGTCAGATCGTTGAAAAAAACATTTTAAAAATTAATCTTGTAAATGGGGAACGAGTCTCGTTGTCGGGAGTGGTACTTTTTACTAGATTTTTCTAATCCTCACATGCAAGCTGAATTTCAAAATTCTTAATAATTTTTTCATATGACTAGAATTGATATATGGTAACATCCGTACGGTTGGATCGTCAAAAAAATCATTTTAAAAATCAATCTTATAAATCTAGAACGAGTCTCGTTGTCAGGAGTGGTACTTTTTACTAGATTTTTCTAATCATGACATGCAAAATGAATTTCAAATATTTTAATTATTTTTTCATATGACTAAAATTGATATATCTTAATATCCGTATGGTTGTATCGTCGAAAAAATATTTTTAAAAATTAATCTTATAAATCAGGAACGAGTCTCGTTGTCGGGAGTGATACTTTTTACTAGATTTTCCTAATCCTCACATGCAAGATAAATTTCAAATATTTTAATAATTTTTTCATATGACTAAAATTGATATATCTTAACATCTGTATGGTTGGATCATCGAAAAAATCTTTTTAAAAATCAATTTATAAATCAGGAACGAGTCTCATTGTCGGGAGCGGTACTTTTTACTAGATTTTTCTAATCCTGACATGCAAGAAGAATTTCAAATTTTTTAATAATTTTTTCATGTGACTAAAATTGATATATCTTAACATCCGTACGGCTCGATCGTCGAAAAAACATTTCAAAATTAATCTTGTAAATCTGGAAGGAGTCTCTTTGTCGGGAGTGATACTTTTTAATAGATTTTTCTAACCGTGACATGTAAGGTGAATTTTAATTTTTTTATTAATTTTTTAATATGACTAAAATTGATATATCTTAACATCCGTACGGTCAGATCGTTGAAAAATACATTTTAAAAATTAATCTTATAAATGGGGAACGAGTCTCGTTGTCGGGAGTGGTACTTTTTACTATATTTTTCTAATCCTGACATACATGATGAATTTCAATAATTTTATTAATTTTTTCATATGACTAAAATTGTTATATCTTAACATCGGTACGGTTAGATCGTCGAAAAAATCATTTTAAAAATTAATCTTGTAAATAAGGAACGAGTCTCGTTGTCGGGAGTGGTACTTTTTACTAGATTTTTTTAATCCTGAAATGCAAGATGAATTTCAAATTTTTTATTAATTTTTTCATGTGACTAAAATTGATATATCTTAACATCCGTACGGCTCGATCGTCGAAAAAACATTTCAAAATTAATCTTGTAAATCTGGAAGGAGTCTCTTTGTCGGGAGTGATACTTTTTAATAGATTTTTCTAACCGTGACATGTAAGGTGAATTTTAATTTTTTTATTAATTTTTTAATATGACTAAAATTGATATATCTTAACATTCGTACGGTCAGATCGTTGAAAAATACATTTTAAAAATTAATCTTGTAAATGGGGAACGAGTCTCGTTGTCGGGAGTGGTACTTTTTACTATATTTTTCTAATCCTGACATACATGATGAATTTCAATAATTTTATTAATTTTTTCATATGACTAAAATTGTTATATCTTAACATCGGTATGGTTAGATCGTAAAAAAAATCATTTTAAAAATTAATCTTGTAAATAAGGAACGAGTCTCGTTGTCGGGAGTGGTACTTTTTACTAGATTTTTTTAATCCTGAAATGCAAGATGAATTTCAAATTTTTTATTAATTTTTTCATGTGACTAAAATTGATATATCTTAACATACGTACGGCTGGATCGTCGAAAAAACATTTCAAAATTAATCTTGTAAATCTGGAATGAGTCTCTTTGTCGGGAGTGATACTTTTTACTAGATTTTTCTAACCGTGACATGTAAGGTGAATTTTAATTTTTTTATTAATTTTTTCATATGACTAAAATTGATATATCTTAACATCCGTACGGTCAGATCGGCGAAAAAAACATTTTAAAAATTAATCTTGTAAATGGGGAACGAGTCTCGTTGTCGGGCGTGGTACTTTTTACTAGATTTTTTTAATCCTGAAATGCAAGATGAATTTCAAATTTTTTATTAATTTTTTCATGTGACTAAAATTGATATATCTTAACATCCGTACGGCTCGATCGTCGAAAAAACATTTCAAAATTAATCTTGTAAATCTGGAAGGAGTCTCTTTGTCGGGAGTGATACTTTTTAATAGATTTTTCTAACCGTGACATGTAAGGTGAATTTTAATTTTTTTATTAATTTTTTAATATGACTAAAATTGATATATCTTAACATCCGTACGGTCAGATCGTTGAAAAATACATTTTAAAAATTAATCTTGTAAATGGGGAACGAGTCTCGTTGTCGGGTGTGGTACTTTTTACTATATTTTTCTAATCCTGACATACATGATGAATTTCAATAATTTTATTAATTTTTTCATATGACTAAAATTGTTATATCTTAACATCGGTACGGTTAGATCGTCAAAAAAATCATTTTAAAAATTAATCTTGTAAATAAGGAACGAGTCTCGTTGTCGGGAGTGGTACTTTTTACTAGATTTTTTTAATCCTGAAATGCAAGATGAATTTCAAATTTTTTATTAATTTTTTCATGTGACTAAAATTGATATATCTTAACATACGTACGGCTGGATCGTCGAAAAAACATTTCAAAATTAATCTTGTAAATCTGGAATGAGTCTCTTTGTCGGGAGTGATACTTTTTACTAGATTTTTCTAACCGTGACATGTAAAGTGAATTTTAATTTTTTTATTAATTTTTTCATATGACTAAAATTGATATATCTTAACATCCGTACGGTCAGATCGGCGAAAAAAACATTTTAAAAATTAATCTTGTAAATGGGGAACGAGTCTCGTTGTCGGGAGTGGTACTTTTTACTAGATTTTTCTAATCCTGACATGCAAGATGAATTTCAAAATTCTTAATAATTTTTTCATATGACTAGAATTGATATATATTAACATCCGTACGGTTGGATCATCAAAAAAATCATTTTAAAAATTAATCTTATAAATCAGGATCGAGTCTCGTTGTCGGGAGTGGTACTTTTTACTAGATTTTTCTAATCATGACATGCAAGATGAATTTCAAATATTTTAATTATTTTTTCATATGACGAAAATTGATATATCTTAACATCCGTATGGTTGGATCTTCAAAAAAATATTTTTAAAAATTAATCTTATAAATCAGAAACGAGTCTCGTTGTCGGGAGTGATACTTTTTACTAGATTTTTCTAATCCTGACATGCAAGATGAATTTCAAATATTTTAATAATTTTTTCGTATGACTAAAATTGATATATCTTAACATCTGTATGGTTGGATCATCGAAAAAATCTTTTTAAAAATCAATTTATAAATCAGGAACGAGTCTCATTGTCGGGAGCGGTACTTTTTACTAGATTTTTCTAATCCTGACATGCAAGAAGAATTTCAAATTTTTTAATAATTTTTTCATGTGACTAAAATTGATATATCTTAACATCCGTACGGCTCGATCGTCGAAAAAACATTTCAAAATTAATCTTGTAAATCTGGAAGGAGTCTCTTTGTCGGGAGTGATACTTTTTAATAGATTTTTCTAATCGTGACATGTAAGGTGAATTTTAATTTTTTTATTAATTTTTTAATATGACTAAAATTGATATATCTTAACATCCGTACGGTCAGATCGTTGAAAAATACATTTTAAAAATTAATCTTATAAATGGGGAACGAGTCTCGTTGTCGGGAGTGGTACTTTTTACTATATTTTTCTAATCCTGACATACATGATGAATTTCAATAATTTTATTAATTTTTTCATATGACTAAAATTGTTATATCTTAACATCGGTACGGTTAGATCGTCGAAAAAATCATTTTAAAAATTAATCTTGTAAATAAGGAACGAGTCTCGTTGTCGGGAGTGGTACTTTTTACTAGATTTTTTTAATCTTGAAATGCAAGATGAGTTTCAAATTTTTTATTAATTTTTTCATGTGACTAAAATTGATATATCTTAACATCCGTACGGCTCGATCGTCGAAAAAAGATTTCAAAATTAATCTTGTAAATCTGGAAGGAGTCTCTTTGTCGGGAGTGATACTTTTTAATAGATTTTTCTAACCGTGACATGTAAGGTGAATTTTAATTTTTTTATTAATTTTTTAATATGACTAAAATTGATATATCTTAACATCCGTACGGTCTGATCGTTGAAAAATACATTTTAAAAATTAATCTTGTAAATGGGGAACGAGTCTCGTTGTCGGGAGTGGTACTTTTTACTATATTTTTCTAATCCTGACATACATGATGAATTTCAATAATTTTATTAATTTTTTCATATGACTAAAATTGTTATATCTTAACATCGGTACGGTTAGATCGTCGAAAAAATCATTTTAAAAATTAATCTTGTAAATAAGGAACGAGTCTCGTTGTCGGGAGTGGTACTTTTTACTAGATTTTTTTAATCCTGAAATGCAAGATGAATTTCAAATTTTTTATTAATTTTTTCATGTGACTAAAATTGATATATCTTAACATACGTACGGCTGGATCGTCGAAAAAACATTTCAAAATTAATCTTGTAAATCTGGAATGAGTCTCTTTGTCGGGAGTGATACTTTTTACTAGATTTTTCTAACCGTGACATGTAAGGTGAATTTTAATTTTTTTATTAATTTTTTTATATGACTAAAATTGATATATCTTAACATCCGTACGGTCAGATCGGCGAAAAAAACATTTTAAAAATTAATCTTGTAAATGGGGAACGAGTCTCGTTGTCGGGAGTGGTACTTTTTACTATATTTTTCTAATCCTGACATGCAAGATGAATTTCAAAATTCTTAATAATTTTTTCATATGACTAGAATTGATATATATTAACATCCGTACGGTTGGATCATCAAAAAAATCATTTTAAAAATTAATCTTATAAATCAGGATCGAGTCTCGTTGTCGGGAGTGGTACTTTTTACTAGATTTTTCTAATCATGACATGCAAGATGAATTTCAAATATTTTAATTATTTTTTCATATGACGAAAATTGATATATCTTAACATCCGTATGGTTGGATCTTCAAAAAAATATTTTTAAAAATTAATCTTATAAATCAGAAACGAGTCTCGTTGTCGGGAGTGATACTTTTTACTAGATTTTTCTAATCCTGACATGCAAGATGAATTTCAAATATTTTAATAATTTTTTCGTATGACTAAAATTGATATATCTTAACATCTGTATGGTTGGATCATCGAAAAAATATTTTTAAAAATTTATCTTATAAATCAGGAACGAGTCTCGTTGTCGGGAGCTGTACTTTTTACTAGATTTTTCTAATCCTGACATGCAAGATGAATTTCAAATTTTTTAATAATTTTTTCATTTGACTAAAATTGATATATCTTAACATCCGTATGGCTGGATTGTCGAAAAAATATTTCAAAATTAATCTTGTAAATCTGGAATGAGTCTCTTTGTCGGAAGTGATACTTTTTACTAGATTTTTCTAACCGTGACATGTAAGGTGAATTTTAATTTTTTTATTAATTTTTTCATATGACTAAAATTGATATATCTTAACATCCGTACGGTTAGATCGTCAAAAAATACATTTTAAAAATTAATCTTGTAAATGGGGAACGAGTCTCGTTGTCGGGAGTGGTACTTTTTACTATATTTTTCTAATCCTGACATACATGATGAATTTCAATAATTTTATTAATTTTTTCATATGACTAAAATTGTTATATCTTAACATCGGTACGGTTAGATCGTCGAAAAAATCATTTTAAAAATTAATCTTGTAAATAAGGAACGAGTCTCGTTGTCGGGAGTGGTACTTTTTACTAGATTTTTTTAATCCTGACATGCAAGATGAATTTCAAATTTTTTATTAATTTTTTCATGTGACTAAAATTTATATATCTTAACATCCGTATGGCTGGATCGTCGAAAAAACATTTCAAAATTAATCTTGTAAATCTGGAATGAGTCTCTTTGTCGGGAGTGATACTTTTTACTAGATTTTTCTAACCGTGACATGTAAGGTGAATTTTAATTTTTTTATTAATTTTTTCATATGAGTAAAATTGATATATCTTAACATCCGTACGGTCAGATCGGCGAAAAAAACATTTTAAAAATTAATCTTGTAAATAGGGAACGAGTCTCGTTGTCGGGAGTGGTACTTTTTACTAGATCTTTCTAATCCTGACATGCAAGATGAATTTCAAAATTCTTAATAATTTTTTCATATGACTAGAATTGATATATATTAACATCCGTACGGTTGAATCATCAAAAAAATCATTTTAAAAATTAATCTTATAAATCAGGATCGAGTCTCGTTGTCGGGAGTGGTACTTTTTACTAGATTTTTCTAATCATGACATGCAAGATGAATTTCAAATATTTTAATTATTTTTTCATATGACGAAAATTGATATATCTTAACATCCGTATGGTTGGATCTTCAAAAAAATATTTTTAAAAATTAATCTTATAAATCAGAAATGAGTCTCGTTGTCGGGAGTGATACTTTTTACTAGATTTTTCTAATCCTGACATGCAAGATGAATTTCAAATATTTTAATAATTTTTTCGTATGACTAAAATTGATATATCTTAACATCTGTATGGTTGGATCATCGAAAAAATCTTTTTAAAAATTTATCTTATAAATCAGGAACGAGTCTCGTTGTCGGGAGCTGTACTTTTTACTAGATTTTTCTAATCCTGACATGCAAGATGAATTTCAAATTTTTTAATAATTTTTTCATTTGACTAAAATTGATATATCTTAACATCCGTATGGCTGGATTGTCGAAAAAATATTTCAAAATTAATCTTGTAAATCTGGAATGAGTCTCTTTGTCGGAAGTGATACTTTTTACTAGATTTTTCTAACCGTGACATGTAAGGTGAATTTTAATTTTTTTATTAATTTTTTCATATGACTAAAATTGATATATCTTAACATCCGTACGGTTAGATCGTCAAAAAATACATTTTAAAAATTAATCTTGTAAATGGGGAACGAGTCTCGTTGTCGGGAGTGGTACTTTTTACTATATTTTTCTAATCCTGACATACATGATGAATTTCAATAATTTTATTAATTTTTTCATATGACTAAAATTGTTATATCTTAACATCGGTACGGTTAGATCGTCGAAAAAATCATTTTAAAAATTAATCTTGTAAATAAGGAACGAGTCTCGTTGTCGGGAGTGGTACTTTTTACTAGATTTTTTTAATCCTGACATGCAAGATGAATTTCAAATTTTTTATTAATTTTTTCATGTGACTAAAATTTATATATCTTAACATCCGTATGGCTGGATCGTCGAAAAAACATTTCAAAATTAATCTTGTAAATCTGGAATGAGTCTCTTTGTCGGGAGTGATACTTTTTACTAGATTTTTCTAACCGTGACATGTAAGGTGAATTTTAATTTTTTTATTAATTTTTTCATATGAGTAAAATTGATATATCTTAACATCCGTACGGTCAGATCGGCGAAAAAAACATTTTAAAAATTAATCTTGTAAATAGGGAACGAGTCTCGTTGTCGGGAGTGGTACTTTTTACTAGATCTTTCTAATCCTGACATGCAAGATGAATTTCAAAATTCTTAATAATTTTTTCATATGACTAGAATTGATATATATTAACATCCGTACGGTTGAATCATCAAAAAAATCATTTTAAAAATTAATCTTATAAATCAGGATCGAGTCTCGTTGTCGGGAGTGGTACTTTTTACTAGATTTTTCTAATCATGACATGCAAGATGAATTTCAAATATTTTAATTATTTTTTCATATGACGAAAATTGATATATCTTAACATCCGTATGGTTGGATCTTCAAAAAAATATTTTTAAAAATTAATCTTATAAATCAGAAATGAGTCTCGTTGTCGGGAGTGATACTTTTTACTAGATTTTTCTAATCCTGACATGCAAGATGAATTTCAAATATTTTAATAATTTTTTCGTATGACTAAAATTGATATATCTTAACATCTGTATGGTTGGATCATCGAAAAAATCTTTTTAAAAATTTATATTATAAATCAAGAACGAGTCTCGTTGTCGGGAGCTGTACTTTTTACTAGATTTTTCTAATCCTGACATGCAAGATGAATTTCAAATTTTTTAATAATTTTTTCATTTGACTAAAATTGATATATCTTAACATCCGTATGGCTGGATTGTCGAAAAAATATTTCAAAATTAATCTTGTAAATCAGGAATGAGTCTCTTTGTCGGAAGTGATACTTTTTACTAGATTTTTCTAACCGTGACATGTAAGGTGAATTTTAATTTTTTTATTAATTTTTTCATATGACTAAAATTGATATATCTTAACATCCGTACGGTTAGATCGTCGAAAAATACCTTTTAAAAATTAATCTTGTAAATGGGGAACGAGTCTCGTTGTCGGGAGTGGTACTTTTTACTATATTTTTCTAATCCTGACATACATGATGAATTTCAATAATTTTATTAATTTTTTCATATGACTAAAATTGTTATATCTTAACATCGGTACGGTTAGATCGTCGAAAAAATCATTTTAAAAATTAATCTTGTAAATAAGGAACGAGTCTCGTTGTCGGGAGTGGTACTTTTTACTAGATTTTTTTAATCCTGACATGCAAGATGAATTTCAAATTTTTTATTAATTTTTTCATGTGACTAAAATTGATATATCTTAACATCCGTACGGCTGAATCCTCGAAAAAACATTTCAAAATTAATCTTGTAAATCTGGAATGAGTCTCTTTGTCGGGAGTGATACTTTTTACTAGATTTTTCTAACCGTGACATGTAAGGTGAATTTTAATTTTTTTATTAATTTTTTCATATGACTAAAATTGATATATCTTAACATCCGTACGGTCAGATCGGCGAAAAAAACATTTTAAAAATTAATCTTGTAAATGGGGAACGAGTCTCGTTGTCGGGAGTGGTACTTTTTACTAGATTTTTCTAATCCTGACATGCAAGATGAATTGCAAAATTCTTAATAATTTTTTCATATGACTAGAATTGATATATATTAACATCCGTACGGTTGGATCATCAAAAAAATCATTTTAAAAATTAATCTTATAAATCAGGATCAAGTCTCGTTGTCGGGAGTGGTACTTTTTACTAGATGTTTCTAATCATGACATGCAAGATGAATTTCAAATATTTTAATTATTTTTTCATATGACGAAAATTGATATATCTTAACATCCGTATGGTTGGATCTTCAAAAAAATATTTTTAAAAATTAATCTTATAAATGAGAAACGAGTCTCGTTGTCGCGAGTGATACTTTTTACTAGATTTTTCTAATCCTGACATGCAAGATGAATTTCAAATATTTTAATAATTTTTTCGTATGACTAAAATTGATATATCTTAACATCTGTATGGTTGGATTATCGAAAAAAGCTTTTTAAAAATTTATCTTATAAATCAGGAACGAGTCTCGTTGTCGGGAGCTGTACTTTTTACTAGATTTTTCTAATCCTGACATGCAAGATGAATTTCAAATTTTTTAATAATTTTTTCATTTGACTAAAATTGATATATCTTAACATCCGTACGGCTGGATTGTCGAAAAAATATTTCAAAACTAATCTTGTAAATCTGGAATGAGTCTCTTTGTCGGAAGTGATACTTTTTACTAGATTTTTCTAACCGTGACATGTAAGGTGAATTTTAATTTTTTTATTAATTTTTTCATATGACTAAAATTGATATATCTTAACATCCGTACGGTTAGATCGTCGAAAAATACATTTTAAAAATTAATCTCGTAAATGGGGAACGAGTCTTGTTGTCGATAGTGGTACTTTTTACTATATTTTTCTAATCCTGACATACATGATGAATTTCAATAATTTTATTAATTTTTTCATATGACTAAAATTGTTATATCCTAACATCGGTATGGTTAGATCGTCGAAAAAATCATTTTAAAAATTAATCTTGTAAATAAGGAACGAGTCTCATTGATGGGAGTGGTACTTTTTACTAGATTTTTCTAATCCTGACATGCAAGATGAATTTCAAATTTTTTATTAATTTTTTCATGTGACTAAAATTGATATATCTTAACATCCGTACGGCTGGATCATCGAAAAAACATTTCAAAATTAATCTTGTAAATCTGGAATGAGTCTCTTTGTCGGGAGTGATACTTTTTACTAGATTTTTCTAACCGTGACATGTAAGGTGAATTTTAATTTTTTTATTAATTTTTTCATATGACTAAAATTGATATATCTTAACATCCGTACGGTCAGACCGGCGAAAAAAACATTTAAAAAATTAATCTTGTAAATGGGTAACGAGTCTCGTTGTCGGGAGTGGTACTTTTTACTAGATTTTTCTAATCCTAACATGCAAGATGAATTTCAAAATTCTTAATAATTTTTTCATATGACTAGAATTGATATATATTAACATCCGTACAGTTGGATCGTCAAAAAAATCATTTTAAAAATTAATCTTATAAATCAGGAACGAGTCTCGTTGTCGGGAGTGGTACTTTTTACTAGATTTTTCTAATCATAACATGCAAGATGAATTTCAAATATTTTAATTATTTTTTCATATGACGAATATTGATATATCTTAACATCCGTATAGTTGGATCTTCAAAAAAATATTTTTAAAAATTAATCTTATAAATCAGAAATGAGTCTCGTTGTCGGGAGTGATACTTTTTACTAGATTTTTCTAATCCTGACATGCAAGATGAATTTCAAATATTTTATTAATTTTTTCGTATGACTAAAATTGATATATCTTAACATCTGTATGGTTGGATCATCGAAAAAATCTTTTTAAAAATTTATCTTATAAATCAGGAACGAGTCTCGTTGTCCGGAGCGGTACTTTTTACTAGATTTTTCTAATCATGACATGCAAGATGAATTTCAAATTTTTTAATAATTTTTTCATTTGACTAAAATTGATATATCTTAACATCCGTACGGCTGGATTGTCAAAAAAATATTTCAAAATTAATCTTGTAAATCTGGAATGAGTCTCTTTGTCGGAATTGATACTTTTTACTAGATTTTTCTAACCGTGACATGTAAGGTGAATTTTAATTTTTTTATTAATTTTTTCATATGACTAAAATTGATATATCTTAACATCCGTATGGTTAGATCGTCGAAAAATACATTTTAAAAATTAATCTCGTAAATGGGGAACGAGTCTTGTTGTCGATAGTGGTACGTTTTACTATATTTTTCTAATCCTGACATACATGATGAATTTCAATAATTTTATTAATTTTTTCATATGACTAAAATTGTTATATCTTAACATCGGTACGGTTAGATCGTCGAAAAAATCATTTTAAAAATTAATCTTGTAAATAAGGAACGAGTCTCGTTGTCGGGAGTGGTACTTTTTACTAGATTTTTCTAATCCTCACATGCAAGATGAATTTCAAATTTTTTATTAATTTTTTCATGTGACTAAAATTGATATATCTTAACATCCGTACTGCTGGATCGTCGAAAAAACATTTCAATATTAATCTTGTAAATCTGGAATGAGTCTCTTTGTCGGGAGTGATACTTTTTACTAGATTTTTCTAACCGTGACATGTAAGGTGAATTTTAATTTTTTTATTAATTTTTTCATATGACTAAAATTAATATATCTTCACATCGGTACGGTCAGATCGGCGAAAAAAATATTTTAAAAATTAATCTTGTAAATGGGTAACGAGTCTCGTTGTTGGGAGTGGTACTTTTTACTAGATTTTTCTAATCCTGACATGCAAGATGAATTTCAAAATTCTTAATAATTTTTTCATATGACTAGAATTGATATATATTAACATCCGTACGGTTGGATCGTCAAAAAAATCATTTTAAAAATTAATCTTATAAATCAGGAACGAGTCTCGTTATCGGGAGTGGTACTTTTTACTAGATTTTTCTAATCATGACATGCAAGATGAATTTCAAATATTTTAATTATTTTTTTATATGACGAAAATTGATATATCTTAACATCCGTATGGTTGGATCTTCAAAAAAATATTTTTAAAAATTAATCTTATAAATCAGAAACGAGTCTCGTTGTCGGGAGTGATACTTTTTACTAGATTTTTCTAATCCTGACATGCAAGATGAATTTCAAATATTTTAATAATTTTTTCGTATGACTAAAATTGATATATCTTAACATCTGTATGGTTGGATCATCGAAAAAATATTTTTAAAAATTTATCTTATAAATCAGGAACGAGTCTCGTTGTCGGGAGCGGTACTTTTTACTAAATTTTTCTAATCCTGACATGCAAGATGAATTTCAAATTTTTTAATAATTTTTTCAATTGACTAAAATTGATATATCTTAACATCCGTACGGCTGGATTATCGAAAAAATATTTCAAAATTAATCTTGTAAATCTGGAATGAGTCTCTTTGTCGGAAGTGATACTTTTTACTAGATTTTTCTAACCGTGACATGTAAGGTGAATTTTAATTTTTTTATTAATTTTTTCATATGACTAAAATTGATATATCTTAACATCCGTACGGTTAGATCGTCGAAAAATACATTTTAAAAATTAATCTCGTAAATGGGGAACGAGTGTAGTTGTCGATAGTGGTACTTTTTACTATATTTTTCTAATCCTGACATACATGATGAATTTCAATTATTTTATTAATTTTTTCATATGACTAAAATTGTTATATCTTAACATCTGTATGGTTAGATCGTCGAAAAAATCATTTTAAAAATTAATCTTGTAAATAAGGAACGAGTCTCGTTGTTGGGAGTTGTACTTTTACTATATTTTTCTAATCCTCACATGCAAGATTAATTTCAATTTTTTTTAATTATTATTTCATATGATTAAAATTGATATATCTTAACATCCGTTCGATTGGATTGTCGAAAAAATCATTTTAAAAATTAATCTTGTAAATCTGGAACGAGTCTCGTTGTTGGGAGTGGTAATTTTAATAGATTTTTCTAAACCTGACATGCAAGATGAATTTCAAATTTTTTAATAATTTTTTCCTATGACAAAAATTGACATATCTTAACATCAGTACGGTTGGATTGTCGAAAAAATCTTTTTAAAAATTAATCATATAAATCAGGAACGAGTCTCGTTGTCGGGAGCGGTACTTTTTACTAGATTTTTCTAATCCTGACATGCAAGATGAATTTCAAATTTTTTAATAATTTTTTCATTTGACTAAAATTGATATATCTTAACATCCGTACGGCTGGATTGTCGAAAAAATATTTCAAAATTAATCTTGTAAATCTGGAATGAGTCTCTTTGTTGGAAGTGATACTTTTTACTAGATTTTTCTAACCGTGACATGTAAGGTGAATTTTAATTTTTTTATTAATTTTTTCGTATGACTAAAATTGATATATCTTAACATCCGTACGGTTAGATCGTCGAAAAATACATTTTAAAAATTAATCTCGTAAATGGGGAACGAGTGTAGTTGTCGATAGTGGTACTTTTTACTATATTTTTCTAATCCTGACATACATGATGAATTTCAATTATTTTATTAATTTTTTCATATGACTAAAATTGTTATATCTTAACATTTGTACGGTTAGATCGTCGAAAAAATCATTTTAAAAATTAATCTTGTAAATCTGGAACGAGTCTCGTTGTTGGGAGTGGTAATTTTAATAGATTTTTCTAAACCTGACATGCAAGATGAATTTCAAATTTTTTAATAATTTTTTCCTATCACAAAAATTGACATATCTTAACATCAGTACGGTTGGATCGTCGAAAAAATCTTTTTAAAAATTAATCATATAAATCAGGAACGAGTCTCGTTGTCGGGAGTGGTACTTTTTACTAGATTTTTCTAATCCTCACATGAAAGATGAATTTCAAATTTTTTAATAATTTTTTTCATATGTATAAAATTGATATATCTTAACATCCGTACGGCCCGATCGTCGAAAAAAACATTTTTAAAATTAATCTTGTAAATCTGGAACGAGTCTCGTTGTCGGGGTTTGTACTTTTTACTAGATTTTTCTAATCCTGACATGCAAGATGAATTCCAATTTTGTTATTAATTTTTTCATATGACTAAAATTGATATATCGTAACATCTGTACGGTCGGATCGTCGAAAAAATCATTTTAAAAATTAATCTTGTAAATGGTGAACGAGTCTCGCAGTGTGGAGTGGTACTTTTTACTAGATTTTTTTAGTCCTCACATGCAAGTTGAATTTCAAATTTTTTATTAATTTTTTTATATGAATAAAATTGATATATCTTAACAGGCGTACGACCAGATCGTCGAAAAAAACATTTTTAAAATTAATCTTGTAAACGGGGAACGAGTCTCGTTGTCAAGAGGGATACTTTTACTAGATTTTTCTAATACTGACATGCATGATGAATTTCAAATTTTTTAATTTATATTTTTTCATACGACTAAAATTGATTAAAAATTAATCTTGTAAATCAGGAATGAGTCTCGCTGTCGGGAGTGGTACTTTTACTATATTTTTCCAATCCTGACATGCAAGGTGAATTTCAATTTTTTTATTAATTTTATCATATGACTAAAATTGATATATCTTAACATCTCTACGGTCGGATCGTCGAAAAAAACATTTTAAAAATTAATCTTGTAAACGGGGAACTAGTCTCGTTGTCGGGAGGGGTACTTTTACTAGATTTTTCTAATCCTGACATGCAAGATGAATTTCAAAATTCTTAATAATTTTTTCATATGACTAGAATTGATATATATTAACATCTGTACGGTTGGATCGTCGAAAAAATCATTTTAAAAATTAATCTTGTAAATGGTGAACGAGTCTCGCTGTGTGGAGTGGTACTTTTTACTAGATTTTTCTAATCCTAACATGCAAGATGAATTTCAAATTTTTTATTAATTTTTTCATATGACTAAAATTGATATATCTTAACATCCGTACAGTTAGATCGTCGAAAAAAATATTTTTAAAATTAATCTTGTAAACGGGGAACGAGTCTCGTTGTTAGGAGGGGTACTTTTACTAGATGAATTTCAAATTTTTTAATTTATATTTTTTCATACGACTAAAATGGATTAAAAATTAATCTTGTAAATTAGGAACGAGTCTCGTTGTCGGGAGTGGTACTTTTTACTAGATTTTTCTAATCTTGACATGCAAGATAAATTTTAAATTTTTTAATAATTTTTTCATATTACTAAAATTGATATAGTTTAACATCCGTATAGTTGGATCGTCGAAAAAATCATTTTGAAATTAATCTTGTAAATCAGGAACGAGTCTCGTTGTTGGGAGTGGTAATTTTACTAGATTTTTCTAATCCTGACATGCAAGATGAATTTAAAATATTTTAATAATTTTTTTATATGACTAAAATTGATATATCTTAACATCCGTACGGTTGGATCATCAAAAAAATCTTTTTAAAAATTAATCTTATAAATCAGAAACGACTCTCGTTGTCGGGAGTGGGACATCTTACTAGATTTTTCTAATCCTGACATGCAAGATGAATTTCAAAATTTTTAATTATTTTTTCATATGACTAAAATTGATATATCTTAACATCCGTACGGTTGGATCGTCGAAATAATTATTTTAAAAATTAATCTTATAAATCAGGAACGAGTCTCGTTGTTGGGAGTGGTACTTTTTACTAGATTTTTCTAATCCTGACATGCAAGATGAATTTCAAATTTTTTAATAATTTTTTCATGTGACTAAAATTGATATATCTTAACATCCTTACGGCTGGATTGTCGAAAAAACATTTCAAAATTAATCTTGTAAATCTGGAATGAGTCTCTTTGTCGGGAGTGATACTTTTTACTAGATTTTTCAAAGCGTGACATATAAGGTGAATTTTAATTTTTTTATTAGTTTTTTCATATGACTAAAATTGATATATCTTAACATCCGTATGGTCAGATCGTCGAAAAAAAATTTAAAAAATTAATTTTCTAAATGGGGAACGAGTCTCGTTGTCGGGAGTGATACTTTTTACTAGATTTTTCTAATCCTAACATGCAAGATGAATTTCAAAATTCTTAATAATTTTTTCATATGACTAGAATTGATATATATTAACATCCGTATGGTTGGATCATCGAAAAAATTATTTTAAAAATCAATCTTATAAATCAGGAACGAGTCTCGTTGTCGGGAGTGATACTTTTTACTAGATTTTTCTAATCCTCACATGCAAGATGAATTTCAAATATTTTAATAATTTTTTTGTATGACTAAAATTGATATATCATAACATCTGTATGGTTGGATCATCGAAAAAATCTTTTTAAAAATCAATCTTATAAATCAGGAACGAGTCTCGTTGTCGGGAGCGGTACTTTTTACTAGATTTTTCTAATCCAGACATGCAAGATTAATTTCAAATTTTTTAATAATTTTTTCATGTGACTAAAATTGATATATCTTTACATCCGTACTGCTCGATCGTCGAAAAAACATTTCAAAATTAATCTTGTAAATCTGGAATGAGTCTCTTTGTAGTGATACTTTTTACTAGATTATTCTAACCGTGACATGTAAGGTGAATTTTAATTTTTTTATTAATTTTTTCATATGACTAAAATTGATATATCTTAACATCCGTACGGTCAGATCGGCGAAAAAAATATTTTAAAAATTAATCTTGTAAATTGGGAACGAGTCTCGTTGTCGGGAGTGGTACTTTTTACTAGATTTTTCTAATCTTGACATGCAAGATGAATTTCAAAATTCTTAACAATTTTTTCATATGACTAGAATTGATATATATTAACATCCGTACGGTTGGATCGTTGAAAAAATCATTTTAAAAATTAATCTTATAAATCAGGAACGAGTCTCGTTGTCGGGAGTGGTACTTTTTACTAGATTTTTCTAATCAAGACATGCAAGATGAATTTCAAATATTTTAATAATTTTTTCGTATGACTAAAATTGATATATCTTAACATCTGTATGGTTGGATCATCGAAAAATCTTTTTAAAAATTTATCTTATAAATCAGGAACGAGTCTCGTTATCGGGAGCGGTACTTTTTACTAGATTTTTCTAATCCTGACATGCAAGATGAATTTCAAATTTTTTATTAATTTTTTCATGTGACTAAAATTGATATATCTTAACATCCGTATGGCTGGATCGTCGAAAAAATATTTCAAAATTAATCTTGTAAATCTGGAATGAGTCTCTTTGTCGGAAGTGATACTTTTTACTAGATTTTTCTAACCGTGACATGTAAGGTGAATTTTAATTTTTTTATTAATTTTTTTATATGACTAAAATTGATATATCTTAACATCTGTATGGTTAGATCATCGAAAAATACATTTTAAAAATTAATCTTGTAAATGGGGAACGAGTCTCGTTGTCGGGAGTAGTACTTTTTACTATATTTTTCTAATCCTGACATACATGATGAATTTCAACTATTTTATTAATTTTTTCATATGACTAAAATTGTTATATCTTAACATCTGTACGGTTAGATCGTCGAAAAAATCATTTTAAAAATTAATCTTGTAAATAAGGAACGAGTCTCGTTGTTGGGAGTTGTACTTTTACTAGATTTTTCTAATCCTGACATGCAAGATTAATTTCAATTTTTTTTAATTATTATTTCATATGATTAAAATTGATATATCTTAACATCCGTTTGATTGAATTGTCCAAAAAATCATTTTAAAAATTAATCTTGTAAATCTGGAACGAGTCTCGTTGTTGGTAGTGGTAATTTTACTAGATTTTTCTAATCCTGACATGCAAGATGAATTTAAAATTTTTTAATATTTTTTTCCTATGACAAAAATTGACATATCTTAACATCAGTACGGTTGGATCATCGAAAGTTTTTTTAAAAAAATTAATCATATAAATCAGGAACGAGTGTCGTTGTCGGGAGTGGTACTTTTTACTAGATTTTTTTAATCCTGACATGCAAGATGAATTTCAAATTTTTTAATAATTTTTTTCATATGACTATAATTGATATATCTTAACATCCGTACGGCTCGATCGTCGAATTTTTTTTTTAAAATTAATCTTGTAAATCTGGAACGAGTCTCGTTGTCGGGAGTTATACTTTTTACTAGATTTTTCTAATCCTGACATGCAAGATGAATTTCAATTTATTATTAATTTTTTGATATATTTTAACATCCGTACGGTTGGATAGTCAAAAAAATCTTTTTTAAAATTAATCTTATAAATCAGCAACGAGTCTCGTTGTCGGGAGTGGGACTTTTTACTAGATTTTTCAATTTAGGCGTGTCAATTTAAATATTATTATTCTTATTATTATTATATAATTTGTTACCTCTTATAGGACATATAATATTAATTAATATTTATCTTACAAATGTTATAATACTCTAGAATTTATAATTTATTTTTGAAAACTCACTAGTTTAAGAAAATTTTGAGTTCATGATATTGATCGATTTTATCATAAATACCACAAATAGACATGCGGTGAAATTTTCTCTTATGTCAATTTTTTTTTTGTTAAAGTAATCAAGGAATAATAATAATTTTTTTTTGAAATTATTAAAAATAGCCAACCAAATACATTTATTTTTTTCTCAACTTTTTATCATGTCACTAAAATATATAGATCTTAACATCTGTAAGGTTGGATCATTCAAAAAATATTTTTTAAAAAAATCGAAATATCAGTATGAGACAAAACACTAGTAAGAAGTAAATGCCAAACTACCAGTTGACTGTTAAAATAGAAAACAAAATACATTTTTTCTAATATTTTTATCATATCACTAAAATATATAGGATCTTGATATCTGTAAGTTTGGATCATTCATAATTTTTTTTAAAAAAATTGAAATATCAGTATGAGACAAAACACTAGTAAGAAGTACATGTCAAATACTAGTTGACTGTTAAAATATCAAACCAAATATATTTTGTTTTCTAAAGTTTTTATCATATCACTAAAATATATAGATCTTGACATCTGTAAGGTTGGATCATTCATAAACATTTTAAAGAAATTGAAATATTAGTATGGGACAAAACACTAGTAAGAAGTACATGCCAAACTACAAGTTAACTCTTAAAATAGCCAACCAAATACATTTAATTTTTTCTTAACTTTTTATCATATCACTAAAATATATTTCTTCTATAATTCCTCTTGTCAGAGTTTGAGGAACTAGAACACTTTCTGGAAAACCTTTTCCCTTTCTTGAAGTTCTTATAGACCGTCTTCTTGAAGCTTTTAACCAATACATCAGCCATTTGTTCAATGTCTTCATTGTTATCATGATCACTATCTGTATCTGATTCACTATCAGTGTTTAAATCATCATAAGAGTTTGATGACTCAGTATCACACTTTGCAATCATAGCTTTTCCTTTGGAGTGACCTTTTCTCCGAGCTTTCTCCTTTGGCTTCTCTTCAACTTTAAGTGCAATTGGTCTAGACTTTGATCCTTTTCTCTTGTTTCTTTGCTCTATCTATAGTTCATGAGTCTTCAACGTGCCATAGATCTCATCTAGAGATATTTCTTCAAGTTCATAATTATTTCTTATTGATGTGACCTTAAAGTCCCTCTGATATCAATTGTTAGGTTCGTAATACAACTGTAGAGATGGGTGAATACAGTTTATGCAAAAATTCAATAAAGCTCAACATAATCAAAAGTTTTTATATTAATCAGATAATAACTGGAAAAAATATACTCTCTCAAAGGATGAACAATTATCCTTGAGAGTTTCTAGGTTATCAAAAAGATATAACAATTTGTAACATATATAGTGTACGCCTAATCTGTACTCATACAGTGCACAGTTACACAATAAATAAGGAATCCTATTCTATTATAATAAGAAATCCTAATACATATCCATGTATGACTGCTTCTGTAAGTAAAGTCCTTCACCACCTTGAATTCTGCAATCCTTTTCATTCTTTGATATCTACTAATGTGAGTAAGTACTGATCATCAAATGCTGATCATCAAATACTGAGAGAAAGATACTGATGACGTCACATTCAGTAAATCCTGATATCGAATAGTAATAATAAACTCTCTGATAGTTTATATACTAATATCATCAATTTTTTTTTAACATTTAAGTGTTGAGGACCATATTAAACATGTTGAATTTGTTATGCAATTGCTTAAGGAAAATCAGTTATATATGCATAAGAAAAAATGTGAATTAGATAAAAAGGAAGTGTCCTATTTAGGCCATACCATCATAGAAATAGGAGCGGCTATGGATAATTCTAAAGTGTAGGCCATGATAAATTGGCCCGTACCTCAGCACATAAAGGATTTACGTGGATTTCTTGGTCTTACTGGATAGTATCGGAAGTTTATCCGAGGGTATGCCAAAAGTGCGCACCCACTTACCGATTAATTAAAAATGACAAATACGGCTGGACTGAAGCTGCTATTACCATATTTCCTCTATTAAAGAACTCCATGGTGCAGTCTCCAATTCTTGCTCTCCCAAATTTACATAAAATGTTCGAAATTGAGACGGATGCTTCGGGTTTTGGGGTAGGAGCTGTTCTCCTGCAAGATAATCATCCAATCGCCTATTATAGTAAGTTGTTGGGACCTCGAAATTGACTCAAATCCATCTACGAGAAGGAGTTGATGGTCGTTGTGTTTACGGTCCAAAAGTGGATGTGTTATCTTATGGGTCGTCAATTTATGGTCCGTACTGATCAACAAAGCCTACGCTCTTATTTGAGCAGCATGAAATTGGTTTGGCATATCATTGTTTGGTGGGAAAATAATGGGTTTTCATTTCAATATCAAATACAAACGTGGGGGAATTAATAAGATTGCCGATGCGTTATCCCGCGAATATAACAGCTCGCGTGAGTTTTCTAACTTAATAATAACAAGTGGAATGCAAAGGGGAAATTTCGTACCTCGTATTCAGAATGAACCGTTGGTTCATAAATGGTGGGAGCAATTGGTAAAGTACAGGCTTCCAAATGGTACATTATTAACCAGGGGATTTTAAGATACAAAGGGCGTTTGGTAATCCCTCCAAAATTAAAATAAGTAGACTTGGTACTACATGAATATCATGATACCACTTTGGGTGGCCACTCGGGTGATTATAAAACTTACAAGCGCATAGCCCGTGAATGGTTTTGGCCTGGTATCCAAAAAAGTGTGTTGGAGAACGTGCAAGCTTTCCTAGTTTATCAACAAAGTAAAGCATCATCACTACGGCTAACATGCCTCTTTCTACTATTACTAATTCCAACAAGAATATGGAAAGATATATCATTAAATTTTGTTGATGGTTTACCCTGCTCTAGTGGATTAGATACAGTTTTAGTGGTGGTAAACCGCCTGTCCAAATATTCATACTTTATTGACATTAAACGTCCTTATACGGCCGAGTCTGTAGCACATGGCTTCATATATGAGGTGATTCAACATCACAGTTTCCTTGCAACCATGGTGTTCAATCGAGATAGATTTTTTTGAGCATTTTTTGATGAGAATTATTTAAGAGTCAGGGCTTTGTACTGCATCGCAACTTAGCATATTACCCGCAATCTGACGGGCAAATGGAGGTAGTGAACAAAATGATGGAAACCTACTTAAGGTGCTTTATTAATGACAAACTAAATTCTTGGGCAAATTAAGTTCCCTGATTAGAGTTTTGGTACAACAGTTCCTAACAAGTGTCTATTAAATGCTCACCATTTCATATAGTTTATGGTCGCAAGCTACCATCTTTGTTGCATTTTGAAAAAGGAAGTTCATCAATGGCTACATTGGAAGAACATTTGCTAGAAAGGGATGCTGTGTTGGATGATACTAAGGTCTCGTTGTTTCCGATCTTTTCCCCTATTGTATTGAAAAAAAAGAGGTCAGTGTTACGACCCCCTATTGTTACATCCAGTATTGACCAGGGATTTTACCTTAGTCAACCGACTTTATCTAGAAAATTACTTTTTTTAAGTGCACAACAACGAATGCAAAAATATGTCGATGCAGGTCACCGCGAGGTGGTTTTTCAAGTGAGGGAACAAGTGTTTTTAAAATTGCAGCCGTATCATCAACATTTCTTGGCTAGTCATCCTTTTGAGAAGCTTTCTACATGTTTCTATGGGCCTTTCTCTATATTAGAGTGAGTTGACAATGTTGCTTATCGCTTGCAGCTCCCTCCGGGCACATATATCCACCCTGTTTTTCATGCCTCACAGTTAAAAAGGGAAATTGGAACACAACCTGCATTTTTAGTAATTTCTCCCCAGTTAACTACTGAAATGGTTCTGGACGTCCAACCTGAACGAATTCTCAATGTGTGACCTACCAAGAACAATCCCAGCAACATAGAAGTTTTTATTAAGTGAACAGGGTTACAAGATTAGGAAGCAACATGGGAGGATTATAAGAAGATTGTGAACTTGGTTACTAAATTTCACATTTAGGACAAGGTCAATGTTTGGGCCCGAGATAATGCAAGAAACTCATGTGGGATGTTGACTTATCAAATGAAGGGCAAGACTGTCAAAAGAAGTTGAGTAGAGGTAAAGAAGGAAATATCTATTTGGGGAACCGAGAATATAAATAATTAAGGATATGGTTCGAAGGGAGGTATGCAAATATTTTATTGAGTAAAGACGTTGTCTTAGGATTGGGCATTTGTAGCCCTAATTGTTTTTTTCGCTTAATTAAACACTGAGCGTAAATTGTCATTCGAGATTTCATTTGAGCTTATTGTCTTCTAGTTTGAATGAATTATAACCCAATTCATACCATTTTCCTACTTTGTATTTTGTTATTAGTTAAGCGATTCTGATCATATGTCAAAATCGGGCCTAGAAAGTGTTGAAAAGTTTCTTGTTGCTATGGGCCTACTTTGTACTTTGTATTTAGATGTGATGACTATAGGATAATGTTTTGTTTTGTTATTTTACCTCCCTACCTTAGTTATTTTTTATTTATATCCCTATTTATTTCTAACTTATGGTTCCCCAAACATCCGCGGATCGCCAAATATTATAGTTGATTGCTTGCACATTATGTAGAAAATATCTGTATAATGAAACTGAAAATTTATTTTATTGGATTTGTGTTAATAATCACTTAAATAGTTATTATAGAGAGTATTTGGATTCAAAGTAAAGTATTTGGATTCAAAGTAATGTTCTTTTGAGTTATACAACAATGTTATAGAAAGCTAGGAAAAAAATTCCAATGTGGTTCTCTGCATGAATACACCAGCTAGCCATAGATCATTCGAGGACAAGACAATATTACATATTCTTGTTAATAAATTTTTGATAAATTTATTGGTTAAACTTGTTGGGATTTTAATCTAAATTATATGTTTAAGTTATTGTTTTATCTATTTGAATAAGTCAACATGTTTTATTTATAAGTAGTAGTAGGATTAATACGTGGATGAGTAGTGGAAGTACTAGTCAGTTAGGTTTTATTAGTGGAGAAATAATAGGAAGGGGTTTCTCGTTTTATGCTACCACTTGTTATTTTAGTTCTATTTAAACTATCACCTGTAATCTTTTATTTGATGAAAAGAATATATAAGTTTATTTTCTCCGGTGAACAACAAATATACATGTATATATATAAATTCTAGTTTTATATCTCTACACTTGGTATCAGAGCCTATGTTCCTGCACGGTGGCTATGCTCTTGTTGAATATGAAAACCCTTGTACTTATCGTTAGTTATGGGAGCGGTCCTTTTGCTGGACACATACGTGCATACGGTTCAGGTGGTTCTCTGTTGGGGGTGTAGCTGTGCACACGAGTCAATTTCCAAGTGGTGCGAGATGGGCAAATAGGATATATGGTGGACCTGATGAATCTTATGGGAATCAAGCTACATATGTTGCGGTTGAAGATTTCCTTAGGAGTAAGTATAGGAGTAAGCAATTCCTCTAGTGGAGAGCTAAAATCTTGTGGTGTCCAGGTGACAGATTTATGGGAGATAATTATGATGATAAACCAGCTTTGTTATAGACAGATGCAGCGTGCCAGACGGGCAAATAAGACATGCCATACGGGCAAACAAAAGGTCATACGAGCTATGTTGAAGTGCCAAACGGGCACAAATGTTGAAAGTCACACGGGCTAAGTTAAAAGGCATATGGGCTGCTAGTATTTGTTGAGGAAAATTTAGATTAAGGGGGAGATTGTTGGGATTTTAATCTAAATTATATGTTTAAGTTATTGTTTTATTTATTTGAATAAGTCAACATGTTTTATTTATAAATAGTAGTAGGATTAGTACCTGGATGAGTAGTGGAAGTACTAGTCAGTTACGTTTTATTAGTGGAGAAATAATATGAAGGGGTTGCCAGTTTTATTCTACCACTTGTTATTTTAGTTCTATTTAAACTATCACATATAATCTTTTATTTGATGACAAGAATATATAAGTTTATTTTCTCGTGTGAAAACCAAATATACATGTATATATATATAAATTCTAGTTTTATATCTCTACAAAACTGTGATCTTGGTTGCATAAAAAGTGGTGAAGTGCATTAGACTATATATATGCAACGTATATGAATACTGAAAACGGTATCTGTAAGAAGCCGCTCAATTCTTTGTCCAAGTTGCATAGATTAACTTCAAATCTAAATAAAGGTGATCAATTTCTTTTTCTTTTTAAATCAAATGTATTGATAATTTTTATTCCTGATGTGCTGATGAATAATATGTTGGCCAACAAATAATATCTTGTGTTATTTTGATACATATGAGAAACATGATTCATTAGGGGTGGTTAAATTGGTGTCAATTGAAAATATTTAAATGGTGATGTTATTTGATTTCTATATTAATTGGTAATTTGTATAAAATCTGTATTATAATATTATTGCAACAAAAATAACATCATGTATCATTTGTACGAGGTTTTCCTGTACAATGTCAACGTGCAAATGCAAATGGTTTGCAAGGTGGTTGTTAACTCCAGTTGCAAAAAATGAACTCAAACTTTTATATTTAAGCTGCTTAAGGAAAATTTACATTTCTGTATTACATACCTAAGGGTTAAATATTATTATAAAAGTTGAGTGGCTATGAGAAAATATGTAAATTATGGTATTTTTAAGTTTTGATTTGTATAATTGTGTGCATAATTGCTTGTTATTAAATTTAAATTTAAATTTTGTGTTAAATTCGGATTCACTTGTATTTAGATTGGAAATGGTGATCATTCAAAAAGTTTAGAATTTAATTTCAAAGCTGAAATGGCTGGACAATCTCAAACTTTTATATTTAAGAATCTATGGATGGAAAGATTCTCATCCAAGATATAAAGGATCTCGATACAAAAAAACTACACCAACTAATTAAATAAAGCTGAAAATGTATCAAAATAAATAAGTTGCAAGATAATGTTATTACACAACCAAAGAAATAAGAAACTTGAAGGCTAGGGTGTCATAATGCAATCCACAAACATCTAATGATGTAGGTCTCAGTAGTTATAATTACAAATTCAGGAGGATCTTTAAATTTGTCGGATGTAGCATACTGGACTCACCAAAAACTTGCACCCACTCCTTAGTTGCAATTGGGTGGTGTGTCTGAATCCCCTCTGATTTCTTCAGCCATTGTCTAAATTTCTCCATTTGTTAGATTCAAACAAATTAAAGTTATAGTATGTGGTTGTCTAATAAGTAACAAATATAAATTGGGAAGCTTCTATGCAGGGTATATATTCTTAGTATTCTTAGTATATGTGCCAGGTGAATTTTTCGACTAACATAGATTGATAATATATCCTTTTTTAACCTAAAATGTAGATTAACAATTTAACAATACATCCAACTTAATGGAAATTAATTATGTTGATTTAAGTAGATTAAGAATTTAACAATACATCCAACTTACTCGAAATTAATTATGTTCATTTAATTGTTTGACAGATTAAAAATTGTGAAGCAACATATTTAAAGATTTCAAATCTAATCTAATGTGAAAGCAAACTAGAAAGACCTGCAAATGGCTGTTGACTTTGTTCGGTCTTAATCTAAACATGTCTTATTTCCTGTTTTGTTTTACTTAGTTTTGTTTTGAGTATGAATAAACAAAGTAGTCGTTGTAGTATCAGACTTGGTCTGATGTAGTTGCTATTTAGTAGGAGTCCAGTTTTGTGTGCGTGGAGAAAAACCAGGTGAACATCCCTGGTCTTTAGGTGTTTTGCGAGTGTCAGTTATTATATCTATAAGTCCTGTATAATTCTGAAAATTTAATAAGAATCCCAGTTGTATTTTTCATACAGATAACTATCAGCTTAATTCTTTGAATCTTAATTTAATCCTTACATCTGGTATCAGAGCTTTCTTCCACCTGGTGAGCACTCTATCGACAAGCATGGCAACATAATCAAGTAAGAGCAAGGAAGGACAAATCGGCTTAAGCTATCCTATGCTGACGAAGACTAACTACACTGCATGGGCTATGAAAATGAGAGTTTTTATGCAAGCATACGGCGTGTGGGATGCAATAGAGCCCAAAGATCCAAAGGCCAACATGGATGATAAGATGGATAAACGAGCTTTGGCCATAATCTATCAAGGTATCCCAGAAGATCTACTGTTGACACTTGCAAAGCAAAGAACATCTAAAGATGCTTGGGGAGCGATTAAAATACTATCATTGGGTGCAGAGAAGGTTAAGATGGCTAAGGCTCAAACACTTAAAGCTGAGTTTGAGTCGTTAAGCATGACGGATTCAGAGAATTTAGACGATTTCTGCATGAAATTAAATGGCCTGGTTGCAAACATCAGGGCACTTGGAGAGACAATTGGAGAGGAGTATGTTGTGAAAAAACTGCTCAGGGCGGTTCCAACCAAGTTTCTACAAATTGCTTCAGCCATTGAGCAATTTGGAGATTTAGGAACGATGTCTGTTGAGGAAGTAATTGGCTCTTTAAAGGCACATGAGGAACGGTTATCTGGACAGGGAAGTAGCAGAGAAGAACAACAACTCTTATTGACGGCGGAGGAATGGTCAAAACGTGAAAATAATAGTGGAAAACTCTTGCTTACACGCGAAGAGTGGCTGAAGAAATCAAATCGAGGAGGGTCACAGTTTGGAAATGATTATCATCAGAGAAGAGATAATCAAGGTGGACGTGACAAAGTTGACATGAGCAAAATTAAATGCTTCAATTATGGAGCTTATGGACATTTTGCGGCCGAATGTAGAAAACCAAGAAGGAACAGACTACAACGAGGAGAAGCTAATCTCACACAAACAAATGATGATGAACCTGCACTTCTGATGGTGATGAATGAAATTTGTGCAGATGAAGTAATTCTTTTGACTGAAGGTGCGAACACTAACACAAAGGAGACAGAGGAAAATACTTGGTACCTAGACAATGGGGCTAGTAACCACATGACGGGGCGCCGTGATAAATTTGAAAAATTGGACAAATCGGTGAGAGGACAGGTAAAATTTGGTGATGGTTCTCTAGTCAAAATTGAAGGGAAAGGTTCGATCAGGATTGCTTGTAAAAATGGTGAAATCAGAGTATTACATGAAGTGTACTACATTCCTACATTGCGTAGTAACATTATCAGCTTAGGCCAGCTTTCTAAAGAAGGGAATCGTGTGGTACTTAACGGGGATAGTTTGTGGGTTTATGACAGTAGTGGGCATCTTCTTATGCATGTAAAACGTTCTGTCAATCGTCTCTACAAAGTTCGGATTGAAGAAACAAAAGAAGATTGTCTACTGACAAAGGTGGAGGAAGAAGCATGGCTATGGCATTCACGCCTTGGGCATGTTAATTTCAAAGCAATTCATCTGATGTCGAAAAAATAAATGGTGTGTGGACTTCCCTCAATTAATCAGCCGAGAGAAATCTGCAGTGGGTGCCTTATGTCTAAACAATCTCGTAAGCCTTTTCCTTCTCACTCAACTTTTATTGCTAAGCGTGCATTACAACTTATACATGGGGATCTTTGTGGGCCTATTTCACCACCTACTCCAGCTGGTAATAGGTATTTCATGTTACTAGTTGATGACTACAGTCGTAAGATGTGGGTTTTTATGCTTAAAACAAAAGATGAGGCACTGACTTCTTTTAAGAAGTTTAAATTACAAGTTGAAAACAGAAACCAAAAAATTCAGGTGTTTCGCACTGACCGTGGAGGAGAATTTTGTTCCAGAAACTTTGAATCCTTCTGTGAAGAGACAGACATATCAAGAAATTATACCGCGCCCTACACACCACATCAAAATGGTGTTGTAGAGCGCCGTAATCGAACAGTGATGGCCATGGCTAGAAGTCTTTTAAAAGAAAGGGAAGTACCTGCAAAGTTCTGGGCAGAAGCTGTTAGGCACGCAGTTCACATCTTGAATAAACTTCCTACTCGAACACTTTCAAACATCACTCCACATGAGGCTTGGTATGGACAAAAACCAAATGTTAGCCATTTGAAAGTGTTTGGGTGCAATTCTTACATGAGAATCCCAACTGATTTCACGCACAAGCTCGATGATCGGAGTAAATTGTTGGTTCATTTTGGAAGAGAACCGGGAACCAAGGCATACCGTTTATTCGATCCAGACACAGGACGTATACATATAAGCAGGGATGTCGTTTTTAATGAATCGAAAGGCTGGACTTGGCAGAAATTAGATGATAGTAGTGGTACACAAGCAACGGGACAGTTCACGCTCGAAAATAATACACCAGATACACAAGAGGATCATGTGTTCGACAACGAGTCGTCTCCAATGACACCAATCACAGCTGTGTCTTCTTCACAGACACCTGAAACCGAAGACAGTACCAGCTCTAGACCTGAAGCTCAAGCGAGTGTCAACTCCAGTATTTTCCGTAGTGGTGTTTACAGTAGTGACAGTGAGCCACAATGCTATAGACTTCTTACAGATATTTACAATACCACTGAAGAACTAGAGATCGAAGACGAACTACTCTTGCCAGGAGTAGATGAGCCAGTAAATTTTGAGCAAGCTGTCAAAGAAGAAGCCTGGAGAGTTGCAATGAATATGGAAATTGACACATGGCAGCTCACTGATTTACCAAAAGGACACAAAGCAATTGATCTGAAATGGGTGTTTAAACTAAAAAGGGACACAAACGGGGAGGTGATCAGACATAAAGCACGTCTGGTGGCAAAGGGCTACGTACAAAAACATGGTATAGATTACGACGAGGTCTTTGCACCTGTAACCAGATTGGAGACGGTTCGCCTGTTATTAGCACTCGCTGCCAAAAATGAATGGGAGGTCCATCATCTTGATGTTAAGTCTGCTTTTTTGAATGGTGTTCTCCAGGAAGAAGTTTATGTATCACAACCCAAGGGCTACGTACGCAAGGGTCAAGAACATAAAGTTTATAAATTGTTAAAGGCCTTATATGGGCTACGTCAAGCACCCCGTGCATGGTACTCTTAGTTGAACAAGTGCTTAATAAACTTGGGTTTTGTTAAGTGTTCTTTTGAGCATGTTGTCTATATTCGAAGAATTGGTCATGAGTCATTACTTGTGGGTGTTTATGTTGATGATTTGATAATCACTGGAACTAGTCTTACAAGTATTGTCAAATTTAAAGGGGAGATGAGTAGTGAATTTGGCATGACTGATCTTGGAAAGTTATCATATTATTTGGGTTTGGAGGTTGATCAAGGGAATGGTTTTATCAGTATAAAACAAACCACATATGCGAAGAAGGTGCTCGAGAAGGCAGGAATGAGTGAGTCTAATGCAGTGAAATATCCTATGGAGCCAAAGCTACATATTGATGCAGACACAACTGGTGAGCGAGTTAACTCGACTTATTACAAGAGTCTTGTTGGAGGTTTACGATATCTGGTTTATACACGTCCTGACTTGGCATATGCGGTGTGAATAGTTAGCCGGTATATGCAGAATCCTACTGTGCTGCATTTAAATGCTATAAAGAGGATATGTCGTTATGTGAAAGGTACATTACATTATGGTTTGATATATACCAAAGGGCGTGGCAATTATCTTTTATCTGGGTTTTCTGACAGTGACTTGGCTGGGAGTATCGAAGACAGAAAGAGTACGGGTGGGGTGGTTTTTTATCTCGATGAAAGTTTGATTTCTTGGATTTCACAGAAACAGCGATGTGTTGCACTCTCGTCGTGTGAAGCTGAGTTTATGGCGGCTACGACTGCAGCTTGTCAAGGCATATGGCTTCAAAGGGTTCTTAGTTATATAACTGACATTTAACCAGGTCCAGTTGTCTTGTACATTGATAATAGGTCTGCTAACGATTTAGCAAAGAACTCGGTATTCCATGCAAGAAGCAAGCATATTGATGTACGCTATCACTTCATTCGAGATTGTGTTAAGCAGGGGTTAATCGTGATCAAACATGTCAGTACAAGTGAACAACGTGCTGATATACTGACTAAAGCTCTGTCTGCAGCTAAGTTTGAAAATATGAGAAGTTTGCTCAGAGTTAAGAACCTGGAACGCGTTTAGATTAAGGGGGAGTATGTTGGGTCTTAATCTAAACATGTCTTATTTCCTGTTTTGTTTTACTTAGTTTTGTTTTGAGTATGAATAAACAAAGTAGTTGTTGTAGTATCAGACTTGGTCTGATGTAGTTGCTATTTAGTAGGAGTCCAGTTTTGTGTGGGTGGAGAAAAACCAGGTGAACATCCCTGGTCTTTAGGTGTTTTGCGAGTGTCAGTTATCATATCTATAAGTCCTGTATAATTCTGAAAATTTAATAAGAATCCCAGTTGTATTTTTCATACAGATAACTATCAGCTTAATTCTTTGAATGTTAATTTAATCCTTACAGACTTGCGCCCTAGTCAGCCCTGGCTCATTCATAATCTTCAAAATATTTTTCCCAGAACATCCTACAAAAATAAATAAATTCAATATTAGTTTAAAGTAGATGTTACATTTGATTTGAAGTGATGAATTGAATCTTACTCTGAGGCCCTAACTCTTGGATGGCATTCATAAATTTTGAATGGAGATCATGGGTCCATTTAACTCTCTCTTTCTTGGGGCCGGAAGATTGGCTTTCGTTGAACTTTCCCTTGTCTAGTCTGTTCTTATACTGCTCAGCATACACAGAAAATTTAATCACCTCTTCATAAGTCAGGGGCTTGAGTAGGAAGGTAACAGCTTCGTTCTCACTGGGTTTCCATCAATCTTTTGCTTTCTTATCTGAGGACATTACTGTGAAGGAAAGAAAAAATTATCACAAGGTAATAACATTGAAGAAAGGTAGGGTTGAAACAAATACATATAGAATTAGATTCTAGGTAGCTTTAAAATATATTAAAATGAAAGAGAACATTTTTTTTTCATTGTTTACAAACAATTTTGTTAGCATGTGTACAAACATAGCACAATTAATATTAGACAATTTGGCCTATGTCTTACTATAAAGAATCATTCTTTCATTATAAAAAATTTAGGCAAGAATGAAAATTAATAGGTGCATCCTAATTAATCATATAACAAAATGCTAATTAGCAGTAAAATAAATAGAAATAAGGAAAAATATTAGATATCCATTTTTTTCCCCAAAAATTTGTACAAAACTTGCTAGCACTAAAACGAAAATGTGGCTGTTTTCGATCATGATTTAAATTACCATGGAATTACTTAAGCAAAAAAAATGAATAAATCACAAAACTTATGGGAAGATTAAATGAGAATCAAATTTATTACTTACAAACAACTGATGTTCCCTCTAAATTTGATGTTGTAATGTGAACCCATCCATGTCAGGCATATGGATACTACCAAATCCAACTTTATATTTTGGGCATGGAGAGAACACAAAGCAAGATCCACAGTTCTTGCAGTAACTCCAAAAGAGACATAAATATTCATTAACATGTTTAAATAATTTTATTTTTTATGAAACTTAGTAATAATATCTCAATTTTTCTTCATGTGTCTTGATTGAAAACATAAATCTATTACAAGAATATTTATTTAACAAATATACAGTAATTATATGCATCTAATGTCGTTCAATTATTAATGAGAAGGAGAAAGAAGGTAGAAAATTAATCACAGAAAATGACCTCTCTAAGAGCATTGTTTCTCCATTATACCAGCAATTGTAACTAGGGAGTCCATATCATGATCTACTAATAAAATGTTGGTTATTTTATCAGAAGAGCTTTGTAGTACAGCATTATTGTTTTGGTTACTCGACATCTCCATTTGTGCAATGTATGTGTAATAAAAGTGAAGTATATATAAGACTGAGAGCACAAGCCATATAAATATAATTAATTGTGCTATATAAATATAATTAGTAGATGAGTAAGGTAGTTGTTAGAGATAAGAGGTAAGTGTGACTTATTATAATTCAATCTCCCTAATAAAATTAATAAATATTAGTTTTTTTACTAATATTATGGGTCCTCAAAGTATAATGTTTCTACCTAAGTTCAAATTTGTTTCATAATAGATATTAGCCCCGTATTTATTGTAGGTTGACATATAACTTTGAAAGTGTGCAAGTAACATTAGGTTGGAAGATTTCTCTTTTAATTCATGACAAAATGGCTAAAATCAAATGCATAACCAGTCTTACTCTAATACAAACTAAATTAAAATAAAAACTACGAACTACACCCCACCCAATTTAAATATACCCTCCTACACACAACTCCACCTAATTCCTTCTATTTTTAATTTAATTTTTTTCATTAAATGGTGAACTCTTTTTAAAATCTTACTTCGCTATATTTTCCACATACTCCAATAATCAGTATAAATACAAGATTTGATATATTTCGACGATAAATCAGTAATTATGCCTACGAGAATCTCTAAAACCTGTTGATTTCTGAAATAGTACTGATTTCAGCTTAGTGATTCAGTTAATCTTAAATACTGATTTCTCGTCAAAATATTGCAAATATGATACGCAAATTGATGAGTAAGAAATGGAGAAAAATACGGTGAAGTTATTTTTTTAAAAATGTTAACCGACTAACGGGAAAAATCAAATTAAAAATGAAGGGAAAATATATGCATAAATACATAGTGCACTTGGAGGAGAGAGAAAGAGATTGAACACGTGCCTCTTATTGGTTTGTAGTTTGTATACTAATATTGATTTGTATTTGAGCACTTGAATATGCATGACATCCCTAGCAATTGTTGTCCTATGACATTGAAATATAAATATTAGTTTGCACAATTAATTACGATATTGAGTTGGTTAGGACATTACATCTAATTAATTTTTTAGATTTGATTACAATGTAACATTTTAATTTTATAAAATTCTCCTTAATGTATTTTACAAAATAGTAAATAAATGAAAAATGTCTCCTACTATTGTTTTAAGTTCTTAAAATTCTTTTACCAGTGTTATGTATTTGTCAACCAAAATTATCTTGTTCATCCTATTATAATGCAACAAGTTTAGAATAAAAGAAAAGAATTTTTATATCATTAATATAGTATTAACTTGATTCAAAAATAAAGAATATATTAAGATCTAATATGGTATATTATTTTTATTGTGGTTGCCTGATACTCATGAAGATTTAAAATAATATTAAGATTGTACAATAAAAGGATATAGGCTAAGTTCGACTGCAGAAAACCGGTCAAATTTTCGACGACGACAGATTACTTTTATTTGAATCTCATCAAAATTGGATGAACATTTTTTGATAGGTCAAATTTTAGAGGGTTGTCATCTTTATCTAAATACGACGGGTTAAATATGACTGTTTAATTTTGCGACCCGCTCTTAGCGACGTGTCCCGATAGAATTTAGTAGAATCCCATTTTTAGTTTAGCAATTAAAATTTGCACTGAAAAATTGAATATCGCGCGCATTTACACTAAATACAACTAATATCAGTAACCACTACCCCATAAGTGCACATAGATAATGCCCACTATGTAGTTGCGTAAGGTCAAATGTATTTCATAAGGTAATAGGTAACACAAAGCCAGCGTTGCCAATACGGGCATGGCCGTAGAGCCCTAAGGCGACCAATTGTACAATACAAGAAAGCATTGCATAACGCTTCTTTTACAATAGTAAAGGCATACAATGGCAACAACACTTGGTGTTGCATAAAATTGAAGCCACATCACTATAGTGCCCTACTTGTCAAGTGACACGTCATTTTGCCCATTCAGCGTTGATCCCCACCTTGCCACATCAGCAGTGGGTCCCATATTTGGCACATCAGCAGTGGGCCCCATTTTGCCACGTCAATAATAAGACCCAGTTTGTCACATCAGCAGTGGGCGTCACTTTTTCCATGTGAGTAGTGGGTCCTACAAAGTGTAATGTAACATCGATTTTATTCATTTACGATACCATTTTTATTAATATGCAACATCATGTTTAGTCTAATGCAACACCATATAGCTTCCAATACAACAATTCAAAAATAAAATTTTTGACATAATTGTTCTATTTTTATATTATTTCTGCCAAACAAGGCATCCAACAGTCAATACAACAAGCATCCAACGAAATTTAAAACTTACTAAACCGGTTCCAAAGTCTTATCAATAAACATAGATTAAATCAGATACATACTCTGGTTCTAACTATCAATGTACACAAATTCTAAGAAGTAGTGTGTTATCTTGAGTGGTTGGAGTCACTACAAGAAAACAGAGTAAAATCGACCGGACATAACCGACCGACGTCGATTTGGTCACCTTAAAACCGACCGACGTTGTTGGTCAGTTAAAAGTCAACTAAACGACACTGTATCGATTACGTGGCACACATAAAATCGACCACTAGTGGATGGTCGGTTTTCTGTACAAAAAACGACACCGTTTTGCTGATGTGTCACTTTTAAAACCGACCACCTACATGTGGTCGGTTATATTCACAAATTTTACAGGTTAAAACCGACCATACCCTGTGGTCGGTTTTGTATTATAATAAAAAGTACCCGTTACAGAGAAAACAGTATCGTTTTATTCTTCTGCCTAACACCGACCGCTGACGGTCGGTTTTAACGTATTTTTTTTAATTTTTTTTGTAATATCCCTCATTTCTTAATTTTGAGCAAAAAATTAAAAAAACACAAGTGATTGAGGATTGAAGTGGAGGAGTTTTAGAAAATTGTAAGTTTTTTCCATATTTTGTAATTAATATGTGTGTGTATGTGTGTTTATGTTGGTGGTGTATGTATTAAATGTTGTTGTATGTATTTAATGTTTTTATTTTTTTATATAATGTTTGTTGTGAGAATTGAAGTTTGATAGTAGATAATTTGTAAGTTAGTTTTATTTCTTATAATTATAGTGTGTGTTTGTGTGTTTTATGAAATACATGAATAAATATGAGATTAATGATAAATTATTTATTAAATATGTTTTTTTTAACTTTAAGAAATATTATTGTAGATGGAAACCATTGATCGAAGTTGGATTGGTAATCAATTGCAAAGCGATAAAATTTCATTGACCCCGGAATATAGAATTAATGTAGAAATTTTTTTAAAATTTGCTAGCGAAAATGGAATGGAAGATGGTACAATGAAGTGTTTGTGTAAACGTTGTAAAAATTTGAATTGGTTAAAGATTGATGATGTTAGATTTCATTTGCTCGCTAAAGGGATGCTTGAGGGTTATACCGTGTGGACGTCGCACGGTGAAAAAATAGGAAAAAAACGTAGTCGAACATCACATCACCGTTATTGTGTTCGGGAACCTTCGAGAGTAGAAGAACCGGTAGATTTGAATGCGATGTTACATGATATAGCCGGTGAAAATTATCAAATTTATAAAACTATGAATACGGGAACTATGAATGTATAAGAAGCTCCAAATGATAGTGCTAAAAAATTGTATGAGGTTATTATTGAAAATGGAGCACCTATTTATCCCGACAATACAAAGTACATAAGATTAAGCTTTACCACCAAATTATTGGAATTCAAAAATAACTCGCATTGTAGTAATAAAGCTTTTGATGGTTTGCTTAAACTTCATACGGATGTGTTACCAAAAAAACATACATTACGCGAAAATTATTATGCAATGAAAAAAATTATGAAGGATTTGAGGGTTGAATATGAAAAAATTGATTTATGTGAGAATGATTGTATGTTATTTTATGGAGATGACAAGGATAAAGTTGTGAGTGATATATGTGGTGAAGATCGTTATCGGGATGTTTCTAGGAAAGATGGTAAAAAAATAGCAAAAAAAATCTTAAGACAGTTTCCTTTGATCCCTCGATTACAACGCTTATATATGTCGGGACATACATCCGATCACATGAGATGGTACAAAAATAGAGATGTGAAAGATGGAGAAATAAGTCATCCCGAGGATGGAGAAGAGTGGAAAAATTTTGACTGTCGGTATCCTTCATTTGCTAAAGAGATTCGTAACATAAGGCTCGGTCTTGCGACCGATGGTTTTAACCCTTTTGGCCCTACCGGGAAAAAACATATAGTGTGTGGCCCGTGGTGATAGTTGTCTACAATCTTCCACCATCGATGTATATGAAAAAGCCTTATATGTTCATGACCGATATAGTTTTGGGTCCAAATAGTATTGGAAAAGATATTAACGTTTGTCTAAGGCCTCTCATCGATAAATTGAAGATATTGTGGAATATCGAGGTGAAGACATACGACCAATCTTTGAAACAAAATTTTATAATGAGAGCGGCTATTATGTGGACAATTAGTGATTATCCCGCTATGAGTATGATAAGTGGGTGGTCGGGAAAAGGAATAATAGGATGTCAAGTGTGTCTTGGAAGTGTGCAAGGATTTCAATTAAAATATTATCGAAAATGTAGTTTCTATGGCACGAACCGAATATTCCTTGAATCAAACGATCCACTCCGTCAAAAAAGTAATTTGTTTGATAACGAAGAAAGAAGATTGTTTCGTGGTGATTTGTCCGGTGAGGGTGTTAAGGAATTACCTGATGGTTTAGTTTTTCCACCACCCGGAAAGACTAATTCGAAGGCAAGGAGTGTTGGATACGGGGTGTTAACACATTTGTGGATCGATGAGAAAGGAAAGTCACCTAAAACACCTTATTCCCTTACTAGAAAACAACGTAAAATTTTGTGTCAATGGATTAGTTCACTAAAACTTCTGGATGGTTATTCCTCAAATATATCATGTTGTTGCAATGTTGAGGAGTGCACATTTTACGGATTCAAATCGAACAATTGTCAAATTTTTCTTCAAAAGTTATTGCTTCTCGCAATTCGTGAACTTCTACCGGCGCCTATTGTCGATGCAATCACGACAATTTCTAACTTTTTCTAAGATTTATGTTCATCCGTGATTACAAAAACTGACTTGGAAATAATGGAAATATCGGTTACCAAAGCGTTGTGTTTGCTGGAAACGATTTTTCCTCAAAGTTGGTTTGATTCGATGGAACACTTGGTTGTACATTTAGCCGAAGAAATTAGACTTGCTGGACCTGCTTATTGGCATTGGATGTATCCGATTGAGCGTTTGTTGGGAAAATTAAAACAACAAGCCGGTAATAAAGCAGGGGTTGAGGGGTCAATTGCTGAACGATATATGGAGGATGAGATTCTTAATATTAGTTTCTTTTATTTTTCCTCTGACAGGATCCATAATAAGGTACATCGTAACGAGGTTTTCTTTGATGTACAAAATTCTGAGAATTTAGAAGTGTTCAAATATTCAATTCAATCTCTTGGAAAGGAAGGAACTCGATATATGAGTGATGATGAACGAGAGTTAGCAGAAGAATATGTTCTTTTAAACTCTCCTAAAGTTCAACCTTATCTAAGGTACCAAAATCTTACTTTAAAAAATATGCGTAATAATTTTTGTTAATGACACATGCATGATTTTTGTTAATATCTGTTTATATTTTATGAAGTACCAAGATCGTTTTATGCGACAACGCCCGGAAACTTGGTTTAAACAAAAGGTATTTATCTATTTTTAATTTGCATGATTTGTTTTTGTAATTACAATGTCTCATCGATTTGAATTGTTTTTAGGTTGATAAAGATGAGGTGGAAGGACCTCGTTTTAGGGACTTACTTGAAGGGCCGGTATTAAAAGTTATGACTTTTGAGACTTGTCAAGTTGATGGATATAAATTTTCAACAAAATCTGCATCCGGTTCTGGTATTGTTGTTAAAGGAAATTTGTACAGAAATAATCTTGATTATTATGGTCAACTACAAGAAATTATTAGACTTATTTATCAAGGATGCAATCATGTATATTTGTTCAAATGTATATGGTTTGATAGTGTTGGTAATGGTGTGAGGATTGATAAGAATCATGCGATTATAATTGATATGACTTCAAGATCGAAGTCAAATGAGATTTTTATTTTAGCTAGTCAAGCCTCACAAGTATATTATGCTCCTAGTGTATTGGATCCAAAAGCCAAAATATATACGGTGGTCAAATCTAAAAATCGCCCAATTGATGAATCTATCGTTGCGCAAAATGATATAGAGGACGCTTTTCAGGAAGATAGATCTAATGCATCGACCTCGTTTTTGCTCTTTGTCAATTTTGCACAATATGGAAAAATACCATTTATTCGGTGTAAAGAAGAAGAAGAAGACGAAGAAGACGAAGAAGATGATTTGAAGGATGACAAAGATGAAAATGAAGGAGAAGAAGAAATAAGTGAAGGTGACAATGATGATGATGATGATGACGAAGATGATGATGGTTTTGACGATTTTGAATAACGTCATTTGTATTTTAAAGATGATTTTTAGTAAATTTTGTAATGATTAGGATACTTAATTTATAAGTTATAGTAAATTTTTAACGGGTTTGTGAATTTTTGGTTTTAATGCTAAATTATTATACTTTTACGTCCAGTTATGATTAAGCTATTGTTTTACTCGATTGCATATATATGTGTATGTGTATGTATTTTCTGTGTTTATATATATGATTCGAAGTTAATTATATGTTTTTTGTGTTTGTTAAAGTATTATTCTGACATAAATTGATGTGTTTCACTTCAAATCAAACTTCATTGATTTTTCAGTTTTTATGTAAAGTTTTACATGTTAAACATTCGTCGGTTATGTCAATTTATTTAATATAGGTTAAAGTCATAATTTTGGGTGCTTCGTCGGTTTGTTTACTCTTTTTAGAAGTATAAATGTATTTTTAGAGTTAATTTTTAGGAGTTTGCTCTCTTTAAGACATAAAAGTACTCGAAATGGATAATTTTCACTTAAATTGAAGTTCGTATGATTTTTCAGTTTTCATGTAAAATTTTGCATGTAAAATATTCTTCGATTTTGTCAATTTGTTGAATATATGTATAAGTATAAATTTTAGGTTTTTTGTCCGTTTGTTTAAGTTTAAGTAGAAGTATAAATATATTTTTAGGGTTAATTTGTAGGGGTTTGCTCTTGTAAATATGATACGTACTTGAAAATGGATAAATATTGCACTTTATATGTGAGTTTGGAACTCTAATTTGTTGTATATATAGATTAAGTTGATTTAATGGTTTAATTTGCGTAATTAAATAATGCTCTAATTAGTTGTGTTTATTTTTATCGTTAATTTGTGAAACGAATACGTTTATATGCATTTTATATGCATTTTTTATGATTTTAAATGTTTTTTTATGTAATGTGATTTACTAATGCAAGTCGTTTCATCAATTTGTTTGTTTTTATATTGGCTAATATATTTTTATTGTTTATTTTAAGATCTTTTTGCTTGAATGTTGACATTGGTTATGATAAGTCTTGTGGTGTTGGCGATGGCGAGAAAAGGGAAGGGGAAAGACAAGGGGCCGGAAAAAGATAAGGGGAAGGCAAAGGCCAAGGGAAAGGCCAAAGTCGTGAGTAAGAAGGGCAAGGGCAAGGGTGTAAAGGGAAAATGAGGGAATTTGCATTTGCTGGATGAGCCGACGAATTCGGATTCAGACCCAAATGAACCGACTCGGCACATGACAAATGCGGAGGAGCGAGAATGGCGAGGAAGGCGACCTCGATCAAATTCGAGTGGCATATATGGAGAGAAACCGCCATTGAAGCCATATCGCATTGATATATCCGATGGACAGTAAGTTAAAAAGTTTTTAAATTGCATTATTCCCGTATGTTTATATTTTTGGTTCTGTTCAATATTTTTATGTGAATTGTTAATGATTATTGTTTTCTTTTGTTTAAATATAGTATTGAAGATGATACGGCAAAGAAAACGCTTTTGGCTATGATTCAGGAGAAGTGGCCTCTTGGGCGTTACACTTATACTGATATCGAAGAACGTCACCCAGGTTGGTTAAATGTAAGAGTCGAAGATTTTCAAGTAAGTTAATTTTTATTTTTTTTGTAATTGTCATTTATTTCTTGATTTTATGATGCATTTATCCTCGTTCTCTTTTTTTTTTTGCAATTTTAGAAATATTATAGGCATCTTAAGGGGCAAAGTCGTTCATAGGCCCGAAAAATTATGGAAGATCACATTAAAGTGATGATAAAAAGGACTTTGAACGAGCTTAAGAAGAGGGTGGAGCGAAAAGCACGGGAGGAGGGCGTGAGCAAGTTGTCTTTGAAGCCGCCTTATTGGTCCGTTCTTTTTTGGAAGGACCTTTTGGAGTATTGGGAGAAGAACGAAGGACACTTGCACCGGCCATCGGTTGGATCCATCAACCGACAACAAGTTGAAAGATTGCATAGTGCCGGTGCAAGTACATTCAATAAAGTTCGGGAGGTAATATTATTATATTCCATCACACACACATACATACACGTTCACAATATTTAATATAATCAACTAATTATTAGGACGTGCTAATATAAGTTATTTAATATTTTGAAAGGTAATGACGAACAAGTACAAGAAAAAGCCGACGAGACTCAAGGTGTGGGATAAATGTCATAGAAAAGTTGGATCCGATCCGGAAAATCCCGTCTACACTACACCGGCTGCCATGCGTATTGCGGTAATTTTTATGTACTTTTATAACCATTTTATGTGATTTTAAATGCATCTTTAATAATTGAATTTATATGTATTTTCATGTAATTTTAAATACATTTTTATGTTTTTTATATGCATTTTTATATGATTTTAAATACATATTTAATAAGTAACTTTATATGTATTTTCATGTGATTTTATATGCATTTTTATGTGATTTTAAATTCATCTTTAATATGTGATTTTATATGTATTTAATGTGATTTTAAATGCATTTTTATGTGATTTTATATGCATTTTTATGTGATTTTAAATGCACCTTTAATATGTGATTTTATATGTATTTTAATGTTATTTTAAATGAATTTTTATGTGATTTTATATGCATATTTAATATGTGATTTTATATGTATTTTAATGTGATTTTAAATGCATTTATATGTGATTTTATATGCATTTTTATGTGATTTTAAATGAGGGTTAATATGTGATTTTATATGTATTTATGTGATTTTAAATGCATTTTTATATGTGATTTTATATGCATTTTCATGTGATTTTAAATGCATCCTTAATATGTAATTTTATATGTATTTATGTGATTTTAAATGCATTTTTATATGTGATTTTATATATATTTTTATTTGATTTTAAATGCATCGTTAATTGTTTTAAATGAACTTGTAGGAACGATATGCCGCCATTCTCGAGCGATTGCCAGTGGAGGTTATACGAACGGGTGATCGGGATGAGCCGTAGGATTGGTGGATGGAAGCATTGGAGGTCCCCCAAGGTACAAAGCCGAAAAAGAATTATGTGGTGGGGTTCCCCAATACTCGTGCCACCGATCTCTTGCCTACACTTGCTACCCGGTACCGAGATTCCACATGGAATGAAGCCGGCTCATCCTCATCCACTCCGAGACAACGTGAAGCCATCCCCGATAATGTATATCTTGCCATCGTGAGGAATGTGCTTACATCGATCCGTGCTATTCCAAATCGGTTTGCTCGCCAACTTTCCGATGCGAAAATAGCTACATTCACACGTACCGCTCTCAAGGCCTCAGATCCATCCTCCGATCCTAGCCAAAGGCTGCAATGGAATAACCTTATCGGTGGCGAGATCATGCATATTGTGGGCTCCTTCATTGAAGATATCGTCCAAAAGACGGAAGCTCGTGTTGCGGAGGTATAATTTTTGACCTTCTTATTTATTTATTATTTTCATTCACATGTAAATTCTGTTTCTTGTTTTTAACTAGTTTATTTAAACTTGTGTATCTAGTAAAATAATCGACGTGCTATAGAAGTCGATAAGGATTACACGTCCGAGGATGAGACCTCCGATGATGAGGACTTTGATGATGGCGGCAGTGATGGCGGCGATGATGACGGCGGTGATGGCGGCGGTGATGGCGGTGGATCGTCCGATGTTGATTTGTCGGATTAGTTTATATTGATCGGTTTTAAGACTATTGCAATTTGATGGTTATGGGCTGTAATATAATACATTGTGATGGTTTGATACTTTGTCGGTTATTTAGGATTACTTATAATGATGTATTGATACGGTTTAATCCTCCGGTTATCGGAGTTTGTGAATGTTTAATTACTATGGTTTAATTATGAAATTTACTAGTTTTTGCGAATGATTTTGAGTAGTATAGTTTAATGATTATCATTGTTGTTTGTTTTGGTTGTTTGGTTGTGATTGGATTGGATTTGTATATCGATTTGGTTTGGTATGTAGGGGCTGTAGAAGAACCTGCAATTTTTTTTTAAAATGAGACCTTAAAACCGACCGACAATAGGCATAACCGACCACTTTTGACCATTACAAAACCCTGAAAACCGACCGTCAGGTAACATAATCGACCACCTTCTTCATAAAACCGACCGTCTCCTTTAGAGGATGGTCCGTTTTATGACGGTCGGTTATGACATTTTAGTCAGCTTCTGGTGTAAAACCGACCGATGTGCACACTTTGACCACGGTCGGTTATGAGTTCCAGTAAATATTTTAAAAATAGACATAACCGACCACCAACGGTCGGTTATGACTCAGTGACGTGGCGACACGTGTGCACACGTGTTACCACGTGTACACAGTGACCCCACATTTCAGTAAAATGCCCGGGCACTTAACCCACTACTGTATTGGTCGGTTATGAGGGTTAAACCTGACCAAAAGTCAAAACCGACCAGGCTAAAACCGACCACGGCCTATGGTCGGTTATGACCCTTTTAAACGACCATTTTGTCTCTTAACCGACCGTTTTTGACGGTCGATTTTGTCCTATTTTCTTGTAGTGAGTACCATATGTTGTGACATTAGCTCTTTTAATCACCTCAGCTATGGTCCTGCAGTATTTTCACCAGGAAAATTTTTAATGAACATTTAAAATATTAGCTATGCATTATGAGGAGAAAAAGAAAAACTAAACTTATTACAATTATTAATCCCTACTAGCATAAATCCCGTGCGATGCACGGGTTCCCATTAATATTTTAAATTTTTATTTATCAAATTATATTATATTTTTAAAATATTTATATAAATATATAATGATTATAAATTTATAATAAAAATAATATAATAACATGTGGTCGTAATTTAGTAAAATAAGTAGACTATTTCTAGTAGTTTAACAATTTAGTAGTTGAGCATATATATAACACTATTAATTATATCTTTTAATAATAGGATAAGTTGTATTCGTAGTTTAGTAGGATAAGTATACTATATTTAGTAGTAGTTTAATAATTTAGTAGTTTATTAGATATATAACACTATTTATCTATTTTTGTAATAATTAAAATTAGGGAATTATCGTTGAACCAAATCGTTGAACAAAATTATCTCTACTCCGGCTATTATAGTATAGTATAGATTTGTCATAATAAAATTTAGTACCAAATTATAATAATAATAAAATGACAACATATTATCTAGACCCTCATAGAACTCAAACTGTAACATTTTATCAAGTTTATTGACCTATATAAACTTATGCAAGTTTAACAAAATGTGGTTTTAAGTCTTGTACATTATTTTTCAAAGAACCTAAATACCTAGGTATATGCAGGTTAGTGGCATCTTTCCTTTTCTTTTGGTGGCATCCTTCACTTCCTAAACTTCTTCTAGGTGTCGCTTTTACGTAATAATCATATCACATTCATAATCAAACATAGTACTGATAAAAAAACACATATACAGTAACATACAGATTGTTTGGTTTATCTAATTTTCAAGAAAACAATTACTTACATCACAACAAATTTATTTATATATAATCGACATTTTTTTTACAAAGACTAGTAGACGCTACAACTTAAATTGAGAGTAATTTAAGCTAAATCAAATGTAAGTTACCTTACTAGGTCTTCATGGAATACCTTGACTAATATGTAGCATGCAGTGCTACTTTATTTCTCTGTGCAAATCATGTATTTAAAGGTATAGATGTTTACATATAATACTGGATATAGTATCCACAAGATAAACCGAAAAAGAAATAATGATTATTATTGTTTATAATTCTCTATTAGTATCAACAATTATTATTTACTTAGCAGCGAGCAAGCAAGAAAACTAATCTAAAATCTTAATAACCTAAAGCCAAAAAAAGGCTCTGAATTTGAAATGTAAACATACATATTGTTTTAATAACCTTGTAGTTATCCTCTAGATATGTACAAATGCTCCATTTAAGAAATTTTCCACAAGGTATTAACCTTTAAAATATCAATTAAGTTTTGCTACATACATGAAAACATAAAAAAAACTTATTACCATGTATCATCAATTCACTATATCAACATCACTAACCTCTAGTTGGGATAAGGCATCACTAAACTTATTACCTGATCATCATATCTCTTTGTGGCTCTTCTCGGCCACTACTACATATTTGAGCTTTCATAGCATTTAATTTTACACTTGGATATCACTTTCAAGTGCTATGCAAGCCAATGCTTTGCAAGTGCAAGTGGTTTACATAGCACTTTTTTTAACGTTATGCAAGTGCGGGTGGCTTAGATAGCACTTCCATAAGATATTTTCCGGTGTCATCGAGATGAGTGAAAATAAGGCCTTTGTTGCCCAGACACCTTGGATATAGAGTGGAACTATAGAAGAGAATGTACTGTTTGGTGAGGAGATTGACAAAGAAAGGTACAAGCAGATTCTTGGACCATGCTGCTTCCACCCAACATAAGTACTTAGTTCAGTGTTACTGACTTCAACATCCTTTTTATTGTTATCTGCAGTCCACTGGTGGCTTTATTGTAGTAGCATGATATGCAAGTGCGACTCACTTGCCCCCTTCTATTCTTAGCCATGGTGTCGGTTGGTAGGTAATTTGTCGACCTTATGATTTCATATTTTACTGAAATTCCTTTGCTTAGATCATTTCCTTGTAGAATTTATGTCCTCAAGTCTCCACCTATGCACATATAAATATAGCAATGATCTATAAGATCATCCTGGTTTACTTAAAGAGGTGAACATATATGTGAGCTTTACTGCCAAACATGATATAGCATGTAATTGTGTGTCACTATCTGTGGTGCAATGTACATGACAATACATCCTCAATGTAAATCAGATAGCTGACTTAAGTTGGACCTAGGAAAAGCAAACTCTTTGACCACAAAGCTCCTTTTAAAAAAACAAAACCTTTGAAGGACACACATGATATCCGGGTTAATATTTGATAATCTTAGTACTGAAAGCTTTATAATTTTATCAGAGAATTGAAATTTTGCTGTCGGGGATATTTGGGACTGGAAATGGATCTTCGGTATCTATGTAATATGCCTCACAACTTGACAACCTTTATCCTGGATGACCATGTTTATAAAGATTGAACATGGGCACCATATATTTATTAGTCAATGCTTGTTTTTTCTACAGCGAGAATAATGGTCTTTTAGCATTAACTCTGGTGGGTAGTCGAAGAGTTGTACAGATATCTGCGTGCTTTATGATCTTCTTTTCCATCCTGGGTAAGCTTCTTTGTTTATGTCAAAATTTATAGGTTTTGTTTTTTATGTGTAGTTTGTTAATAACTTGTTAAGCGCTTTGACAATGAGCCTGCAAGAAAGTTTGGGGCAGTATTCGCTTGTATCCCATTGCCAAACTTTGCTGCATTGTGTTGTCTATTCTTTCCCTATGTTGGTAGGTTCAAATTACAGAAATGAGTAATGGTGATGTATTTAAGATTCATTTTCCGCAATCTAGAAATGTTGATGGTCAATCATCCAATCATGTTTTGCAGGTGGGGTGGGTTTGAGTTTCCTTCAATTCTGTAACCTTAATAGGTGGGGTGGGTTTGTATATATCCGGGCTCAAGTGCACTCTTGGTATCTCTAACGAGTTCCTTAAATCACTTGGAAAGAATGTCTACAAATGCAAGGACATACACAATGATCTCATAAAGTATAGTAGTAGTAGTCTGATATAAACTATGTAGTAGCTCTTGTATTATTCATGTAACAAAATGTAATTCATATTAATTTGTTAATATTTACTTGAGTAAATGTAATTACGGTTAGAGATATTCATGCACATGCATTATAAAATTTATTGCATGAGGGATTTTTGTGTCAATCTGTCGTAGAGGATTACTTTACTCGATTCATGTATATGCATTGTAAAACTTATTGCAGGAGGGTTGTTTCCAGTTTTTAGAACCGATGTTAAAAATCATAAATACACATCAGTTTAAACATATTAAAGCAATGTCTTAAAATCACAAAGACATCAGTAAAAACAAAATATTCGATGTTAATAAAGGAATATTAGCACATGAAAACAGGGTAATAGCATCGATTCAAAAATAAACACCCGATGTCTATTTATCATATTAATATCGGTTTTTTAGAACACAACCGATGTCTACTGTCAACATTGACATCGGGTACATAGAAAATAATCGATGTCTAATAAGATAGAGACATCGGTTTTTAATTTTTAATCTATGTTAATTTATAAATATTGCTTGTGTGTTATAGTTTTAAATATGCCTAATCGTCCTAATATTACATTTCTGAACTTGACATTACACAATTATATAAGAAGAATGTGAATTAGACATCAGAAATTTTCCGGAAACGATGTGTAATATTATATAGACATCGATTTTTAACCGATGTCTAAGGTCTTTTTTCTAGTAGTGTAGGGGGGTATTCACTAGTTTCCTAAAACTTGTTTAATCATCAAAAAAGGGAGATTAAAACCCTTATAATTTTAATAATCACACTGTTAGCAAGCTTATGACTTGCTTTATTATCTTAAGCTGATCATCATAATTTTTTATATTACTAACATTGTTTTGGAGATGATCGATTTCTTGATAGATATAGTCTATCAGCTACTTAACAAAGTTTCTTACAAAATTTTGCAGAATAATTATTTATAATTCAAGATTAACCAGAATTGTAATTTCAAGAAGATTAAATAGGAATGAGATTTTATAAGGAATCTATGGTATATTTAACGTGTTTAAATATATTAGAGTTCCTCATATGTTCAAACTCTTTTAAGAAAACTGTTTACTATTTTCTAAGAAGTTGTTTTCAAACTTTTTGTCCTAAGAACTTCTTATTCGAATAATATCAAATTTAAACTAAAGATATACATTTTTAAAACTTTTCCTAGTCTATCTTATCTTTAGTTTAAACGTATTATAAATTATCTTAATGTTCAAATAGAAACAAACTAGCCGTGAGATTTGGTCGAGATGAGGAGTAGTGTCGAAATATTTTGAAAGCTAACTTAGTCTATAAATACATTATGGAATACTTTACTTAGAGGTTGATCGAGGAAGTATACACCATACCTTAGAAAATATAACTTGCATTCATTAAATAATCTTTTTCTAAGCTCTAGTTTATTCATGTATATTTATATTCATAGAATTTATAGTTTCGGTTGTAATTTTCAATAAATCTTGTACTGTTCAAGATGTACACATTTATTGTTCAGTAGTTCAGTTTGGATAACAAGGGTTGAGGGAGTTAGATTTCTGGAGAAGGCTATACATATTTTATATAGGGTTTGGAGGGCAATTCACTCAAGGGAACAAGGGTTATCACGAAGTCATGTTATTGAATCTTATACTTGTATCATTTCAGTGATTAATAATGTATTATGTTACCATGTTGGTATGGGACTAGCACATAGACTATTAGATATACGAGTCGAACCTCGTTAAAACTTTCTGTGTTATTTACTTAATGATATCTATTTTCTGCATTACATATCGAGTGTAGAATATTCGATAACTTATTAAAATTGGTTATAGTTAGTCATAACATATATTCACCCCCTCAGCTGTAGAATTTGATATATGTCATGAGTTAGTGTGAATGTTTTCGAACCTAATGTTATTTGAATTCTTTGAAGGTTACATGCCAACTCAACCCACATTTATTACTAGGCTAATATCAATTAAATAAATATAGATTTTGATATATTATACTCTAAGGTCCCACTAATTTATAAATTTTGATTTATCATGATACATTATAATTAACCATAACACTTATCCACCCCCTCTCCCTCAAATTTCATATATGTCTTTAATTGATATCAACATTTTCAAACCTAATGTTATTTGAAATCTTTAAAGCTTAAATGTCGCTCAACCCACATTTATATGGATTTTGATATATTAAACTTTAAGGTCCCACAAATTTATAAATTTTGGCTTATGGTGATACATTATACGTGAGGACCCACAATTAGCGAAGAAACTACTATTATAAATTAATTACTTATTCTTTATAGATTAAGTTTTCCTAGTCTATCTTATCTTTAGTTTAAACGAATTATAGATTATCTGAATGTTCAAATAGAAACAAACTAGCGAGATGAGGAGTAGTGTCGAAATATTTTAAAGCTAACTTAGTCTATAAATACATTATGGTATACTTTATTTAGAGGTTGATCCATGAAGTATACATCATACGTGAGAAAATATAACTTGCATTCATTAAATAATCTTTTTCTAAGCTCTAGTTTATTCATGTATATTTATATTCATAGAGTTCATAGTTTCGGTTGTTATTTTCAATAAATCTTGTACTGTTCAAGGTGTACACATTTATTGTTCAGTAGTTGAGTTTCGATAAAAAAGGTTGAGGGAGTTAGATTTCTGGAGAAGGCTATACATGTTTTATATAGGGTTTGGAGGGCAGTTCACTCAAGGGAACAAGGATTATCACGATGTCATGTTATTGAATCTTATACTTGTATCATTTCAGTGATTAATAATGTATTATGTTACCATGTTGGTATGTGACCAGCACATAGACTATTAGATATACGAGTCGAACCTGGTTAAAACTTTCTGTGTTATTTACTTAATGATATCTATTTTCTGCATTACATATCGAGTGTAGAATATTCGACAACTTATTAAAATTGGTTATAGTTATTCATAATACATATTCACCCCCTCAGGTGTAGAATTTCATATATGTCATGAGTTAGTGTGAATGTTTTCGAACCTAATGTTATTTGAACTCTTTGAAGGTTACATGACAACTCAACCCGCATTTATTAGTAGGCTAATATCAATTAAATAAATATAGATTTTGATATATTATACTCTAAGGTCCCACTAATTTATAAATTTTGACTTATCATGATACATTATAATTAACCATAACACCTATCCACCCCCTCTACCTGAAATTTCATATATGTCTTTAATTGATATCAATATTTTCAAACCTAATATTATTTGAATTCTTTAAAGGTTGTATGCCGCTCAACCCACATTTATATGGATTTTGATATATTAAACTTTAAGGTCCCACAAATTTATAAATTTTGACTTATGTTGATACATTATACGTGAGGACCCACAATTAGCGAAGAAACTACTATTATAAATTAATTACTTATTCTTTTTATTAAAAATATTTATTTATAATAACTCACACTTATCTCTAACAACTACCTTGGTCATCTGTTAATTATATTTATAGCCTGTACTGTTCGATTTACTCAATCATTGATCATTTTCTCTGCCTCTGATTTCACTTTCCTTGCAAAAATGGAGATGTTGTCCAATAATCAAAACAATAATGCCCAAATACAAAGGTCTTCTGAAAAAATGATAAATATATTATTAGTAGACCATGATATGGGCTCATTAGTTACCATTGCTGGTATAATGAAGAAACAATGCTCTTATGGAGGTCATTTTCTGTTTGTACCATGATTAAATTTTTACATTCTTTGTAGATCTCATTAATAATTGAGTGATATCTGTTAGATGCATATAATTACTTTTGTTAAATAATTATGCTGTTGTTGTAACTGATTCATTTTTCAATTCAGACATATGGAGAAAAAATATAAGATATTATTACTATGTTTCTTAAAAAAAATATAAAATTACATAAATACGTGTGCTTGATTGATAATTTTTTTTCTTTCTATTTTTCTAGTTGTGACAGCAAGAACGGCGCATCATGCTTTGTGTTCTCTTCGGGCTGAAGGTATAAAGTTTGATTTGGTGGTAGCTGAGCTTGGTATGTCGGACATGGATGGATGTGCATTACAACAAAGCATCCACATGAAACATAAGTTACCTGTAGTTTGTAAGTAATAACATTCATTTTGAGCACATTCAATTTTCACTAATTTAAATGTTGACCAAAACACTCAGAGACTAATCATTTTTTGGCCTACAAAATTTATAGTACAATGGCTTCTCTTAATTATATTTTATGTAACATAATTTTTCCTTGCAATTTTTGTAAAAATGTTGTTAGTAAGAAAAAAAATATGAAATCTGAAAACATATAAAAGTAGGCTCTTTTATTTTTATTAATTATTTTACCCCTGATTCGCATTTACTTCTTTAATATCATATAAATGATTCATGGACAAATTTAAATTTTTGCTTAATAAAAGAATAATTATTTATAAGAGGTGAGCACGAAGAATTACTTTTTCACAACAAAATTTACACTAATTTATACTATTAAATCACTCATTTAATTTTAAAAATGAGTGCTAGAATGCTTAGAAGTCATTTGGTCATTTTTTTATAAATAAGATGGGATCATGTACATACACAAATGAAAAAAAGATTGTCCAGATAGAAGTGTCCTCATCCATTTTCATCTTTTTAACGGGTAATTAGTATCTCGTTTCTCTATATATTTGTTCGAGCGTTCCGAAATCCGACCTCTATATTCATGGTTATAAACAATACATGTTATAAAGCTCTATAATATTTTTTTCCTTATATAGTAATCTCTTCCGATAAGAAAGCCAGAGATTCATGGAAACCAAGTGAGGATGGAGCTGTTACCTTCCTACTCAAGCCCCTGAACCATGAAGAGGTGGTAAAATTTTCCATGTATGTTGAGCAGTGGAAGAACAAACTAGCCAAGGGAAAGTTTAAGGACAGCCAATCTTCGGGCCCAAAGAAAAACAAAGTTGTTTGGACACATGATCTCCACTCAAAATTTGTGAAAGCCATACAAGATTCAGGGCCTCAGAGTAAGATCCAAATTCACAACTAATCCGGTCCTGTCAATGCCAGTTTAAATCATTTATAACATCTATTTTACACTATTATTGGAATTATATTTTTTTGTAGGATGCTCTGGGAAAAAAATTTTGGAGATTATGAATGAGCCGGGACTGACCAGGAAAAATATAAGCAGCCATTTGCAGGTCTCTCTCTTAACCTATAGTAGTTTCTTTTATACAGATGAGCAGTCTTTAGTTATGGTGCTTCACAATTTTTAATGTGTGAAACTATTTAATGAACAAAAATGAGATGCATATATTGTAAAATTCATAATCTATTTGTTAGACTAGAGAAGGCTTTAATATCTATGTATAATTTGACTTAATAGAATTGTGCATACCTGATTATTAATATTTTTGCAAGTAAACCACTAATTCTTTCTTTGTGTCCTTATGGTTTCTGTTTAGTTAGCCATTTACTTTAATCTCTTGATTGCAATTGATGGCGCTTGTGAAGTGTTAGTGTGAATTGATGGTCCTGAGGTCACACTCAAGTGCTACATTCTTTAGAAGCTTGCCAAGAAATATTTGTTACTTCTTCAACAACTAGATACTCCAACTTTAATTTGGTTGAATCTAACAATCACAGATATTTCGACAAAGGCAAAAGAAATTGTCAGATGAAACCAGGACAGTCCACTCGGTTGCAACTAATGAGCCTGTGACAGGTTTTGGCCAGTCTAATATGCTACTTCCAATAAATTTAGAAATCGAGCAAGGTAATAGGGCTGATTCTGTAAATCATATATTTAATTTATTTATGCATAATTAAGGCTGAATCATAATTAATTTTGTTGGCCAAAAGATTTTGACCAAGTAGCATGTGGATGACTATTGTAGGTGGTGGTGTTAATAACAGTGCATTGAAGCATCAATCCCTAATGGCTAGGGAGGACCACCGGGAAAATGAAAAATATTTCCCATATACTACACCGGCTGCTATTGAAGTACCGGTAAGAATCAAGTTATTAGTAATTCTTTTGGAAAGATAACTGGATGATCAACTTCATTTTCTTTTGCAACTTCTGAATATTAAGAATAATCTGAATATCTTAAACAAGTAGAGTTCATTAAAATTCTCATATAAATTCTTTTAGCAACTCCAAACAACTTGATTAGATTCTGTTACCTTAACTAGTTTCTTGTACCTAGTTCATCAATTCACTGTTATTTAATATGGTTCTTATTTTGTGTGAAAGGGTCGTTACTGCGCCATCCTTGAGCGCGAGGGAGTTGAACTCACTACAGGAACCGAGTGGGTGGAGCCTTTGGTGTGGGGGTTATTACCAACGTCCAATGGGACTCCAGAACCTCCAAACATTTCTATCTTAAAAAACCTGGCTCATAGACATCGCCAAAATACAAGTGGTGGCGCAGGTTCTTCGTCCTCATCCCCTAATGCCTCAAATATCCCTGATCTAGTTTTTGTGCAAGTTGTGCGCCTTGCTATCACAGATGCACGAGCCAACCAAGGGGTTTATTTAAGAAGTCTTGAGGACTGGGAAGTTGAAGGGATGGGAAGAAATTTGTTGGAAAAGATCAATGCCCAAAGTTTGGACGACTTTAACTCTATCTTCTTTGAAGAAGTTGTTACAGTTGTAAACATCATTTTGATGACTATTCGTGATAAAGACGAGTATGTGACAGAAAAGGTCTGTAATTCTTGTGGTTGTTACTTTTTCTTATATTCTCAATTTTTCTCTATTACAAGATAAATAATGGCTTGTATTGTTGGTTATTTGTAGGCATATAAGGAAGACCTTGATGAATTGTTTAGGAATGAAAGATTGCCAGGATGAGTTTGGAGCATATACATGATCCCAAAACCACAGCGTTACGTGAGTTGGAGAACTATTGCAAGGATATAGCTGGTATTGAAAAGGAGAATTATAGCTCCCCAAAGATCTTGCTCCCTTCATATTTCATTGAGAGGACTTGTAATTCTATTTTAAAAATTCTACAATTTATTTATAAGGGATGTTGTTTTCTATTTAAAATTCCATTTACTTACTATTCTAGTTAAATATGTAATACATGCACTACAACAAAACAAGCGTAAATACCACAACACAAATACAACCGACATCAAATTTAACAATTTTTGTTTGAATTTAAGGGTGGGGCTAAATTCAACCAGATGCGGTCGTATTTATATACGGTCGTATATACGCATTCGAATTTATAAGTACTAATTACAACCGAATAAATACAATTGTATTTATATGCAACAGTATACGGTTGAGTTTAGTTGTGCTCCTAAATTCAACCGCATTCGGTCAAATTTAGCCTCACTAATTACAACGGAATCAATACAACGTATTTATATGCAACGGTATACGGTTGAGTTTAGCCGTGCTCCTAAATTCAACCGCATTCGGTCGAATTTAGCCTCGCCAAAAAATAGAGGGAATTTTCTCGCCAACGAATTTTGTACTAAATTAAACCGATTTTGGTCGTATTCGATTTTTAAAAATAGCGAAAAATTTCTGAAAAAATATAGAATAAAATTTACACGAAATTTATATTTTAGTTATTGCAAAAAAGAAAGATCATTATGGTAGTTAGATATTTATGGTTCAATTAATAATTATAGTTTGAGTTTCATATTTTGAATTTATTTTAAATTTAATCCAACCATACGGATATGAAAATGTAAAAGAAACGTGTATGGAAAAAAATAAGTAATTTGAATATTTAAATTTTAATTTTTTTTACAAATTGAATTTAGGGGTTGAGATCCTAACACTAAAATAGTTCGACAATTACTTCTTACTAGTGTTTAGTCTCATATTTATGTTTCAAATTTTTTTTAAAAATTTTTGTGAATGACCCAACCTTACGGTTGTCAAGAACTATATATTTTAGTGATATGATAAAAAATTTAGAAAAAAATAAATGTATTTACTTTGCTATTTGAATAGTCAACCAGTAGTTTGACCGGTACTTCATACCCGTGTTTAGTCTCATATTGATGTTCCAATTTTTTAAAAAACATTTATGAATGATCGAACTCTAAGGATGTCAAAATCTATATATTTTAGTGATATGATAAAAAATTTAGAGAAAAGTAAATTTATTTACCCGTTTTTTTAGTGATGTCGAATGTAATATCCGGGACATAACCTGTAATTGTTTTATCAATAAATAATAATTATATGATTATTATATGATTATCAAGTAATTTTGATGAATTATCTGATAATTGGTGTTGATATGTGGATATTTATATGTGATAAAATGAGAATATGTTACTTTCATTGTGTCCAGAATAAAATATAGATAATTATGATATTTTTATGGTAATTTCTGGAGTGGTATATGATTTTAAAATGATTTATGAATTTAATAAATATTTTCAGAATAATTACAAAACTATTTTATAAAACCGGGAATCATCCAACTTCCACCGTTTTTACGTTTTTAAAAACTGAAACTCTTCGAAAAACTCATTCCTAACCTAATCTGATCATTCTAAACATTTTCCATGTTTTGACTTTTTCAATTCAGATTACGGTTTGACCCGTATGCGTCCCGGCGTAAAATTTTCGATATAATAATCATTTCGATAAATCAACAACACCCGTATTCTCGAAAGACGGGATAATATTACATAATTTTCATATAAAATGTTTTATAAGAAGCCCAATTAGGATAATTATCCAATACAGGTATCAAAACAGATCGTCTTTGCTGTTACTTAGCGGCTAAGTAACTTATTTATCGATCCAATACGATCCAACGCGTACTAATATTCCATATATATAAATCGACCTTTATTTTATTTCATTTTATTCGTATAATCATAATCAATCAGTAAAAACATAGAAGATACAGAGAAAACGCTAATTAATCGTCACGTTCTTGAAAATCAAACTCACAAACGAAGACGTTATCGAACTCGGAATTGAGCGTGCCATATATCAAATCGAAACTCTCGAAAATCTATTTCTGAATCAATCATCCATTTTAGTGCAGAAATCAAGATAATTTTCTGATTTAATTGTTTTAATTCAAATTAATTAATAATTAAATACAAAATAAGCTAGATAGATTCCTAAAATAACTCATTGGATAACTAATAAAACCATATAAAATGAATCTACTAAAATGTATATAGATTAACACATTTAAATATTCACTTATATGAATTTAAAATTGAAATATCAATCTAATAACTATAATGCAATTTACTAGATAAGTGATCATAAATAGCGACACATAACGAAAATATTGAAAACACTTAACACGTACCAATTAACATAAATTATGCCAGGCGTGCAAAAATATTAAATAATAATAGATTACTAATAGTGAGTTGACTGAGATAGTGAGTTGACCGAATGAATCTTTTAAGCTTGCTTACTGAAAATGACACATTCCCAATTCTTTTATACGCATGCTGAAATGCTCTTCAGCTAGAGGTTTTGTGAAAATATCAGCAATTTGAGCATCATTAGCAACAAAAATTAACTTGACTTTCCCTTTGCAACATTATCTCTCAAGAAATGATGCCTAACATTAATGTGCTTGGTTTTTAAGTGATTCACTAGATTTTTAGAAATATTGATAGTACTTGTATTGTCTTAATAAATAGAATTTTGACCACAAGAAATTTAAAAATCCTTAAGTTGTTGTCTTATCCAAAGAATTTGTGAGCAACAACTTCCCCCTGCTATTTAGTCTCCTTTAGCTGTAGGTCATGAAACAGATGTTTGCTTCTTGCTGAACAAGGAAATCAAACTTTGTCCTCAATAAGAACAAAGACCAATTATACTTTTTCTATTCGTTTGAAAACCTACATAATCTGCTTCACTATACCCAACAAGAGCAAATGCATTTGTGATAGGATAAAATAAACCAAAAGTTATTATTCCACTTAAAATTTTGAATATCCTCTTAATAGCATTCAAATGACACTTTTTAGCTTTATCTTAAAATTTTACATAAACACAAACACCATGCATAATATCAGGTCTAGAGGTTGTAAGATATAATAAACTTCCAATCATACCTCTACAAGTTCGAATATCAACATCTTTACCTCGTTCATTAGTTGTCATCTTGCTGATAGCACTCATCAGTGTTGATTTTGAATTGATATTATCATAACCAAATCTTTTCAACAAGTTCTAGATGTACTTTGACTGATGTTTATAAATGCCTTCAGAATTTTGCTTGATTTGTAAGTCCAAGAAATAATTGAGCTATCCCATCATACTCATATCAAATTCACTATGCATACACATAAAGAATCATTAGTAGCACCAACTATAATATCATCAACATATATTTGCACAATTAAGATATCTTTATATTTAAATATAGTAAAAAAAATTGGATCAATAGTACTCGAATGAAACCATTCTTGATTAAGAATTCACTTAACGTTTCATACCACGAGCGAGGTGCTTGCCTTAATCCATATAAAGCTTTCTTCAACTTGTATATATAATATGGATATTTTTTATTCTCAAATCGGGGAGGTTGCTTGACACTACACCAAAATCTCATTCACACAACTGTCATGAGACAACGGTTCAAAATATACCCGTTGTCCCAAAAAATCAAACCACGGGGTTTTCTTCGCTATGAAAAAACAGTTGTCTTGCTTTCCATCCAACAACGTTTATAGAGGTTTTTGCACACTATTGTCTAAGCTTTTCGATTTGACTTATTTAGACAACTGTGATTTCATGGACTGTTGTTTATGACTATTTTAAACAAGCGTGAACCAATGTTGTATGTCCAAAAACTCATTCTATCTTAAGACAACTGTTATTTTACGAGTTGTTGTTTGTAACCCTTTTACATAATGTTGCATGCATGTTGTATGTACAAAAATTCATTCCATCTTAAGACAACAGTTTTTGACAAGTCCGTTGTCTAATTTAGACAATGGTTTACTAAAACTGATATCTTAGACTCTATCAAACAATGGATTTAAAATACCATTGTAGAAAGCAAAGTTCATAGACAATGGTTATTAACATTATGGGATAATAGAGGTTCATACAACAGTTTACTGATTAGCAAAAGAAACCGTTGTCTATACAGCAAAGATGGAAAAAAAAATTGACTTGCACATATTACATATCCCAACCCTGCTGTACACAAACCAACAATAAGATGTCCAATCTGAATAAACCCAAACCAACAGATATAATACCATAAATCAGCCAAAGGTCCAACCAACAACAAACTAGAGATCCTCAATCAAAATTGTAAGCCATTCCTCAAAATTGGCAAACCATACACTTTCAATTAAACAAGACAGAGATTTCAAATTACATTGTTCCATATATACAAGACAGAGTTGTTTAGTAGTGAATATTACAATGAAAATGGAAACACAATCCTTGTTTACTGCCTTTGGTAACATGCATGCTGCTTAGCCATAATTTTGCACGCCTTGACAACCGCCGTATGCTGGTAATTCTGCATAAACACAAAAACAAGTGATCAACATTAATTTGCACAAGTTTGATGTGGAAAATTTTATAATTTATCCTCTGCAGTAGATAACATATCTCCAAGCCCTGTTTCTGCAGTAGAAGCTAGCCATACTTGTATGTCCGCCGAATGATTATTTTTGCTATGATAAAATCATCATCTATTATAAGAAGAGCATCAACCAGCAGCATTCACAAATTGAAAACTCAGTCAACTAGATGATGATTTTATCACGGCAAAAGTAATCTCATCAAGGGGTTCACGAGCAGTACACATGGATAATGGGAGCTTCACCTACAAAAAGAATAAAGTGAGCGGTACATGGACTCAAGTATCTATAAATAATTATATATATTACCACTATGGAAGTTGAATCCATTCTTCTTCCTCTCGCATATAGCTAGTATTTTCATCGTCCAGTTCATCAACATTCGGGAACACGGGCAACTGCAGCTCATTCTCAAGTTCTATTTCTACAGAGCCTTCATTTTCATCATCACAGTGGTCATAAAAGTTCTTTTTCGGGACTTTCAACACCACAGACCAAAATTTTTCAAGAGTATCATCAATGTAGCAAACTTGCTTAACATGTTTCCCTAGAACAAAAGGATCATTTGAAAATCCTAATTTATTTAAATTAACCAATGTATATCCCAACTCATCAACCTTAACCCCTTTGTTCATATCTACCCAATTGCAACGAAATATAGGGACTCTAAAATTATTATAGTCTAGCTCCCATATACTTGTTATAACTCCATAATAGGTATGTGAAGTATGTTCAACAGATTTAAATTTTTCGGAAAGCATTAATGTATCTGCAACAACACAAACACCACTACACTGTACTTGTCTATTATTATCACGCTCCTTGGTGCTATAAATAACCCCGCTGATTTTATAACCACTAAACGTAGGAACATTCTTGTTAGGCCCTTCTGCCATCCACCTTATATCATCACCTATGCTATTATGGTCATGGAGCAATTCCGTCTCAATCTGTACAATAAAAAAAAAATTAAACAATTTTTTTAGGTCTGTGTTTTTATTTTTTATTGGATGTCTTCGACTTCTTATATTACTTGTCTGTATTGTTTTTAATCAGGACTACGTAACAAGGTAATAAACACATAAATAAAACTTACCTTTTTCCTGAACCATTCGGGGAATTGTTCATTCTGCTTGGTTTTTAGCCACACCTCGTCATTTTCATGCTGCTGGTATCTTAGCATTAAAGATGCTATATGTTCACTACAAGTAAAATCAATTGCTTCAATATATTTACCGAATTGCAGATAATGAGAAAATAACAAAATGCACACACACACACATATGTTAGTAACTTACTCAAAATATTGCCTCATGTGATTGCTATTTTGCAGAACACATAAGTGTGCTAGATGCAATTCCTCTTTGCTTGGCTTGATCATTGTCGCACCAGATAAAGGTTTGCTTATTGCATTTTGCTCATGCCTATCATTTTTTGGCAAACCTATGGTAGCTTCTTCAAAATTGACCAAACGTTCAACGGCCTCTTCGGCAACATATGCCTCGGCAATACAACCTTCGGGATGAGCAGCATTTCGAACATATACTTTAAACGCCTTCATATATCTCTCAAAAGGATACATCCAACGTAGAAAGATTGGCCCGCAAAGCTTAACCTCTCTCACAAGATGAATTGAGAGATGGATCATGACATCGAAGAACGAAGGGGGAAAGTGTTTTTCCAGCTGGCATAATGTTTCCACCAACTGAGATTGCATATTTTCCAATTTATCTACATCGATGACTTTGCTGCAAATTGCCTTGAAGAAAAGGCAAAACCTTATTATTGTGCACCTGACTTTTTTGTGCAGTACCGACCGAATCGCAATTGGAAGCAAATGATGCAATATTGTGTGGCAATCATGAGATTTCATTCCAACAAGCCGAAGTTTTTCCATATTTACAAGATTCTTGATATTTGAACAAAATCCATCCGGTAACTTCATTTGAAGAAATGATGAGCAAACTACCTTCTTTTCAGCATTTGATAAGTTCCATGCAGCCAAAGGTACCTTCTCTTTCTTTCCGGGAGTTTTTGGCCTTAGCTCCATTCTTATTCCCATTTCTGCCATATCGAGACGGACTGACTCCCTATCTTTTGTCTTTCCGGGAATATTTAGCAAATTTCCAAGTAAAGCCTCACATATATTTTTCTCGATGTGCATCACATCGAGAACATGCCTAACTGGCAAAAATTTCCAATACTCAAGTTGAAAGAAGATAGATAACTTCTTCCAAACTGGTCTAGCATCACCTTTCTTCCGTTTATGTTGGCGTTGTGTCTTACCAAAGACATGGTCCCTTAGATGTTGTACTCTTTCAAAAACCTGCTCACCAGTTAATGGAATAGGACCAGCACCTGTCTCAACGCTATTATCAAAAGCTGCCTTTTGCTTTCTATACGGATGATGACGAGGCAACCACCTCCTATGCCTCATAACTACCGTCTTCCGATAGTGAACCAGCCTAGTAGCCTCTGTTTTATCAACACAAACAATACAAGCATTATATCCTTTAACTACATGTCCCGACAAGTTCCCCAAGGTCGGATAGTCACTTATTGTCCATAATAATATGCCCCTAAGTACGAAAGACTCTTGTCTATATGCGTCGTACACTTGTTTCCCGCGCCACAACTCCTGCAGATCTTCAATAAGTGGTTGAAGGAACACATCTATATCATTTCCAGGCTCGGTCGGTCCTGATATTAACAAGCAAAGCATAATGTACCTTCTTTTCATACAGAGCCAAGGTGGAAGGTTGTAAACCGATAGCAAAACTGGCCAACTTGAGTGATTAGTACGGTTTCCACGAAAAGGATTGAAACCGTCGGCGGATAAAGCTAACCGGAGGTTTCTACTCTCCGATGCAAAATCAGGCCACTTTTGATCGACATCCTTCCATGTTTGCGAGTCTGCTGGATGCCTCATTTTACCATCTTGTTGTCGTTCGGTCTCATGCCAAGTCATGTCCTTCGCAATCGCTGGTGTATTGAACAAATTTCTTATTCTTGGTATCAAGGGGAAATACCATAAGACCTTAGCAGGGACTCCTTCTTGTTCTTCTCCTTTCTTATTCAGTTTCCATCTAGAGGCCTTACATATGCGACAAGTAGTCTCATCTTCATCTTGTGGCCCACGATATAGTAGACAATTATTCGGGCATGCGTGTATCTTATCATAACCCATTCCTAATGCACATAAGGTTTTCTTCGCTTCATTGAAAGAAGAAGGGACATTGTTGCCTTCTGGTAGCAAAGACCCAATCAATAATAGAACATCAGAAAAACATGAATCAGACATACCATGCTTCACTTTCAAGTTGAATAACTTAACCAAAGCTTTCATCTTAGTGTAATTCTCACAACCAGGATAAAGAGGTTCATGCTCACCTTTCACATGGTTGATGAAATCTGAAGAATCTGAAGAAAGAACATCATCATCGTCAGCTTCACCCATTCTTGTGCAGAATTGGTAATTAGAAGATACTGAGTTGTCACTTTCATCCAATACAGGACTTTCTACAATATTTGGCTCCCCGTGCCATATCCAGCGAGTATACGTTTCATCAATACCATTTTGAAACAGATGGTTTTTAACAATCCGAGCTTTCCAAGATTTGCTATGTGCGCACTTTAAGCATGGACAACTTATTTTGTCTTCGTTATATCCATTCTCAAAGGCAAACATAAGTAAATCGTCCACTCCATTCTCAAACTCTCTTGTTCTTCTATCAGCTTTTAACCATGACCTATCCATATTTTGATATAAAACAAGCTGCAAAAAGAAAGTGACATGATGGTCAAAAACAGAGCATATACTATTAAGCTTATGACTAACTACCAAAACAATTACAAACCCAAATTCCCAAATAACCAAAACTATTAAGCTTATGACTAACTACCAAACCAAAACAATCAGCAACAACTACATAATCTATTAGCAATTAGTAACTAATTAAGCTTATCACAAACCCAAATTCCCAATGTGCATCACTTCAAACAATTAATTGCAGAGGTGACTAATTAAGATTATGACTAACTAATTAAACAATTAACTAATTAAGATTATGACTAACTAATTAAACAATTAACTAATTAAGATTATGACTAACTAATTAAACAATTAACTATTAAGCTTATCACTTCAAACAATTAATTGCAGAGGTGAGCTTGTGTTAGAGCTTAAACCACTGAAACAATGGAGGAACCCTAAAACACTAAAAAGATAATTTAGGTTACGGATTTACCTAAAATGGAGGTCTCTGCGATGGAGGTCGAGGTTCGATGGGGGAGGTTGAGCTTGAGGTCGAGGTGCGATGGAGGAGGTGCGAAGCAGCTTGAGGTCGAGGTCGAGCTTGAGGTCGAGGTCGATGGAGGTTCGAGGAGGTCGAGGTGCGATGGAGCCGCCACGAATCACGATGGAGAGTACAGGAGGGGATAAGATGAGGAGTAATGAATGACCTAATTTTGACTTCAATTATTATGTTCTCATTCAGACATAACAAAGCTCAATGATTGGGTTGTTAAAATTTTAAATAATCCTTAAATTATGTCCAAGAATGTCAAAATCAATTAAATCCAAATAAAAATTGACTTATGGATAGTCATTTACAAATTTTATCGATGTTAATATCGACTTATTGTAGTCATGTACAAATTTTATCGGAAAATAATCAACTCTTCTTGTTCGTCTTTTTAACAGAAATCCGGTAAAAGCTGTAGTCCCTGACACGGGTACTACTACCCAGTTGACTTAATTAATTTCTGAAATGGATTTGTCAACGATCCAACCGTACGGATGTTAATATCGACTTATTGTAGTCATGTACAAATTTTATCGGAAAATAATCAACTCTTCTTGTTCGTCTTTTTAACAGAAATCCGGTAAAAGCTGTAGTCCCTGACACGGGTACTACTACCCAGTTGACTTAATTAATTTCTGAAATGGATTTGTCAACGATCCAACCGTACGGATGTTAATATCGACTTATTGTAGTCATGTACAAATTTTATCGGAAAATAATCAACTCTTCTTGTTCGTCTTTTTAACAGAAATCCGGTAAAAGCTGTAGTCCCTGACACGGGTACTACTACCCAGTTGACTTAATTAATTTCTGAAATGGATTTGTCAACGATCCAACCATACGGATGTTAATATCGACTTAGTGTAGTCATGTACAGATTTTATCGGAAAATAATCAACTCTTCTTGTTCGTCTTTTTAACAGAAATCCGGTAAAAGCTGTAGTCCCTGACACGGGTACTACTACCCAGTTGACTTAATTAATTTCTGAAATGGATTTGTCAACGATCCAACCGTACGGATGTTAATATCGACTTAGTGTAGTCATGTACAGATTTTATCGGAAAATAATCAACTCTTCTTGTTCGTCTTTTTAACAGAAATCCGGTAAAAGCTGTAGTCCCTGACACGGGTACTACTACCCAGTTGACTTAATTAATTTATAAAATGGATTTGTCAACGATCCAACCGTACGGATGTTAATATCGACTTAGTGTAGTCATGTACAGATTTTATCGGAAAATAATCAACTCTTCTTGTTCGTCTTTTTAACAGAAATCCGGTAAAAGCTGTAGTCCCTGACACGGGTACTACTACCCAGTTGACTTAATTAATTTATAAAATGGATTTGTCAACGATCCAACCGTACGGATGTTAATATCGACTTAGTGTAGTCATGTACAGATTTTATCGGAAAATAATCAACTCTTCTTGTTCGTCTTTTTAACAGAAATCCGGTAAAAGCTGTAGTCCCTGACACGGGTACTACTACCCAGTTGACTTAATTAATTTCTGAAATGGATTTGTCAACGATCCAACCGTACGGATGTTAATATCGACTTATTGTAGTCATGTACAAATTTTATCCGAAAATAATCAACTCTTCTTGTTCGTCTTTTTAATAGAAATCCGGTAAAAGCTGTAGTCCCTGACACGGGTACTACTACCCAGTTGACTTAATTAATTTATAAAATGGATTTGTCAACGATCCAACCGTACGGATGTTAATATCGACTTAGCGTAGTCATGTACAGATTTTATCGGAAAATATAAGATGTTTAAAATAAAGTCATCTTTTTAACGAAACACTGAACCGAATAAAAATCTTCTAATCGAAATTATTAACTAAACAATTGTAACAAAGTATGTCTAACAACAGTTTTTCAGACAAGATAATTTAATTTTTAAAAATTAAAATATATTAAAAGACATTACATACCGTTAGATTGAGGTACTATCTCAAATCAGCACCGTTCATTTGATTTTTCATTTCCCCCCAATCAAAAATTGTCTCCCACCTTGGCTTCGCGGTGTTTACTTTACCAGTTTACATTCACAATTTCATTTTTCATTTTCATTTTATCACACGCGACAACGGCGATCACAGGCGACAACGGCGATCACAGGCGACAACGGCGATTACTCAACCTAGCATCACACGCGACAAGGGCGATTACTCAACCGTTTAATCACTGGTATGGGCTTAAACCCTAGAACCCTAGCGTCCCTGATTTTATCTTTTGTATTTGGGGTTTTTTCATCTTATGTATTTAGGGGTTGTAGAGTATATGATATTTTGGGTATCTTCATTCCGATTATATGCGTCCTTTGCATGCATTTTGTCACTCACTCTTGATTTTGAGTCCCTGATTTTATGTATTTAGGGGTTTTGGGTTTCTATTTTGAATATATGATGGTTGTGGGTTTCGATTTTGAGTCCCCGATTTCATGTATTTAGGGGTTGTGGGTTTCGATTTTGAGAAATGCATTTTGTGGATTTTGAATATATGATGCTGCTTGTGGGTGTTGATTTTGTGGGTTTTCACTATGCTTGTGGGGTTTTGAATATATGATGCTGCTTGTGGGTGTTGATTTTGTTGATTTTTTGGGTTTTCACTATGCTTGTGGGGTGTTCTATGCTTGTGGGGTGTTCTATTTTGTTGATTTTGTGGTTTTCACTATGCTTGTGGGTGTTGATTTTGTATTTTCACTATGCTTGTGAGTCCCTGATTTCATGTGTTCTATGTTTCACTCTAGATTTTAGTGTTCCTCTAAATACACTCTGCATATACACTCAGCATCCCTGATTTTAGTGTTTCACTATGCTTGATTTTAATGTTTCACTTAAGATTTTGTGGATTTTGATCCACATTGCCTCTGTTTGATTCACGGAACACATAAACACATTGCCTCTGTTTGAGTATATATGTTTCGTGCATATATGCGAAGTCCTTTTAGATATATGACAGCTCATTTTACATGTTCTATATTATGTGACTCTAAAATTTGGTTTTTCTTCCATATACATTTGATACATGTGTTTTAAACTTTAGTTTTTGTTTGGTGTATAGATAATGGCCACTCCGAAAAAGAAAAGTGAGTCTAAGAAGACAGAATTGAACACAAGAAAGTCACCGAGAACAGGGCCAAAGAAGAAAGAGCTTAAAAGGTCCAGGTCTTCATCCCACCCAACTACCATGAATGTGATCAGGGCTTTACGAAAGACCAGGTCCTTAAACAACCAGACCCCTGCTATGACCCCCACCCCATCCACTTCTTCCCCAAAGTCTGTGAAGAAGAAGCCTATATCTGAAATCTTACAGAAAAAAATTTCCAAAAATAAGAAGAAAAAAGTGAAACCTGTTACCACCCCGAACAACAATGAAGGACTAAAACTACTCAAGCGAGGTTGTGTAACGATGCATAGAATTGTGAGACGAAAGATCCAGGGGAATAAACTTAATGTGTCTTTTAATGGAAAGGGAGAGCCGTATGGTCCTGAAGCGGCAGAAATGCAATCCTATATTGGGGTTTTGGCAAGAACCAAAGCACCAATCTGGCATGATAGTTGGAAATGTGTTCCCGATGAGACAAAGAACAAGCTTTGGGAGTGTGTTCTGGTAAAACAAACTCAAATAATTATGTATCTTTCATTATATGTTCATTACTTATGTATCTGATATCTTTTTAATTTCTTATGTATGTAGCTGGGTTTCATTTTACCTCCGTCTGCGAAAAAGTTGGTTTTACGTTCCGCTGGTCAGAAATGGAGGGAGTTCAAAAGTCGACTGACCACAAATTACATTCTCCCTTATCGAGATCAACCTGAAGTGTTGGCCTATCCTCCTGCAGATTTCTCTTTCATAGAAAAATCGCATTGGGATATATTTGTTGCTGATCGCACGTCACCTGAGTTTTTGGTATGTTTCCAGTTAGCATTATGACATACTTATTTCTAGTTAGCATTAAAACATACTTGTTGTTTCTAGTTTTTGGTATTTAATTAATATTGATTTCATAACCACATTCGTGCTTCTTATGCAGAAATGTCATGATGATGCTATACAAAGAAGGATGCTGAGTGTATATCCACATCGGATATCTCGAAAAGGTTATGCTAACCTCGAGAATGAATGGGTGCGTAATAATGAAATGACATAGTTATTATTCTAATACAAACTAATTTGTCTAACATATTTATACTATTATACTTTCCTGATCATATACATGTGAATGCAGTATCAATCTCATCCAGATGAAGAGGAAGTTGATCGGTCGTCAACCTGGGTCCTAGCAAGGAAGGACAAAGATGGTAAATTTTTAGGAAAAATTGTTGAAGATAAAGCAACGGAAATTGTAAGTTATATATTAATTTTTGTCTTAATTAATTGAAAGTATATGGTACTTAATTATGTTAGTCTTTTACATGGAAATAGCTCAGACTGTGATAATATGGTACACTTAATATTTTAGGAAAAATTGAAAAAGGAGGTTAAGGAAGGGAAACTAATAGCTGAAGGTGTTGATGATGTTTTAACACTCGCGCTCGGTAAGCCTGAGCATGGTGGACGGGTCCGTGGACAAGGTGTTCATGTAAAGCAGTCGGTTTATTTTGATCTTCCAAGGCAAAAAAAAGCTAGAACAATGGATGAAAAGATACAGGAAAGAGTTCAGAGGTACTTGGCAGAGGAGACTCCAAAAATAATTAAAGCGAGAGATGATTTTTGGGCTGCTGAAATGGAAAAGCTGAGGGCAGAGATCTTGAAAAGGCCCGTACAACAAGAATGTACTCCAACGCATCCTTCCCAACAAGCAAGCTGTCACTCTAACGGCGGGGTTGATGTTGATGCAGCTGTAAACCATCCTGCTACACCTACAACTGCAAAGAATTTATTTCCTGTTCAACAGGAGGGAGGTGGTCTGAAAATTCAAAAGATTGAAAGTTTGTTTGTTGATTTAGGGGTGGATCCTGAGGATGCTCAGAGGTTGGATGGCAAGGATGAAAGTTGTAGAATTGTTTTTGAGGAAGACAGATGTGAAGAAGTTAAAGTGAATGCTCCGGATAATTCTGTTTGTAAATTGGCTCTTGGATCGCTCAGCAACATTGTAGCTTGTGCGAAGATTGATGAAGTTGTTGTTGTTGAAGGAGAGGAGACAATCCATGGAGTCAGACTTGGGGAAGAGAATGCAAGAGTGTCAATCACTCAAGTCATTCAAGGAGATGCTAAGATTCCATATCCCATCGGTGACGAGATTTTGACCGTGGAACAAGCCATGGGAACTTTTATTGCATGGCCAAGAAACTTGATAACAATGAGGAACAATAGCACTTCCAATGTTTTGTCAGCTCCGAAGGTAAAAATATTTAGAATAGCACTATATAGCTAGAATGTTTTTATTTAGTATTTTCTTTCTTACTATTTTCATGTGTATTTTCTGCAGAAAGCCAAGAAAAAGGGAAAAAAGAAGACTTATAAATTAGTCGCTGATGTTGAACCAGAGCTTGTTGTTGAGATGGGTGCAAATTACCCATCTGCATTAAATCGTTTGTGGACATGGGCAAAGGGTGCCTTAGCTGATGAACGAACGGTTTCTTTTCAACTATCCCAAGAAGCCTTTGGCTCTACAAAAAAGATGGCCATTTACTTATCAGATATATATTCGGTGTGCTCTGGAGGTGAAATGTCGGGGTCTGTGATCGTCCTTTTTATTCAGTAAGTTTCTCCACAATTTTTTTTTTAATATCTCATAGTTAGTCTGTGGCTCCAGAAACGATTTTTTTTTAATCTCTCATATTTTTATATGTAGCTCCATAAACGAATACGTCAAAAAAAATAAGATGACCAACATGATCAAGTTCGTAGATCCCACCACAATTGGTGCCATTGGCTGTGGTAATGCAGGGCAGAGGTCGCGTGCACTCGCTGCACGATTTAAGAATGCTAAGAAAGGGCAATACTTTCTTATGCCTTACAATGACGTGTAAGTTTTAATCCAAGAGCTAGCTAGTTAGACATTCTCATATAATGTTTTAGCTAAACAGGATCACATGCCTTTTTAAATTGATTTTTTTTGGAGCTTCTAAGTTTCAATTTTTATGACAAGGCTTCAATTCATTCATGTTTGTGTAGGAACCATTGGAATTTAACTGTTGCAAATCCTGAGGCAGAGGTTGTCTACCACATGGACCCTCTAAAACGTCGAATCGCTAATGTGGAATGGCTGGATGTTGTCGACAAGTAAGATTCAGCTTCTAAAATATCTGTATGGAGTCTTGAACTTTGATAGACCACGCATTTTTCAGTTGCTTAATGGTTTTGCTGGTATTATTTTGGTTGTAGTGCCATTAAAATTTACAAAGAGGATCTCAACAAGGTTGTCAAGAAGAAAATTTTGTGGGAGAACATGGCGGTAATAATCAATTCTCATCATATTTTTTCTATGCTATTAAGGATATTGTAATTAAATAATTATTTCTTACATCTCAGTTAGTTGATATTGTAATTAAATAATTATTTGTTACATCTCAGTTAGTTGTTAAGGATAGAAGTTAGTTAGATTAATGCTTGTATATAAACACTACTGCACTCATAGTTTAGAGACTTATTTTTTACATTCACCAAATCTGTTTTGTATAGTTATCTCTCTGCAATATACATACAAGAGCTTCTTTCTCTCCAATTCACAGCTTTTGTAATGCATTTTTAATTAATCCAGGGAGTTCGAGTGCAGTCAGGAACCAAGGATTGTGGCCTGTTTGTGATGCGCTATATGAAGGAGATTGTTCAGGACAAAGAACTTGAGTTTGCTGCTAAGGTGAGATTTTCACTTTGGGTTTTCCCATTGACTTATACTCTTACTCGTACAGTACTTAATTGTATGACTTATGTAAAATTTTGGGTTATTTTTCAGTGGATGCGCAGATCAAACTTGGTTTACACTGATGATGACATTAACGAGATCCGCTGTGATTTTGCAAAATATTTCATGAAACGCCATGCAATCTAGGTTCCAAATTTGTGGTCTTTTGTTTGAACTAGTAGTCGGATTTGAACTTTAAATTATGCAGTTGGTCATGGTGATGCACTTTTTGGTCCAATCCAAACAGAATTGTCGGTAGATTGATAGATTTGTCTCAATCTATTAGTAGATTGCATGGTCAATCTATATATATTGTGCTCAATCTATATATATTGCCCGGTTCTTGTTCTAGTGTTGTAGGATTGTTGGATTGGTTGTGTTTGGTGGATTTATATTAGATGTTTGGTGGATATATATATATATATTGGCTTGTTCTAGGATTGTTGGATTGATATGTGTTTGGTGGATTTATATATATTGGCTTGTTCTTGTTCTAGCTAGTTCTAAGTTTGTTGGTTTGGTGAATTTATATATATTGGCTTGTTCTTGTTCTAGCTAGTTCTAGGTTTGTTGGTTTGGTGGATTTTGATTTTTTTGTGATTGGTAGTTAGTTCTCGGTTTGTTCGTTTGGTGGATTCATTTTTGGTGGATTCATTTTTGGGATTTAGTTTTTAGAAAACAGGTGGTTTGGATGAAATCAGGATTTTATATGCAAAATTTTATATACAACAGATGATTGTGTTCTCAATCAAAAACAGCCATTGTACCAAACTAATTGGAACAACACTGTAACATTGTTTTAACAGTTGACTAAAGCTCTATTCACAACACTTTAAAACATGGTAATATTGTGTCTATCATGTTCACATAACGACAAAATATACGATGGTGTTATCTCAAGGATAACACTACAATATGCTTTAAACAAAAAATGTGGTCTAAAGAGCATTAAGATGGCAGTTAACATAACTTAGTATTAAAATACTATCACAAACCATTGTTTGAAATAGCTCCTTACAATATTTACCTAAAACTGTTGTATAAGACAGCATAAAATAACAGTATTGACCTAAAACTGTTGTGGTTAACCTTTCAAACAACATTATATACGACGCTGTTGTCTCAAGGGGTGCACTACAATAGGAGTTAAACAAAAAATGTGGTCAAAAGAGCTTTAAAATGGCCGTTAACCACAACTCATTATTGGAAATACATTTCACAAACCGATGTTTGAAAGACTTCCTTACAATACTCTGGCTCAAGGTGTTGTCTAAGACATCATAACATAACTGTATTGTCCTAAACCTATTGTGGTTAGCCTTTCAAACAACAATCAACAAACTACCCGTTGTTTGACAAATAATATATAGAAATTTTGCACTCTTAGTTGACAGTAATACACCGTTGTCTTCTTGAGGAAAACCGTTGCAGGTAAACTGTTCCAACAATACAGTCTTTTATACAACCTGTTGTTGAATGACAGTTTCGGTAACAGTTATGAACCTGTTGTGTCTGTAGCTTCTAGTAATGGTTCGATGCACTGTTGTCTGATCGAAATCACACGGCTCCTCAATAGACGACCAAAAATTTTGACATCAAACAACGGTGAAAAACGGTTGTAGGATCATGTTTTTCTTGTAGTGTGACATAAACTACCTCTTTAAGAAATCCATTTAAGAAAGTACTCCTTACATCCATTTAAGAAAGTAATATTCTGATAGATTTTAATCTTACAACAGAGCATAAGTTTGATCAAAATCAATGCCTTCTTATTGATTGTATCGTTGTGCCACAAGTCTTGCCTTGTTTCTAGTGACATTGCCAAATTCATCAAGTGTGTTCTTGAAAACTCATTGAGTACCAATGATAGAAGCATGCTTATGTGACTCTACAAGTTTCTAAACATCACATCTTTCAAATTGATTGAGCTCTTTAAGCATTTTCATAATCCAATTTTCATTATTAAGAGCTTCATTGATATTTTTTCGCTCCCCCTTAGCCGGTAAATTTCCCAGCCCATGTTTGCGTCTCCTCGTGCGAGCTTAAGGTGGAGAGGACACACTATCCCTCCATGAACCGCTGATCCTTGACCCTTGTCCGGATAGTATCTCCGTAAAGACAAAGCTCTACTTCGATGCTACCAAGATCCCAAAACTAGTCGTTCGTGATCCGCCAAGGGCCACTACTTTTTCACTCTTCATTACTCTTCTATTTCATATTAAAGGCTAGCAAACCCAAACAATTATAAGGCGGCATGAGCTCAAAGGCAGCCTTTACGGAAATAGAAAGAATTTGGTTATTAAACTAAGTTTTGAAGGTACCAACGTAAAATAAAGGCCTTGCAAACCTTTATGCATGCATCTCCGTTATTCCTAACAACAGGTTGGGTTATAAAATTATATTTATGAACTTAGCATGTTATTACTGATATGTTCAAAACAGCTTAATATTTTGCTTATTCAGTGCACATAATGTTTTTTTAAAGTCATTACACTAGAAAGTTCTATCCTTCCAGGTGCATTTTTTTTATTACCTGTATAAAATATATAATATACTTACTTAAGAGCTTGTTCATAAATTTATGGACTTCAGTTGATGATATTAGTTATCGCTATGTGCGGATGACATTTATAAAATTTTATTAGCATGATGATATTCAAGTATAAATTATTAAAAATTTAAAATGGGAACCTACAAATGGTTACCCGGATCAAAAATTAACAGTTTGAACAGTTCGATTACGGTTAATAGCATAAAGCGAACTGAACCGACATGCACGGTTTGATCATTGTTTTGGTAAAAACTGAAAAACTGAACAGAATTGAACTGTGCACACCCCTAATTCCAGGTGAAACATATTATATATAATATGTTGTAGAAAAGTTTCAACAATAAATATGTCCTACAAAATCATTACAAAATGTTTGGCATCTATCTTCCATTACGTCATCGGTATATTTTGGCAAAAAAAAGTATACTACGAAATTTATTGGAATTACAATTCAAAAGAAAATGCATATGGATAAGGTTGTTTATTATATTTATCTTATTTGTTGTACCAAAACACCATGTAGCATTTTAGGAGATAACTACTTTCTAGAATGTTAAGTTTATCTCTATTTTATGTCCTGTAATCAGGCTCTACATATATGACAATATGGATTAACGTAAAAACCATCTTTCCTGCTAAACTTTATATGATATATGATAGCCAAAACACTCAAACAAGCACAAAATTATTTTATTATTATTTTTTTAATCATGTCAACTACTTTTTATCTACTATAGAAACCTCATCTTTATTTATTCTCAATGTTGCAATGAAATCAACCATTTATCTTGCATCGAATCTTCAATTTGTAATATTCTCACTATTTACAAATATAATGAATATATTAAAAGGACTGTTGTTTTCCCTCCATAATACCTACGTGAACAAACAAGATAACTATAACATACAACCTTATCTATCAAAATTAGTTACGAGTGCTGAATAACTTTTTCTTATGAAGAAGTTGTTAGCTACAGTTAGTGTCGGTTTGAGAAATCTTAAAATAAGTAATTTATGACTTAAAATGAATAATTAACTTAAAAGTGATAAGTAAATGAAAATTTATAAGTTATATAAGTGTTTGGATAATTTTACTTCTAACTCAGAATTTTTTAACTTAAATGAACTAAAATAATTAATTTTTAAATATAATTATCTCAATTCATAAATTTTAAATTAAATTAACATTTAAAACATATAATTTAAAATTAAAGTTAATAAAAAGGGAAAAATTGAAAATAAGTTGAAAAAAAGTATGTCGTTACCAACATTTCATTTATCAGCTTATAAGTTATAAATTCAACTTATAAGTTGGGTCGACAAACATTGGTCGATAAGCTGTTACGGGCTTATAAGCCAAAAGTAACTTATAAACGAGGACACAAACAGGCCCTAGTCTGGTGCTACATCAGCTGAAGCATAGAGTAGGTTAGAATATATTTTTGCAAACCAGTCACGCTCAAGGATAATTTTCTTGAAAGAACAATATATTTCAATAGCAAATCATTCTCGATTAATGGATGACTACATTAAAATATTAAAATTTATTTATGAAGAACTCATCATGACATCTGACTGATCAAAAAAGGTGATTCTGTTTTACATTTACTAAACATTACAGGTCAATATGATTAAATCATTGTTGTTGCTTTCCGGGCTAGAGACAGACTTCTGAGTTTTGGAGATATTTGAGACACCGTGAGCATGAGGTAAATGTTAAGATAAGGGAGCTCTCCATAATTTTTCTGTCATTTTTGCGAATTTCCAATAAAGCTATCTAGTTCATTTTTCAACCACAAGGACTCTCCATCAGGTCTTTTTTCTCCTCCAGTTGAATCCTAACGTCAGGATTTTTGGCAAAACATGAATCGTGGACATGCTTGGTGTCATTACTGAAATTAACGTGGTCATACTGTTACACATTACTAGTTTCTCACCAAAAAGGAGCTCCAACTGATTGGCCATCATTTCATCTAACCACTGCTTATCAAGGTTCTACTTCAAAAAGGATATTTGACTCGGCGGCTTTACTTATATCATATCATCAATCACCTTCAGATCGAACCTTTGTTTATAAAACATTTATGGCGGCCCAGATGATTTCTATGGGGTACTTAACTTCTCAGAGTGTATACAAATGTTGGGATCCAGTGCATAAACTGTTGGCTTAATTACAATGTTTGTGATGATGATCCAAATATAACAGAATGATTCAACGAGTTTACAACAGAATCATATCCGAGATTAATGCATTGCAGTTTCCAGTGATATTTTAACAGATAATGTTTAGGGTTAAAATGTAAATCTTAGTTTGATTGAATATAAACTTCTTTTGAACAAACCATATCTTAACCTTAGTTTGAATCTTTCAAATACTTATCTTAACTAAGTTTATCCATTTTCAAATACTCCAACAAATTATCCTCATAACTTATTCAAATCATTTCAAACAAAACTGTTTTATACATATCAGTTATCTTATCTCTTGTTTGAAATAAAAATCCGTTGCACCTTACCTATAAATACAACTCCAGTATTTCATATTTAAAGGTTAATGCTTTCACGTCTATTTCTCTTCATCTGAAACACTCTCTTGTAAGCCAACAAGATACAGTTTGAGTTGTAATCAATTTGTTTATTCTTGTACTCGTGTATTCATATCAACTTTGTGCGGGATTGTGGTAAGGCTTGATTTCAAAGTATAGCAAGGTAGCTAGAAGGCTAAGGAATAACAGTGGGCTAGGTAGCAAGGTTACCTTGGGAAAGGGTTTATTTCAGGTGCTATATTTGTAATCAAGGAAAAGACTCTAAGTTCTTTTACTAAACTTGATATAATATTTTCTCTATGCTAGTTGGCAAAGGGACTTGGATGTAGGCCATAGACTAGGATTAAGGGCCGAACCAAGTAAAAAATTCTGGTGTTTTTACTTTATTCATTTTTCAGCATTTTTCATTCTTCAGTTTATAGAGACTATCTCATTCCATGTCTCATTTGTAAAGGGATTGTCCCATTTGCATAAAAGACTGTCTCATTTACTTTGACAGTTAGAATATAATAAATATCTATCGAGCTATTAAATTTTAAATGGTATCAGAGCAGGTGCATTTATTCTCTTTTTAGTTTTTATTTTGCTAGTGATCCATGGCTCAACCAGATAGGTATTTTAATAATTATCCACCACTTCTCCAAGGTGTAAAAACTACATTGACTGGAAATTCCGGATGAAAATCTTTCTCCAGCGTGATGCATTCGAGTGGGATGCTGCAGAAAATGGCTTTACATTTCCAATGAAACATGGGAAGCACAAATCCCTCAAGGATATCTCTTCTGAAGAGTGAATGCAATGAACTCCAATGCTAAAGTTATGAACTCACTTCATAATGGCATGGTAGCTACCGAGTTATGAAAAGTATTAGCATGTACTATGAAACAAATCGGGGATACGGTCAAAGTCATCTATAAAGGCACTTCTAAGGTACGTGAAGTCAAACTTAGCATGCTACTAAGTGATTATGAAGGTTTCATGTTGGAAAGAGATGAAAGTGTTCGAGATGCACAAGGAAGATTCCTGACTTTGATGAACCCTATCTTACTATTAGAAATGATCATTCCTCAATCTGAGATCAATAAGAAAATCTTCAGGGCAATGCTAACACTTTTTTCGACTATGGACACTTTAACACTCTTCAGTGAATTGGAAGAATTAAAAAAATCAGCTATGTAGATATGATAAGAAGATGAAGCTCCTCGTAAAAAGACTATTACACTCAATGCCGAAACTGATGAGTCTCCTGATGATTTTAATGAAGAAATTGCTCTTCTTACCAAGAAGTTTCATAAATTTCTAGCCAAACGGAATGCATCTAAACGACCTATGAAGTCACATATTCCAAAAAAGGACTTCAAATCTAATTCTAGCAAAGAGAACTAAGCAATCAAAGCAAGAATACATACTTCGAATGTGAAAAGAAAGGGCATTTCAAAAAGGAATGCTACAGGCTGAAGAACAAAAAGAAGGCATTAATCACTTGGAGTGATGATGTTGAGATCGATTCAGATGATGAAGTTGCTCAACTCTGCTTTGCTGGACTCGAGGAAATCTCCAGTGACAACGATGATGTACAAAATACAAAATATATTTCCAATAAATCTTTATATATGTTAAATTTATAGGTCTAGTGACATGGACGATCCTATGAAGGATGAAGCCATGCCTGCAGAAAATAGATCTTTGCTTGAAAAGGTTTCAAAGCTTATTGAGAAAAATCAATATCTCAAGAATGAGATTGAGATGAAGGATGTATGTGAAGGAATTATGTCCTTAATCCAAATCTGCATCGATTTAATCGAATCAGTCACAGATTGACAATAATTAATTTAGTTAAGTGATCATTATGATTGGGTGGAATCCGCTATCAATCAACAAAGTATATAATGTTTAACTTTGTAGCTCACTAAAATAATCCGATAGGGTCACAACCACTAAGTATGGATCAAACCTATATGTGTGCGTAAAACGCATTTAACTAATTCCGGAGATGGAGAAAATATAGAAAGAGGTGAATAAAAGAAAAGATAATTAAAGTATAATTTAATTATTTTTTTTATACTTAACTCTTCTGTTTTGATAAGTATTGTTAAAACTGAAATCTTATCAAGTTTGGTTTCATGTTAATCTAATGCCTCATCAGTTTAGATATTTTCTATAAATATATGAATTCAGAGGAGATTAAGTATAGAAGTGTTGAACAACACTTATATAAGATCCTCGGTTAAAATGGAGAATTAGTATTCTCCATTCTCTGGTATATTTAGTGTGAAGAAGAAGATTTAAGCCATCGGCTCTTCACGATTTGATTGTACTGGTTTCCAACCATATAGAGATGCTTCAATTGACATACTTAAATCTGTGGCCTGATTGTTCTAACCAGAAGAAAGTCCTCCAAGAGATTCAGAAGCATCAAGAGTTTTCTGCAGAGCTTTTAATCAGAGGTTCAGTAAGGAAGCAAGCACTATGTTTTCCTTAGATTCATAATCAGTATGTGTATAGATCCATGAGTATAATTATGATGTGTTAGTATAGTGTAATCAAGTTTCCTTATAGTGGTATCAGAGCCATGGCTTACACGTATTAGATTGATGGTCTGACTATGATTTAATTCCCTGATCATATTTTCTTAAATACATAAGGAAATTGCAAACTCTTTATTCTTTCAGTGGGAGCTAAATTCTGTTTTTACTATGTAGAATTGTGTGATTTATTAATCATAGGATTTAATCACTTGAATCAATACTACAAATTTTTTGATGCTTTTATATTTTGTTAAATGCTTTAATATGACTACAGTATTTTGTACTATGCATTGTTTGATGTCTACTGCTCTATAGTATATTATGCATAAGTTATGGTTTTGTTTATGATTGATTATTTTTATAAATTAGTTCACTTATAACAATCAACAAAGAAAAACCAGTCCAACTAATATTTGAAAGGATGCCTTGTATAAACAGTAGACACCTATAAAATCTTTGATCACTCGTAACAAATTTTACCTTTGTAATAACGTTTACTTTTAATCTTTGGATTATATAAGGTATGAGTAAATTACACTTCTACGTGGTAGTTTGGCTTTCTCAACAATACGAGTAAGGGGTTCTTAGATATTGAGGCAAAGATAGGTAACACAATGTTGTTTCTATTAACCAAGAATTATATGACAAGATATAATTAGCACACATGATGCTTACCTGAATCATTAGGTTGGGTGACTAGCCATTGCTGGCTTAAGCTAAGTGGGACAGGATCTTGGAATTATTTAATTCGACGGGACATGGACTTATAATTGAATAAAATATTAGTAACTTCGTTTTGCATAGTGCTTTACTTAGAGTTACTAATTATGATAAAATGAAATTTAAAATTGCATTTCTTTCTTCAATTTGTAGATATGGCTAACAACAACAATATTAAGAATAGTTGAATAGCAGTAACTTTTTTGATTGGCACAGGAACTTAAGAATAGTTATAATGCTTGAAAAAAAAGAGTTTGTCATTGACACTCCAATCCCTGTACTTCCAGAAGGTGGTGGAACCGCTGCTGAAAGGGCTGCACAAAAGCATCATCAAGACGCTTCAAATGATGTCAAGTGTGTAATGCTAGCCATAATGAGTCCAGATTTGCAGAAGCAGTTTCTGAATTCAGATTCTTACACAATGAACCTGCAGCTCAAGAATTTATTTCATGAGCAAGCAAGGGTTGAACATTTTGCAGTTACTAAGGAAATCCATAGCTCTAAGCTCGGAATGAATCAACCAGTTGGCCCGCCTTTTCTCAAATTAATTGGATTATTTGAGCAAAGTGAGCGACTTGGTCTGGTTTTTCCAACGAGGCAGCAAACTGACATCATTTTTCATTCTCTTCCAGAGTCATTTGATAATTTCAAGATAAACTTCAATATAAATGGAATGGAGAAGACCGTTATTAAGCTGCATGGTATGCTTAAGTCAGCTGAAGGAAATATCAAGGAAAATTGTTCCAAGGATGTCCTTTTTGTTAAAAAAAGGAATGGATTTAAGAAATTTGGTACTAAGAACTGTGGGTCAAAAGGTAAGAAACCTTATGGACCTAAGCAACCACTTGCTAAGAAGAAGAAAGTTGTGAAATACCCTTCTCAAGATACCTGCTTCCATTGTAATGACAAAGGGCATTGGAAGAATTTATGTCCCAAGTATAAGAAAGATAAGAAGAACAACACGGTTGTGGCTTCCACTTCAGGTATTTTTGTTATATACTGCATTTTTGCATCTTCTACTTCTTGGGCATTAGATACCGGTTTTGGTACTCACATTTATTCAAATGTACAAGGACTAAAAGAAAGTAGGAACTTGGCAAAAGGTGAGGTTAATCTACGAGTATGTAATGGAGCAAGAGTTGCTGCATTAGCTGTAGGAACCTATAGATTATCTTTGCCCTCTGGGCTTGTCTTGTCTTTAAATATTTGTTTTTGTGTACCTTGTATCACAAAGAACATCATATTTATTTCTGTTTTAGACAAAGAAGGTTATTCTTTTAAAATAAAGAACTATATTTGTTTAATTTATTTAAAGGATATGCTTATTGCAAAAGCACACTTAGTAAATGGTCTATATATGCTAGACAGGGATAAACCAGTATATAACATTAACGATAAAAAGGAAAAATTAGATGATCAAAATAAAACCTTCCTCTGGCATTGTTGTTTAGGTCATATAAACATTAAATGCATTCAGATACTTCAACATGAAGGTATTTTGACATCTTTTGATTTAGAATCATTTGACACTTACGCATCATGTTTATTGGGAAAAATGGCAAAATCACCTTTCAAAGGAACTGGTGAAAGAGCAAGTGAACTTTTAGGGCTACTACATACCGATGTTTGTGGCCCTATGACAACTTGCGCTAGAGGTGGATTTAATTACTTCATAACTTTTACTAACAGTTTAAGTAGATATGGATATATTTACTTACTGAAACATAAGTCTGAATCTTTTTAAAAATTTAAAGAGTTTCAGATGGAAGTAGAAAATCAACTTGGCAAGACAATTAAGGCACTTCGATCTGATTGAGGAGGCGAATATTTGAGTCATGAGTTTCGTGATCACTTGAAAGATAATGGAATTTGTTAGGTCCCAATATGTTTGTAGAAGGGGGGGTTGAATACAAACTATACCGTTAAATAAAACTATTATTAAACTTGAAAGGTGTTACAACAACGGTATCATTTACAAGGGATTAATCTCAAATAAATTATTCCAAATCTAGAATAAATTCGACATGAACTTTTTCTATTTTTGAAATAAAAAGGATCAAATGCTAAATGCAATTTGAGATTAAGTTCTAGGGATTTTGATCTGCTAGATAGTTACATAAGAACAAGAGAAGGATTTCTAGTGGTTTAGATTTAACAATAAATACTAGAAATTAATGTCCTGAGAAATTGCAATAACCTTTGATTTTAATTGGAAAGACAATCATGTTAGCTCAGCAAGACAATCCTTTTAACTGGTAGAACTTTCGGTAGGACTATTGATTGAACTGGTAGAACTTTCGGTAGGACTATTGATTGAACTGGTAGAACTTTCGGCAAGACAATCTAAATGAACTGGCATGACTTTCGGTATGACTATTGATTGTCATACCGATTGTCATACTAATACAAAAAAATTGACATGCTCAATTAATTTTGAATTTTAATTCAAAATCAATTCTTAAAAACCATAATATTAATTCAGAATTAATTAATCAATTAATCCAATTAATCAATAAATTAATCTTTGTAGATATAATATATTTTTTTAATTAAATTATACGACTTAATTAATAAATAGAGAATTAATACTATTCTTGAACAGCAACCACTCTTCTAACAATCTTCTGAAAATCATGAACCCATTTCACCACTTCAATGTTGACACTCGATGTACTGTCTGGTTCATGAATGACTAACTTCTGTGATGTTTCTTCATGTCTTGATTTTCTTCAGATTAAATCCCTATAATTAATTGATACCCTGATGAGATCTCTGTCACTTGATTAAATCCACAATATTGATTTATATCACTGAGGCTTGATCAATTTCTTGAACTTCTTCCAGTGAAGTAATTTCTAAAGCTGTAGATGAACATTGATACTGAATCCTTTGACAGATGTTACTTGGAGAGATCTCTTTGACTGTGGATCTACTATTTACTTATTACATCCTTATTTGAGTTGGGTTAAATCCTCGAATAAACAAATAGGCTATGACATATGCCTTTCAATCTGCCCCTATTTGTTTGTTAGATAATAACAACAAATACCTAGAGGATAACTCAACTAACAAATAAGAAAAAGATATAAACAGAAATGCAAAGTAAATAGCAGAAAAGTTCTTGATTATATTTAACATTTTCTAGATTCCAAAAGAAATTTACAAGTGAATACAAGATATATGTTCCTCTAGACTGAACATATAACTACATTAGTCTATCTTGATTCATAAAGCTCTAAGCATATTACATTAAGTTTTGAGCTAATTGAATTCAGTTGTCTTCCCTTCTGAATTCACCTTCTTCCAAATCTTGAAGCAACTCCTTGTCAAAGACACGATCCTTTTCTGAAGTGAAGCTGGCTGGTCTGACTGGTTGAACTCCAACTGACTTTAGCTTATTCTTGAACTGATTGTACCTTTTAATATTCTTTTCATAATAAGCTTGAATCAGATCAGCAGCTTGAGTTTTCAACATGGATGAATATCCGGCAGTTCTTAAGTGATGTTCCATCCAGACAAGATGCTTAGCAAAGTAGTCTTTAAGAGATTGGGAATCGAGCTGGCAGATTAGAAGACAGTCAGACTTAAAGAATCTTACCTGATGAGGATTGTTGACCACTTGAGGACTAGCCCTGCTGGCAAACTCTTTGAGCCTTTCTCGAAGAACTTCATTCAATTCTGAGCTTCTTTTGACTTTGTTGAGAAGAACCCAAATCTCTGATTAAGAACGATTCTCAAACAGATGAAGCAATACCTTGAAAGATCCTTCACTCTGACACTATACAAATATGCTTATTTCATTTAGAGATCTGTCAAAGGCAGCTGTGATCCTTGAGAATTCAGTCTTGATAGCATTCATGTACACGTCATTGTTTGGATTAGAGATTTCGAGCTTGTCAAGAAGATGTAGAAACTGTCTATCATTGTTTGTGCTCAGCTGAGGCATATCAAGTACTCTTCTAGCTTCATCCTATTTTTCACCAATCTTCAGTTTGACATCTCTTCTCCTTTCTTTAGCTTTAATGTCATGAAGACGTTGCTTTTCAAGAGTTTCTGTTCGTTCAATGTTTTTCCTCATGTCAATGATCTGGGATACCTTTTTGAGTTCAGCTTCTTTTCTTTTCAACTCTGACTGCTGCTGCTGAAACTCTTTCTCAAAAACAGGATCCACTTGAGCTTCATCTTCCCATTCTCCAAAATCACTTTCCTCCTCAGCTTCAAAGAAACCATCTTTATCTTCCAAGACTGGTTCAGTGGGAATGTCAAAAATATCAAAGTCATCATGTTCTCCACTATAGTAGACATCATCAGCCTTCCCTGTGTCTCCAGCAGAAGAATCTTTCTCTTTTCTCTTTCCACTTCTCCCTTTCTTCTCCCCCTTAGTTGAGGAATCCTCTACAGACTTTCCTCTAGACCCTCCATGACCTCCATCACCTCCAGAGCCTGAGCTTCCACCAGACGGCCCTTCAAAGAAAGTCATTTGTTCTTCATTAGGGCAGTGAGAATTTGTGATCATTAAGTACAAGTGCTTCATCCCTTCATTGAGATGCTCCATGCCCATTTCTATCTTTAGAAATCTGGAGGAGTCCAGCGAATGATTCCTTTCAACCAGGTCTTGAAGAGAAGTCATTCTTGTATTGAGAGAGCAGAAGTTTGAAATGTCTTCAGCTGATAAAGTTGGAGATGCCTGTATTGAGTTAAGCTTTGGTACAACAGAGGTCTTCAAATATGAAATCTCAGTCCTGATGAGAGCCATCTGATTATTGACAGAGGTGGGAGAAGAAGACCGTTCAACCACTTCTTCTTTGAATGATTGAGCCTCAGCCTGACTTTTTGCAAGTTGTTCTTTCAGATCAGCAATTTAAGCTAACAGATTTTCAATGTTTGTGTCTGTGTGTGCACTCACCTGAATATGTCTCCTGTTTGGTTCACTCAACTCACGTGCTTGTGTATCTCTCAATATAATTGCTCGTGAGGAGCCTTCCTGTTGCTGATCTTCTGTACCTGCAATTGAAATCACCATAGCCTCTTCAAGAGAGGTTAGTGGTGGTGCAATGGGAATTCGCGAGTCCCGATCCTCAGTCAAACCTATCTTTTCATGTGAAATAGATGTCTGAATTGCTTGAGGGATAGATTGACCGAGTTGCCCTCCACTTTCTCCAGATAAATCTGCGAGTGGAGAATCCCGTCAGGGAGTCAGAGGTGTTGGATCTGGGAGGGGAGAAAATGACTCTATTAAAGGTGGTTGAGAGTCAGATTTTCCCTCAGAAGCATGTGACTGCTCTTCTGCCGTAACTATGGCAGGCACTGTAACCGACTCAATGTGCACTCCTCACTTTGTGTCCTGAGTATCATCTATGCTTGACTCAGTACAGGATGCCATGGCCCTATAGCGAATTTCAATAGATTCATCCTGTTGATAGAATGTCTCTGATAACTGTTCATTGGCCATATCAAAGTCCATGTCATGTTGGGAGGACAAGGATGGGCTTTCAGATGCCTCAGTAAATGTTCTTTTCTTGGGAGGAGGCAGAGCTGAGCGTTCATTCATATCCAACAACATACTACTTCCTACTAACCTTCTAGGTAACATTTTAGACAGTGGGGGAGAGGTTGAGATAGGTTGTGACTCTGTGTTTGGCTCTATGACCTGGATTGGAGCTGCGGTTCTACAACTTCATGGTGAGCCCTATCAACCACTGGGGGTCTTTCAACAGAAGTAGGAATAGTTTATGAAAGATCATCTGATGTTTGAGCCTGGATGGCTTGAACCATTGGAGGTTGAGCTTGTTGTTCATGACCGGGAAGATTGAAAATTGGTAAAGGAATGTAAGTGGCCATGAAAGCAGATACAAGTACTGGAACTTGCATAAATTTGAAGGTTGTGTCTTGGTGTGTGTAAATCTTTTTGCTTACTGGAGGGGGTTCAGTTACTGATGAGTTAGCAAAAAGAGCCTTATGCTCAGGTGTGAGATGATGTTCTGCTATAAGCATGAGAAAGCGAGCGTAATAGCAAGAAACCCTACAATTTATAGAATGATCACGTAAAGATGTAGTGAGACGTCTCAAAAGAATGGGTAAAAGTAGTTTCCCAAAATTGATCATTTGATTGAAAACAACTACAAGACCAATATACTGCAGAGTGGAAGTGATGTTGTGAAAGTTGGATTTAGTGCAGTTGGCAAACACTTTGGAAAGTATATCGAAGAAAATATCCCATTCAGAAACCAAATTGGATTTAGACAACTTGGTTAAATTAATCACCCCCTGATAGAGAATAGCATGAAAAAAGTTTGAAATATCATTTTCAGAGGGTAAATTACAGAAATTGTCTATTGGAAAATTTAACGCTCGATTGATGACTGTTTCATCAACTACATACTGTGTGTTTGCCATGTTGAATGAAAAAGATTTAAAATCATCGGCCACAGTAGAGGTTGTGCAAATCAGTCTGAGCAGATCGACATTTAATAACACATTTGATTTAATAGCGGAGCTAACAATCGAATGGTCATTTAAAAATCTAATCCACGGCTTAAATTTTTCCACATCACACTTTTCTGGATTAAAATAACCAACATGATTATGCGAGACAATTTAGAAATTGAGAGCCATTAAAAATTATAATAAAACACACACTTTCAGAATTTTAAGAATAATATTAAGAAAATTCGAATTAAAAAAAATTAATAATTTGAATTAAATCAATTATATCCGAAAAATTTAGAGAGTAATGTATCTCCTTAATGTTCTTAACTCACAATATAGGATCTGCAAACTCACAAGACACAATATTAATTAAATAAAAACACCCAAAAACAAACAAACACAAACTGATTTTGAAGGGAACAAAAACAAACGAAGGGATAATAGTTTTTTTAAAAAAATAACCGACAACACTTCCTTACTGTATGTATACACACGAATATGTATATATATAACAGTAAAGTGTGCTGAGTAAAAACTCGAGCAAGAAGACAACAATGGCGGTTTGTGTTTGATCAAATAGAGAGAGAGAGAGAGAAATAAGAGAAAAACTGTTGGAATTGAAAAAAATGAACTGATTATAATTACAAAAAAAAGAAAGACAATAAGTAGGACAACTGGTATGACAATCGAGGAAAGTCATATCGATTGTCTTCCCGATTGTTATACCAGGCAAATGGAAATAAAAAATAAATACTAAAAATATAACTGGTATGACAATCTAATAGTCATACCGATTGTCATACCAGTATAAAATACATGGATTAAAACAGAATAAACTAGAAAGACAATCGATAGTCATACCGATTGTCATTCTAGTAAAAAAAATAAAAACAAATATATCTTATATAAATTTTATTACTGGCAAGACTATTGATAGTCATACCGATTGTCTTGCCAGTATAAAATTAAACTGAAAAATAAAATTAAACACACATATATATACTGAAATGACTTTCAGCAAGACAATTTCAATTGTCTTGCCGATTGTCATTACAGTAAAGAAACAATTATAAACAGAATTTATATATACATAGTTACAGAATATATACACAAAAAATATAATATTTGAGAAGTAATTATATTTTATTCTAAAAATAGATTTCTGTTGAATTTTAGAAAATAAAATTCATACAAAAATATTTTTAGAGAAAATAAAATATTCTGAGATATTAAAATTAACAAGTACAATAAATAAAAAAATAGATAATAAAACTTACATAGAAATAAGCAAGAATTATGGAAAATATGATAAAATAAATTTGCAAATGAATTTTTCATTTATGAAAAATTCATTTATAAATTCATTCAAGAACAGATTTCAGATATTAACAAGTTTAATCACTAAAGCTATTCAACATACCTAATTTACCAACTAATCTGGTAAATGTGGATTCATCAAGAGGTTTAGTGAAAATATCTGCTATTTGTTCTTCTGTTGGAACAAAAAATAGTTCAACAATACTATTCATGATGTGCTCTCTAATAAAATGATACCTGATGTCAATGTGCTTGGTCCTTGTATGCTGCATAGGGTTGTTGGTGATGGCTGCTGCACTTGTATTGTCACATAGAATAGGTATTTTGTTCAATATAGAGCCATAGTCCCGTAGCTGATTCCTAATCCAGAAGATCTGAGCACAGCAGCTTCCAGAAGCAATATATTCAGCCTCGGCCGTTGAATTGGAAACTGTTTGTTATTTCTTGCTGTACCATGAGACTAGTCTGCTACCTAGGAATTGATAACTCCCTAAGGTGCTTTTCCTATCAACAACACTTCCTGCGTAATCTGAATCTGTATATCCAACAAGGTTAAAACTAGATTCTTTAGGGTACCAAATACCTAGATTTGGTGTTCCCTTAAGATATCTCAAGATTCGTTTAACAGCAACGAGATGAATATCTCTAGGATCCACTTGGAACCTTGCACATAAGCATGTAGCATGCATAATATTTTGTCTACTTGCAGTAAGATAGAGTAACGAGCCAATCATACCTCTGTAGCTTGTGACATCTACCTTAATGGAGTTTTCACATGGTCCAAGCTTGACAGCTGTAGTTGATGGAGTCCTTGCTGATGTAGAATCCTCTAGATTGTACTTTTTGAGGAGTTTCTTGAGATACTTGGATTGACAAATAAAAGTTCCATCTAACCTTTTATTTACTTGAAATCCAAGAAAGAACTTCAGCTCTCCCATCATGCTCATTTCAAATTTGTTGTGCATTAACTTAGCAAATCTCTTACAGAGATTATCATTAGTAGACCCAAATATTATATCATCCACATAGACTTGGACTAATATAGTATCATTCTTATGCTTTTTAGAAAAGAGAGTTTTGTCTATGAAACCTTAAATAAAGCTATTTTCAATAAGAAATTCAGAGAGAGTATCATACCATTTTCTCAGAGACTGTTTGAGACTATAAATAGCCTTGAAAAGAAAGTAGACAAAATCCAAATGATCTGGATCTTCAAAACTAGGAGGTTTCTCTACATACACCTCTTCATCCAGCTTTACATTCAGAAATGCACTCTTGACATCCATTTGATAAACCTTAAAGTTTGAAAATGCTGCGAATGCCAGAAATATCCTGATGGCCTCTAGTCCAGCCACTCGAGCATAGGTTTCATAATAATCAATGCCTTAAGCTTGATTAGTCAGTGCTTCTTCAATCTTTTTAGGTTCCATCTCAGAAAGAAATCCTGAGAACAGACATTCATTTTGAGTAGCAGGTCTAGTTCTGACTCCAACATCTGGATCACCAATAATCAACTCGAAAGGATGAGCTTTATTCCAGACAGTCTGTCTTAGAAGATCTTATCTTGATGATTCGCCTTGAAATTCATTGGGATGTTGTGTCCTACTAGTTGATCCTTCAGCATCTCCCCCTGAGTTGTTGTCAGGTTGACTTGATGATTCTTCGTCAGTAGCAGTGGTATCTCTATTGTTGCCAATGTTTCCATCACCATTACCTTGAGTATTATCATGATTAACAGGTTCTTCACCAACAACAACCTCAGGTTCTTGATCATGTTCTGATTCTGAATCTGACATATCATCAAACTTCAGTTTCTCAGAAGGATATTCAGTTTGGATACTAGGGAGTTTAGTGTCATCAAATGTAACAATGACACTTTCAATTACTTTGTACTGATCAATGATATACACCCTGTATGATCTTCTTCCATATCCAACAAAAATACTCGCATATGCCTTTGCCTCGAATTTACCACGACGAACATCTCCATCCTTGAGCACGAAGCATCTGGCACCAAATACATGAAATTATTTGATAGAAGGTTTCTGTTCATTCATTATCTCATAAAGAGTCTTCATGAAGTCTTTGTTGATTAGAGTTCGATTCTGAGTATAACATGCAGCATTGACAGCTTCAGCCCAAAAGTACATTGGAAGACCTGATTCACTTAACATCGTTCTTGCAGCTTCATCAATGTACGATTCTTCCTTTCTACCACTCCATTTTGCTGAGGGGTTCTAGGAGCTGAAAATTGTCTGGTAATCCCTTTGTCTGTACAGAATCCATTGAGAAGTGAATTCTTGAATTCTGTTCCATTATCTGACCTTATTGCTCTAACAGGGACATTAGAATCTAACTCGATCAACTTGATATGATCAATCACAACTTGTGGTGTTTCATCCTTAGAGTGAAGAAATAAAACCCACGTATACTTGGAATAGTCATCAACTATCACAAGATAGTAACACTTCTTTGACATCGAAAGAACATTAACTGGTCCAAATAAATCCATGTGCAATAATTGCAGAACACCAGTTATGGAGTATGTGTCAGTTCCTTTTTGACTTGCTTTCTTTGACTTTCCTTTTGGGCAAGCCTCACACAGTCCTTCTGGGGAGAATTCCAGCTGAGGCAGACCTCTGGCCAATTTTCTTTTGACAAGAGAATTAATTGTTTTGAAATTGAGATAGGAAAGTCTCTTGTGCCATAGCCAACTCTCATCTGACGATGCCTTTAAATAGAAAGAATTGAGTTCAGGATTTCTTCCAGAGTTCATGTCAGCTACGAACAGATTTCCTTTTCGGATTCCCATCAAGGAGGGTTTTTCACTTTTCTTGTGCAGAATCTGACACTTCAGCTTGTCGAATAAAACATTGTAGCCGTTGTCACAAAACTGACTAATACTAAGCAGGTTGTGTTCAAGTCCTTGCACAACATACACATTTTAGACCTTTGCTGTTATCTCCAAAGGTAACCACTGGGCCAGCTTTCTCAACCACATTTGATAGCAGGGCTCCATCTCCGGTCATATTTCTTGACGATCTGCTGTCAAGAATCCACACTATCGGTTGCACCTGTTTATTGCCCTGCAATACAAATGGATTAGACCTTCTTCGGAACCCAACCTTGGTTGGGTCCGACATATTTGTAGAATTGGCCTTTATCAGGCAAAACAACATTCTTAACCTTTATGTTCTCAACTTTCTCAATGACTGGACATTTGACCTTATAAACAGCCTTGACAAATTTCTGTTTAGGTTTAGGCACAAATGACTCCTTTCTAGATTTTGGAGGACTAGCAGTCTTAGATCTATTATGCTTCTTATTATTCACATGCTAACGAGGAGTAGTCTTATCATTAGAAACATGCTTACCATTAAAATAAGCATACATCAAATTAAAAGCACAAGACATACAATCAGGAACACCACATGCTTTATGAGAGGGATTTACAACAGGCAACTTATGCATGGTAGACATGGCATTTTTGTTATCCAACTCATGTGTTTCTGAGTTAGTCTCAGTTGTTTTCACAACTTTGACTGGAACCTTTGACACACTTGACTTGGAAACAACTTTCTCATTAGCAAGATCTTCAGCACGGATTTCTTCTTGAATAATAAATGAGGTCTCATCAAATGGTTCAGCAATTGATTTTTTATAGAGGGGTTCATTAACACCCTTAAGCATATGTGGTACTTCACTACCTTTAGCACATACATGAGGAGGGGAGTTTATGCCTAATTCTCCAATAACAACATTATAATCATAACCTACTCCAGATGTTTGATTAATAGCTTGCTTATTGTAAAACTATTTAGCCTTAGAGCAAGAATTAAAGTAAGCTTTGACCTTAGTCTCAAGACCGGTGATCTTGTCTTTGAGAGTAGTTTCGAGTTGTCTATAAGAGTCAACTCTATTCTCTAGAAAAGATACTTGTTCTTTTAATTTATCTTGATTAATGTGCACAAGTCTTAATTCATTGACCTCTTTCTCAAGATCTTTGATTTGTTGAGTTAACATTTCATTATCACGACAAGCACAATCTAAGGAGCCTCCTAGATGATAGACTAATTCAGCATCAGTAAATTTTACCTCTTTTCTTGACGATGAGGTGTTTGCATCACTATCCATAAGAGCAAGATTACTAACTTCTTCATCTTCACTGTTAGTATCATCCCAGTTTCTTCCTTTTGCCAGGTAAGCCCTTTCAGATTTACTCTTCTGATTAGAATCATAAGAGTTCTTCCTAACTTATTTTGGCTTCGTACATTTTGTGGCAAAATGTCCCAACTCATTGTATTTAAAGCATCTAATGGTGCTTCAATCAACCATCCCTGTTTTGTATCCACCACTGCTGTTGTTTGAGGATGAAGATCCACCTTTCTGGAATCTGTTGTAATTGGACTTGTACTTGAACTTGGGATTCCTCTTGAATCTGATATTGGAGAATCTCTTGACAATTAGGGCCATTGACTCATCTTCCAATTGCTCCAGTTCTTCCATGGAGTAAAAATCATCTCCTGATTGATTTGTAGTAGGAGGATCAAATTCTGCTACTATCACACTTTCTTCAGCCTTGGAAGACTGTACCATTCTCTCTGACTGTTGAGATTGTTGTTGTTGTTCTTCAGCTACTAGAGCAGTAGACGTGCTGACCACTCTTCCTTTTTCCGTAGAATTCTTTCTGTTGAATCTGCTCCAACTCATAGGTTTTTAACACACCATAGAGCCTTTCCAAAGAAATCTCACTCGGATCTCTTGCTTCTCTTATGGCAGTGATTCTATGTTCGAGATGAGTTGGCAGTGTTAAAAGGAACTTTTTGTTGACCTCCCTGATTGAATAATATTTTTCATTTATGTTCAGGTTGTTGATCAATGCATTGTACCTCTCAAATACTTCAGTAATTCCTTCTCCTGGATTGGATCTAAAATGTTCATACTCAGAGGTTAGGATCTCTAACTTGTTCTTCTGAACTTCCTCTATGCCTTCATTAATCACCTTAATAGTTTCCCAGATGTGTTTGGAATTTTTATAGTTCATCACATGCTGGTTCATCAAGGGATCAAGGGAATCAACTAAAATTAATTAAAGGCTAGCATCCAAGGAGGCTTCTTCTTTTTCAGCAGGAGAAAAATCCTCAGGATTCTTTACATAGGTTCTAGCTTTGGTAATTACAACATCATCTTCTATAACCTCTGGTTCAATAAACATCAGAATTTTTGGACCCTTCTTTAACACTTCAAAGTATTTAGGATTTGCAACATGTAAAAACAAGAGCATCTTCTTCTTCCACATAATATAATTTTCTTTATCGAACAGTGGAATTTTAACGGTTCCAACTTTTTGTGTAGTCATTATGAATTTTTGAGTGAATAAAAATTCAAGGAGTGGAAGAATCACAAAACTCTAGGATCTTGATTTGTTCGTTAATAAGAAGGCTCTGATACCAATTGTTAGGTCCCAATATGTTTGTAGAAGGGGGGTTGAATACAAACTATACCGTTTAATCGAATAAAATGCAGAATAAAAAGTGAAACAAAATTCAATTAAATAAAACTATTATTAAACTTGAAAGGTGTTACAACAACGGTATCGTTTAGAAGGGATTAATCTCAAATAAATTATTCCAAATCTAGAATAAATTCGACATGAACTTTTTCTATTTTTGAAATAAAAAGGATCAAATGCTAAATGCAATTTGAGATTAAGTTCTAGGGATTTTGATCCCCTAGATAGTTACACAAGAACAAGAAAATGATTTCTAGTGGTTTAGATTTAACAATAAATACTAGAAATTAATGTCTTGAGAAATTGCAATAACTTCTCTGCTTTTTCTTTGTTCTGTGTTCTTCAGTGTTTGTTGTGATATTCAATGCTCTCTGTTGAACATCAGCTTCTGCTCTTTTATTTTCAATCAACCTTTGATTTTAATTGGCAATACAATCCTGTTAGCTCAGCAAGACAATCATTTTAACTGGTAGAACTTTCGGTAGGACTATTGATTGAACTGGTAGAACTTTCGGTAGGACTATTGATTAAACTGGTAGAACTTTCGACAAGACAATCTAAATGAACTGGCATGACTTTCGGTATGACTATTGATTGTCATACCGATTGTCATACTAATACAAAAGATTGACTTGCTGAATTAATTTTGAATTTAATCAATTCTGAAAAACCGTAATATTAATTCAGAATTAATTAATCCAATTAATCAGTAAATTAATCTTTGCAGATATAATTTATTTTCTTAATTAAATTATATGACTTAATTAATAAATAGAGAATTAATATTATTCTTGAACAACAACCACTCTTCTGACAATCTTCTGAAAATCATGAATCCATTTCACCACTTCAATGTTGACACTCGATGTACTGTCTGGTTCATGAATGACTAACTTCTGTGATGTTTCTTCATGTCTTGATTTTCTTCAGATTAAATCCATGTAATTAATTGATACCCTGACGAGATCTCTGTCACTTGATTAAATCCACAATATTGATTTATATCACTAAGGCTTGATCAATTTCTTCAACTTCTTCCAGTGAAGTAATTTCTAAAGCTGTACATGAACATTGATACTGAATCCTTTGACAAATGTTACTTGGAGAGATCTCTTTGACTGTGGATCTACTATTTACTTATTACATCCTTATTTGAGTTGAGTTAAATTCTCGAATAAACAAATAGGCTATGACATATGCCTTTCAGAATTTTTTCACAATTGACACCTCCTGGAACACCACAATTAAATGGTGTTTCCGAAAGGAGAAATCGAATATTATTAGATATGGTTTGATCAATTAATTTAATTCCATAATTTAAATTAACTATTCCATTAAGTGCTCTATTTGTGCGACCTTATAGGGTATTATTTAATTGGCAATAATTTTATTTTCTAATAAAATTATAAACAATGAGCGGTATCTAGTAATACATCATTGTTACCCAATTAAACAATAATTAAATCGTGATTAGATAAAACCTTTCGTGATTAATGTTTTTCGTGTAATATAATCCCTTTAACCATACATATTATAGATTAAACTCGAGGCATGTATTTAGTCATGCTCTTCAACATTTAATTCGGGTTTACTTGATCCATGAGTAGATTATCAAGACACATCATTATTTGAGCATGGCCATGCTTTTATAATCTCACTCAATCAAGAGGCCAATAATATCTCTCTTAATTATAGGAGGGTTAAATCCTTTATCTATCATTCATATTTCTCATACGACTCATGATATACCCGATGTCCACTTTTATCATCACCCGATCAAAAGTAACTTTTAATGTAGTCAAAGTATATTAATCCTCGTATAGAAATATAATGATTTCAGTCAAAGGATCGTTACACCATTATCACTGTGAGTCTTTCTTATGACTTTATTAAACATGAAGAATCTCACTGTGGGTCTGTCCAGTACCATGTACTCTCACATGTACCTATGTATTGACTTTAGTATCCCCATACTTATAACCAATGAGATGTGGTTATCTTGTCAAACAACATACTAGTCTATCTATGTATTATTATTGTCCTATATAATATTACTCGACTAGGGACCTTAAGAATATGATATATTATATAATCTCAAGTTCAAGTCATGTACTTAAACTATATAATTTGTATCATGATTCTAAGGACATTTATTATGCTAACAACATATCGCAGTAATTAAGGTCATAATAAATACATGAATTGAATGATCAACTGACATAAAGATTTAAAAGAATAATGTATTGCCTCTAGGGCACCTACACTAACAGGTGACTGCTGTGATTTTCTCTTTTATAAATGTTTTAGATTACGATACTTTCAGGTTCATGAATTTTAAAACATTTTGATTTTATCATTTTATAATAATATGAATATTGTATTTCCTTTAATCACAGTTTAGTATTAGATGAGTGTCCAAACTAATCTGAAATGTTCTGAATAGGTTGTCAAAATACTTGGATAATGAAACCCTATTAAGTGAACTGGAACATTTTAGATTATAAGAGTCCCTAATCTAAATCATTGAGATTATAAAGTTATAATTTTGAATAGACTAGTTGCAAGTTATTTTATAAGCGCTGTTTCATGGGCTTAGTTGACGTGGTCATAATTTATTTGCATATATACAAGTTCAGAACTTGTATAGGACAAACCCAACTTAAGAGAATGATTTATGAATGATCAAAGTCATAAACATATATCTTTAGGATTTATTAACAATTGCTCTTCACCAGCTGAGTACTTTGTTGCTGGTTACTTTTGGACTAGTATATTTAGACATTGTCAAACATCCACCGTGAAAGGGGATTATTACGGAAGTGATTGGGTTGCTATAAATCTAGTATATCAGAATGAGTTGTACAAGAAAGGGATTGTCCTCCTATTTTTAATTTTGTTATCTTCTAGGCCTCTCGAAGAGTAGAAACTGAAATGCATGGTCGTGCTTGAATGAGTTATATGAAATAATCATCTGGTTAGAGTTGAACGCATGAAATCAAGAAATAAATATTTGAACTTAATAAGGATGACATTTATTCTTACCTTATGTTTAAATATAGACATGAAGGGACAAAGGAACAATGATGCACACTTATCTAAAGGATATGTGGGAGATTGAAGAAATTATGTCCTTAATCCAAATATGCATCGATTTAATAGAATCAGTCACAGATTAATGATAATTAATTTAGTTAAATGATCGTTATGATTGGATGGAATCCGCTATCAATCGGCAAAGTATATTAAGTTTAGCTTTGCAGCTCACTAAATTAATCATATAGGGTCACAACCACTAAGTATGGATCAAACCTATATGTGTGCGTAAAACGCATTTAACTAATTTCGGAGAAGGAGAAAATATAGGAAGAGGTGAATAAAAGAAAAGATAATTAAAGTATAATTTAATTATTTTTATTATACTTAACTCTTCTGTTTTGTTAAGGATTATTAAAACTGAAATCTTATCAAGTTTGGTTTCATGTTAATCTAATGCCATATCAGTTTAAGATATTTTCTATAAATATATGCATTCGGAGGAGATTAATTACCGAAGTGGTGAACAACACTTATATAAATCCTTGATTAAAATGGAGAATTAGTATTCTCCATTCTCTAAAATATTTAGTGTGAAGAAGAAGATCTAAGCCATCGGATATTCACAGTTTAAATGTACTGGTTCCCTACCATATAGAGGTGCTTCAATTGATGTACTTAAATCTATGGCCTTATTGTTCTAACCAGAAGAAAGTCCTCCAAGAGATTCAGTAGCATCAAGAGTTTTCTGCAGAGCTTTTAATCAGATATTCAGTAAGGAAGCAAGCACCACTATAGGTATGTTTTCCTTAGATTCATGATCAGTATGTGTATAGATCTATGAGTATAACTATGTTGTGTTAGTATAGTGTAATCAAGTTTCCTTACAGTATGTCTGGAAGCATTGAAGAAAGAGACAACCTCAGTTGTTCCATAAAATGTCAAAAGAGAAACTGCTCATGATTCTTTGGTTCCTGAACTGAAGCAGAAAGTTGCTCAGCTTGAAAAAGATTTAGCAAAGTAATTTCATGGTGAAGGCACTTTGAATGCTTTATTTGTTAAACAAAAATTTTCTCTTGATAAAGGAGGATGAGGATGTGAATCAATTAAAAAATATGCATTTTAAGGTGGTTATAAGCGAGCTATAAAGAAGTACAAAATGCCTTATGAGAAATGTCGACATTGTGGCAAATCTGGTCACACTACTTCTGAATCAAGATTATGTGGTATCAAGGGCCACTCCTCTAACTCATCTTAAAGATCATCTGCTAGATATAAACTGCTAATGGATCTATTAATATTGTTCAGATGTGGATTAAGAAATCAGATAGACATTTATATAAGATATGTGGTACTAACCAACAAGGATCCAAGGTTAAGTGGGTACGTAAGAGATAAAACAATTTTTTGCAGGTTTGCTTGAAGTTCCATGTTACGCGAAATAAATGGATCATCGACAGTGGTTGTTTACGTCATATGATTGGTGATAAGTCCAAGTTTCTATCTTTTGTTGCCAAAGAAGGTGGTTTAGTGACTCTTGGAGATTCTAACATCGTCCGAATTATAGGAAAAGGCACCATTGGTAATGACAGGTTTGCTATTTCTAACATTCGTTTAGTAGGTGGTTTGAAATATAATCTTATTAGTGTAAGTCAACTTACCGATACTGGTCATAAAGTTAAGTTTGATAAAGATGTATGATATATTAGTACTCAATCTAATGAGTTTGCTTTAGTTGCCAAAAGAAAAGGGAATATTTTTGTGTTAGATTTTGATGAACACAAGTAGGAAATCCGTCTTGCTACTATTCAAGATCAGCAGAATCGCTGGCATCAACGTGTAGGTCATGTTCACATGGATCTCCTTCGGAAGATATCTTTTTACGATCTGTTACGAGGTCCGCCCAAGCTGAAATTCAAAAAGATTGAACCTTGCTCGGCATGTCCGCTAGGAAAACAGGTGAAAACATCTTTTATTGCTAAGAATCGTGTGTCAACAACTGATCCTTTGCAGCTTCTTCACCTAGATCTTTTTGGTACTGAAAGGTATGTAAGTCCTGGAGGTAAAAATTATGCATTTGTCATAGTTGATGATTACTCACATTTTATATGGGTATTATTTTTATGTACTAAGGATAAAACTTATTTATAAATTTAAAGACCTTATTACTAACCTTGAAACTAAGTATTCATATAAGCTCAAGACTATCCATAGTGACCATGGAGGTGAATTCGAGAAGGATTTCATAACCTTCTGCAAATAAAGAGGGATCACTCATGAATTCTCAGCTCCTCGTACTCCTCAACAGAACGGAGTAGTGGAACGCAGAAACAGGATACTATAGGAGACAACAAAAACTCTTCTGCATGAGAGAAAGATTCCTCATAATTTTTGGGCTGAAGCCGTTCATACATTATGTTATGTTCTTAATAGAGTTCTTATCCGTCCTATATTTCTTAAAACTCCTTATGAATTGCTTAAGAAAATGACTCCTAACATTAGTTATTTTCAAGTATTTGGTTCCAAGTGTTTTATTTTAGATACTCCAAATAATCGAGGCAAGTTTAATGCAAAATCTAAGCAAGGAATCCTCTTAAAGGCTTATCGAGTTTTTAATTCTGTCAAGAACAAAGTAGAACAATCTATAAATATTGCTTTCAATGAATCTTTAAGCAGTATATCTCAAATTGACGAAGACAATGCAGATCAATCGTCTCATTCCCAAATGAGACCATCTCATTTAAATGAGACAACTCCTATTCGATTCCAGGTTGACAATTCTAATGAAGAAGAAATGATCAATATTCGTATTCCAAAGTCTTCCAGAACAGTGAAGAATCATCCACCAGATAATTTTCTCACTGATTTAGATCAAGGAATCTCCACACGAAGCAGACTTCATAATTTATGGGCATTCTGTGCATTTATTGCTGAGTCGAACCGAAAAATGCTCAAGAAGCTGTTGCAGACAAACATTGGCCAGTTACAATGTAGGAAGAACTCAATCAGTTCGAGCGTTGTGATATTTGGGAACTTGTTCCACCTCCTCAGAATGCTAAAGTCAATGGAACTCATCGGGTTTTCAAGAATAAGAAGGATGAAGATGGAAATATCATTCACAATAAATCTCATTTGGTTGCTCAGGGATACAACCAACAAGAAGGAATCAATTATGATGAGACTTATACTCCAGTAGCTCGATTAGAAGCTATTCGGATATTAATGGTTTTTACAGCTCACAAGAAATTCAAGCTGTATTAGATGGACGTCAAAAGAGCTTTTCTTAATGGCTATCTTAATAAAGAAGTAAATGTGAAGCAACCTTCAGGTTTTATTTATGAAAAATATCCTAACTATGTTTATAGGCTCAAGAAATCCGTATACGGATTGAGACAGTCCCCTCGTTGTCGGTACGAACATCTCAGTCAGTTTCTTGTAAATAATGGCTTCACTCAAAGTACACTCGATCCAACTCTCTTTATATTTCATAAACGTGATACCTTCCTTCAGGTTTATGTAGATGATATAGTGTTTGGATCTTCTCATGAATATTTATGTAAGTGGTTTTCTGACTGCATGCATAAGGAATTTGATATGAGTTTGATGGGTGAATTGCAGTACTTTCTAGGTTTGAAAATTAATTAGTCTAATGTAGGAATATTTATTCACCAAGGCAAGTACATTAAGGATCTACTCAAACGGTTTACACTTAAAAATGTTACACCTAAAGCTACACCAATGAGTAATTCAGTTAAACTCATGAAAGATGAACAAGTGTATGCTTGTGTGCTCGTTTTCAATCTCAACCTAAAGAATCTCATTTGAATGTCGTTAAACGTATTTTTAAATATTTGAAAGGTTGATAGAAAAAGCATAAGTGGTGCTTGTGAATTTTTAGGAGATTGTTTGGTTGCATGGTATAGCAAAAAGCAAACTTCGGTAGCTCTTTCTACAGCTGAAGGAGAGTACATTGCAGCTGGAAGTTGATGTGCTCAAATTTTATGGATGCAACAAACATTGCAGGATTTTGGTATTTATTTCTCAAATATTCATATTTATTGTGATAATACCTCTGCAATTAATATCTCTAAAAATGCTGTGATGCATTCTCGTACTAAGCATATTGATGTTCGTCACCATTTTCTACGAGATAATGTTTTTAAAGGTAATATTGAGCTTATTTATATATCTACTGAGAAACAGCGTGCAGATATCTTCACTAAGCCTTTAGCTAAAGATCGTTTTTGTATAATGCGTCGTGAATTAGGTATGTGTTCCCTGTAATTTGTTACATGATTTTATATGTATTATTTTATGATTTTACTATGTTTTCAATTTTTTTTTATTTTTTATTTTATTCAAGAATATTTTTTTTGTTTAGCTCGTTAACATTTTCTATATATATTTTTATGTATTAATATGTGGGTGTTGTATGTTTTAGTTTTATAATTATTATATTAATAATGATTTTGTGTTACCGAGATGCATGAAATTGATTATGATTAGCTTTGACAAGACCTGACTTATCACTTCACTTCACATTGGTTATCGTGCATGTCTTTTGAGTTCTATACATCTCCTCTTTCCCGTTAAGCCTCACTTCGCTTCAACTTCTACCTCTTCCTATTCTCATTTTTAAAAAATTTCTTTTTCTAATCTCTTCATTTTCTTCATTATTTCCTTACACCCTTTTTAAAATTTTTATCCTCTTTCTCTTAAACCTCTACTTTTTCTCTCACCATTGCTCGTCAATCAACCCATACTCGATCAAGATCCACCACTCACCAAACCCCAACCGCTAGTGCCTCAAGCTCCAAGCATCGTCGTGTCGGTAAACTGGAATCAGAAAACTCTAGTGGAGTGTCTCACAACTCATTTGAACGACATGTAAAAGCAAGTAGTTCCAAGATTTTATCCAAGTCCATCTTGAAAAAGTGTCTCTGTGATATGGAATTGTTGACTCGTATTGGTGTGTTTGATCTTTTCAAGATTCAAGGTTGTGAATCGTTGCTATCTACCCCGAATTGGTTTGAGATTTTTATGATAATCTCCAGTTGTTACAAGATGATTTGGTGTTTTCTGGTGTTCGTGGTACTCTGATTTTATTCAAAGTCGATATGCTTGCTCGTATTGGCAATCTCTCTGACAAAGGTGTTTGCCCGTATACAACACATCAAGCTTTCATAAATGTTCCTGGATTGCAGTATGAAGAGTAGTTGAAGACACTTGTTGGTGAAAGCTTCATTGATGTGTCCGTGAAACCCTCAGTATCAAACTTAACCCCTCTTTCTTTGCTCCTATTTAAATTGTTTCATATAAACGTTTTGTCTCGTAGGAATGGTAGAGATAGGGTGACTTTTTTGGATTCAATTTTATTGTCTTTGTTTATTAAAAAAACCCTTGTGATCTTAAGTCTGTTCGACTCATGAATCCAGCACCTTCCTTATCCAGCCTTGTTGACAAAGATTTTTACTTATTTTTGTGATCCTTTTGAGTCTGTTAAGTCAGAAAAGTTAAGTGCTATTTTTGATTTGTCGGTGTTGACTGCAAATGGTCTTGTAGTTTCTGATTCACATGTTTTATTCTTTGATGATGCCCATCGTTCTTTTGGTGGTTTTCCCAAATCACCACACTATGCCTCTGAGCCAAATAATCAAGATATTACTACTATCCTCAACTCTCTATTAGCCAAATTGAATGAGAAATCTGCTGCTTTAGCCTTTTTAAATCAGCACTTTGCTTCAGTAGAGTCCCTAGGTTCCCTCACTTCTCGGGTTAGCATGATACAAGCCTCTTATGAATTGTTTAACAAACAAGTTTGTCAGTCACTCGATACTATCAACTCTAAGATTGATGTTTTGTATTCTCATGATAAAAGATTGGAAAAGACGGTAAATTTTGAGTTTGGTTCTTTGCAATAGGGTATGTGCACCACTACCAAAGCATGGGAGAAGGAATTTGTCAAGCTGTTCTTCCATCTAGGATCCGAGACTAAGTTTCTATCTCAGCAGTTGTCTGTGATGTAGTACAAGGCCAAGATGTACTGACACTGTAAGAAAGATTGGATAAGGGACTGTATATCAAGTAACAGAGGTAAATATCAAGTAATAAGGTCTCACTCAAGGAATACTTTAGGGAAAGATTTGACATGATCAAGTTCGAAAGGAATCGACAGAATTTAAACAACAAGGTTCTATTTCAGAAAGTATATAGCATGGTAATGAGATGGCAAAATTATAGAGATAATCAAAGTGCGAATTTAACATTAGTTTGAATGAAAAATGCTAATAAAGTACGAAGAGGAAATAAAATGCAAATAAAGTCTTCCCGAAGCAATCCGGGTATAAGGTTCAAATGGAAATCAAAGTACTAATCAACAACGATGCTAGAAATAAGTGGACTATATGATAGGATAACAGGATGATGGTGGGGGAACAGAAGCACAGAGACGGCTAATCACTCAGCAGAGCTCATCGGTAATGGCGGTAAGAGTGACCTGACTCTCTCTCACGGTGGGGAATCATCAACGTTAATCGGTCCTCAGCCATCTAGATGATCTCCTCAAGCCTAGCTATCAGTTGGGGTTGGTCTGGCTCGTTATTTGAGTTCTCGCGGTACAATTGGTCCACCCTACGTCGAAGATTCGCGTTCTCGCCCTCCAGTCGATCAACCATCAATACCAATTGCTCGTAAAGATGGAATGGCACAGTAGAAGGGAATCTGGGAGTCGATGAAAATGAGAGCACTCACTTGGTTTTTGTGTCTTTAATTTGACTAGAAAGGTAGTGGAATGAGGAATGTACAATAATATCCTTCTTGCTAATAGTGACAAAAATGCATGCAAGGTTAAAGAGGTAATCTTGCAAGTTAGTGGGGTTGGAATGGACAATATTAGCCTTGGACTCTCTTAGAAGCTTAAATGCATGAAAGGGTTTACTAGTAATTCAATAGTTAATAAAACTATGATTAAAAAGAATGAATTTTAGTATACAAAAATATAGCTTCATAAATCACAAAATTAATACCATAAATACTATGAAATTTTAAAAGTTTTATAAATATGTTTTCAAAAATTTTGAACAAGAATATATTTTAAAAGAATTTTTTTAAGGTCAATAATCTATTAAACAAACCATAATAAATATTCCAAGCCACCTAAGAAATGCAAATAATTTGATTCTAAGCCAAATAATAATCTATCGCTTAATCGCAACTACAAACTCAAATATTATTTTCTCGCGTAGCGAAATTAGCTTGCGTACGCTAAATTATACGCTTAAATAACCTAGCGATATTCGGAATGCCATACAATGAAGAATATATACGAACACATTGGATTCACACAAAATTTTATAGGACAAAACAGATTATCATATTACATTCATATCAAATATTTACAGGCGTTACAATGTTGGCTTCCAAGGTTTCTGATGTTGATCCAAATACAACAGAATGAGATTATTTCAACTGAATGATTCAACGAGTTTGCAACAGAATCTTATCCGAGATTAATACATTACAGATTCCAGAGATATTCTAGCAGATAAGATTTAGGGTTTAAATGTAAATCTTAGTTTGACTGGATATAAACTTCTTTTAAACAAACCCTATCTTAAACTTAGTCTGAATCTTTCAAATACTTATCTTAACTAAGTTTACCCATTTTCAAATACTCCAACAGATTATCCTCATAACTTATTCAAATCATTTCAAACAAAACTATTTTATACATAGAAGTTATCTTATCTCTTGTTTGAAACAAAAATCTGTTGGACTTTGCCTATAAATAAAACTTCAGAATTTCAGATTTAAAGGTTAATGCTTTCACGTCTATATCTCTTCATCTGAAACACTCTCTTTTTCATTATACTCGAAATATAAATCCAGTCGAACAAGATGTAGTTTGATTTATAATCAATTTGATTATTCTTGTACTCGTTATTCATATCAACTTTGTGTCGGGTTGTGGCAAGACTTGATTTCAATGTATAGCAAGGTAGCTAGAAGGATAAGGAATAATACTCGGGTAGGTTGCAAGGTTAGTTTGGGAAAGGGTTTCTTTCAGGTGCTATATTTGTAATCAACGAAAAGATTGTAAGTTCTTTTGTTAAAGTTGATATAATACTTTATCTATGCTAGTTGGCATAGAGACTTCGATGTAGGCCATAAACTAGGATTAAGGGCCGAACCAAGTGAAAACTTCTGGTATTTTTACTTTCTTCAGTTATCAGCATACTACATTTATATTCTCTTATTTTCATTCTTAAAGGGACTGTGCCATTTGCATAAGAGACTGTCTCATTTTTTTGACGGTTAGAATATAATATATATCTATCGAGCCTTTAAATTTCATAACCAACTCTTTATATCTCGTCATGTCCAGTTTATTGAAATATATTTTCCCTCTCGAATAAGGATTGGGTAACACCACGTGATAGTACTATATCTCAGTGGGTTGATTCTGCACTTTACCCTAGACTTCCGACAACTTAATATAGAACTATAGTAGCCACCAAAAGCAGCCTCCAACGCCGGTGCCACATCCCGCTAGTTCATCTTCATATGCTTGTCCATCGGACGGATTTCATTGCCTATACTTCGTTTAAAATCACAAATTCTACACCGACAGATACATCTTTTAGCAATCATGTTGCATCTCCACCTATGCGTTTGATAATTTGACTTCAAAATAATTTTTAACTCAATTATCGATCTAGATATGATACTTAAACTTTTTCGTATAGTTTTAAACACTCGCTCCCGCCTTCCTTTGGACCCACATCTACTTCCAAAATTTACAAAAAATCTTAAGTGGCGAGGAGGAATAACAGAGAAGTTTAATACATTAATAATGATCAAAATCGTGTAGGTTGCAAATATGTATTCCGTATAAAAAGGAAATCTGATGGGATTATTGATCTCTATAAAGGTCGAATAGTTTATAAAGAATTTTATCGAAGTTGTGGGATAGAATTTGTAGAAACACTCAGTCCAGTTTTTAAATCTATTGCGATTTATTGTGTTTTATGTTTAGCCATTTCTAATGGTTGGCCTTCGCTTCAACTAGATATTAATAGCATTTTTCCCTAAGGTTATTTATAGGATGATGTGTATATAGTGCAAGTCATTTATTTAAAAATGAAGAATTTCCTCACTTTGTCTGTAAACTAAGGAAGAAAATTTTTGGTTTAAGACAATCGTCTCGATCTTTGAGTGAAGAACTGAAGAGTTTTTTATTCAGCATGGGTTCATTAACCCAGTTGCTGATTCATCCTAATTTATTTCTCGCTTGATTCTGTTGCAGCTTACATGTTGGTCTATGTGTATGATTTAATTTTTATAGAAAATAATGATGTTTTTTACCCGCGTTTACAGCCAAGTTGGCTACCCATTTCTCTATCAAAGATCTCAGACCACTTCGTTACCCTTTGGGAATTGAAGTTATACCCATATCATATGGCATGCTTCTGTCTCTACATAAATACATTTAAGATCTCCGGGAAAAGTTCAATACGAAAGGAACCAAGCTTGCATCTACACTATTGTAAAGATGGGTGTCCTTCCTTTGATCCCAGTCCATACACACAACTAATAGGCTCCAAACAATATCTTGCCTTAATTAGGTCTGTTATAACTAACTCTTTAAATTGAATATCGCAATTTACGCAATCATCACCACCACTCATCGTGCTTCATTAAAGAGGATATCACTACTAGAAAAAGGCTAGTAGATATCAGTTCTGAATCGATGTATATTTTCTTCAAAACCGATGTTCGTAGAGCACTACAAGAAATATGCTCATTTACGACGAAATTTTTACACTACAATTCGTCGTAATTGGCCCATTTGCGACGAAAAATATTCTACGTTTTTGCTCAAGTCTTAAGTTTAGATTTTCGTCACAAGTAACCATTTCGTCATAAGTATCAATTAAGTCGCAAGTTCCAATTCTGTCACAAGTATATATTTCATCATAAGTATTCATTTCGTCACAAAGTTAAGAAATACGTCACAAGTTAGAGAAGTGGAGCCCATATTTGATAAAATAAAACATAAATTTATGACGCAAATTTATGTCGTGAATTAGTAACTTTCGACAGAAAAAATTGTCGTATGTTAGGAATTGGGGCCCATAAAAATCGTAAGTTTGTATTAGAGTAACATCAGCTGATTTGAATATTAAAATGTTTTAAAAAAAATGAAATAAGCAGCAAGAAGCAGGGCCTAATGAACCCACTTGCACTTGTATCATGTATGTGTACTGAGTTAACTCAGTTTTAGTAACGAAGCTTTCAGTTAATTGTATACAATTTGTATGGCTAACTTTAATCATTAATTTTAAATCAGATTATATAACAGTTAGAATTTGTATATCAAAATAATAATCTAATATGCATAAACTCAATAACAACAAAGGAAAAGACTTCGTATATGCTTCTACAGTGTTCACTCTTTTCAAGATTTTGAAAGTTTTCTCTTCGCCGGCTTTTTTGAGAAGCACTAATCGCATTCTTTATTGCAGGCTTGTTCCTTTCTACTCTAAAGAGTCAATCATCAGTTTGACTAATACACCAAACTAGTGTTTAATCCTGAATTGGTGTTATGATTATTTTAAAAATATTTTTCAACGATCCAACCGTGTGGATGTCAATAGATAAATATATTAATTATATAAACAAATTTTCATATCAAAATAATTTTATTTGGTTTGCCATTTTAATAGTCAATCATCAGTTTGATTAGTACACCAAACTAGTGTTTAATCCTGAATTGGTGTTTTGATTGTTTTAAAAAAAAAATCAACGATCCAACCGTATGGATGTCAATAAATATATATATTAATGATATAACAAAATTTTAATATCAAAATAATTTTATTTGGTTTGCCATTTTAATAGTCAATCATCAGTTTGACTAGTACACCAAACTAGTGTTTAATCCTGAATTGGTGTTTCGATTATTTTAAAAATATTTTTCAACGATCAAACCGTATAGATGTCAATAAATATATATATATATATATTAATGATATAACCAAATTTTTATATCAAAATAATTTTATTTGGTTTGTCATTTTAACATTCAATCATTGGTTTGACCAATACAACTAACTAGAGTTTAATCCTGAATTGGTGTTATGATTATTTTAAAAATATTTTTCAACGATCCAACCGTATGAATGTCAATAGATATATATATATATATATATATATATAAATTAATTATATAACCAAAATTTCATATCAAAATAATTTTATTTGGTTTGCCATTTTAACAGTCAATCATCAGTTTGACTAGTACACTGAACTAGTGTTTAAACCTGAATTGGTGTTTCGATTATTTTAAAAATATTTTTCAACGATCCAACAGTATGGATGTCAATAGATATATATTAATGATATAACCAAATTTTCGTATCAAAATAATTTTATTTGGTTTGCCATTTTAACAGTCAATCATCAGTTTGTCTAGTACACTGAACTAGTGTTTAATCCTGAATTGGTGTTTTGATTATTTTAAAAATATTTTTCAACGATCCAACCATATGGATGTCAATATATATATACATATATATATATATTAATGACATAACCAAATTTTAATATCAAAATAATTTTATTTGGTTTGCCATTTTAACGGTCAATCATCAGTTTGACTAATACACCGAACTGGTGTTTAATCCTGAATTGGTCTTTCGATTATTTTAAAAATATTTTTCAACGATCCAACCATATGGATGTCAATAGATATATATATATATATATATATATTAATGATATAACAAAATTTTCATATCAAAATAATTTTATTTGGTTTGTCATTTTAACAGTCAATCATCGGTTTGACCAATACAACTAACTAGAGTTTAATCCTGAATTGGTGTTATGATTATTTTAAAAATAGTTTTCAACGATCCAACCGTATGGATGTCAATAGATATATATATCAATGATATAACCAAAATTTCATATCAAAAGTCAGTTTGATATTTTAACAGTCAAACATTAGTTTGACTAGTACACCTAACTAGTGTTTAATCCTGAATTGGTTTTTCGATTATATTAAAAATATTTTTCAACGATCCAACTGTATGGATGTCAATTGATATATATATATTAGTTATATATTCAAAATTTTATATCAAAATAAATTTAAATGGTTTGACATTTTAACAGTCAAGCATGACTTTGACTAGTACAGCTAACTAGTGTTGATTCCTGAATTAGTGTTTCGATTATTTTAAAAATATTTTTCAACGATCTAACCATATGAATGTCAATAGATATATATATTAGTGATATAACCAAAATTTCATATCAAAATTTTTTTATTTGGTTTGATATTTTAATAGTCAAACATCAGTTTGACAAATACACCTAACTAGTGTTTAATCCTTAATTGGTTTTTCGATTATTTTAAAAATATTTTTTAACGATCCAACCGTATGGATGTCAATAGATATATATATATATATATATATATATATATATATATATATATATATATTAGTGATATAACCAAAAATTTATATCAAAATAATTTTATTTGGTTTGACATTTTAACAGATAAACATCGGTTTGATTAATACAGCTAACTAGTGTTGAATCCTAAATTGGGTTTTTGATTATTTTAAAAATATCTTCAATGATCCAACCGTATGGATGTCACATATATATTAGTGATAAACCAAAATATCATATCAAAATAATTTTATATTAAATGATTTTATCAAAATATTTAATTTTATTCTGAAATTTCTAAAAGGTCACGCAAATAAATAAATGTTGACATTAATATGGTTGGATCATGAAATAATATTTTTTAAAAATTGAAATTATCAAAAATCATGTGCTAATTTATGATGGAATCCGTCATAAATTATTGGCTACCAGAAATTTGAGAAAAGTCAAATTTACCGCCAAAATTTTGGGAAAAAAGTTGAATTTCCCTCTTTGTTAACTTACGACGAATTTTAATTTCCGTCGTAAATTGGTGGATCCGATCTTTTTCGTCACAAATATTTCGTCGTAAATTTAGATAAAATATTTTTTTATTTAATTTTAAGTTAAAATTTTAATAAAAATATTTAACTTACGACGAAATAATCAAATTGTCGCAACTTTAAATGATTTTCATTTTTCCGCCAAAATTTTGGGGAAAATTTTGAATTTCCCTCTTTGATACTTACGACGCATTTTAATTTCCGTCGTAAATTGGACGATCCGATCTTTTTCATCACAAATATTTCGTCGTAAATTTAGATAAAATATTTTTTTATTTAATTTTAAGTTAAAATTTTAATAAAAATATTTAACTTACGACGAAATAATCAAATCGTCGCAACTTTAAATGATTTTTATTTTTGTTTAATCGTGTCGTGCAAAATTTTATTAATGAAATACTAAACTTGCGACGGTTTTGAGTTTCGTCATAATTAATTACGACGTTTTACTTTGTTCCGTCGTAAGTTGGGCACACATTTTTTTCCGTCGCAAGTTTTCCGTCACAAATGACCATATTTCTTGTAGTGGAGGAAAGTAATTTTTTCACCTCGGTCAAAACCGACGTGACATGTGGCCCAGACATCACTTCTTTCATTTTCATATCGCAAAAACCATATATTAATTCCTTATTCATAAATGATGTTTAATATATACATAGACATCGATTTTAGACAATCTCTCGTTAATATCAAAATTTGTAAACTGATGTATAATTACTTTAAAACCGATAACTTGGTAGGTGGAGAGAATAATTTTTTTTACATGGGTTTTTTTATAATTTTTGATTTAAATAGGCATTTTATACATTGTTTTAGTTATATAAACTGACATTGTTGTTAATATTTAGCTGATATAATCATATACATACCCAAAATTGCCAAAATCGAAAACCAACCAATGTTACCATATTTAAATAACCAAAATATTATTTATCATTACGAACCAATCCAAAAGATTTTAGTATAAAACAATAAAATCAAAAACATAATTTTCAAAACTACTACATTTCATGCCTAATGTAGTTAGTACAACAACTTAACTTACTATATCTTCCCTGTACAGTAATACTTATTGACAACTCATATAAATGTTCCTACATAATATTCTTTGGCCACAGCCTTTATGTTATACTACATACATCTCGATTATGCATGATATTTTCAATGTAAACACCCACTTAAAGAAAGAATTTATTAATTGCTTTTACTCCAAAGGTCACATATACCTTTGACCAAATTTTCCTTTTCTTTTCAAGTTTGGTTATGCTTATGTAAAGTGACTCTTTTAATTATACTCTTTATCCTTCCTTTTCGCATTTATTTCCTTCTATGTCTATCTTGAGTGGTCAGTTAGCCCTTTCTGAATAATCTTAATGGCTGCTGTAATTCTTTGTATTTATATGTCCTATGTGTCTTTCACTATGGTACTTTATCCCATTATATTGGAAACCTTTGTTGGTATGATGTTTTCTATATAAAAGTCTAATAATTGGATGACATTTATTATTATCCATAGTCTTAATTTTTCGCAAATGATTATCTCAACATCCTTTGAAGTCTAATACATAAGCTAGTAACATCTTCTTAATAATATGAACTGTTCTCTAACTTAACCTTTTAATGTAGGCGCTATATATTATTCCCAAATTTAATCTGTTCTCAAGATATTCTTTGAATCTTGTATGGATTCTTAGAGCAATTCAAGTATCTCTGTTTTACATTATAAATATGGAATACTCTATGTATAACCATGATATCTTCCTAATAAGACTCATCAGTTTGTCAAATATATATTTCTCATTTTCTAGAAGAAAGTTTGCTCACTTGGTGAGTCAGTCTATGTATCCTATATCACATCATGATTCACTCTAGTCCATGGCAATCCATGTATAAATTCATCTCAAGAGGCTTTCACTTTCACTCTGAATCTATAATGGTGGTATGAATCTTGTGCCAACTTTCCTTTACTGACACGTTAAATATTTAATTTGTCCAATTAACAATTTCCCTTTTTACATTAAGCGGCTAGTAGTTTTTGTTAGTATCTTTGTACAGAATATCCCACTTTATGTGATTCCCTTAAAACTCCTACATCTAGTCCCACATGTCAAGAATCCATATTTGAGAAGCAATGAATTATTTTCCTTATTCAAGAACTCTTCTCTTGTCATTTTACTTCTCATTCTTTCTTCCATTACTTTTTCTTGGTATCTTCGTATTTCTCAATTCATCTAGGCTACACAACAATATCAAATCATTTTCCAATTGTGTGAACTTGATTCCTAACTTCATCTTTTCTCTATTGAACTAGGTCAAAGAAAGTATATCTTAAACATCACCTTGTGGCTCAAAGTATAGACAACAATATTCCTTCTCCTTGGATATTAGTTTATGGTGTAGCCATAATTCCGAAAAACTTTGGATAACTGTTTAATCTTATTTCGCTTTTTCTAAGTGACGATAAATCTTTAACTTAATCTTGATTTTCTTGTAAATCTTAACTTTCTCACTACACCATTGGTTTATATAATTCAAGAATCCAAACTATTTTGTAACAACTCACATCATAAGTTAGATATCCTGAGTCAGACTCTTTCAACAAGCTCGAAGTATAAGCAACCAATCTTCCATATTATGTCGATACATATGTTAGTCCTTTTTGTAGTTCATCACTAGCTAAATATCTTCAGGCTTTATGTATCTTGGAGTAGTAGTTTAAACATTTGTAATTATGTACAATTCATCTCTAAGTTTTCACAACTCTCCTTACTTGTAATCATCAATTTCAACTTTTTACATTATCTTATCATCTTTTTTAGTTGTATAACAATTTTAGAAATAAAGAATTCACAATCCTTTTGGAGATATCTTAATAGTCTAAGAAAATCCAGACCACTTCATTATATTAACTCCCTCAAAAATAATATTGTTTCAACCTTACACTACAACATATTTGCAATCATAAAACTGTTTTTTTACCGTTGTGTGCAAGTATGTTTTCCGTTGTCTATCCAACACTCGTGTGATTGAATATCACACAATTGTTGTTTTTACCCTTATAAAAAGAGAGATTAAACAACATGTTAGAGTACTTGTGTTAACATGGAAGACACAACAGTTATTCTAAACAAACCATTGCTCAAACTTTTTTAGGCAACTGCTTTTTTATTCAACTATTGTCTATCTAACTTAACAACAATGGTTTTGTAGAAAAACCATTATTGTTAACTTATTCGATATTTTTCATAAACAAAGTTTTATAAACTTTTTTTAACTAGTTAAAACCATTCTCATGAATATTTTTTGTTTAAAAGACAACCGTGTAAAAAATTTAAACCATTGCAAAGAATATCAAAAGACAACAGTTTTTTTTAAAAAAATATGTGTAGTGAGACATACAACAGTTTTCATTATGTTTTAAGTGGGCTTCACACAACTATTTACAAAATTAATCTCATTATTTAAAATAAATTAATTTTAAAATAAAATGATATTATAATAATTCAATTATTATTTCACTATTGAAATTAAATTTGTAATACAAAGACTCTCTACAAGAATTACAACTATAACTTAAAATCTATTTCTAAACATGCTCATTAAGGTACATAATAACTAATTTACACACATATGCTCATAAGAAGTAGGGAGAGTCAAATTCCATTCCAGCCCACCTAGAATTTTCTTCTCCATAACTAGCACTTATTGATTAGTCTAAGCATTGCCTGAAATTTTGGTAAAATTATATATCTTCATACTTTGAGGTTGTAAGCATTCAACTTGCAGAGAAGGCAATATTTAGTCTCTTTTGATTCAGTTCTGAAGCGAAATTAAGTTGGAGGTCTAAGCGTTACAGCACTAGCTCGTCGAAGAGGATTTGTACTTGTATTATTAGGCCAACACATTATATGGAGTTTTATGCTGTCTAAATCTTCCATTGCTGATGTAAGTGTCTCTTTAATATCCGTATTGTCACAGCAATGTATGAGGCCAACACAACTAGCTTTTGTGGGCACCAGACTCTTAACCAGGTGTCTCGATTTTCGTGCCTCCTCGTATAACTGCCTCAGGCCAGCTCTATCAGCGGCTGTTCCTCTAGTCACCCTATAGACAAAGATAAATCCCTGCATTTTACAAAATTTTCATATTTTAGTAGTATTTAGCAACGTCTATATCAATTTTTTATTTAAAGAAAAATAGTATAAGATTTTGCAAGCAAAGTGAAATGGTTCTTTATTTCGGATGCAGTCATGTTACCTCTTCCGTCTGTTTGATTTCCATTCTGAATCTGAGTTTACCATATGGTGGTGTTAATTCAACTAATTTCTCTTCTATTCCTGGTAAAAACCATAGTCTTATTCCTTTCATAATCTGAATCGTAGCAGTGTAGTTTTGCTTGCCCCAGATTTTCTCCTTTTCCACCGCACTAGCCTTGTCCTTTATAAAGAAAATAGAGGCTCTAGGTTATCAGTTGTGGACAATGGGATACAAACGAAAAAATCACTGAGAAAAATGATGACAAAGATACCAAGGTGATGCTTTGTTCTCTTTGGATATTAATAAACACAAGTGGAACTCCTAACGAGACTGCTGCAGTAAACCATGCCATCGCTCTGACTGTCTTAGCTTCGACACAAGTCTCGGTTGCAAGAGACATGAAAACTATGAAACTGACAACAGTTGATCTCCGATCATGTAAATAAGTTCCAACTTCCGTTTTCCAATCATATTTCATACCCTTCTGATTAAATCCAATAGGTTTGACATTGACCACCCTCCTACTCATTTCTGCATAATCATTTTACAGCTAATACATATAATACATGAACTCATCAAGAGAAAGATAATTAACATATGTATACACACTCCATTTTTTTTTTACTTCATTTTACTAGTTAGTGTACTCTTGGCTTTTATAAATTCTTGATGAGTTCATTATGTTTGCAATAAAAGAAAATGTGAAAAAAATAGAGAAGCAAAAAGAAATGAAAATAATTACCTTGCAGTTCACAGCATTGATCAAATGTCAAATCTGCTAAAACAGCAACATATTTGTCACTTGAAGCTGCTCTAAATGTGAACTTCTTCTGAAGTTTTGAACTCCGTTCACGGACAACATAAACATGAAGCTTAAGCACATTCTCACCTCTTCTGACTTTTTGTTGGGTTTTTAATTTAGCTTGTTATTTTATTTAATGTAAGTTTCTTTTTACACATGCACGTGCCTGTTACTGCTGCATGTCTAGAGATCAGCTTGTGGAATTAGTCTTCACGTAGTAGAGATTTTATAGGAGTCCAGAGAAATAATCGTGTGTTTCAGTCGTGTTAGGAGAATCAGTTGTGTCCCTGGTTTTTAGCCATTATCAGCTAAACCAATCTCTTATATTGTACTGTTCTTCTTTTGAAATAAAAACAGACGCTTACTAGTGCATCTATCTTGTTTTCTCTCAGATAAAGAAACACTTATATATATAAACTGGTATATACAGGTGCTATTTTTAACATTCTGGTATCAGAGCTAGCAACCTGTGAATGCCCAAATATATGCCAAGAATGACTACGATCGAGACAAGCAAAGTAAAGGAAGGTGCAGTCAGTTTGAGCTATCCCATGCTATCAAGAGGAAACTACACAGCATGGTCTTTAAAGATGAAAGTGTTTATGCAGGCACACGGTGTTTGGGATGCAGTGGAGCCAAAAGACGACACGGCGAAGGTCGAGGACAGAATGGACAAGATCGCACTCGCTGCGATATATCAAGCCATACCTGAGGACATTCTCTTGTCCGTTGCTGAAAAACAGACGGCTAAAGAAGCTTGGGATTCCATAAAAACCATGTGCCTGGGAGCAGAACGAGTAAAGAAAGCGAAGGTACAGACTCTAAAAACCGAGTTCGAGATGCTGAACATGAAAGACACGGAATCCCTAGATGATTTCTGCATGAAGCTACATGGCCTGGTGACGAATATACGAGCCCTAGGTGAAACTATTGAGGAGGAATATGTGGTGAAAAAATTGCTCAGAGCAGTACCCTCAAAGTTTCTACAAATAGCGTCCACCATTGAACAGTTTGGGAATCTGGAAACTATGACGGTCGAGGAGGCTGTTGGATCGCTTAAGGCACATGAAGAAAGAATACGTGGCCAAGTAGAGGTCAGTGGAGGGCAGTTGCTGCTCACAGAAGAAGAATGGTTGAAAAGAGAAGGCGAGGAGAGCAAGTTATTGCTCACTAGAGAGGAATGGCTCAAGCGAGGGAGCAAGGGAGGATCAGAGTCTGGGCAACGTTTTAAAAATAACAATGACTATCGTGGAAGGGACAATAATCGACTGGTGCGAGATAAGAGCCGAGTCAGATGTTTTAACTGTCAACTACATGGACACTATGCAGCAGAGTGTCGCAAACCGCGACGTGACAGAGATCAAAAACAGGAGGTTAACATAGCCCAGATTCAAGATGATGAACCAGCTCTGTTGCTAACAGAGCGTGAAGAGGAAAATGCTAGTGTGATGTTGAATGAAGAAAGGATAGCCCCAAAGTTGAACACTGCTGAAAATGAAAAGGCAAAAGGTGACTCAAACTTGTGGTACTTAGACAATGGCGCAAGCAACCACATGACGGGTCAAAAATCAAAATTCAGAGAACTGGATGAGAAGATAACTGGACAAGTCAAATTTGGAGATGGTTCAACAGTTCATATCAAAGGGAAGGGAAACATAGTGCTGAACTGCAAGAACGGGGAGGAGCGTGTTTTAAATGAGGTATATTATATCCCTACACTTCGTAGTAATATCATTAGCCTCGGTCAATTATCTGAATCTGGAAATGAGGTTGTTTTACGTGGTGACTATCTGTTTGTTCGAGACTTGAATGGAAATCTGCTTATGAAAGTAAGACGTTCTCACAATAGGCTCTATAAAATTATTATTGAGAACAGCAAATCTAAATGCATGTTGTCTAAGTCAGATGAGTCTTCGTGGCTTTGGCATTCGAGACTAGGACATGTTAATTTCAGGGCTATGAATCTGATGTCCACAAGTAAAATGGTATATGGCATGCCAAATGTGAATCAGCCTAAAGAACCATGTACAGGCTGCCTAATGTCGAAGCAAACCAGGAACCCGTTTCCATCACAGTCGAACTATAGTACAAAAAGAGTCTTGGAATTGATATATGGTGACCTCTGTGGCCCGATAACACCAACAACTCCTGCAGGAAACAAGTACTTTTTTCTATTGGTGGATGATTTCAGCCGTGCCATGTGGGTTTTCATGTTAAAAACCAAAGACGAAGCCTTCGAGGTTTTTAAAAGATTCAGAGCACAAGTTGAAGATGGTATGGAAAAGAAAATAAAAACATTGAGAACTGATAGAGGAGGGGAGTTCATGTCCAAGCAATTCATGTCTTATTGTGAGGAAGCTGGAATCAACAGGCAATTCACGGCCCCTTTCTCTCCACAGCAGAATGGAATCGTGGAGCGGAGGAATAGAACTGTGGTAGAAATGGCTAGAAGCTTTTTAAAGGAGAAACGCTTACCCTCTATGTTCTGGGGTGAGGCAGTTCGTCATTCTGTGTATATCCTTAACAGATTGCCGACGAGAGCTGTGTCCGATATTACTCCATATGAAGCCTGGTCAGGTTACAAGCCACAGATCGGACATATCCGAGTTTTCGGCTGTGTTGCCCACATGAAGATTCCAAATGCATACACTAAAAAACTCGATGATCGTAGTAAGCCTGTAATTCATCTCGGCAAAGAGCCAGGTACAAAAGCATACAGGGTGTACGATCCAGTGGCAAACACAATCCATGTAAGTCGAGACTTGGTCTTTGAGGAATCTAAAATGTGGTCGTGGGAGAAACATAAGGAAGTGCAGATCACTCACCCTGAAATGTTTGTTGTTCAGAACATATCTGTGACAGAATCAGCCGAGAATACAAGCGAGGAGGAAACATTCACATCTCAAAGTGCGAGCTCAGACAATACAAATGAACATACAACAGAAACTGAAAACTCTCAATCATCTGAGACACTCTCTGATCTAGATTCCACCAGCAGCGAACCCAGAAACTACAGATCATTGACAGATATTTATGACAATACAGAAGAGATAGAGCTTGATGAAGAACTGTACCTCATGGGAGTGGATGAGCCTGTGTGCTATGAACAGGCAGCAAAAGAAACGGAGTGGAGGAAAGCTATGAAGAAAGAGATGGAGGCTGTTGAGAAAAATAAAACTTGGGAGTTGACAGAGTTACCTGCTGGACATAAGGCTATTGGTCTGAAGTGGATATTCAAATTGAAGAAGGATGCTAACGGAAGAATTGTGAAACACAAGGCTAGAATCGTGGCTAAAGGATATGTACAGAAACATGGGGTTGACTTCGAGGAAATCTTCGCACCTGTAACTCGACTTGAAACCGTCAGATTGCTTCTTGCTTTGGCTGCTAAAAATGGTTGGGAGGTGCACCATCTTGATGTAAAAACGGCATTCCTCAACGGGGAGATTCTTGAGGAAGTCTACGTCTCTCAACCGGAAGGGTTTAAGAAAGCGGGCCAGGAGCACTTAGTATACAAGCTGTTAAAAGCTTTGTATGGGCTACGACAAGCGCCCCGGGCATGGTATGCGAAATTAAACAAATGCCTTGAGGAACTGGGATTCATGAGATGTCCTGTTGAACATGCTGTTTACACCAAAAGGGAGGGAGATGAGTTTCTGATCGTGGGTGTATATGTGGATGACTTACTAGTGACGGGTACAAGTGTGTCAATCATTCAAGACTTCAAGGCAAAGATGAGCAGCAGATTCGAAATGAGTGATCTAGGGAGATTATCCTATTACTTAGGAATTGAAGTCGAGCAAGGTGCTGATTACATAGAATTGAAGCAAGCAGCGTACGCAAAAAAAATTCTAGAGAAAGCAGGATTGGCAGGCTGCAATCCAGTCAAATACCCGATGGATCCCAAGGAATCAATGTCAAAGGATGAGAACGGTAAGCCTGTGAATTCTACTATGTTCAAATGTATAGTAGGTGGGTTACGTTACCTTGTAAATACGAGGCCAGATATTGCTTTTTCGGTTGGGATGGTGAGTAGGTTTATGGAAAAGCCCACCACGATGCACATGAATGCAGCAAAGAGAATTCTGCGCTACATAAAGGGTACAATTGATTTTGGCCTGGTATACACAAAGGAAGGTGGAAACAATATTCTCACTGGTTATTCTGACAGCGATATGGGTGGTTTTGTTGTTGACAGAAGAAGTACTGGAGGCATGGTATTCTACCTGAATGAAAGTTTAGTGACCTGGGTATCTCAAAAACAACGGTGCATTGCTCTCTCATCCTGCGAGGCGGAGTTCATGGCAGCAACAGCGGCTGCGTGCCAAGCTATTTGGTTACGGAACCTGTTGAAACAAATAACTGGAGATTTTGTTAGTCCTGTGGTTATATACATAGACAACAAATCCGCGATCGATTTGGCCAAAAATCCAGTGTTTCATGGCCGTAGCAAACACATAGATATCCGCTATCATTTTATCCGTGAATGCATTGAAAGGGGTGAGATAATTGTCAAGCATGTCAGCACGGAGTTTCAGCGAGCAGATGTGTTAACGAAGAGCCTCACTACTGTTAAATTTGAGAGAATGCGGAAACTACTGGGAGTGAAGGAGTTAAGCAAACAAGCTTAAATTAGGAGGGTGATTGTTGGGTTTTTAATTTAGCTTGTTATTTTATTTAATGTAAGTTTCTTTTTACACATGCACGTGCCTGTTACTGCTGCATGTCTAGAGATCAGCTTGTGGAATTAGTCTTCACGTAGTAGAGATTTTATAGGAGTCCAGAGAAATAATCGTGTGTTTCAGTCGTGTTAGGAGAATCAGTTGTGTCCCTGGTTTTTAGCCATTATCAGCTAAACCAATCTCTTATATTGTACTGTTCTTCTTTTGAAATAAAAACAGACGCTTACTAGTGCATCTATCTTGTTTTCTCTCAGATAAAGAAACACTTATATATATAAACTGGTATATACAGGTGCTATTTTTAACACTTTTAACCACAAGTCCTCTCTACGACGACTAATTTTCCCATGTTGCAAGCTGAAATCAGACCTGCCTTTTGCCTTGACAAACAGAAGTTCATCGTTAGCATCCTCTGCAATACCTTCTATAATATCTCCACGCAAAGGCATTGTTTCATCCCATTCTTCTACAACTTCTTGCTTGACTTCTACAACTTCTTGCTTGACTTTACCAATAACTGCAGTTCCTTCCTTGCCACTGTCTTCGTTGCTAGATAGCGATCGATTATGTTGATTGTGAGGTAAAGAGTCTCTGGCATCAGATCGAATTTGTTGTTAACTTCAATCAACCAGTCTACAAGTATGGCTCTCATTTTCTCATTAATTTCAGGCTGTGAATGTATGTAGTCAAAAACCCTGGTTTCATTCTACAAGGGAGAAGAGTTTGACAGGTCGGACCCCTTGCCTTTGATCTTGTAATATAGTACTAGACAAAGGTTCAGGAAGAAATGGGAAGAAGTCATAAACACTAACTGTCAACAAGTTATAAAATTAGGATGTGAATACTTATGAAGTGCATTCATATCTCAACAAAAGGCCTCAACTAGTCTGACATCCTTATACAAAAGAAAATATAGGCATATAAAGAGTAACTAAAAATAATACATTACTTAAAGGGAAAGAAGCAGGAAACACTGTAATAATTAGACATCAATTAAACGACTCGGACCAGTCTTAAACAACAAAGTTCAAAGGCTATATGTCTAGGCTGGATGACTGAAACAGAAGTTTAAGATAATAGTGATGAACCTACGGGTTATGGCAGTCAGTAGTGTCCTCGTTTAGAAGAAGACTCCATTTCGTCCTTCCACTGCACCCAAAATTCTTCACCTGCATAACTTTATGCCCAAACATAAATTGAAACCCAATCCTCAACTGAAGCCCCAAACTAATAAAAGAATAATACCTAAAAATTGAATTAAAAAAGGAAGAATAGAAAATAGAAAAGAGACCCAAATCAAAGAAAAGTACACGTACATCTAGATGTGTGTGATGCCTAGAGATATATACACTTACATCTAGATGTGTGTGCCTAGAGATATATACACTTACATCTATCTAGGTGTGTATGAAGTGTATTGGTTCTGGTTGTAAGATTGAGAGAGAAGGAGATAGAGGGGGAGAGATGTAGAGAAAGAGAGAGTTCGATCTGTTTATCATGTGAGATTGAATAGAGGCGGTTATGATGTTTAGGGATTGAGAAAGAAGGGGGAAACCAAAATGTCAGAATGGGGAAATGAAATATTGGCTGGTGGAGGGAAACAAATATCAGTCTTGATTGAGTAAAAAAATATCAAATGTACAAATAACTTTATTTAAATAATAGTAACTTCAAATAATTTACAGTATAACGTAATTTGACATAAAAATTAAAAATTTTAAATTATTTTTTACAGTATTAAAAGTAATAACATTAATATTCCGCAAGATCATCGGAAAAATGTTTCATGAAATTATATTTTTAATCGAGAAATAATCTTAATTTTTGGATTTGGACTTTTATTCAATTTCCCAAAAATTTAAATTTTAAATTATTTTTTACAATATTAAAAGTAATAACATTAACATTCTACAAGATCATCAGAAAAAAAATCTTCATGAAATTAATTCTTTAATCGAGAAATAATCTTAATTTTTTGTTTGCACTTTTATTCAATTTTTTAATAATCATGCAAGGTATAATTTTTAATAATTTTTTATAACTTATCTCATCCTAGGAAGTAGTGCTTCTAGAAGATTTATCTATTCCTCACTTGCAAGATGTATTTCAAATTTGTTAATAATTTTTTCATATAACTGAAATTGATTAACATCCGTACGGTTGCATCGTCGCAAAAGTCATTTTTTAAATTAATCTTGTAAATCAGGAACGAGTCTCGTTGTCGGGAGTGGTACTTCCACTAGATTTTTCCAATCCTGATATGCAAGATAAATTTCAAATTTTTTAATAATTTTTTCATATGACTAAAATTGATATATCTTAACATCCGTACGGTTGGATCGTCGAAAAAATCATGTTAAAAATTAATCTTGTAAATCAGGAACGAGTCTCGTTGTCGGGAGTGGTACTTCTACTATATTTTTCTAATCCTAACATGCAAGAAGAATTTCAAATTTTTTAATAATTTTTTCATATGACTAAAATTGATATATCTTAACATCCGTATGGTTGGATCTTCGAAAAAATCATTTTAAAATTAATATTGTAAATCAGGTGCGAGTCTCGTTGTTGGGAGTGGTACTTTTACTAGATTTTTCTAATCCTAACATGCAAGATGAATTTCAAATTTTTTAATAATTTTTTCATATGACTAAAATTGATATATCTTAACATATGTACACTTGGATCGTCGAAAAAATCATTTTAAAAATTAATCTTGTAAATCAGGAACGAGTCTCGTTGTTGGAAGTGGTACTTTTTACTAGATTTTTCTAATTTTGACATGCATGATGAATTTCAAATTTTTTAATAACTTTTTCATATGACTAAAATTGATATAGTTTAACATCCGTACGGTTGGATCGTCGAAAAAATCATTTTAAAAATTAATCTTATAAATCAGGAACGAGTCTCGTTGTTGGAAGTAGTACTTTTAACTAGATTTTTCTAATCCTGACATGAAAGATGAATTTCAATTTTTTTACTAATTTTTTCATGTGACTAAAATTGATATATCTTAACATTCGTACGGCTGGATCATCGAAAAAACATTTTAAAATTAATCTTGTAAATCTGGAATGAGTCCCTTTGTCGGGAGTGATACTTTTTACTAGATTTTGGTAATCGTGACATGCAAGGTGAATTTTAATTTTTTTATTAATTTTTTCATATGACTAAAATTGATATATCTTAAAATCCGTACGGTCAGATCGTCGAAAAAAGTATTTTAAAAATTAATCTTGTAAATGGGGAACGAGTCTCGTTGTCGGGAGTGGTACTTTTTACTTGATTTTTTTAATCCTGTCATGCAAGATGAATTTCAAAATTCTTAATAATTTTTTCATATGACTAGAATTGATATATATTAACATCCGTACGGTTGGATAGTCGAAAAAATCATTTTAAAAATTAATCTTAAAAATCTGGAACGAGTCTCGTTGTCGGGAGTCATACTTTTTACTAGATTTTTCTAATCATGACATGCAAGATGAATTTCAAATATTTTAATTATTTTTTCATATGACTAAAATTGATATATCTTAACATCCGTTCGATTGGATCGTCGAAAAAATCATTTTAAAAATTAATCTTGTAAATATGGAACGAGTCTCGTTGTTGGGAGTTGTAATTTTAATAGATTTTTCTAATCCTGACATGCAAGATGAATTTCAAATTTTTTAATAATTTTTTCTTGTGACTAAAATTGATATATCTTAACATCAGTACGGTTGGATCGTCGAAAAAATCTTTTTAAAAATTAATCTTATAAATCAGGAACGAGTCTCGTTGTCGGGAGTGGTACTTTTTACCAGATTTTTCTAATCCTGACATGCAAGATGAATTTCAAATTTTTTAATATTTTTTTTCATATGACTAAAATTGATATATCTTAACATTCGTACAGCCGGATCGTCAAAAAAAACATTTTAAAAATTAATCTTGTAAATCTGGAACGAGTCTCGTTTTCGGGAGTTGTACTTTTTACTAGATTTTTCTAATCCTGACATGCAAGGTGAATTTCAATTTTTTTATTAATTTTTTTATATGACTAAAATTGATATATTATAACATCTGTACGGTCGGATCGTCGAAGAAAATCATTTTAAAAATTAATCTTGTAAACGGTGAACGAGTCCCGCTGTGTGGAGCGGTACTTTTTACTAGATTTTTCTAATCCTGACATGCAAGATGAATTTCAAATTGTTTATTAATTTTTTCATATGACTAAAATTGATATATCTTAATATATGTACGGTTAGATCGTCGAAAAAAACATTTTTAAATTTAATCTTGTAAATGGGGCACGAGTCTCGTTGTCGGAAGGGGTATTTTTACTAGATTTTTCTAATACTGACATGCAAGATGAATTTCAAATAATTTAATAATTTCTTCATATGACTAAAATTGATATATCTTAACATCTGTACGGTTGGATCATCGAAAAAATCTTTTTAAAAATCAATCTTATAAATCAAGAACGAGTATCGTTGTCGGGAGTGGTACTTTTTACTAGATTTTTCTAATCGTGACATGCAAGATAATTTCAATTTTTTTAATAATTTTTTCATATGACTGAAATTGATATATCTTAACATCCGTACTGCCGGATCGTCAAAAAAACATTTCAAAATTAATCTTATAAATCTGGAATGAGTCCCTTTGGCGGGAGTGGTATTTTTACAAGATTTTTCTAATCGTGACATGCAAGGTGAATTTTAATTTTTTTTATTAATTTTTTCATATGACTAAAATTGATATATCTTAACATCCGTACGGTTAGACCGTCGAAAAAACCATTTTAAAAATTAATCTTTTAAATGGGGAACGAGTCTCGTTGTCGGGAGTGGTACTTTTTACTAGATTTTTCTAATCCTGAGATACATGATGAATTTCAATTATTTTATTAATTTTTTCATATGAATAAAATTGATATATCTTAACATCCGTACGGTTAGATCGTCGAAAAAATTATTTTAAAATTAATCTTGTATATAAGCAACGAGTCTTGTTGTTGGGAGTTGTACTTTTACTAGATTTTTCTAATCCTGACATGCAATATTAATTTCAATTTTTTTTAATTATTTTTTCATATGATTAAAATTGATATATCTTAACATCCGTTCGATTGGATCTTCGAAAAAATCATTTTAAAAATTAATCTTGTAAATCAGGAACGAGTCTCGAATGTCGGGAGTTGTACTTTTTACTAGATTTCTCTAATCCTGTCATGCAAGATGAATTTCATATTGTTTAATAATTTTTTCATATGACTAAAATTGATATATCTTAACATCCGTATGGTTGGATCGTCGAAAAAATCATTTTAAAAATTAATCTTGTAAATAAGGAACGAGTCTCGTTGTCGGGGTGTGGTACTTTTACTAGATATTTCCAATCTTGACATGCAAGATAAATTTCAAATTTTTTAATAATTTTTTCATATGACTAAAATTGATATATCTTAACATCCGTACGGTCGGATCGTCGAAAAAAACATTTTAAAAATTAATCTTGTAAACGGGGAACGAGTCTCGTTGTCAGGAGGGGTATTTTTACTAGATTTTTCTAATACTGACATACAAGATGAATTTCAAATTTTTTAATTTATATTTTTTCATACGGCTAAAATTAATATATCTTAACATTCGTACGGTAGGATTGTCGAAAAAAAACATTTTAAAAATTAATCTTGTAAATGGGGAACGAGTCTCATTGTCGGGATGAGTATTTTTACTAGATTTTTCTAATCTTGACATGCAAGATGAATTTTAAATTTTTTAATAATTTTTTCATAGGACTAAAATTGATATATCTTAATATCTGTATGATTGGATCGTCGAAAAAATCATTTTAAAAATTAATCTTGTAAATCAGGAACGTGTCTCGTTGTTGGTAGTGGTACTTTTACTAGATTTTTCTAATCTTGACATGCAGCTTTTTTCTTGTAAAAATCATTTACAATGGTAATACTTTTCTAATCAGGAAAATCATTTTCTAATCAGGAAAAAATTATTTTAAAAATTAATCTTGTAAAAATTTAACTTGTTAACTGGGAATCTCATTTTATAAAGTAATACTTTTACAATGGTTTCTTTGAAACACCATTGTGTAAAGATAAACTAAGATTATAAAATTATTTTAATCTAACGGCTAATATCTAATCTCATTTCAATCAAGGGCTATCATTCCGACACTTCAGCAATCCGAGTAAAATGTTTATAAACTATCATGGGGTGCCACCTCATCAGGTGGTGCCCATTTAAATTATAAAATAACTATTTCAAACAACTGTTTTATTCCATTGTATGAAGGTTTATAAGACAACCCTTCTAAAAACTGTTGTGTAAATTACACAACGTAATATCTAAAAGCTTGTTTGAGATAAACTAAGACAACACTTTTGTTTTAACATAAAACTATTTTATACGATTATCAGCAATTTTCGGATCTAACGACCGATATCAAATCTCATTTCAATGAAGGGCTCTCATTTCGCCACCTCAGCAATCCTTATGAACGATTACCACCTATTACATGATGCCACCTCAATACATGGTACCCATTGAAATTCCTCAGACAACTGTTTTCATTCGTTGTTTGATGGTTTAGAGGACAACCTTTCTGAAAAACCGTTGTTTAAATTACACAATATAATGTCAAAACCGTTGTCTTATATCCCTATATGTTAACATATTAAAAACGGTTTGTAATGGTTGTGTTAAAAATCTACAACAACACTATATTTAAAAAACCGTTATCTGACTTGATAAGAGTATACAACTTGTACAATAGTTTAAAAAAATGGATATCCGTTGTTTTTTCCGGAGCTCACACAACTATTTTTCTGTAAAATTAATTCACCGTTGTATGATTTTTTAGGACAACGGCTTTTTTTAACCGTTGTCTGTCAACCGTTGTTTGATTGCAAATTTCTTGTAGTGTTATCTAGGTTTGTAAACACTCATTCCTCGTTAAGTACATATATGTATAGTAACAGTTTGAGATCTCTCCATTGAATTCACATCTTTTTAAGAATTTCACTTACTACTTTTCCCTAAGTAATATTTCTAGTTTTGTGCTTTTAAACGATTTGGTGTTTCTCTTAAGTCTTAACTTTATGAGTATATTGGCCAATCCTCCAAGATCTTCATCACAACGTACCTAACTATTTCCCCCCGAACTCACTTCACTAAATCCAATAATAGTTTTATTACATTAGTAGACTAAATACATAACCACTTGAAATGATCATATGTGTCCTATAAAGTCTCCATGTGAAACATCTAATGTTAATCGGTAATATCCCGTGAATCTTTGAAAAATGGTCGTCTGCTACTCAACTATTCTCTTATTAAATGCCAATAATCCTTATGTTGGTTCATATCTTGTCTTTTTGCTCACAACTCATATATTTTCAATTCAAACACATTAATTTGTTACACTCTTATCGAGTAACTCCTGAAGTTTTCCTGACTAGCTCTTCCATTTCCATTTGTATCATTTGCACTAAATGTAAGTGTAGATCCTAATATTACATCTATTGAAGCTCAAATGTAAATGGAAGCTAAATCTTAATAGGTTTTCTCTTGGTAGCTATTAACAATATTTGACAAGATCTTCATTCCTTTATCATTTTAATCAAGTCATTACTTCTCTATGCTAGTTGAATAACACTATCGTTCTATTGGTTAACCATAACTTGATCATTTGGTCTTGGAGGTTTAAGGTACTATCTTACCGTAGCGATGAAGTGGTCGCCATTGAATCCAATAAACTTCTTATGGCTGACTAGACTTTTGGGTTCTCTTTTCAATCATTATTGGTTTTCCTTTTCCATATTTGAAGTATTTACTTAACTCTTGAGGTATACATCATCGACGTCCTCTTCTACATTACTCATTATTCTTTAAGATAGTAATCTTTGATTTGGTCAAACTGCTGGTATGTTTCTTTCCTCCATACTTTTTCATTTTCCTTTAATCTAATGAGTTTATACTCTATAATAGTATCTCACCATTATAATCCTCAAACTTATTTTTCTTACCATTATAATCTTTGGAAAATAGTTTTTTCAGTTGCCTCTACAATAGTTCTGTAAACCCAAGATGTGTAGTGGGAATCTTCTAAAATAAAGGATCAATTTAAATATATAGTTTAAATTTTTGAAACGTATTTAGCTACCTTTACATGGGTATCCTCAAATCTAGAGAGTTCAACTCTCTTAGCTTTGAATACTTCAATTAACTTCACTTGGCTTCAATTACTACGATTATCATTCCCTTTCATACTTTAGTCCTAAGAAGTCGGTTCTCAAACAGTTCTCTAAAAATATTACAAGGTGAACAAATTTGTAATCTAGATTAAGTTATTTGTATCATGCCTTCGATATTTCTCATTCATACTCCATTTTTCAACGGATAAGCAGTAATTCTTGTATTTTTATCTTAATCCAAATCAATCACATAACTTTCTTCGTTCTTGCTTTTATATCCGAGCACTAAACCATATATGGCTTGTTGTAACTCTTTTTTTCAGTGTAACCAGATAAACTGTGATCATAAATGCCTTAAATTTATTTTTGGCTATCTATGATTACACTTTTTTTATTGTAACCATTAATGTTATTTAGTCAAACTATAGAGAAAATGAGACATCTACAGTTACACCATAATTGATGTTATTGTTGGTCTGAAAAAAAGTGTAATAAAAAATTGAAATAGAAATTTATTTCAATTACAACCCCCCAACACACACACTCTCGCTCTTATATCTCATCTCTCTCTAGCCTCTCTCAATCATCTCACTCCTCACTCACTCTATTAGTCATCATCGATGTCAGTTGGAACTCTCAACCGGACCTTTAACTGCAATATGAGAGTTCGAGAAAAAAGGGCTTCAATTAGTTTTTTTTTAAAAGGGGTTAACTCAGGTTCAAATTATGCTAGGGTTTCAAAATTTGTGCTTCGATTTAAAGATGTGGTATCAGTATCTCTCACTCTTATTTAATTTTATTTTATATATGTTTATGTGTATCGTTCTCCCTTCCCATGTCTATCTTGTAAGTCTCTCTGATCCATCTCTCTGTCTCCTTTCAAACTATCTCTTATCTTTGTAATTAATATTATAATATCTCTTTTGTTTAGAATGACCAAAAATGAATAAAGGGCCATAAACCAAACTTTTAGGTTTTAACTTCTATTATGTTTGTACTATTAGTTAGCTGTACAATTTTACTGTAATATATAGAGTATATTTTGATTGATGCAAGTTTTTCATTTGAACTAATTATGGTTATTATATTGGTTGGATGATTATTGTTCTCACATTATAGCAGTTTTATCATTGATATTTTATTTAATGGAGTTGATGATTAAGTATTGATGTCTTAAAATATCCAAACTTTTGTGTAGGCCATTGACGACGACCGCAATGCGATGGATCAAATGTTAGCAAAGTTTCTTAATCGGACACTAGTGGATATTTGCATTTAAGGTTAGTGTAACTTATTTAGATATGTTTTTCATTTACTTTTTGTTGTTGTCGAATTAAGATCATGGAATCGGTAATTTATTTTAAATTATGGGGCTAATTGGTATGTATAAAGGAAAAAATGTGTTGCATCATGGCTTTAGTGTTGGAGCCTCTGTTCTATTCTCAACTTCTACTGGGGAAAGCTTGGTAAAGGTGAGCTTGGGAAGGTCTCACATTGATATATCGAATGATCAACACGATATTTCAAGCTCTGATGAATTCTGAGACTCATAATGCAGTGATAAGTTCTTCTGATTGCTTTCTATTTATTTATGTTGGTAATTTTGATATGTCTCTATATAATATGTACAATTACATGGATGGATTACATATTATTACAGCTTTTATGGACACACTTTTTATTTATATTACCATGAACGTCCTAAAGCTGCCTAATTTCCGGGTAATATTTCACTAATCATTTAGTCTAGCTTTTTTAGTGTATAAGTAGTCTCAACGCGTTTAAATTTTCACAAGTAGGTCCCCCTAATTCTCAATGTTTTGTGAGGCAAAGGTCAAGGAAAATCATTTTAGTGTGAGCTGTTTCTCGCGAAAATGGGAATCAAGCAAGTAATGTAAAAATACCAAGCCCTGACATATATATATATTTTTATTAAGGCTACAGTACATTTTTATGATTGTATGAAGTCCGGTTATTATAATAAAATCGGTATATAAAGACTCCAGCATAGCCATCATTTCCAGCATCCCTTGTGCATAATAACTTGTTTTTACCTATATATAATGTTATGATTTCATGTTTTTACCTATATATAATGTTGTGATTTCCTGGTTTTTTTGTTATATTGCAGATTGGTATTGTATATATTATTCTACTTTTGATTTATTCCAATATTTGTATGTATATATATAATGTGTCTAATTTGTATGTATATATTGTACGTATTTTATAAATTCATAAGACTACTCTATCTTCGTTTCTGAACCTGGAAATTTAACTTCACCACGGTTATTCATACTATCTAAATTTCTTTTTAGGTTGGTGACATGATTCAAGCGGAGTCTGAGCCTCAAAAGAGAGATGAATATCTGCACGGGCTAATGGAGCTTCCTAATGAGGAAACTTTTAAAATCTCTCTCTCTCCCTACCTCTCTCTCCCCCCACTCTCACACACACAAACAGGTTATGGGAGCAGGCTGATAAATAGTATCTATAAAGTGTTGGACAAACTTAGTATTTTAGACTAAGTTGTGAATCATTTTGAGACTCTATATGAGTGAGACACATTATGTGTTAGTGATGTGTATTTATTGGAATGTATTCTCCTCTTCGAGGGGATTTCAATGCATATTTGTACGCTCAAAATGAGTAAATGGTGAATGAGAACTGATGTTCCAAAGTTTTACCTTTTAATATGAAAAGTGGTTTTGTACCACATCGAGAGTAGTACAAACCTATTCCTTAGTTTTTCTTATAAATACCAGGTACCACATCGAAAAGAAATACAAGTCCTTTTAAGCCTCTCTTCATAACTTTATAAATAGATTTTTAGGGCACCAATTTTATTCAGTCGAGGAAATAAGATTCATCTCTTTCATTCTCGGTCTCCTTAGTCTTAAAATTTTCCAATATTCACGTGAAAGTCTCGGGATCAGTTCAAGTTCTCTGAGAGTATATTCGATCTATCGATTATACTAGTATCTCGTTTTATCCTGGTAAGCAGGTCGCTAAACACGATGGTGCGGGACGAAACTATTTTAAGGAGACAGTTTTCTAGACTCGAGATTAAATCCAATCATTGTTTGTCTTCTCAAACCATTCTCCTAATTTAATTGTTAATTCTCATATGCTTATGTGATTTAAGAATTAGCAATATTCTTGTGAATTAGTTATATATTCAATATATACATATATATAATAATGTCTTTATCGTACAAGATTGATAACAATTTTAAAGCAATTTTCTTTAATTTTCATACTTTCTTGTGAGTAGACGCAAAAGTCAATTTGATTGTTTAAATTGGATTTATTTATGGGTATATGAGTGGCCACTATTTGCCTCATTAATTAAATTAAATTTAGTGCGTTAATTTCTTTGATCACTTGTTTCCATGCGCTTGAAATTAATATAAACTTGATTTTAAGTGGTGCTTTGTTTAAGCATAACAGGTACGAGGCAAAAGTAATCACAAAGTTGTTGGATAATTGGTTTCTTATAAGGCTATTGATGCTTTAATGGTTATTGATTTATGATCAAATTATATTGAAGTGGACATATTTGCTGACATCTCTCTCGGGTTGATCATTAGAAATTGGTAGATTAAACCCAAATTTATAATTTGTCCATATTTTCGCTTTTAATGGATAGTTTATTATGTTTTGTTTAATTAACATGCTGATTCATAATATATATGAGCTAGAGTTTCTTAATGCTGAATTGATTTGGGAATTATCAGTATACTGATACAAGAATCGTATATGCTATAGTTTACATGCGTGTATGCAAGTTTATAACATGATATTGCTATGCAATTAAATGATATGGCTACATAAATGTGACCCTTCATGATGGAAATTGATTATTTGATGATTAATTTTTAATCATTGTAGAGTGATGATAAGGCATCAATTATTATTGTTTAATCTTTAATAATGGAGTTATATCACAAACTTGTAATACTAGATAAATAGAGGCCTTACCGCGTATCTATTTAATTGGAGAAAATAGATTAAAAGTATAGGTTGGTGACAATAAACGTGATGCAAACTATGTAATTCTAAACATCTTATTTTAATAGATTTATTTGTTAACAAAATGCTTTTAGTCTATATGGAGGCTTTGGAAAGCTATTAAAGGAGGCATATGTTATTTTATTATGTAACGTGTCTCGTTAGTTAACATTAGTTTGACTGGAAAAATTTATTCTAGTATTTTCACTTGTGCTACACTGGATATAATGACTTAATATGTTTGTTGTTAAACAATGTGACGAGTTGTGCAGCTAAAGTGAACCAGATTTATAATTGCTCAGGATTCTCCATATATAAAAAACCTCATGGGCCTGGAGTACAGGTTATGGGTCGGCACATAAATTATATTTTCCTGGTTGTATTTTTCCTCCAGTTAAATAGTAATTTCACGTGTTGGTGTCGGTCTGCTACGACAGTGACATACGAGCCTATTATAGTGATCCATGTGATACTTAATACGGAGAATATTGATATCATTATTTATGCCGAACTTCGGAGAGAATCCGAAAAGTTGTTAACCCTAATACATCATTTGATCAAGGATCAATAAATGTGGGTTTGTTGAAAATTTATGTTCTTCCTTGGGCATTTTCTGGTTGTACCAGTAGGTGAGCCAGAAATGTAGGTTCGTGTGAACCATGTAAATATTTTAGAGAAATTCGGTAATTGAATTTTTAATGATAAGAACCACGGGAAGTTCTTTAAACATGATATTAAAATCTTATAGGCTTAAATGAATTACTTAAAATATGATGAGATGAGAGGTAGTGACACGATACGTGTTTATTGTCTGGTTTGATAGTAAAATATTTATCACTCGTACTCGTAGTCGAGTCAATATTGAAGCTAAATCCAACTTAATACAGATAATTAAGATGGTAGTGAATAAATTTGATGATGAATAATCACCGGGAAAATTCTGTTTGCAACGTGAATATTCATGAGGTCGTTGCACCTTCCTCGCATTAAATAAATGGAGTAGATGCAGGCTTAAGTTGTGCTCTGAGAGAGATGCAAAACGATTGTGATCAGGTCAAACAATCACTGAATTTGAGGATGTTAGTTACGAAGGGCTAATCGTTCCTTAAACATGATACCGCAGAAGGAAATAATTAAATTTCCTATTAGTTTTGGAATGTTTTTTGACATTCTGTAAAATATTAAAATTATGGGGGTATCTAGAATAGAAAATTATTGAATTTTCTATGAATAGTGGAATGAAATGAAACATTCTTGAAAATAATTGAAATGTGGGGGTATCTCGAAACTTGATACCAATACCTCTCGAAACTTGATACCAATACCTCTTTTGGTAGCATGAGATCCAAAATTAATTGAGATATTTTGGATGGATACATAGACAATGGTTGAGTCTAATAATATCCGATATATGAATCTAGTTTTTGAATGCTTATACGATAAGCTAGTAGATCCTAGTAGATCTGTAATTAAAAGTCATCTAAATGAACTTATGAATTATTGGATGAATGTGAGGATGAACCTGCAGAGAGCAAAAGACTTGGATAATTTCTAGTCCTGAATGTCTTGATAATTTGCTTGAAGGTGAACTCATAAATTTAATAGAAGCAATGCGTTTCTCGTATAATTGACTTGATAAGTGAATATATCAATAGAAAATTTGACTATTACTGAGAGTCAATAAATCAAGATTTTATAGCACGTGTACTAGAAAATGGATTGTGTATGTTCTCTCTATGTCCTTTGTGGGGGAAAGGATGTTAAGAAATAGAGAGAGTGGTTTTGTTTGACAGAATATTGTTTAAAAAAATATATAGATCTTCTTATGAGATAGAAGCATTGGGACCCAAATGAATTTTTAAATTGGGAAAATATATGTGGGCCTGAAGGAAGTATAAGGTCAGACTGATAACAAAATATTACAGTCAAAAGTGATGACCTTATATAATTTATGAAATATTCTCGAGTTTTGAGAATAAGGTTCATTAAGATGATACTAAAATTATCGTATTGTGAAATTTAAAAGTGCATCAACGAATATTGAGACGGTCTTTCTAAATATATATTTGGAGAAATATCTATTTACGTGAACCTGAGGGTTGCTCTAGATAAAGCAAGAGTAGAAAATCTATATTTTCGGTGATCATGTTGAGTGAAACAACATTGACACAAAATAATGGCATATTAAATTTGATATTGCTATGATAAGCAATGGCTTCAAATAAATGGCATTGTTGCCATTTTGAGGACGCTCAAAATTGGTAGCTATGTGAATAAGGATTGCCAGTTTGAGGACGCTTAAACTCGGTAATGAAGCAAACTGAAATTGCTGGTTTTTGGGATGCTAAAAGCTGGTAATATCAATAACCAGTGAAGCCTTAAGTAATAAATAGTAAAGTTATTTTAAAAATGTAAAATATGTCAATATGAGATGTCAAACTAATTCAAAATCAGAGAATTGACAAGTGTGCATGTGTAAATAACACATGATATGCAAGTCATAATTGATTGCATGTGAGTGATCTGATCATTACGGGAAGTAATGACAAGAGGATCATCTCTGAAAATTTTGATGAGATTGAAAAGTTTTGATTTAAAGATTACCATATTCGTGACTTTAAAAGTCTTAGATGATACATGTCACATGTTGGTGATGTGAATTTTGAAGAGATCAACGAAGCTAAAGTTGTCATAGCTAGCATGGATTTATATTTATCCAAGCGTAAATGAATAAGGATCTCTCAAGAAGGATTGCAAGTCTGTTGTACTTTTTAAAATTGTACAAAATTAGACATAGGCTACACAGTTGGTAAACTGGGTAGATGCATGAGCACAATGGAAATTGGTCACTTGAAAGTGATTGCAATGAGATTTATGTTGTATGATATGTGTTCGTGAGCTTGGACTGCAATACGAAAGATATCTAATTGTACTATGTGAATATAGTATGTAAATTAGATATTTGACTTTAAGAACTTAAAAGTCATTCGAGAATACATTTCACAATTAGCAGCTGTGTCAGGGAAATCCTAAACTTAGCTCGATTCATGATGGAATACAAGTCTAGTGCATATAATAAATACAGTTAAAAGGCTGAATAACCACTTTATAAGGATATTCCTAAATGACAAGGAAAATGTATCTTCAATATGTATATATATATCGTGTAATCAATATGCAAATTGGGAGATTACATTATTATGTATGAAATATTATGTCTCACATCTATGATGGGGACATAATACCATTAAACAACTATTCCCAATGAGAATTATCATGATTGACTATGTAAATTCAAATAATAATGTTTGGATCCCCTAACCAGATGACTAAATTGAGCGAATCTGTTTAAGCCAAGGGAATCTAGTTAGATCGAGAGATAGTTATCGAATCATCGAGAGAAATGAGCCTTGCCTTTTGCTTAATGGCATCATGGCGGACACCCAACCTTTCTGACTGGGAATCCCAAAAACTTGGTTCAATGGGACAACTAAATCATGATGACCAAATCACTGTGAGGGTAACCCCTGGCCTATTTCTATGATGATGAAACAGTGATACCCATAAGGTACGAGGTTAAGCTTTATGCTTTTAATGATCTTCGACGAATACAAGGATTTCAAGTTTGAATACATAATATTCGGTTGAGTAAACGTGGGTTACTTTTCATATTTACACGCTAAAAATGAGTAAAAGGTGAATGAGAACTGATGTTCCAAAGTTTTACCTTTTAATATGAAAAGTGGTTTTGTACCACATTGACAGTAGCACAAACCTATTCCTCAGTTTTTCTTATAAATACCATGTACCACATCGAAAAGAAATACAAGTCCTTTTAAGCCTCTCTTTATAAATAGAGTCTTAGGGCACCAGTTTTATTAAGTCGAGGAAATAAGAGTAATCTCTTTCATTCTCGGTCTCCTTAGTCTTAGATTTTTCCAATATTCTGGTGATAGTTATCGGGCTCAGTTCAAGTTCGCTGAGAGTATATTCGATCTATTGATTATACTAGTATCTCATTTTATCCTGGGAAGCAGGTCGCTAAACACGAATGGTGTGGGGTGAAACTGCTTTAAAGAGACAGTTTTCTGGACTCGAGATTAAATCTCATCTCTATTTGTTTTCTCAAACCCTTCTCCTAATTTAATTGTTAATTCTTATATGCTTATGTGATTTAAGAATTAGCAATGTTCTTGTGAATTAGTTATATATTCAATATATATATATATAATAATGTCTTTATCGTACAAGATTGATAAAATAAAACACCTTGTTTATAAGTATAAATCTCTATGCAACAAAGGGCTGAATTTATTGGCCAGGCACGTCAAAGTGTGGACTTTTTTAAATGATCAAGTTGTAGCTTGGGCTCTGCCTAATATATTGCACATGTGTAATTTATTTTCAGGATAATTTTTTAAACTTTTGAAGAATACATGTCATTGTATTAAAGTAGGCATTAGTATGGTTGTCCTCTTTATAAAGAGGTAGACATATATTTCTTAATCTGTTTAGATAGCTTGTTATAGGACTTCTCTCTAGAGATCTCTTGTTCTTGTTTGCTAAAATTATTTAAGGATCATGCTCTTGTATTTATTTGCAGAGTGCTTGTTATATATATTGTCCTTTTCATGGATGAATGAAGCACAACAATACTGTCCCCCTTTCCTACTACATGTCATGGCCAACTGTCTTCGATAGATGAAGATTTATTGTTTTAATCTAATTAAAAAAATGTGTTCTATTTGAAATAGTGAATACAATCTGCTGGTGTTCTTTATCCTGAATTTTTATTTTAAAACCATGACACCTTGTGTTTATATATCTTCAACTATTAATGATAAAAAATTCAGTATCTTTCTATTAATTCATTTATCTTTTTTGTTGGGCAGACAAATACGAGTGTTGACGCCTCCCTCAAAACATTTTTCTGCCTCAAATATATCTGATCTTTCTGGACATGCTTAATATGTAGCGGTACGTTCGTACTAGTATATATCCATCTATAAACATGGATGAATTAAAACTTTCCAGTATTTTGTTTATTTCACTTTTTGTATTTTGGAAAAATAATTATCGAGTGGCACTTACTAAACATATATGAACTTGGTCAACTATCTTGATATTATCACTTCTGTCTACAAACTTTAAAAAATAATAGAAGTACATAAGTATTGATTCTTATTCTTTTTTTATACATATGGTGATCGGTGAAAGGTTATGGGTTATCTATGATGAGCTCCTATATATATCAATTTAATATTTGACTTTTTTATTGCCATTAAAAGATTTTTATAAATTAGATCATAAGTATATAGTAATCACCTAGTATGTACATTATCTTAGAGTAAATTGTGCATGATGTATCTTATACATGATAGATTTGCTATAAGTACCGTTAGTCAGTGTTCTTCTTAATTATGCCCCTAGTTAATTTTATGGAAAATACACCAAATTTGCAGCTATGTGTAAAATGATTCAAAATCATCTATGGCTTGAGTTTTGTGAAACACGACAAGTCTCGATTACAAGCCTAACTTAACCATTTTTTTTACGCAATAATTCTTAAAAGTAGTTTCACTTTATTTGCCGTGTATTATTTCTTTTCTGCATATTGCTTAAGCTGTTTAAAACAATTAAGTGAATAGATTCTTTTATTTTCGTACTTGTGAGGACGCCATGGTGTATAAATTTGAACCGAAGCTAACTTTATTGTACTTATTTTCCTCAAGAAGCACAGGGGAGATGTGAATGCCACAAATTCTAGTGGACAAACAACACTAAAGTTGAGTGCGGTGCATTGAGCTGTTCAGGTTGCGGAGCTATTGCTCCAAGAGGGTGCTAATGTTGTTGTTGCTGATATGTATGGATATCAAGTTCATATTTCTTTTAATATTCACATTTTAAAATATATTTGTAGAATATATCCTTCTTTACCCGGTCAAGCTTTACCACAAGTTAGGCGAATACCCAGGTGTAACCTTTTCAGTATAAACCAGAAAATCCTCCAACTATTTCGCAAGACATATTTACGCACCTGAGGATTTAACCAAGGTAATGCCAGTGTAGTATATAAAATTTTAGTAGTGCCTTCTCTATCCGATGTATGAAAGTATAGAAAGTATATTTATGTTCTACATCCCGACCTCTAGTATGAAAAAAAGGAGATAGGAGGTGGTAGTGGTTGGTTGTTATGGATATTTATACGTACATAGTCGTAGACAGACACTTTATGACATTGTTTCACTACAAGAAAAATGCAATCAGACAACACCGATTAGACAACACTCGACCAAAAAAGTGTTGCCCGAATTTTTCATACAACAGTTTTTTTGCAACCAAAAAATTGGCGTTGTCTGACGTTGATTACTACAAGCGATAAAAAAATGTTGTCTAGTAAAACAAATCAGACAAGTTTTTTCAAAATTAAGATGTTGTGTGAATGGGAAGGCTTTAGTATTACTACAACGCTTTAAAATCCATTGTCTAGTTGATGGAGACAGACAACCCTTTCTAAGGTGATGTTGTGCAAATGAGTAAAATCGTACAACGATTTTTAAAATCCATTGTCTGAAAAAGATTGAGATAACGTCTTGTTTAACGGTTGTGAAAATGAGACAAGTATTTTTTTCTACTAGTTAGTTAAGCTCGAATCACACAATGTACAAATTAGGTGTTGTCTAAATGATACTTGATAGACAAGTGTTCTACATATTATATGTCACCTATATCAGACAATAGTCTAATTCTTAAAACCGTTGTCTTTCTTACTAAATTTAAAAATGTGTTGCACAACAAAATATTCAAATAAATCGTTGTCTAGTTTATTACAATAAAAATAGTAATAATTTCAGAAAAAATAATTTCCAAACAATTCATTGTAAATTTTTTAAAAATAAAAAACTCTAATTAATTCCACTTTCATCTAGATTAAATATTTAAATTTTATATTACAAAATAGTTTAATTATCTAATTTATAATTAATAAAAAATTAATCACAAGTGCTTCAAGTTTACATTGTTAATTGTTCAATCCAAACAAGTGTTTTTCGAAAAAGCACGTTATATTAATCTACCTTATACAAGTATTTTTAAAATAAAACACTTGTAACAGTTAGACAACGGTTATCGATATTTATAATCTGTTGTAAAATATGTAATACTACAACAATCTTAAAGAAAAAACTGTTATAGAATTCTAACAACGACATTTTCCTAAAAAACACTTATGTAAAGTAACTTACCACAACATGATTTTAGAAAAAAAACGTTGTCTATATTTTTACTAGTTTTAAATTTTTTTCATAAAATTTATATGCCACCGTTAATTAATTTATACGAGTAACCAATAACTTACACTAAATTAATTTGTGTGTATTAAGATTTAAAATATACCTAATAATTACAACCTACTAATAACATAATACCGATAACGTGTATCAGATCGTTAATAACGTTAAATAATAAATATTTATGAATAAATAAGCTAAAAAATGGGCACATTTTTACAACGGTTTTCTTTCTCAGACGTTGTCGTATAAAACTATGCACAACAGGCTTTTTTAAAAATACCATTGTGTGATTCAACAACGGTTTTTTTCTTGAAAACCGTTATTGACATTGTTTTTAAATAACCTTTTTTGGTTATAAACCGTTGTATGAATTTGGCACTATTTATTTGGTTGATATTACATCCGACAATTGTTTTATATTAAAAACTGTTGTATGACTTTTGTTAAGACAACACATTTTAAATTTCAGACAATAATTTTTAATGCCATATATTTTTTTGACTTTATTAATATATATTCCTTAAACTGTTGATGTTAATATAAACCGTACGGATGTTAATAATTACTCATTTTAGTCACATGAAAAAAGTATTAAAAAATTTGAAATTCATCACGAATGTCAGGATTAGAAAAATCTGGTAAAAGTACCCCTCCCAACAACGAGACTCGTTCCCGATTTACATGATTAATTTTTTAAAATATTTTTTCGACGATCCAACCTTACGGATGTTAAGATATATCGATTTTAGTCATAAGAACAAATTATTAAAAAATTTGAAATTCATTTTGCATGCCAGGATTAGAAAAATCTGGTAAAAGTACCCCTCCCGATAACGAGACTCGTTCCCGATTTACAGGATTAATTTTTTAAAATGATTTTTCGACGATCCAACCGTACGGATGTTAGGATATATCGATTTTAGTCATAAGAAAAAATTATTAAAAAATTTGAAATTCATTTTGCATGCCAGGATTAGAAAAATCTGGTAAAAGTACCCCTCTTGACAACAAGACTCGTTCCCGATTTACAGGATTAATTTTTTAAAATGATTTTTCGACGATCCAACCGTACGGATGTTAAGATATATCGATTTTAGTCATAAGAATAAATTATTAAAACATTTGAAATTTATTTTGCATGCCAGGATTAGAAAATTCTGGTAAAAGTACCCCTCCCGAAAACGAGACTCGTTCCCGATTTACAGGATTACTTTTTTAAAAGGATTTTTCGACGATCCAACCGTACGGATGTTAGGATATATCAATTTTAGTCATAAGAAAAAATTATTAAAAAATTTGAAATTCATTTTGCATGCCGGGATTAGAAAAATCTGGTAAAAGTACCCCTCCCGACAACGAGACTCGTTCCCGATTTACAGGATTAATTTTTTAAAATGATTTTTCGGCGATCCAACCGTACGGATGTTAAGATATATCGATTTTAGTCATAAGAACAAATTATTAAAAAATTTGAAATTCATTTTGCATGCCAGAATTAGAAAAATCTGGTAAAAGTACCCCTCCCGACAACGAGACTCGTTCCCGATTTACAGGATTAATTTTTTAAAATGATTTTTCGACGATCCAACCATACGGATGTTAAGATATATCAATTTTAGTCATAAGAAAAAATTATTAAAAAATTTGAAATTCATTTTGCATGCCAGGATTAGAAAAATCGGGTAAAAGTACCCCTCCCGACAACGAGACTCTTTCCCGATTTACACGATTAATTTTTAAAATGATTTTTTCGACGATGCAACCGTACGGATGTTAAGATATATCAATTTTAGTCATATGAAAAAATTATTAAAAAATTTGAAGTCCATCTTGCAAGTCAGGATTAGAAAAATCTGGTAAAAGTACCCCTCCCGACAACGAGACTCGTTCCAGATTTACAAGATTAATTTTTAAAATGATTTTTTTGACGATCCAACCGTACGGAAGTTAAGATATATCAATTTTAGTCATATGAAAAAATTATTAAAAAATTTGAACTTCATCTTGCATATCAGGAATAGAAAAATCCGGTAAAAGTACCCCTCCCGACAACAAGACTCGTTCCCGATTTACAAGATTAATTTTTAAAATGATTTTTTCAACAATCCAACCGTACGGATGTTAAGATATATCAATTTTAGTCATATAAAAAAATTATTAAGAAATTTGAAGTCCATCTTGCAAGTCAGGATTAGAAAAATCCGGTAAAAGTACCCCTCCCGACAACGAGACTCGTTCCAGATTTACAAGATTAATTTTTAAAATGATTTTTTCGACGATCCAACCGTGCGGATGTTAAGATATATCAATTTTAGTCATATGAAAAAATTATTAAAAAATTTGAACTTCATTTTGCATGTCAGGATTAGAAAAATCCGGTAAAAGTACCCCTCCCAACAACAAGACTCGTTCCCGATTTACAAGATTAATTTTTAAAATGATTTTTTCGACAATCCAACCGTACGGATGTTAAGATATATCAATTTTAGTCATATAAAAAAATTATTAAAAAATTTGAAGTCCATCTTGCAAGTCAGAATTAGAAAAATCCGGTAAAAGTACCCCTCCCGACAACGAGACTCGTTCCACATTTACAAGATTAATTTTTAAAATAATTTTTTCGACGATCCAACCGTGCGGATGTTAAGATATATCAATTTTAGTCATATGAAAAATAAGTCTCTTTCTTGATTAAATAATTACTTTCTTAAAAAATGGTTTTAAGATCATTTTGCATAATATTAATATATATTAACGTTAGTTATATAGAAAGAAAATTGAAATTTTTTCAAATTTGTTTCAAATAATTTTATATAAAAAATTATGTGAAATTATTTAAAATAAATATTATTCTATTAATATAAAGTAAAATAAAGATAAGTATTTAATTATAATATATAAATAAATAAATTAATTTATGATTTTTTCATTTTTACACAATTTTTGGTTTCCCCCCTTTAATTTTCATTTCCCCCTTCCTTCTAATTTTCATTTCCCCCTTATCTCTCCCATTCCCCTTTCTTAGATCTGACTCCTCTTCTCCTCCTGATTCTTTCTCTCCGTACTCTTCCATCTCTCTCCCACGACTCATCTCTCTCCTCTCTCTGTCTGGTTTTTTAGTTTTTAAATCTTGACCATCTCCCTCACCCAATCTTGTTTCTCTTTCACAAAATTGCATATGAATTCAGCTTCTCAATTAGAAAATTGAAGGTTGGAATTTCTAATCTCCTTGATTTTCAAGTTCAAAGCGACAATTTTGAGGAATATTTTTTGGAGTTCAAACCTTTCAAGCTCAGGGCATGACTGATTAGTACCTGTTTATCATTTGCAAGGTTAGGTTATATGTTTGTTGTGCTTAATTTACTCCATGGGAACAGCTTCTATTTCCATCTTGCACATTAATAATTGAATAAAAATCAAAGAGAAAAGCATTCGGGGGAATGAATATGAGTAGTTGTTGTTCCACCACTTATCTGACCACCAATTACCCATCTCATTTCATAAAATCTCCGACAACCCCCCTTCCTCGTTTTGTTACTTCATCTCTATCCAACAAAATCACCATCTCAGTAGCTGAAGTTGAAAATAATTATGTTTTTCATGATTTAATTAAGGATAGAGAGAATGGAGATTTTGTTACAAAGATTACGGACAGTCTATGGCTCAGGGATATTGTCAAACACATTGTCAATGTCTAAACTCAACAACGCTCTCACTCGTCACAACTATACCAGGAGGTCTGAAACTTGTTACCCTCTTTTTTCTTTTTCATTATTATTATTGTTGAGTTATAATTTCAAGATTATCTTGCAATTGCTGATTGATTCTAATTTTATAGTCCGTAGATGATGAAAGTGAGGGCGAGTTCTTAAAACTGAAAGCAACCATTGAGTGGCTTCTTTGTGACAACACTGCACCAGTCAATAAGAAAGTAATGTATGAGGTTGGTTGTTCTTTATTTTTTTCAATCTTCCCACTTCTATGTTACGGTATCATTACTCCTATTCATTTGCTTCATAAAAAGTCAAAACAGTCATCAATATTAGCTTTTAGCATGCTAAACCCCTTATACTTGTGGTCATGAAACAGGAATTTCAGAATGACAAACAAAGAAGGAAGAGACTGAAACTCCTCAAATACGAAACTGTATGATATGGCCTGAACTGTATCACATCTTTACTTGTATCTTTCATTTGTTATTCATTTCTAAAATTTTCTCTCCAGTTAAGATATTAAAGAAATAGTCTAGTTCTTAGTTGACTTCATTTAGTAACTAGTAAGATTGAAATTGTGATATAAAAATGATCTGTCTTGAGACAACTGTTGAATGATTTTGTAATGGCAGATGGTTTCTTTTTATTCAACTAGTGAACAAAACAAGATATGTTACTAGTAGTGTCTACCAGTTGGTATAGTTAATCTAGCAGGCTTATTTGTTCTCCTGGAGCATAAGTTGATTAAGGTGCAGTCTGGATTGCGACTTAAGAGCTATGAGCACCCGTGGGGATACATTTTTATAGAATTCCTGATATTTCACTTTTGGAGAATGTACATAACAAATTATTCTTGTTAATAATGTATATAGATTTAGTGTGACTAGCTCTTTTGCATCCTGCAGTTCGTATTGTTCTCCCACTCAGCTAACAATATTCATAATTGTGTCCCCTGAATTTTAAGTTCAGTTCCCCCATAAAGTATAACATTTATTTATTTTATGCGTAGAAAATATCCGTGAAAGAAAAATATAAGTTGTTATATTATAGTGTTAAGGGAGTTCTTATTTCTTAGGCAAAATAATATGTATCGCTTTTACTTCATAAGTTCAGTGTACAAGTGAAGGTATGACGTAGCAATGTAGCTTAAGAAGTCTATGTACTGATTTATTAGCAACACTAATGATGATGTGTTGAACAGGTGTTTTCAAATGATGTACTGATGGGAGAACATTATGCCAGTAGTACTGTACGTTTCTGTAGTAGTGTCTGTAACCTTAAATGTTGAAATATGGACGTTTATTTTAAGGGTTTTTGAAACTATTTTTAGGTAATCAGCTAGCTACAAAGCAGCTGAACTATTTACGAAAAAAGAAGCATAATTATGGATTACTTTACAAATCTATGTGCCCTAGTTTACAAATTGCCTTCTGTATATGTTTGTGGCCTCCTTTTATTTGGAAATTTTGAGAACCTAGCATGTAGTTTGTCAATCTTATTTTAAGTGAATTTTATGTGTACTTCGACTTTCTCTACAGATTGTCGGGATAGATGATTTGAAAAAGGAGGTTGACAAAAGAGGAAAAGATGAAGTTGTTACAAGCAGGACCTCCCAATCTTCACCAAGAGAAACTGCGAGGAAAGGTGGTATCTTTACAAAGCAGGAAATTGACAGTCTCTTCATGGAAGTGAGCCAGGTGACACTATGGGCATTTGTTTATTTTCTATTACGTCTTGGTTTGATTTCACTTTATATTAAGAGATCCAGTTCTTTGTTTTTCCTATAATGCAGGAAGGAAAAGAATATTAACTTAAGAGTGGTTGTCGATTTATTTTGAAGATTGTTTTCTCCAGATTGGGAAATTGCCTATCACAAGCTGTAATGATATTACAAGGACAACATAGCTCTTGCGGAAAACGTGAAGAGAACCTGAAAAGGCCAAGTGAGCTCTGAGTAGCCAACATCAAATCCTTGTAGACTCTATATTTTCTTTAATTTTTAGTAGAAATCTTAGACTCATGAAGGCAGTGATATCAATATGCTTTTAGCTTTTGTATAACTATGTTGTTGTGATTTTCGATCATGGATTAACTTTAGAACTTTTGTTTAGATTTGCAAAGTTAATTTCATTTGATTACTTGTTATATTTTGTGTAAGACAACGCTTTTAAGAACCAAGCTTCATTAAAATATCATGTCTTTAATACTAAAACAATGCTTTCGAACACAAAACTTTGGTGCAAAATTAACTTTCACAACACTAGTAAACCATTGTCTATATAATATTAAGATATTGTATCAAAGGTATTCATGCAATACGTTTGAACAAATAAACAGTTGTATGTATCTGATCATGCCATACATTAAAATCCAAAACTGTTGTGTGTAGAAATTTATTACAAGAGTTCTACGAGCTCAATTTCATTTTTGTTGTCTATCTGAATACACAACAACGTTTATACAACAATAAGTGTTGTAGGATTGGCTTTAATGTTATACCTTACACAACGGTTTTCTGAGTTTCTGAGAACCCTTGAGTAATGTCGCTTGTTACGACGAAAATAAGCAAAAAACGTTGTCTTTTCTGGATGTAATACAACGGGCTTAATCCATAATCATTGTCTGTATAATCTCAGACAATGTTTTTTAGCCGTTGTCTGATCCAACTAACAGACGGCGGCTCAATAGTCAACGGGAAAATAGGGTATCAGACAACGGACATAAACCGTTGTTGAAGCTTGTTTTCCTTGTAGTGTTTGCTTGCATTCAAATTATTTATTTCACATTACTAATCTTTTTTACCTTTTGGTTGTTTGGGTTATGAATTTCTAGGAAGAGGAATGAAGTCAGTGTAAAGAAGAAAAAAACCTCTGCAAAAAAGGAGATACCATAAAAAGCATTAGTGAATGAGAAGGATAAAGAACCTATGTGAGCAGTATAAGAGAAGAGAGAATGTTAAAAGTGATAACGCAGTCACTGTAAAGTTGTATTGTACCTAGTTTTAGTTTTCAATACTTGTTTTGGTATGGTTGGTAGGCTTGGAACTGGTTGGTGGTTGATAGTACTTATGTGGGTGTTTTGACTGTTGGATTGTTTTTGTTGATGAATGTTTAATAAACTTTGAAATGGGGATGTTCCATTTTCAAACATTATAATGCCTTTTTATCTCATAAAGTGTTGGCAATGAGTTAGCTATTGATATAAATATCAATAAAAATGTTGGTAAAGATTTATAAGTACATATAAAGACATAAAAGATCTATATAAAAGTGTTACTATCGATAATAAGGTGTAGTTATAGATAATTTTTGTTTCAAAATTTAGTATTACGGTAGCTTAAATGGTGTTATCATAGGCTTATGGTTACACCAAATATAATGTAAAAATTATCATAATGGTGTTACCATAGGTCTATAGTTACACCAATTTTAACGTTACACTACTACAAATTTAAGTTTAGGAGACACCACTTGCATAACATCTTTTTCTATGTGCTATGCAAGAGAGGTACTTACATAGCATTTGTTTCAAAAAAGCTATGCAAGGTATTATTAATAATTCTGAAAATGAATATAAAATAAAATAGAGAGTCTACCACACCATTTATTCCTTCAAGTGTTAAGTTAGATAGCACTATAACAAGAGCTATGTAAGATAGCATATTATAAGTACTTTCAATTTTTTATTTAATTTTAAAAGCCTAGATGACACTTCTCAAAGTGCTATCCTAGTAAACATTTCTTTGAAAATATTTTTATATTTGTAATAATAATAAATCAGTAGTTTACAAGAGGGCCGATTGCTTTTTTCTTTTTATTTCAGTACGTGGTAAACTGCATCAAGCCTTCATACAAATGGCCATAAATTTTATCTCTTTGCAGATTCTTCTAGGTCATCATTGAGAAAATTGAACTTTGCTTTCTTCAATTCTAGTGTTTTATCTATAATCTTTGAACATTTCTAACTTCAAATCGATGTGTGAGTATTCGATTTGTGGGTTTTGAAATTTTATGGTTTTTTAACTGGGTTCTTTAGTTTTAAATTTCAGAGTTTTTGATTGTGCCTTCTTCACTTGATGGGTCTAATTCGCTGAAGACAAATTAAGGTAATTTACTTGTTTTTCATATGCAACTCCTTGTAAATGAAGGTTGATTGTAAGTTTTTATTCTGAGAGTAGAGTATTTTAATTTTTTAAAAATAAGATATACATACAATATTTGTGTTTTTGATTCTGTAATGAAGCCATCTTAGAACTCAACTCTTCACCTAATGAAATCCAAATACGGATTATAGAGTAATAACATTTTGATTGCAAAAATTAAAGGAATAAACAAGTTTGTGGATACTTTCTTATGTAAAATAGTAGAAGTTATACTTTATGCTACCATGTAGGTACACACAATATATCAGACTTTTAAGTACAATATAATATAGATCTTGATCTGTTTTATTTGTTTATCTTAATTCATCGCTTTTTAAAATAACTGTTTTCTAAGGAAATCCTATATATGATCACACAATTTGCGAGCTAAGTAAGCAATCAGTTGTATTCAATTTCATTCTACCTAAACCAACCTGAATTATAGTAGTTTTAGTGTTCCCCCTCCTGGTAAGGATGCTGATCAATATATAATCGTTTATTATAAGTAGTCCACACAAATGATTAAAAGGGTAATAGACTTGGAAGCTAATATTGTAATCTATTTATATAAATAAATGTGGACCAGGTAAGATAATAGTGCAAAGACACACACTTATGTTTATATATATTGGTGTTGCTCATTAATGTCTCTGTGTATGTAGGCAAGATGCATTGCATGTGTAACTAAAAATTAAATAATTTTCAGACATGGGACATGATAGAAAATTTAATTTTGTATATATTACTAAATTAAAGCATTGGTTTTAAAGTAAAATAAAGCATTAGTTTTACCAAGATATCTAATTTGGCATGTCACTGTGTATTTGTATTTTAATATGTGCAGTTTTAAGAAGTCAGGGAAGGGAAAGAGGCCACGAAAAGGAGGAAAGTGTGTTTCTACAATAGGTTGTTAAAGGTTTTCTTAATTTTTTAATTACTTCAATTTTCCCTTGCTTTTCTCTAACCGAATATTTTTGTTTAGTTGGAACTAATTTTTTTTGAATAAGTTCTGAGCGTGCAAGAAGTAGAGCAAATTTTGGTTGCATTAAGTTCATAATCTGCACTTATTTTGGTAAGTCCATGAGGTGAGAAACATACAATGGCTGGTCTATAAAAATAATTATGTAAATAAAAATGTTAGGAACAGAACAACACAAGTACTTTTGAGAGAATTTATCACTATTTTGGTGAATATATTGCTTATTTTAGGTAAATTAGTTAATGAGTTCATTGTGGGCATTAGTAGATATAGTTGCATTTAATTACTTTTAAATAAGTGCTCACGTTGAACCGATGCAAAGCTATATATGAGCCGTCAGAGGATTCTCAGAGCTAGCTTGAAGTATGATTTTTTTTTACAATGTAGGCTACTGGATTTATTGTTCTCCTTTGTGAAACCAACGTATCATGATATGTATATATAGTGTTGTTCTGTCAGGATATCTATAGCTGGTCTACAGTGTTCACGTAAGTTAAATATTTGGTTATTTTGTTAGAAGTTAAAGTTCTATTCAATTTTTCTTTCTAGATTTGTTTGGAATTACCCTTCTTGTTTTAGAAGATTTCTTCGTTTGCTGAAGGTTTGATTTTCACTGTTTTGTATCTAAAGTGTCTATTATATCTGTTGATTTCATTGTTCTTATATATGTGATCATTGTGATTTTTTTATCCTAGCTGAGTTTTGCAACTTGCAGGTGTAGAAAAGAGCAAATAAAAGGAAATTGAGAGGCATTGATTCAGATGAAGTTGTTATGGAAGAGGACACCTTAAGCTACTTAAAAAAAACCACCAACGCTTCCAGAGTAAAATATTGGGCCAAGTGTAAATTCTTAAAGCTATGGTTTTGGTTTATTATGTATGGGTAGTTTAGAAAGATTTCATTTGTAAGTACTGATCTTATATGATTGCTATAACGTTCATGTAAGTTGTAGATATTTGGAACTTAAATAATATATAGAAGCATTTTAAGCTGTGATAGTCTAAGTTTTATTAGCATTTGAATTAGAATTGTCAAATTTTATTGTCTTTATAAATTTTGATTTTTAAGGAATTTTATAGGTTAAAAATGGCTGAAAAATAATTGTATTATAATTTTTAAAAATGCAAAACACTACAAGAAAACAAGGCTAAATACAACCGATTAAATACAAGCGGGGTCAAATTCAACCCCTTTCGGTTGAATTTAAGGGGTGCGGCTAAATTCAACCGCATGCGGTCGTATTTAATTACGGTCATATTTATGCGGTCGAATTTAGCAACAAATATGACCGTATGCGGTTGAATTTAGCCGTACTCCTAAATTCAACCGCATTCGGTCGAATTTAGCCTTACCAAAAAAATGGGTATACGGTTGAATTTAGCAGTACTCTTAAATTCAACCGCATTCGGTCGAATTTAGCCTTTCCAAAAAAAAGAGGGAAATTTTCCCGCCAGCGTTTTTTTTGACACTCCTAAATTCAACCGTTTTCGGTCGAATTTGATATTTTGAAATGACAGGAAATTTCCTGAACTTTTAAAACATTGGTTGCAATAGTGGGGGAAATTTCCCGCTTTTTTAAAAATTATAATTTTAGTAAAAATCAATTGTATTTATCTATTATGAATGCATTCGGTAATATTAATCATTTTCGGAATTTATTTTTTTTTAAAATAAATTATTTAAGTAACTTATTAACTTTGTACAAGTTATTTGCGAACCGAGCTGTTCACGAAATAAATATTAAGATTTATATATATTTTAGTGATATGATATAAATTTTAGAAAAAAAATAACGTATTTGGTTTGCTATTTTAACAGTCAATCAGTAGTTTAACCACTACTTTTTGCTAGTGCTTAGTCCCAAACTAATTTTTTGTTTTTTTAATAAAAATATTTATGAATAGTCCAACCGTAACGATGTCAAGACCTATATATTTTAGTGATATGATAAAAATTTTAGAAAAAAATAAATGTATTTGGTTTGCTATTTGAACAGTCAACTAGTAGTTTGACCAGTTATCCTTACTAGTGTTTAGTCCTGTACCGATGTTTCTATTTTTTAAAAAATGTTTATCAATGATCCAACCGTAAGGATGTCAAGATCTATATATTTAAATAATATGATAAAATATTTAGAAAAAAATAAATGTATTTGGTTTGTTATTTTAACAGTCAACTAGTAGTTTGACCAGTTATTTTTACTAGTGTTTAGTCCTGTACCGATGTTTCGATTTTTTACAAAATATTTATGAATGATCCAACCGTAAGGATGTCAAGATCTATATATTTTAGTGATATGATAAATTTTTTAGAAAAAAATAAATGTATTTGGTTTGCTATTTTAACAGTCAACTAGTAGTTTGACCAGTTATTCTTACCAGTGTTTAGTCCCGTACCGATGTTTCGATTTTTTAAAAACTGTTTATGAATGACCCAACCGTAAGGATATGATGATCTATATAATTTATTGATATGATAATTTTTTCAGAGAAAAATAAATGTATTTGATTTGTTATTTTAACAGTCAACTAGTAGTTTGACCAATACTTCTTACTAGTGTTTAGTCCCGTACCGATGTTTTGATTTTTTAAAAAATGTTTATGAATCATCCAACCGTAAGGATGTCAAGATCTATATATTTTAATGATATGATAAAAAATTTAGAAAAAAATAAATGTATTTGGTTTGTTATTTTAACACTCAACTAGTAGTTTGACCAATACTTCTTAGTAGTGTTTAGTCTCGTACAGATGTTTCGATTTTTTACAAAATGTTTATGTATGATCCAACCGTAAGGATGTCAAGATATATATATTTTAGTGATATGATAAAATTTTTAGAAAAAAATAAATGTATTTGGTTTGCTATTTTAATAGTCAACTAGTAGTTTGACAAATTCTTCTTACTAGTGTTTAGTCTCATACCGATTTTTCGATTTTTTACAAAATGTTTATGTATGATCCAACTGTAAGGATGTCAAGATCTATATATTTTAATGATATGATAAAAATTTTAGAAAAAAATAAATGTATTTGGTTTGCTATTTTAACAGTCAACTAGTAGTTTGACCAATACTTCTTACTAGTGTTTAGTCACGTACCGATGTTTCGATTTTTTAAAAACTGTTTATGAATGACCCAACCGTAAGGATGTCAAGATCTATATAATTTATTGATATGATAATTTTTTTAGAGAAAAATAAATGTATTTTAATCATTAGATCTCGATAATTTTAACAAATAAAGTATAATTAAGTATAATTCTAAATTTCACCGTACACTTTTGTTAATGGAATTTATCATAAAATCGATCAATTTTTTTTTAATAAAATAATGAGTTAAAATAAATTATAAAATTATAATCTTTTATGAAAAAGATTAACAAATTACAATATTTTTTTAGAAATAAATTATAATCCTAAATTATACCGCAAACTATTTTCGGTGGTTTATATGTTAAATCAACCAAAATCTTCATTTCATTTGTTTAGTACAATAACTAGTTGTTAAATATATATTTTAATATTTATAATAATATATTATTTTATAATCAAATGATTAAATAATCATAGTATTATAATTTTAATTTTCATAATGTAAAACTAAGTGAAACAAATATAAATTGACACTCCTAAATACAACCGATGACAGTTAAATTTAGTGCCATGTCAGCGATCCGCGTGATTTAGATCCAACGTACCAAATTCAACCACTTAAAAAATAAACTAAAGGTTGATTTTGCATTTTATAAAACTAAACTATTAATAAACTAAAATAAACCCCCCCCACCCCAGCACCCCCACCCCCCACCCCTCCCCCCTTTTCCCTCCCGTGCTCTTCCCCCGCCCCTCCCCTGCTCTGCTCCTTTCCTCTTTTTTTTTCCGGCTTATTTCTTTCTTATTCCGGTCAACCTCCTTTTCATCATTTACCAATCCCCTTCTCTTCTATTTTTCTACAACTCATATAAACACGAGCATCCCAAAATCCATCTTTTATCTTTATTTTCCGAACAAAAAATTAGGTGGGTCTTTGAAATTTTGTGTTTTAATTTCGTTTTTGATTATGAGTTTGTGTTTAGGAAAGTTGGAGGAGTATGTATATGAAAATTTCGAAGTGCAAACTTGAAATTTGTGTAAAATCGAATTTGGTATGATTTTTGATTCATTGTTTTTTTCTTGATAATTGTTTTATGTTAATATAATTGTTGATAATCAATTGTATACGTTATTAGCTTTGTTTTTTGATATTAAGCGTCGAATTTCACAAAGATTAATATGATTTTGAATTTGGCCGGAAAAGTTACCATTTTGATCGGAAAATGAATTATATCATTGATATGTTATTGTTTGGGTCATTTTGGGATTGTGGGAACGATGTAGACTAATTTGATGTGTAAAATTAAACCGAAAAATTCAATTTTTGGCAACATCGGAGTTATTAGAATGGTTGCCGGATTTTTTGAAGCTCGTCGGAATTTGAAAATTTTCCGGCGAGATTTTTTTTTTTTAAAATCTGGTGCTCGTTAATTCGACCGTATACGGTCGAATTTAGAACAATATTTTCAATCATATACGGTCAAATTTATATTTTAGGCGGACTTTTCAAATTTTTTTAAAAAATTCAAATTTTTGGGCGGGATTTTCAATTTTTTGGTGAAAAACAAATTCGACCGCATTCGGTCGAATTTAAGCGGTCGAATTTAGTCGATCCGTATACTAAATTCGACCGGTTACTAAATATGACTCGACCGAATGCGACCGGTGCAAAAACCGGTCGTATTTAGTTAAATACGACCGAAAACGGTCGTATTTAACTAAATACGACCGATTTTTGGACGGTCGTATTTACCCATTTTTCTTGTAGTGAAAGCTTGTATAGCGATTCCAAATGGGTTTTGTAAGCGATGTTATTTTCAAGTTAAAAGACTTAAATAGCGTTTGTATAAGTGCTTTCTAAGTAGGTAATGCACTTGGATAACGCTTGTATAACACTTTTAAAAGAGTTATTTAAGTAATGCACAATAACACTTTTAAAAGAGTTATTTAAGTAATGCACTTGGAGAGCGCTTGAGAAAGTGCTATGTAAATGAACTGAACTTGCATAACACTGACTTACATAGCACTTAAAATAGCTATACAAACTCAAAAATAAACGCTATGCAAGTTAAAATCTGTAGTAGTGTTACCAAAACAACAAAAATGTAGGCATAAATGTTCTATGGTTACACTTTTTCTGGTTTTACCAAAATTTGAAAAAGTGTTACCGTAGACCCCTATCGTAGCGCCGATATTAGTTACGGTCCTATTTTTTTAAAAAGTGTTACCATAGCCATTTTCTTCACTTTCAGCAACGCTTTTTGGCCTTTATTCACATTTTTAGGTGTTACAATAGGTTGTTTATGGTGTAGTGCAGGTTTAACTAATCATGTACACTTCATAATATGTATCGTGCTTCTCAAGTATCAATACATATTCCCAAAATCTATGTTTTGTATCAAGGAAATGAAGGGACAAACTCATACACTGAACCCTTGATTGCTTTTGATTTAAGATCTTGATTTTGTTTCTCCTTTTCTGGTCCAAAATGTTTTGAGTTTGGTTTTCTTCAGGTTTTTCTTGAGTGATCATTCAAATATTTCACTTCAATGATACCTTTTTCAATGTTTGTGATAAGAGATTGAATTATGAGGATCAAATAGGCGGGGTAGATATAACAAAGTAAGGAAAATGTCCTGTTCAAGGTTATAAAATCTTTAGACATAACTCTTGGTTTAAATTTGAGAAGTATCGCAACCAAGTTATATAGAAGTTATAAATGGTTGCCCGTACGTGAAAAGATTTCTTCGTCCTTGACAGGGTCAATATGGATATCTTTATATGCCTTTTACATTTGTATTGTCATATCTCAAATTTCAATAATAGAACCTCAACATTGTACTTTTATCTCAAAACCAATATGCCTTTTACATTTGTATTGTCATATCTCAAATTTCAATAACATGTAGACATCCATCAACCAAATATGTATTTAACATCCATAAAAAAAATTAATCTTCATAGTAGGTTGGAAAAAGTTGGTTCAATCTAATATACAAAATCATGTCTCCTGAACTTCAAAAGCTGTACAATCCGATTAGGTATACTAAACATCAAATATTAAAACATTTATGAGCTAAGTCATCCTTTAAATGCTATAATCCGTATGAAAAATCAGTGGTATATCTTATCATTTCCAGAATAAAGCACCTCCAGACATCCGATAAAAAGTAACATACTTTATTTATCTTCAACATTAATTTGCTCACCACCTTGAATGAACTCACTTCAGTAATTGCTCCATTGAACAGGAATCTTGGGGCCTCAGTTCTTAATCATTACAAAAAAGATTTATGTTTTGAAGATGCTGGTGAAAAATTAGTGTAATAGTATATCCTTAATCATCAAATTATACGTATTATAATTTTCTCGACATTTTCATTTCGTAAAAGGTAAGTTTTTCATAAATCCATAATTTATCATTTTCTTCAACATCTCATAAGCACCGATCACAAATAAAATCAGAATAAATCTAAGTAATGGTTGGGGTAGGTTAACTTATAATGTTAACCCTCTGACCAATAATGAGGGAAACTAAAAGGGTTCATACTCCAAGTAAGTTAACCCTCTGACCAATAATGTTACTTTTCAACGAGCAAAAATAAAAGGTTTATGCGCTTTTGGGTTAAAAGAATCTTCACAATATCATGAATGAGGTTGCTTACATAACGCTTTCTAATGTCAAACTACATATACGATCGCAATTCTTCGCAACATGTAGGGATAAAAAATCTCTAAAACTAAATGTACGATTACAAGAACGTCATAGTGGATATATTACGACCTTCATATATAGAAAAAAGTCCTTCAATAGTTTCACGTTGATTGTGAAACACATTATTGCATCTCCCTTTGTATCCATCTTTGGTGCACGTACTTCATGCGTGTCTGACTCTGAAGTGGTTACCGGAAAGGTCCCTAATGTAGTGAAAATTCACCAGGTCCACTAGTACAGATTAAGCTTTTAGCGTCGGTCATATTATATCTAAGGCGTCGGTTATTAGGCGTAGTATATGTAGGGGACACTATAGATCTATGTCTTTAATGTCGGTCAAATGGGCGATGCTAAAATGTCATCTGTGTCGGTCAAATAACCGACACAATAGAGCTATTAGCCAACACAATAAAGCTATAAACCAAGCAAGAGGCTATTAACCGACGCCTATACATGCACACATTATCGGCTGTTTGTAATGCTGATGCCTATTACTACTATATTAGCGTCGGTCTTTTAAAAATGCCGACACATATGGTCTTTGTTATTGCGTCGGACCCCTTAAAACAATTATTTTATTTGTATCCTAATTAACCTGCTCTACATATATACCATAACAAACATCAACAAACATCAACCAATATAATCATATAATATAATTCTAATTGAATATTTGATTAAACTAATATTTTCAATTTAAATGTTATCTTGTTTACAATTGGAATAAAAGATATATATCTAGTTACAAATACAAGCAATGTTCACTTGGGCCTTCTTTCTTTCCATTTGTGTTCAAGTGCAAGCAACTAACAATATGGTAAAGGAGCCATTGGAACATTTTCGGAATATCAAGCTTGGCATGGAGCAACCATCCAATTAGCTTTACATAAACCTAATAAATGAATCTGTAATATACGTGAATAATAATAATAATAATAATAATAATAATAATAATAATAATAATAATAATAATAATAATAATAATAATAATAATAATAATAATAAGATTTGAATTAGATTTGGGATAAGAATAAATTATTAAAAATATTATTTAAATTAGAAAAGGAAAAAGAGTGATGAACAATGTTTAGTTATTTAATAAAATTCTAATTCTAATAGTTAGAGGATACCTTGTGCAATATATATACTAAGACATGGGCATTATTCATGTACGCGAGTGAAAAGAAAAAGAGAAAAGAAAACCCTAAAAAAACAAGGTTGCGTACAGGGAGAGAGGTGAAAGCGAAACAGAGGAGAGGAGCGTAGGCGGATCGGTTATGCACTAGTTCTGTGTCGAGAAGGTAGGTAAATTGTTCACCTCCTATGTGAGATGATAAGATATCACATACAAATTGTGTACATAGTTATATTCTCCCTCAGACTTGATACAAGACTACAATCTGGTTTTAATTTTATATGTTAAACAATTATTTTGGAAGCTATATTGAAAGAGGCTCCATGTGCGTGCATATATTAATATTATAACATGAATCTGGTGATCTTAGTAACATTCATGTGTTAACACTTTGATATGTCCTATTGTAATTAATGTTCTTTGCAGTTTTAATAATTATTTCTTTAAAAACTATGGAAAAAAAATTATTATTTATTTTGTTGAGTGCTACATATACGTGGTTTCGAGTATAAGTTTATAGTATTATTGGAGTAATTTAAATTGTGACCTGTTTCATAATTATGTCATAGTATATTTAAATCACATATGTATTAAGAGTTGTTAAAAATATGTATATTTTTTTAAATGTGAGCTTATAAAAGAATTTTGAAAATTTCATTTTATGTAATTATATGCATGTTAATCCTAAAAATTATATATATACTTGTGAATTGACTCGTATTAATTTATTAATAAAGCCTATATGTTATTAGACGGTGACAGAGGCTTCAATTTCATATTTAGTTATGAAATTGAAGCCTCCTGTCCATTATATTTATTTGATTCATTCCGTTCTACTTTCTGTTCATTCCGTTAATATTTGCTTTGACCGTTTTAACTTCCGAAAATTGTTTTAAAATTTGATTTTGAAAATTTAGATATCTGTTTACGCGATTTTTAAAAATTATTTATGACACCCACCTGCTTTGGAAATTTGTATCATTTGTCTCAGGTGAGTTTTAAATTTTGCGAGAATATTTATTTTGAACCCTTAGTGTGATTTATGGTATACTGAGTTAACCAGCTGTAGGGGTACTACAGCCATGTCATTGCGGCACCAGTGACATGACACTTCCGTGACAGTGTGATTGGTCACGGTGTATCCTTCTGTTAGCTCTTGGGAGGAGCTTTTACGCATTTGATATTTGTTCAGGATACGTGGGTGCACCCAGAGTTTGATTTGTGATTTGATTTATGGTGACGTTGTATATGTCGTACACGTTATCCATTCTGTTGCACGCATTCGGTACCCTATGATGTGTGTATTTGTATATGTTCTAATCTCGGTATGAAATATCCTAACCCCTCGTTGCTTCAGCCTTACTTATATTAAAAATTGTTGTTTTATTATAAATTGCTGATTATTTATTTCTGATCTTTTATTTTATAAATTGTATATCAAATCCGTACCGGGCGTTTGGCTTATGCCGTATTCTTTTTCTGGCAGGTGCTTAGGGGGATCTGGGACTGTGTGAATGGAGAGCTCCCTTCATTTCGTTCTTAGGATTTCAGACTTCTATCATTATTGAGACATAATTACTTATTAGAGATTTCAGCATTTATATATTTGGTTTAGACATTTTGGAGATTTAATATTATTTTGGAGATTTTGGACTGTTTAATTATTGTTAGAAATATATTAGTGCTCTGTTTGCAGGTTTATGGATTTTAAGTAATATTTCTCTTTTAAATTTAAGAAGGGGGTGTGACAGAGATGGCATCAGAGCTTAGGTTCTTTCTTGTAGAAAACCTACTTAGGTTGACCTGTGAGTTTGGGTAGACGATAGGATGGGTGTTCTATTTAATTTTGTTTCATTCTGCTCCTTATCATTTAATTATGCTTCATCATTCTAAAATCTGTTTATAACTGCTTCATCATATTTATTCTCGTAATCTTCATTCGTTCGCTATCTTATATTGTAGATGCCTCCTCGACGTGATCCTTTTCATATTGACTCCGCTCAGCTTACTGAGATGATAGGGAAAGGAGTGGCTCAGGCTGTACAACAGGCTTTGGCAAACCAAGGAAATCAGAATGGAGAGGGAAATCAGAATGGAGAAGGAAATCGAAATGGAGAGGGAAATCAAAATGGACACGGAAATCGGAATGTCAATGGGAATCAGAATCAGAATGGTCAGGGCCATCAGCTGGAGCCGTTTGTATGGTTGGAGAGGTTTGTGAAGCAGAAACCCGACTCTTTTAGTGCAACACCGACTCCCATTGATGCTGAAAATTGGATTGTTCATCTCGAGAAGATTTTTGATGCACTGGGTTGTGATGAGATTCAGAAGGTCAGGTTAGCTGTGTATAAGTTGGAGGGCGATGCTCAGAGGTGGTGGAGAGGAGTGAAAACTACTAAAGAGGAGCAGTATGCAGAGGCTTCGGAATGGCAGGGATTCAAGGAAGTATTCTATGAGCAGTACTTCTCTAATGCTGATAGGGAGACTTATTTGAGGGAGTTTCATTCTATTATACAGCACCAGGATGAGAGCATTACTGATTATATGGCGAGGTTTATAAGGTTGGCTGGATTTGCTGGGACAGTTACAGGGACTGCTGCGCAGCAGGCTGATAAATTTAGATGAGGGTTGAAGTCTCATCTGAGGGGTTCCATAATTTCTTTTAAATTTGATAATGTGGCAGAGGCGGCTGATGCAACAAAGGATGTTGAGAAGGAGTGCATAGATTTCAGGACTTCCAGGTCTAACAGTGGTAGTTAGAGGACTAGGGATGATCAGGGTTTTGCACAGGATAGACATTGGTATGGAGGTCAGAATGGTTAGCAGGGACAGTGGCGCGGACAGAATCAGAATAGGGGTGGTCAATCATCCCACGACCGGAATCAGTATATAGGTCAGAATCAGAATCAGCAGTTTCAGCGACAGAAACAGCCTAGGCAGTGGCAAAATCGTCAGCGGGGGCAGAGCCGTTACTCAGTGTATGGGGGAAACCCCAATATGATTCCAGTGGGTCCTTGTGCTACATGTGGTCGACATTATCCAGGTAGAGCTTGTTACAGACAGACTGAGGCTTGTTTCTTGTGTGGTAGCATGTCCCATAGGGCAAAGGATTGCACAGTGTCCCGCAATCCTGGTGGAGGAGGAACTAGCGGTGGTAGTGGCAGTGGAAGTCAGCAGAATCCTATAGCCAGAGTGTTTGCATTGACGGCAAATCAGGCAGCAGCTAATTCAGGTACCGTTTCAGGAACACTTCTTGTTCGTAGACGTGATGCTTATGTATTATTTGATACTGGTTCGACCCATTCTGTTGTGTCTTTATCATTTGTTCGTCAACTTGACATTGCACCTTCATTATTATATCATCATATGTGTATTTCTACCCCGATGGGGAATTCTATTATTATTTCTGATGTGTATCGAGAGTGTCCGATAGCTATTGGAGATAGAAATTATAAGGTTAACTTGCTTCCGATGGAGATGCATGACTTTGATGTTATCTTGGGTATGGACTGGTTGAGTGAACATCGTGCCACAATTGATTGTCAAGGAAAAAGGGTGATCTTTGGGGATGCAGATAAACCAGAATTTCTATACCAAGGGTCTCAGCCGATGGGGGATGTTAAGTTAATTTATGCTCTAAAGGCGAGTAAATTGTTGTCTAAGGGTTGTGATGGCTACCTTGCTTTCGTGAAGGATACATCGAAGGATAAACCTCGCATTGAGGATTATCCAGTTGTTAGGGAGTATGAAGATGTGTTCCCCGATGAGCTACCAGGTTTGCCACCACATAGAGAGGTGGAGTTTACTATTGAACTAGTTCCAGGTGCTGAGCCTATTTCCAAGGCGCCTTACCGGATGGCACCACTTGAGTTGCAAGAATTTAAGGAGCAGCTGCAGGAGTTGTTGGATAGGGGATTTATCAGGCCAAGTGTGTCTCCATGGGGCGCTCCTCTGTTGTTTGTGAAGAAGAAGGATGGTTCTATGATATTGTGCATTGACTATAGGGAGTTGAATAAGGTGACTGTCAGAAACAGGTATCCTTTTCCACGCATTGATGATTTGTTTGATCAGGTACAAGGGGCGAAGTATTTTTCGAAGATAGATTTGAGATCAGGTTACCACCAGTTACGAGTTAGGGATGAAGATATTCCGAAGACTGCATTTCGCACTCGTTATGGTCATTATGAGTTTCTCGTGATGTCCTTTGGGTTGACGAATGCACCAGCGGTATTTATGGATTTAATGAATCGGGTCTTTCATAATTATCTGGATAAATTCGTGGTGGTCTTCATTGATGATATCTTGATATACTCTAGGAGCAGAGAGGAGCATGAGGAGCATTTACGTACGGTACTTGAAATATTTAGGGAGAAGAAGTTGTTTGCGAAATTTTCCAAGTATGAATTCTCGTTGGAAGAAGTGGCATTCTTGGTGCATATTGTGTCTGGTAGGGGCATTGAGTTGGATCCTGCAAAAGTCGAGGCTATTACTAATTGGCCCAGACCTAGCAATGTGACGGAGGGGAGGAGTTTCTTGGGTTTGGCAGGTTACTACATGCATTTTGTGGAAGGTTTCTCTTTCATATCTTTGCCATTGACTCAGCTAATGAGGAAGGGAATTAAGTTCGAGTGGAATGATGACAGTGAGAAGAGCTTTCAAGAGTTAAAGAAGAGGTTGGTGTCAGCTCCAATACTTGTGTTGCCATCAGGGAGTGGAGGTTTTCAGGTTTATAGTGATGCTTCTAAGAGAGGATTGGGGTGTATATATTCTTATGCAGCATGGGAAAGTGATTTCTTACGCCTCTAGGAAACTTAAACCTTATGAGGTGAACTACCCTACCCATGACTTGGAGTTAGCGGCTGTGGTGTTTATTTTGAAGATTTGGAGACACTATCTTTATGGAGAGACTTGTGACATCTTTACTGATCACAAGAGTCTCAAATACATCTTTACTCAGAAGGAGCTTAATATGAGGCAGCGGAGGTGGCTTGAACTTCTTAAGGATTATGATGCAAACATTCAGTACCATCCAGGAAAGGCGAATGTAGTGGAAGACGCTCTTAGTAGGAAGAACTTGGGGAGTGTTGCATCTCTCATTACTCAGCCGCACCTTATTTCAGATTTGGAGCGCTTGGATGTTGAGTTGTATGTTAGAGGATCAAGTGGTAGCATTGCAAATTTGAAAGTTGAACTGAATCTTGTTTCAAGGGTTAAGGAAGCTCAGAAGAGTGATACAGGTTTGGAAGCTATTAGATCCGAGGTGGCAGGTGGAAAGCAAACACAATTTTATGTCGATGATGAGGGTGTGATATGGTTGGGTGGAAAATTGTGTGTTCCTACAGACCCGATAATTCACGTGGAAATTTTAAAGGAGGCTCACAGTTCTTCATTCTCTATCCATCCAGGTTCCACCAAGATGTATAGGGATTTGAAGAAGCACTTTTGGTGGAGTGGAATGAAGGGAGATATAGTAGAATTTATGGGAAAATGTCTTATATGTCAACAAGTAAAGATAGACCATCAGAGGCCTAGTGGATTGTTACAGTAGCTAGATATTCCAGTTTGGAAGTGGGAAAACATTGCTATGGATTTTGTGACTCATTTGCCGAAGACTTTCAAGAAGAATGATGTCATATGGGTGGTGGTTGATAGACTTACTAAGTCTGCTCACTTCTTGCCTATTAGAGAGACTACTCTTATTCATGAGTTGGCAGAGATTTTTCAGCGAGATATTGTTAGACTTCATAGTGTTCCTGTGTCGATAGTTTCTGACAGAGATACGAGGTTTACAACGCATTTTTGGAAGGGATTCCAGCAAGCTTGGGGTACGAGGCTTAATTTCAGTACAGCTTATCATCCGCGGACCGATGGACAGTCAGAGAGGACGATTCAGACATTGGAGGATATGTTGAGGGCTTGCGCGTTAGAGTGGACAGGTGATTGGGATAAATATTTGTATCTTGTTGAGTTTGCGTACAATAATAGTTGGCTCGCGAGTATTGGTATGCCACCATTTGAGGCTTTGTATGGTCGGAGGTGTAGGGCGCCATCTTGTTGGGATGAGCTTGGTGAGAGAGTCATTGAAGGGCCAAAGTTGGTTAGAATCACCAATGAGAAGGTAGATAAAGTTAAAGAAAGTTTGAAGGAGGCTCGATCACGACAAAAGAGCTATGCGGACCAACACAGAAAGTTTGGTGGATTTGAACCGGGTGATCATGTGCTCTTGAAGGTATCACCATGTAAGGGTGTGAAGCGTTTTAGTATGAAGGGAAAGCTCAGTCCGAGATATGTTGGACCTTTTGATGTTATGGAGAAAGTTGGGAAAGTATCTTATAGAGTTGCGTAACCGCCACAACTATCTCATGTGCATAATGTGTTTCATGTGTCTGTTTTGAGGGGATATAAATATCATCCATTACACGTAGTTCAGTACCCATTACATAAGATTAGAGAGGACCTTTCTTGCGAGGAAGAAGCTGAGGCTATCTTAGCTCGAGAGGAGCGAGTTTTAAGGAAGAACACCATTCCGTTTGTGAAAGTTTTGTGGAAAAATCATTCTGAGAGAGAGGCTACTTGGGAATTAGAAGAATCTATCGTGAGAAATATCCGCATTTATTCGATTCAGGTACGAGTTTTAGTTTCGTTTGATTCCGGGGATGGAATCCTTTTTAAGGGGGTATATATGTAATATACGTGAATAATAATAATAATAATAATAATAATAATAATAATAATAATAATAAGTTAGAGGATACCTTGTGCAATATATATACTAAGACATGGGCATTATTCATGTACGCGAGTAAAAAGAAAAAGAGAAAAAAAAACCCTAAAAAAAAACAAGGTTGCGTACAGGGAGAGAGGTGAAAGCGAAAAAGAGGAGAGGAGCATAGGCGGATCGGTTATGCACTAGTTCTGTGTCGAGAAGGTTAGGTAAATTGTTCACCTCCTATGTGAGATAATAAGACATCACATACAAATTATGTACATATTTATATTCTCCCTCAAACTTGATACAAGACTACAATCTAGTTTTAATTTTATATGTTAAACAATTATTTTGGAAGATATATTGAAAGAGGCTCCATGTGCGTGCATATATTAATATTATAACATGAATCTGGTGATCTTAGTAACATTCATGTGTTAACACTTTGATATGTCCTATTGTAATTAATGTTCTTTACAGTTTTAACAATTATTTCTTTAAAAACTATGGAAAAAAAAATTATTATTTATTTTGTTGAGTGCTACATATACGTGGTTTCGAGTATAAGTTTATAGTATTATTGGAGTAATTTAAATTGTGACCTGTTTCATAATTATGTCATAGTATATTTAAATCACATATGTATTAAGAGTTGTTAAAAATATGTATATTTTTTTAAATGTGAGCTTATAAAAGAATTTTGAAAATTTCATTTTATGTAATTATATGCATATTAATCCTAGAAATCATATATATACTTGTGAATTGACTCGTATTAATTTATTAATAAAGCTTATATGTTATTAGACGGTGACAGAGGCTTCAATTTCATATTTAGTTATATGTACATGGGTTTATACACCTTTGATTGTAATGGTTAGTTGATTTGTTAGTTAATTTATTAACATAATTATGTCCCTGGCATCACAATAGGCTATTGTAGGTGAAATTGCTCAACCATCAACGTGATTTGTTAACCTTAGCTTAGACATGTGACTAATAAAGTATTAATAGTATAAGAAAAATAGGACTTTAAATATTATCTTATTATAGAGATGGTTAGCTAAGTTTACGTGCATGTTTACTGAGGCCACTAATATAATTAATATATTAGTAGCAGAAATGGAGTTTAAATATTAAAGGTAAACTAATATATATTAATTATAAATTACAATTTTGTAAATAGGTCGGGAGCCGGGAATTTAGAGCATCGTGTGTGGATTTCGTTAGTATTAGAGTTGCGACATTTGAGGTACGGATTCTGTCCCTTTTTTATTCTGCGCTACTCCTCTTGTCCATTATATTTATTTGATTCATTCCGTTCTACTTTCTGTTCATTCCGTTAATATTTGCCTTGACCGTTTTAACTTCTGAAAATTGTTTTAAAATTTAATTTTGAAAATTTAGATATCTGTTTACGCGGTTTTCAAAAATTATTTATGACACCCACCTGCTTTGGAAATTTGTATCATTTGTCTCAGGTGAGTTTTAAATTTTGTGAGAATATTTATTTGGAACCCTTAGTGTGATTTAGGGTATACTGAGTTAACCAGCTGTAGGGGTACTACATCCATGTCATTGTGGCACCAGTGACATGACACTTCCGTGACAGTGTGATTGGTCATGGCGTATCCTTCTGTTAGCTCTTGGGAGGAGCATTTGCGCATTTGATATTTGTTCAGGATATGTGGGTGCACCCAGAGTTTGATTTGCGATTTGATTTATGGTGATGTTGTATATGCCGTACACGTTATCCATTCTGTTGCACGCATTAGGTACCCTATGATGTGTGTATTTGTATATGTTCTGATCTCGGTATGAAATATCCTAACCCCTCGTTGCTTCAGCCTTACTTATTTTAAAAATTGTTGTTTTATTATAAATTGCTGATTATTTATTTCTGATCTTTTGTTCTATAAATTGTATTCCAAATCCGTACTGGGCGTTTTGACTCATGCCGTATTCTTTTTCTGGCAGGTGCTTAGGGGGAACTGGGACTGTGTGAATGGAGAGCTCCCTTTATTTCGTTTCTTAGGATTTCAGACTTCTATCATTATGGAGACATAATTACTTATTAGAGATTTCAGCATTTATATATTTGGTTTAGACATTTTGGAGATTTAATATTATTTTGGAGATTTTAGACTGTTTAATTATTGTTAGAAATATATTAGTGCTCTATTTGCAGGTTTATGGATTTTAAGTAATATTTCCCTTTTAAATTTAAGAAGGGGGTGTGACAGAATCTCTTGCGACACCAAAATGATCCAAGCTTCTTATACTCAACATTTGTAACACACATCGTTTCAAATCAGGGCTACATGTCAAAAGTGACCCCCACACTAAATCCCTAACGCAGGATTGCAAAAGCAACTCATGAAGTTTTATTATATAGCATCATAAACTTAAATAGACAAATTATTTTACTAGGAATGTAGGGCTTACTCTTCTGGTGTAGATATTTTCACTTGATAATTATCTAGAACATGAAGCCGCAACTCCCTTTCTCTGTAGTTCAAGAAAACCAGTCAAGAACTGTTCGTAAATGATATAGCAAAGAAATTTCTTTGCAAGAGACAAGAGCGTGTAGTCTTTTGCAAATCTCTTTCTACAAATCAAGGAAACAATGTATACCCACTAGTCAAGATGATGTTGTCCAAAACATTAATTTAAGGCATAGATTAGTATCTGATATCAGTCAATAACAAAATATAAAAATGAACCAAATGTTCTTTTTTGCAATTAAAAGTAATTTGAATTAATAATACCTTTCATAGAGTACATGTTGTAGATGAGGATGACAAGAATTGACTGCTCAGACAACACATTTGGCCAAGCAGCCTGGCTCATTCTGACAAATAGCCCAAATGCAGCCCATTTTAATGCGAGTTGTTACAAGAAATACGACTCCTGCAAGTAAAGTCATTAATGAGAACATGGAATGTAATATACGAAAAAATGTTCTAACAAAAACTGCAAACCTACTATGTTATCACAAGTAGCACAAAAGTGCTCTCAAGCTTATAATGAAACCTGAAAAGTTGATTTACAATGTGACATGATAAAATAAACCTATTTATCTGCAGAACGAAATATCATCCCTAGCATAAAGCAGCGTTTATTCGTCAACCTGAAATCTTGTTCAAAAGGTAAAGCATTAAAAATATCATATTGTAAATATATTTTCTTCTTAAAGATATGCAACTTTACATTCTTTGTAAATCAAATTTATATTTGTTCCCAAGCTCTTCCGTATGTTCTTGCTGATCCATTTCCATTTTTTTCTGTATCATGTCCTACGGCTCCATCATACAAGATAAAATATATGTCTGCTTCAACACGGTATTTCACAAAACCCTTTTTATATGTAACACCATCAGGAAGTAAATTAGTGCACTTAATAATGTTTTCTTAGCCACATTTCCTACAGAGACATTTGCAAAAGAAAAATCAAGCAATGCATTATATTCGAGGACAAATAGAATGACTTTTATTGTGTAAGATAATAAGAACCAATGTTTAGTAGAATTGTATTTTTCTCAGTGTTTGAATAAAATTTAATAATGTCAATTACTATCGTCTTTATGTATCATTTTATTGCTACAAATCAATGTTAATGCAATTGGACATTGAGAATATTAAACCCAAGTTTTGTTTAAATTACAGGAACAACACATGGACATATGGACATCGGTCAAATTAATTTGAAATGCTAGTAATTATGATTTCAGAGTTTCTTAATCTCCCTCCCTAAATAAACAAATAAATAGAAGCAAATTAAGAAAGTGGAGTAAATTAATCATAAATCAAATAAAGAAGAAGCAATAGAAATTATAGTACCATTAAATTACATTATTTATTTATGATGAATAATGGCACATAGCTAGCAGAGACATATTATTAATTTTAGCATGGGATAAACCTGCAACCTTTTTATAGTGTAGTAAGGCTCTTTTCCATATTGTCTATGGCATCCTTGAAATTCGTACAAGTTTGCTCGCAGAAGCTCAGAAACAATAATGAGATGCTCCTGTAAATTTTAAGATGAAAATAATGACATGTATTAATCATAAGCATATATTGTTCTCTACCAAGTGGACCAACTACCAAGTTTCATAGAATTCGCACACATTCGTACATTACTCACATTAGACATAGATTATTATCTAGGCTATAAAAGAAGTGTGACTATTGCCAAAGGAAATAATGTCAATGATAGTCTGCAATATCCAAAATAAATATACTTTCCTTAGTGTGTGATAAAAGAAAATGACTTTCAAGTTAGCCACTTCAACATATTATCAAATAAGAACTTAAAGCAGACCAATATCTACCTAGACGAAAACAAAGAGTTTAGGATTTAATTGTGCATATAGACACAATTGAGGTATGTGCCTGAAGCTTATGTACCCATTGAATTATTTTATACACGCGGACAGTGCACCTGTTAAAATGATGCAAAATATAAGACTAAATAGGTAGACAACATACTATAAATTTTAGCCATTATACATTTTAAGATGCAATACATACATCTATAAAATAAGGGGTTAGTGTAGGATTAGTAACCTTAGTCAGCAGATGCACAAACTCGCTGACTACAGCACCTGTATCCAAGATTTTGAGGTTCCAGTTCCACCTGGCGTTACTATAAAAAGAAAGAGAACGAATGGTACATGATATCAAAAACCTGGCTATGAAAACTGCAAACTCAATTAAATAAACACACACATACCAGCAAAGAAACCCCTGTTAATACAAAGGACCTTAAACTCATTAATTTCATGGACTTCCCAAGAGAGCAAACTTACAATCAAATCTCAAATGCTTATCCATTTCAACAAACAATTTTACCACCATCAAATTTTTTTTCCTAATAATTGTGGTATGATGTAGTCTAACTTATATATTCTATGCCCTCAATATAAACAACAATTAGAATAATACAATAGGGGTTAAATATCAAAGTGGTCACTCAACTGTATCGGTATAATCATCAAAGTTAACGGGATATCATTTGAATCACTAAAGTCATAATAAATATCATACATAGACCTCAAAATATGTGCTCGAAAATTAAAATTTATTTTATGGAGTTCTATATATTTTTATTGAATCCTATTACAACCAAATGAAAATGTATGAATTCTAGTATTTTCTATAATATAATAAGATTTTTTAAAATTTATCTAATATTTATTTTTAATTTTGTAGTCATTTGCTTTATTTAAATAAAAATAATTAGTAGATAATTTTTTAAAAATCTCAAAAAATCATCTAAAATACTATGTATTCATAACTTTTCATTTGATTATAATAAAATTTTAAAAAAAAGTTTAGAAATCCATAAAATAAATTTTAATTCTCGAGCACATATTTTGTGGTATCAGTTTGATATTTATTATTACTTTAGTGATCCAAATGATACCCCGTTAAGTTTGATGATTAAACTGATATATAACCTTCAGTTGAGTGACCCAATAAAATAGAGTAGACTAGAACAACCAAATTGCCTTGAGATCCATAATGTTAAGGAAAATATGTGGCAAATGGAGGGTATTTTACATTTATTGGTGTCTGCATATAGAATAAATTAAAGGAATAATAGAAAATGATATTACTCGCTGAAGAATCTTCAAACAAAAGATCAAGCTATTGACAAATAATCGTTTGTGCAAGCATCGTGGATTGCCACTTAAATTATCAAGAAACTCCCTGTAGCAATCAGCAAACATGTTTATTGAAATCATATGGTGTAGAGGAGGGTATAAGGAGTTGGACTTGTATGAATTTCCTTGGTTCAAAAGAGTAACAAATCAGGTTGTATCTAGCTATCATAATATCCTAATAATTACCTCCGTCCTAAACTCTGAATCATAAACCAGGTGTTTCTTGAAATAAATTGAATATCCAGACATCCTTTACAAGAAACGAATTCATAACAACGCTCAATGTAAACAAATCCACAACAACAAACGATACAGGTAGTCAGCTGGCATGTTCATTTTCTAAATTTGTAATTGTTTCCATAAATAAATTGCAGGGCTAATACAAACTGTACATGGTATAAAAGGAACAATGAGACAAACTGTAATAAAACTGGAAACACTATCAACACATGAAGTTCAGGAATTATAAAAAAAGCACAATATAATTAGCACTTGTGTACAATTCTTTCCGGTATTGTAAGAAAATATAAAAACAGAGAAAACATAATCCAAAAAAGTTGTAAGCAATCATCAAATATTTAAGTATAAAGAGGAAGAGGAGATCAGAATCAAGAATGAATCATACATAATATTAAAAACCTAGCAATAAAAACTGCAAACTTAATCAAATAAACACATATATACATACCCGCAAAGAAGCCCTCTTTTCGTTAATATAGAGAGCCCTAAACTGGAAAGAACCCAGAGAACATAGAGAAGCCCAATTAACCCAGCACAGTAAAATCATTTTAATCGAGTTGAGAAATCACACGGGAAGAATAGAGTTGGCAGCGAAGTAAAAGTATAGAGTAGGCAGCAGGTGCAGTGAATAGAGAATTGTATCTTGTTGGGATTTAATCGAAAACTTATTTTAGATAATAATATTTGTATTTTGTTTATTTATTTAGAGTTGAATAAATAAGCTTTAACATACGTGTTAGTTGTTGCAGTAAGAATACGTCTAGAGATTTAGTTTTATTAAAGATTGAAGTGGAGATAAATCAGGTAGTGGCTCCTGATTTTTAGACACCACTTTAGGTGATAAGTTTGTTTAAATATTCTACACATACGTAGTGAATTTCTTTAACTTCCACTTTATGTATCCATTTAAGTAAACAAAAGCTTGTGATGTAGTATCCTGGTTTTGTAAGTATTTTATTTTACAACCTACACTATCTGCCAAATAATCATAAAAAGTAGTGATTAATGCAGTGAGGTGAGACTGCAATTGAGGGAGTTGTACCGATTTATCATTTGAGAGTGCATGAAGAAAGTCGAGGGGGAAGTGGTGGGAGCATGCACTACAAGAAAATGAGGTTAAATGCAACTGCGTAAATACAACCAGAACTAAATCCAACTGTATCTAGTTATAATTAAAGGCGCGGCTAAATATAACTGCCAACGGTTATATTTAAATCCGGTTGTATTTACGCGGTCGTATTTAGAAATAAATACTACAGCGTAAATACAACTGCCATCAAATACAACCACAACCCGTTTAAAATAGTCGACGCGCCTAAATACTACCGGATTTCGTTGAATTTAGCCCCGCCAAAAAAATTGGAGGGAAGGATCCCGTCATTTGGATTGTTTGGCACTCCTAAATAAAACCAGAATCCGTTGTATTTAGCATTTGGAAATGGCGAGACTTTTTTTCCCTCTCTTCTTGTTTTAATATTCAGAGGGGGGGATTATTAGCGCCAAATTGGTAGCTAAAAAAATTGAAATTATTTTCTTAAAAAAAATCTGAAAAGTAAAATAATTATTTTAAAATATTTATCCCATGTATTATAATTAATTGTGAAGGTTTTTAAATAAGTTCAATTGTTTTCGGTTGTTTTCATGTATTCAACCGCAGGCGGTTGTATTTATAAATACAACCGGTTTTGGTGGAAAGTTAAATTCGACCGGTTGTAATGGAAATAAAAATACGGCCATTTCCCGTTGAATTTAGCCTCTTCCTATTTTAACTAAAAACGGTTGAATTTAGCAAATACAACTGTTTCTAGTTTAATTTAGCCTCTTCTTATTTCAACTAAAAACAATTGAATTTAGCATATCCACTTTAGCAACCCTACTGCTTGTGCTTTCCAACGGCCGCAATTCTCCCTCTTCTCTCATTTTTCACCTTTCTTCCACCCATTTTGCATTCATGTAATCATCCTTAATGATCAAGTAAGTAAAATTATTAATTTTCATTTGTTTTTGTGTTTTATAAATTTTGTATATCATTGTTTGTTGTATAATTTCATACTTTTGTATATGTTAAATTTGTTGATCAAAATTAAGTAATTGTCTTTTACTAATTTTGTATATAATTATTTTTGTATAATTGCATACCTTTTGTATATGTTAAATTTGTTGATCAATATTAAGTAATTATCTTTTATTAATAGCATAATGTCTAGTGTAATATGTTGATATTGTTAGTGGTTAATAATTATGTATATGTGCGCATTTGTAGATGGCACCTGATCGTTGTTGGATTACTCGTAGCTGATTTAATGAGTCAAAATATTTAACGGAAGAATATAAAGCCGGTGTGGATGATTTCATTAAATTTGCTATAGAACATAGTGAAAAAGAAGATAATGGTCTTATAAGATGTACGTGCCAAGATTGTAGAAATAAGTACTTTAAGAAGCCTAGTACCGTGAAAATTGATTTGTATCGACATGGTATCATGCAATGGTATACTAGATGGGATTGTCATGGGGAGAAAGATATGTCACAAGTCGAGGTTGGAACGAGTTCTAGATACAGAGATGATGACATGTATGATGCTCATGATGGTAATTATGATGATTGTCAAGATTGCGAGAATTCTGAGGAAGAACCAAACAAAACAGCAAAAACATTCACTACTAGAATTCTGTCAATAGACATCGGTTGCTCAGACGACCGATGTTAAAGTTTTTTTAGACATCGGTTATTTTAAAACTGATGTTATTGCTTATATTAGCCATCGGTCGAGAAAATAACCGTTGTCTATAGTTATTTTTCAAAACTGAGAAACGTTAGTTAGACATCGGTTTTCTATATAACCGATGTCTTTGTTTTATAGACATCGGTTGTATTTTACAACCGTTGTCGATGGTTAACTTAAAAAAATTAAAAAAAACACGCGGAAACTTTCCCCCCATTATTCCCCAAATATTCCCCCCTTAACCAAAAAAAAACCTGTTTTTCCCTAATTCTTTTTCTTCTCTCTTTCTCTCTCTATCACTCTCACTCTCTCTACTCTCTCTCTCTGAGCTCTCTCGTTCTTTCTCTCTCTCTCTTCCATCTCTCCGCTTCTCTCTCTCTCTTCCATCTCTCTCTCACACACACAATATATCAGTTGATTGCAAGTATATAGGGTCTCAATTAAACCCCAAATTGAAGAACACCTTCAATTAATCAAATCCCATATACGAGAAACCCTAATTTCTGAATAGCTTTGTTTGTTCAATTAGGTTTGTTTGTTCAATTAGGTTTAATTTGTTCAATTAGGTTTGTTTGTTCAATTAGGTTTAATTTGTCCGTCTCCCTTTCGTATGCCCACCAGAAATCCATCTCTCTCCACTCGTTTATTCAGGTACTAATTATTACACACACTCTTGCCTATTATATTGTGCTATTACGTTTATTATTTACAAACATTGATGATATTTATGTGTGTTTTGTAGTTGTCCGGTTAAAATGAGTTCGATGCAACCCTATCACATGACCACTGCTTCTGCTTTGATGACTTCTATGCTTACGCTTTCGAGAATCGGTTACGGTTGGCTCCCCGAAGGTATTTTCTTTTTTCATCCTTTTAAACTAAAGATGGAGGCATTGATGTTATTGAGACATATGTGTTTTGGAATGTTCATGAGCCTTCTCCTGGCAATGTACTTTACTTTTATCTCTATTTCTAGTAATTGGTTCTTTTACATTGTTTCCATTTTTTACTTTAAGATCTATATATGTTTCTATTTAATTTCAGTACAATTTTGAGGGGAGATATGATCTAGTTAGATTTCTAAAGACAGTGCAGAAAGCAAGGCTTTATGCGAATCTTCGAGTTGGGCCTTATGTTTGTGCCCAATGGAATTTTGGGTATTGTATATAGTTGTTTTAGATCTTATTTTGTTTATTCTGATGCATGTGTCGGTGAAAATTAAAATGTGAAGTTGTTTTAATGGTATGTGTGTTTTTTTGTAAATTTGTTCAGAGGGTTTCCTCTTTGGCTGAAGTATGTTCCAGGCATTAGCTTTAGAACAGACAATGAGCCATTTAAGGTTATAATTTTGGATTTGAATTACTTCCATTTTTGCATATTTCTCGGTGTTATCGACTTAAGTAATTAACTTGTTACTTGAATGAAATGGCGATGTTGCAGATGGCCATGAAAGGTTTTACAGAAAAAATTACAGAGAAAACTTGTTACTTGTTACTTGTTACTTGTTACTTGATGAATAAAATGAAGGTTTTCGGAGATGGAAGGTGGAATGAGGAAGATGATGTTGTTTTGGTGCCTGGAGATATTATCAGCATAAAATTAGGAGATATAGTTCCTGCAGATGCTCGTTTACTTGAGGACGATCCTTTGAAAATTGATCAAGTGGGTCTCCTGTTAGCATTAACGTTTAGTATGTCATTCTGTTTTCACATTTATGTTGTAGTACAACTGCTAATGTTCTCAAGTATAACACTTTGCAGTCATCTTTGACTGGTGAGTCCCTTCCTGTAACAAAACTAGCTCTTCAGATATTCTTTTGCATTAGATGAGAGAAGAAAATGGATTACCAACAAGCACTCTCTGGATCAGCCTACCAAACACCAACTCTTCAAGTTTCACTGATGAAGAAGTTATTACCATCTGTAATCTTGTAGTTTACAAAGCTATATATACTTGTAACTTATAACTAATGAAACTATGCAGCAGCAGTATTCTAATTCTTAAAGCCATTGCTCTTATATCACAAGACTCTAACTTATCATTGGGTGTTGCGCTCTTCAGTTTTGAGTCCACATTTAGCATAACAACATCCATTATCCTTTAGACATGATATACATGCTTGGATGTATCTGTTTGCATTTTCTTACAAGCGATAGTGTTCAAATATATTCAGTACCGCTTTACTAGTACCTCCAGGAATTTTTCAGCCCAACAATCCTGTTACTATATGTTGGTTTATATGTGATACGGTGTATTTTCAGTTTGTATACTTGGCACATTTTGAATTGCTAACTTATAGGTTCAGTTGTATGTATGTATGTATTTATATCCTATCTTGACCTCATCTTTCTTCTAAGTGGCATGAGGTCTTACTTTTTTTTACCTCATCTTTGTTTTAAGTGGCATGGGGTCTTACTTTTTTTAAACTCAAACTATTGCCACTTCATTGCATCTCCTAGAAGAGTTTGTATTTAGACCTACTAGTTTATTATCATTTCAGCTAATAATATCGGCAGCTTGCAATATTTTTTAGATTGTCATAGTTCCAGTGTAAGCTTTTGCATATTTGTTCAAACAGTTATCCTGGGAAGCACCATAGCACACCTCTACAAGTGAAACATGATGTTGGCAGTTCAGAGATGTCACAAAGGAGTCTTGAAATTCATCAAAGCACAAGGAATACACAGTTGAATTGGACTTCATATGGTTGCAGCACTGCATCTGAAGTTAGACCAACTGTTTGTAGTACGTTTGACAAAAATATGGCAATAGATTCTCCACAAGGAGGTAAGATGTTTTATAAGATCATAAGATATTATCAAGTTAGTGAGTTATTGGTTTAAAAGCATGTAGTAATTTAAAGCAAATATTTTTCAGGTGGCCGTGGGGGTTCAGGTACAAATGAACAGATGTGGATGTATAATAATCCTACAACAGATATATATCCTGCACCAGGGGATCATTCTTTTATGACAACTTCAACACTGGGACCTCATATACCACCACAACCAAATTATGCATCTTCATCGATGAGACCTTATTACCCTCTTAATAATTCCTGGGATGCGCGGAGTTATCCTCATCCACCAAATCCAATCTCATTGGGTTTAGTTTCCACTGTTCATCGTGCTCCAGTAGTTCCACCTCCATTTCTACCTCCGTCTGTGACTCCTCTTACAGAAATGGTAGCGAGCTCAGTGCATCAGTTTGATGAGACGTTCTTTCGGCCTCCTGTGCCACCTCAGCCAGACCTGGCACCTCCATAACCGCCTTCACCTTCATCTCCTCCTCCTCTACCTCAATCTCTTCCACCCGTAGTTTCTCCTCCACCTAGTGCACCGCCACCCCTTCCACCCAGGGAATCATCTAATCAGAAAAGTTCAGGACAAGGTATAGCTTACAATTGGCGGGGCACATTAAGCAAAAGTGGGGTTCACTATTGTACAATTAATGCACAACGGCTTCACTCTGATATGTGCAAGTATTCAAATGCTGCCACGGAACCTGCAGAGTAAGTGGTTACTTGATTCTTATTTAAACTATCTGTAACTTCTGTGAGTAAAGGGTAGTATCTGAACTTTTGGTGGTTGAATTATGCAGATGGCCAGCTAAATTAGATATGACAAAGCGCACAGATTTTCAGCACGTGAAGACAACTTTTTCTAGCACCCCAGCATACAAAGTAAGTGGCTAAATGCCGATGATGCATGAATATGGGTAGAGGAGATAGTTTCATCTTTATTTTATGTATTTATAGAGTTGAAAATGCATCGTATGCTTGATAGTTTTTTGTCATTACAAGGAGCTTAATCTTTTTCCCAGGAAATCTACCAGTATATGTTCTTTGCTTTTAGATCTCATTCTCATCACTATGAATTGTGTCTTCCTATTTTTTTAGAAAAGTAGTGGCTAGTATTTAAGGGTTTCCCAAATACCATCTGAGGTCTTTTTAGTGCAAGTGAGTTAAATCTGCTCCTATAGGCAAAGCTGAAAAGATGTACTAGCTGTTTTTAATCAAGTCTCTATCAATGTAGCAGTCAACTGAATTTTATGTTATAGTAGTTACCGAATTCTTGGTATCGCCATAGTTATCACAACTTGTAATTCAGGGGTGCCTTAACTTCATTTTATGTACTACTGTGTGATATGTTCATTACTAAATTCATGGTTTTGCTATAGTTATCACGATATGAAATTACCAGTGCCTTGACTTTAGTTTTTGTACAACTGTGTAATATTTCGATTATCATTCCCTTGGTTTATATATTTACTTTGAGAATAATCTATTTTATTAAATATAGAGACAGTAAATCAACGATTGTACATCTTATGAAGGATCTTTATATGCTTTCAGTTCATTAGTTTTTTCCTGAAGCATATTATTTGGTGAATTAGTTGCATATGTTGCAAATCTTAACTGTTTTTAAATTATGTATCTTCATTGGACACTTTTTTTGATTAAGAGTGGATTATTCGGTTTAAAGTACTGGTTGATGCTTAGTCCATTTTTATTCTTTTCCTGGATTATTCATGCTTTTTGTATTTCCTTATATTTGGGTTCCATTAAAGTGGAGAATATATAACCATGGGTTTGAATGTAATGCAGAGAGAGGTATGCCAATTGCTCCCTTCGGCTGCAGGAGATTATAAAGGGGTAAGTTATATGTATTCTATACTCTTCTAATATTTGTTTCTCTAGTTTTGTTTTCATTTTTTGGCATGATGTAAAAAGGCTTAAAGTTATTAATATTTTCAACATTGGTCACATAGTTTACAGAGAATGGTATATATTCATGTCATTATCATTTATCTCGCTGGATGTATTTATTATTGTTCATTCTGTACTTATTTCTAATCAATTGCACTGTAAAATAATTCGAATGAAATGAGTTGCATATCTATTGAACCTCTTCTCCGTTACATGAACTATTTAATTTTGCCCTCATACTTGTGTAGCTTGGACATGACATGGGATGGTTGTGGGTATGGGATCTGAGTCTGATCCTATAGATGAAAACCGTACATTTCAACTTTAAGCAATCTAATGCAAAATGATTTACAAGGCCGCATTGTTACAGGAAGAGCACATACTAGCTCTCATTGTTCAAGTGCTCTCAAGGGTGAGCACATGTCCTCCATTTGTTTAGTGTCACCTACCTTATCAACTAATACATACTAATTGATTCCCTCATTACTGTTTCAGTTTATGCATCAGATATCTTTTAAAGGATTGGAAAAGTTTTAGGCGAGACAAATATCTTTTTATTGATTGGAAGCATGGTAAAGAAAATTGGAGCCCGCGTGAAAGGGGATGACTTGAGTACTAGAAATAGAAATATGGTTGATTTTACATATTAGTTGTACTTTATTTAGAATGATAAACATATTTCATATAAGTTGTACACATTGAGAATTTGTTGATCTTGAATTCAATTGAGTAATAATATATATGTATTGGTTGAGTTTTGAGAATTAAGTTTTTTCAATATTGTGGTTAATACATTGTCTGATATTCGATGTTAATAAAGGGATATTAGCACATAAAAACAAGGCAATAACATCAATTCAAAAATAAACACCTGATGTCTATTTATGGTATTAACATCGGTTATTTAAAAAACAATCGATGTCTATTGTTCAAATTGACATCGGTTATTTAGAAAACAATCGATGTCTATTGTTCAAATTAACATCGGTTCTTTGAATACAACCGATGTCTAATAGGTTATAGACATCGGTTTTTTATTTATAATCGATGTTATTTTATAAATATTGCTTGTGTGTTATAGTTTTAAATAGGCCTAATCGTCCTAATATTATATTTCTGAACTTGACATTACACAATTATATAACTTCAATATGAATTAGACATCAGAAATTTCCCAGAAATGATGTGTAATATTACATAGACATCGGTTTTTAACCGATATCTATGAGAAAATACATTTAACATCAGTCGCAAAGACATCATACATTTTTTACATAGACATCGGTTTTTAACCGATGTCTAAGGTCTTTTTTCTAGTAGTGATTTTACAAGATGGTGAACACCGCTTCTGAACCAATCTATCCAAACAATGTCAATTTTACAATATTAGAGTTCTCAATGAAGTTGCATGAGTGGAAAAATAAGCATAACTGCAGCAATAATGGTTTTGATGACTTGCTTCATCTCATTGGATTAGTATTGCCTCATGATCATAAATTGCCCGAGAAGTACTACACCATGCGAAAGATGATTAAAGGATTGTATATGGAGTATGAGAAAATTGATGCTTGCGAAAATGATTGCATGTTATTTTACAAGGAACATAGTGACAAGACAAAGTGTGATATATGCAATGGAGACAGATACCAGAAGCAGAAAGATCCAAAAAAATAGAAGATTCCGCGAAAAATCTTGCATTACTTTCCTATTACTATGAGATTGCAGCGTCTATTCATGGCCGAGACTATTGTAAAATGTATGAGATGGCACCACGATAGAATTGCAATCGAAGGTGAATTAAGTCACCCAACGGATGGAGATGAATGGAAACAATTTGATCGGAGATTTCAAAGATTTTCAAAAGAGATTCGAAATGTAAGACTCGGGCTCTCTACAGATGGATTTGACCCATTTCGCGACAAGCACGCGAAGGAGTATACGGTATGGCCTGTGGTGGTTGTTGTGTAAAACCTTCCTCCGTCTATGTGTACAAAGGCTCCATATATGTTCATGCCTCTTCTTATTCCTGGGCCGACAGATCCAACAAAAGACTTGCATGTTTATCTTAGGCCTTTAATTGATGAATTAAAAGTGTTGTGGAATATCGGGGTTGAAATATATGACATGTTCACACGTACAAATTTTATCATGAAGGCGGCCCTTTTATGGACGATTAGTGACTTTCTTGGACTTGCCATGCTTAGCGGGTGGTCCACCAAAGGTAAGTTATCATGTCCAGTTTGCATGGGCGAAGTAAAAGGTAAACAACTCAAATATGGTGGAAAAACAAGTTTTTATGGCACTGCTCGATATTTTTTGGAGCCGGATGATCCCCTAAGAAGGAGTACTAAGTTTGGAAGTGTAGAGACACGATCAGTTTGTACTCGACATTCAGGGGGCCGTGCAAAGGTGATGTGTGAGCATATACAGTTTCCCCCTCCGGGAAAGTCACATAAGAAAAAACCGAGAGATTATGGGGTGAAGCATAGTTGGACTCATTTTTCTCCATTTTTTGAGCTTCCATATTGGGAGACACTCAGCCTTCGTCATAATATTGACATTATGCACACAGAAAAGAATGTCTTTGACAATATTTTCTACATAATTCTTGGTGATGTAAAGAAGACCAAAGATAATACAAAGTCAAGAAAAGATTGTCAGGATTTAGGTGTACACCGAGAGTTTTGGATTCGAGGTGATGGTACTGAACCACATGCATCATACACACTTTCCAAGGAACAAATTCATAAGTTGTTCAAGTGGATTATCTCATTAAAGCTTCCAGATGGTTATGCCTCAAATATATTTAGGTGTGTCAATTGGGCAAAAAATTGCATTCGTGGTATGAAATCACATTATGGTCACGTCTTCATGCAAAAATTGTTGCCTAACGTTTTTCGTGACCTTCTTCCGAAACATGTAGGTGATCCTATCATTGAATTGTGCAACTTCTTTCAAGATTTATGCTCTTCAAATATCAAGTACTCAGATTTGGAAAAAATGGAGAAAGATATAGTGAGGATAATGTCCAAACTTGAAACCGTCTTCACTCCTGGTTTATTTGATCTAATGGAGCATTTTCCACTACATTTAGCAACTGAGTGTAATTGGGTGGGCTAGATAATGGGCGTTGGATGTATTTTATTGAAAGATACTTGCACAACTTGAAATTGAAAGTAGGAAACAAAGCTCGAGCGGAGGGTTCAATGGCACAACGCTATATTGAGGAGGAATGTGTACACATTTGCACCTTATATTTAGATTCCAGAAATGGCATAATGAATAATAAATTAAGACGAAACGAGCCCCCTCGAATGTTTTATAATGGCAATTTGTTAGAAGTGTACACATATCCAACACATCCTAGTCTTCGGACTAAAGATAGAATGTTGAGTGGTGATGAATATGAACTAGTGGCATACTATGTTCTTATTAATTCGCCGGAGGTTGCAAAGTACTTGCGGTAAGATATTTGTTTGTATTACTTTTGCATTTAATTTTATTTATAACATAAATTTTAATTGTTCAACTTGATTATGCAGTGGATTCCAAAAGTTGGTACAACAATAATACCCATATTTCAATGATGCGCAAAAGGAACAATTTCAAAAAGAACAATTTAGAGATTGGTTCGAAAGAAGGGTATGGATTATATTTACACATGCACACATATTTACAAACTTCAGATAAATCATGTTTCTCATATATTGTTTTTAGGTACAAGATGATGAGAAGCTCAAGATAAAATTCATAGGCCTAATAAGAGGTCCTTTGAATAAAGTGGAGTCTTATAAAGCGTGCAAGTGCAATGGTTATAAATTTAATTGCGTAAATGCTAATGAGCTCACTTCACCAAATTCTGGTGTAATTGTCATAGGTGAGAAATTTATTTTTTCTTAATCTCGAAGTTGTACTTTTTCTATAATATGTGTTTCCAAATTTAATACATTTGTAATTGTAGGGACTTCTTATGAAGAAAGTTATGGAAACTATTACGGGAGAATAGAAGAAATTTTAAAACTCTTATATCATAATGGACAAAAAGTGATCGTCTTCAAATGTCATTGGTTTGATCATACAAATCATGTCAAAGTCGATAAACACCGGATGGCAACCGTGGATGTGAAATCAAAACTAAACGTCGAAGACGTGTTTGTGTTGGCAAGTCAAGCCCATCAAGTGTACTATGCACCAAATATTTTGAATGCAAAATCATCTTGGTACACGGTTCTAACAACAAAGAGACGGATAGTTGATGAGAGTGTGTCAACTCAAGAGAAAAACAAAATCAATGATGATGCTCTACAAAATGAAGTGTCAAATGCTTCATCATCACACGTCGAAAAAGTTATTGTTCACGATCCCTCAAATTTCTTTATTGACTTGAGGATGTTTGAAAATGACTATTCGGTGGATTATAATGAAGAAGAAGAAAATAAAAAATGTGAGAAAGACGAAGACGAAGACGAAGACAACAATGAGAATGAAGATGATGAATTAAGTGATAATGATGATTTAGTGTAATTTAAGAATTTTTATGAAATATGTACTAAAATGTGATCTAATAATCTAACTTCTTTATTTGGGTTTAATTAAATATTTGTTATTATTTATGTATGGCGGGATGATGTTTTTTGGTTTTGGTAAACTAAAACAGGGGATTGATACAATAGGGCAGGGGAGGAGAGATGTTATGGTCACTTAAATTCGACCGTATTAAGTCGCATAAAGTCCAGGCTAAATTCAACCATTTTTAATTAAAAATAGTCTCGGCTAAATTCAACCGTATGTAGTCAAAAATAGTGTCGGTTAAATTCAACTGTTGGTAGTCAATTACATGTCCGGTATATAAACAAACTTCCCTCATTTTTATTATTTTCATCGCCGCCTCATCTGAAGAAATTAGGGTTTCTGTAAAAATCAAGCTCTGAAACACCGAATCAATGGCTCAAGAAGGCTCAAATATGTTGATCAGATAAATAATACGTTCACAGGTTTCACTCACTCTCTCTCTCTCTCTCTTCCCCTTAACTCTCTATTTTCTGGTCTCCAACTCTCTAAATCTATATGTAAACCCTAATTTTGGGGGTTTTGTAATTGGGGCTTCTCTGTAATTTACGAGGTTTTGGTTATATAATGATTTTCCTCTCTCTCACTCTCTCTCTCTCTCACTCTCTCTCTCCCTCTCTCTCCCCCCCTCTCTCCCTCTCTCTATTTTTCTATCTCTGTCTCCGACTCTCTATACCTATATACTTAGTTTACTGTCCTTCTCAAACTCTCCTGTAAATCTTGTTTCTTTATTTATTCTTCTTTTGTAAAAAAAGTTTGTCCCTTTCAGAACCCTAGGTATTATTCCTTTTCTATCCCCCAATTTTTTAATTTTGTAATTTTAGGGTTTTATGAATGGGTAATTTCACTTCTGAAATTCAGAATTGGCGAGATTGTACAGTTGTATAGAGTTTTATCTTCGGTTTTATAGGGTTTTATAGGGTTTGGGTGATGCTTGTATTGGCTTGTTTACTTGTTTCATTTTATGTTTAATAGTACAGTTGTTCGATTGTACTTCCTCTATCTGAATTTCAATAATTTCAATTTTAATGATTTTAATTCCTGATTGTTTTGCAGGTGGTCTGGGCTGGTCCGAATTCACGGAAGGGTAAAGAAAACAAGGGTAAAGAAAGCAACGGTGATGAAGAAAGTTATGTGGAAGGGACTCACGAGGTTGGTGAAAGTAGCCGCAAGATTATATTTGAGAGGAAAAGGCGAAATTGTTCTGACGGGGACTACTCCAGGAAACCAGCAAGAGATGCAAGGCCAACAGTTCATTTTCTTCTGCACGAGAAAGGGTAATATATTTTATGTAATTTGCGAATACTTTTAGGTGTTTTACTTAGATTATATATGATAACTTATTGATTGCTTGTGGCTGATTTTTTAATTATATTTTCAACTAAAAAACTAATTTTAATTGCCCTTTTACTCTGTGTGTTGTGTACAATAGAAATTAACATATCATATATGCTAGTTTTACAAGTTCATTGTTTTTTTAAGTCTGAGATTTGATGGGGTGAATGTGTATTTTGACTCTCGGTGGTCTTGCAACAATATGAAGCTGTGTACTTTATTTTGTAATCGGACTTTCTTAAAAAAATTATCAAGCATATGCAATAGTATTTAATTCTTTGAGCATCTGCATAGCTTCCGTCCAATATAAGAATTTATTCACAGCGTATTAGGTGTTGGTGGAAGTTATATTGACATTAGCCTCTACAGACTACAGGGGTGCTTTTCTTTTGTCCTCTGAAATTGGGTCCATCATGAAAAAGATGGCTTTATTGTCAATATGCTCTGCACTTTGCACTTACATATAATATTTAATTATCAGGAGGTGTAATGCTTGAATTACTTGTAGTTATGTTTCATTGAATTACTTGTAGTTATGTTTCATGTTAACCACTTTTGCTTAGGGTGATCAGATTTATGATTTGTAGTCTTATTTGTGTCTTAGTTATAATATATTTTCATTATTTGCTACAGCTTCTTGGAAAATACACCCAAGAAAACCCTAGGGCACATTTTTCGTATGAAATTTGATGACGAGACTATCTGGACACGGGGAGCTTCACGTGAAGCTTTTTACAGCTCGTGTATCAAGAATTTTAAAGTAACTAAACACATATTTGTTCCCCATTCTACCTCATACTATGCATGTTACACGTGAGATTTACAGTTCTGTTTTTTTAATTTATTCTATGCAATTTGGTTTGGCAGAAGTATTATGCTTATCCATTTCCTTATGATGAGGAAGATGGGGACCAGGTTGTGAGATCCTATCTGCATAGGAATTGGAAGTCTTATCTTAGTGCTGAGAGGGGCCAACTCGTGGAAAAAGTGAAACATCTATTGGAGGCTGGATATACTGAGAAAGACTTTAACATCAGGGATGAAGGATTGAAGCCCTACTCCTACTCGCAGCGCACATGGAATTCTATGTGTGATTATTGGGAGGCTGAAAAGTTTAAAAAGTTATCCACTAATGGCCAGAATGCCCGAAGTAAGGTTGAATTTGTATCTCGTAGCGGGGCCAAACCGTTTGAGCAGAGACGTCAGGTAGCATTCTTTCCTGTAAATAGATTAATTAATCTGCATTTTTATTTTTTATTTCCTCATACCTATTTTGTGAAATTTTTTCATATGATAGGAAATAAATGAAAAACGAGCGGGTAAAGGAGAGTTGCCTATCTCTGAAGATGAATTTATGGAAATAGCGTATAATCCAACTCAACCAGCTGTGCAAGATCTACAGGTTGGTTAAATATATGGATCATTAGAATTTCCAGTGATAGAACCATGAGTATATTCTTTTCTTTATTAAATAAAAATAGTATGGTACTGATATGTGTGGAAATTAGTTGTTTTTGATATAAAATTTGAAAGTAGTGATAGAGATAGTAGAAAGGTAATTTATAATCTTTACTTTTTTGATGTACCAAGTTGAGAACACATAGGTGGTCCATAATTTACTTGTATTCAGTTATTTATATTATATATTTATGTTATAAGATGGCTTTAATGTTTTTAAATCTTGCAGAAAAAAATGAAAAAGGCGCGTATTGAATTGGCACCTGAGTTCGAGCTTATCGAAGAACCTTCATCCCCCCGTGCCCAAAGGGAATTTTATAAAAAAAAAGAGATCATTGTGTTGACTAAAGCAAGATTTCCAAGGAAAGGAAAGATCAACCTTTATCCCCAAAACACTCTGGCTGAACTTCTGGGCCCATGGGATGCACTACAAGTGATTAAGAAACAAAAATAGGGCAGATCCCAGTCTGTTGCTCAATCTGTTGCTATACCTGATGAAATATATAAGATAATGTCGGAGATATTCGATGCGGTGTGGGAGATGGTTCTTTCTTTACCCACGCGTGAGGTGAAGCAGTCTGCTCGTGACGAGGAGGTGCGTAAATTAGCCCACGCTGCTCTTCCGGACCCAAGTCAGCAACAATTGCACAATCATTACATACGGGCAGCAAGTGCTTTGCTTGGTCCGATCTTGAAGAAGAATGACAAGATCATTCTTGAGGTAACATGCTTTTATTTTTTTAAATCATTAAGTTGATGATGATTTGTGATTATTGACTCTTTGTGGTCTTAATTATTTTTCAATCACGTGTTTCAGAATTCCTTTTTTATGGGTATTTCCAGTTTGTTAAGATTAGGGTTTTATGTGGTTAATCTTTTTTGCTTGTGTATATTTAGACACACTCAACGAGTACCTTGATAATAATCACTAACACGTGGACAATTTAGTTGATAAACAACACTACCAAATACTAATATAATTAATTATTTCTAGCTATATATAAGTCCACCAGTTGGAGCTCTTTGGGGGATACCCTTTCTTCTCCGCTTTGCAATTTTCGCAACCGGAGGCGTCGTTGATAGATTCAAACCTTGTAGTACTCTGTTTTGGCTTTATTATGGGTTTGCGTTTGTCACACGTCTTCTAATCATAAGGTTCTGAAGCATAAATCACATAATTTTATTGCTCGACAAAATATGAATTATAGAGTAGTTACATCTCTGTCTGTTGATATTAGTGACATTTGTAACCAAAATTACATAATTTTATGTATTGTATTATCCTAAAATATTTGAGATTTATGGTTTGACATGTTTTAATAACTTTATTTGGATAAGGGGTGTTATTCGAATTAGTAAATATATTAATTTTGGTTAAGTTAAAATTATTTAAAATGAAATGTAATTTGTGGGAGTCAGTAAATGTTTGTATATTTCTCTTTCAATTTTCCTCATCAATTTTTGTCTTAGCAGTCTTCAGTGCTAAACTCTTCGTCAGCATGTCAGCCAAACCACAGTACTATGTGGTTTTCCCTGTTTAAATGAGTTCTTTCAGTTTATTGAAATTCGTGATAGTATTTACAAAATATGTAATATGTTTAGAAAATATTATAGTATTCTGTGGTTTTCCCTGTTTAAATGATGAATGTTAATGCTGATTTTATGTTCCGGAAATCACGTGTTACTGTATTGAGTTTAATTTGGTGGTTCATTTTCCGAGCAAAAGAAAACTCTTTTTGATCAGTTGATTTGGAAAAAGCTGATCATTGTATTGGTTTGGTAATATCTTATCTCAGTATAGTGATTAGTTTTTACTGATGTTAGGTGATTGGGGAATAAGGGTGGAATTCTCTGAATAGACGCTCATAATTTAACGACCACCTAATTTTTATATTAAACTAACTGTAATTGTTAATGGGTTGCTCGAGGTGGTAGTAGCTGTCATGAAAAGTGTTTGTAACATGTGAATTATGAAAAGTATAGAAATTATACTTGGTAAACACAATAAAAGGGAAGAATTGCTTAGCGGTAATGTGTGTTCAATGTGTGTGAGTGACTGTGTGTGCGTGACTTTGTGTGTGACTAGTGTATGTTTAGGAGATGGCTAAATTTTTTAAAAAACAAGGTTGCTGATCTTGACGTGAGATATTGTAAAGTTTATGTGGGCTTTCGTTGGTCTGTTTACCATTTACAACGATAATGTGCAAGTTTATTTTTTTTATCGTAAAAAACATAGTTCACTGCTTGTTTAGTAACTGTGAATGTTGGTCAAACAATTACAATAAAGTTACTCCTTGTGCCTTGCTAATTTGTTCCAGGAAATAATTGCACATATTTCCTTTAGAACTTATTGATAGGATAGCTAACACGTGGCCTATTTGATGATTTTATTTGCAAGATCTATTGTCTTAAATTGAAGCAGATGAAGTGGTATGCTAGTATGTGGTATTTTAGTTCCAATGATTTATTAAAGTTGCCGTCTAATGCAACATTTGAATTTGAAAAGATCGGAATGAAATGGTCATATCAGTTGGACTGTTAATCTTTTGATTAATGGATTGTTAATCTTTTTAGTGTACTTGCATTTTAGTGTAGTTTATGTCGTGAATAGAATTAGTATATGTGTTAATGCTGAATATTGCTAATATGTGGAAATTGTAGTTACTAACAAGTCAGGTATATTTACGTAGGAAACTATGATGGTTGAGTCGGGCGACAATGGGGATGAAGTACCAGGAGGAAATGAAGATGAAGATGAAGACCTTGATGCACGTTACTACCCGTTGATGTAGGCTTTGGTATATTAGCTCGATAATATGGTAATATTTGCTCAGCTTTTCATAAACTGCAGAACCTTTTGGGTTTTAGAATATCCGCTCCTCTTTTGTAAAGCTATGTAGCTCTTTTGTTAAGTTCCCGGGGCATGTAACTAATGGTCATCAAACTTTCTAGTTGTTTAACGATGACGAAACTAGCTAGACATGACTAAAACTAATTAGTTTATGGTTTATTATTTTGTGATGTTTGGAACGAAAAATATGTGGCTTTTTCTTTAGAGGTGGTTTACAGCAGGATTTGTTTTTTGGATTTTTGTTATGTTAATTCGACCGAAACCAGTTCAATATAATTATTGACCAAAAACAGTTGAAATTGTATATTTACTGGAAACAGTAGAAATTATTTTTTCACCGAAAGTAGTTGAATTTAATAAACAAGCATATGCAGTCGAATTAAGCATTTCAGGCGGGATTTTTAGATTTTCATGATTTTTTATGCGGGATTTTTTGAAATTCAAATGAAAATTTGAAATTTAAAGCAAAATTTGGCAAATTTAAATTCGACCGGGAACAGTTGTATTTAACCGGTCGTATTTAGCCGGTTGTATTTAATCGGTTGTATTTAAGCGGTCGTATTTAGTATAAATACAACCGGTCTAGTAGATATTACTCGAGCATTTTCGACCGGCTGAAAAACCGGTTGTATTTAGCTAAATACAACCGAAAACGGTCGAATTTAACTAAATACAACCGGTTTTTTCCCGTTGTATTTACCCATTTTTTTGTAGTGATGGGTCTGTAGATGAGCATTTTCTGGGACTCAAGTTTATTTTGGAATAAGTAAATTTTAGTCTTATATATAATCTGTCATTTTCTCAGTTATATTATTTAGTTTATATTTTGGGATCATAGTAATTTTCTTTTAAATGAAATAATAGTATTAACGTTGAATAAATTTATGAAGTTTATAACAAATAGTTTTATAAGTATCAACAAATTACATGGAGTTAAAAGTTAATTTTTTTTTTGTGATATAAGTAAAATTTTTAAATTTGTTAGTCAATCTATTTATCAAACATATCTCTAAAATTACATCTTAGCAGATATTTATTTTACGGTCTAATTATTTAACAATCTTCTTATAAAATCACAAACATATAACTATTTTAATTTAAAATATAATAATGAATTACTTGTATTGAAAATATACCGCCCGTCTCATACCCCCAATTCTTCACCAAATTCTTCACATAGGCTTGCAATAAGCTTAAAAAAATGAATTTTTTTTTGTGAAAAATAAAAAAGTAAAAACAATGATGGAAGCAATAAATGCATAAGTTGAGTATGGAGAAGAAAACGGGTAGGTTTAGTTGGTTTTTATATTGTAAAATTTAATATATATTAAAAAAATTAGAATGTAAGAAATTGTGAGGAAAATTTAAAAAAGAAAATTGTGGAGAAATTAATCATAAAGAGGAATTTTTTTCAATAAATCTAATTACTTCAACAATTAATTATAATTATAAAAATTATAAAAAGATAAATACATAAAAATAGTAAAAGTATTAATTTAAAAGGTTAAAAATAAGATATTTATATTTTTTGGAAAGGTTTATCTTGTGCAAGTCATACTATAAAATATTAGAAGAAATAAATTAGAAAAATGCAATTAAGGAGAAAAAGCAGGTGATATGAAGAAACAATTAAATTATAATGAAAATAAAAAACAAAACTGGAAGGAGGTTGGGCTGCTTGCGGGAGGGGAGTGGGATGGATTATTATTTGAGTTTGTTATTTCCTGTAACATCGGCTAATACTTTGTCGTTGCCTAAAGTAAAAATTACAGCGTCGATTAAAGTTCTACCGTCACCAAAAGTAAAACTACAATGTCGATTGTAATAGAACCGACGCAAGAAATGATTTTGGGTGTCGGCTTTTTGTTGCCCGATGCATAAAGATATTTTAAGCATCGGTTAATTGGACGCCTGACGCTATAGGTTCACCACATGCGTCGGTTAAATTTACACCTGACGCATATAAGTAGTATAGGAAACGATTCAGTATAGAACCGGCGCTTAATGTGCGACGCAGAAGGTCATTTTTGTACTAGTGGTCCTTGCCAAAAATGCCAAATAAACTAAACGGTCAGGTAAATAGGCCCATAATATATCTTCCCGTTCCCATATACATATCGTAATGGTTACTCTCGCAGTATGGTGTGAAGTATGTATAGTCTCCCAAGTACGGAGTATGGAATCTCTCATGGTTATACGTAAGCTTAAAACCCAAAATAGTAAGAACATGGTCACCAATAGGTAATTAAGAATCATGTAAAGTTACGGGACAATCCTTACTTAGCCCCTTGTTATATTCTTAGAAACGTCACTTATAATAGCTATATACTAATACATAATATTTTACGTACTTTAACCATCATATGTCCCTCGTCGCATTATATTCATAAGGGTTTATTTCCTAATAATATAACTAGAGCTCTGATACCACCTCTGTAACTCCCCAAACCCGCCTTTATGCGGCTTTAGGTTGTCACGTCATACAGCGCATCGATTACCTTTCTTACGCTTACAATACAAGGACCTCCCGTCTCAATCTTTCCCACGTCGCTACGAACCTTCTTTCATGCCATGTTAATTTCACATATAAATATAATAATAAGTTCCAAAAAAATTGCTAGTCGGATTCTGAGGCATACATCTGATAACATGAATCTATACACTATTATGTTGCAGTGGACCTTTACTTCGCCCTTTTTTCCTTATCCTGACATGCTTATAAGTTTATGTATTTAACTACTAAATGCATTTATAAAAGCAATAATGAGCACTTGAATGCTCAACAAGTTATCTACTTAACCATATGGATCACGTATTGAAAGAAAATTGAACGAATGACAAAGTAAGGTAATTCAATGATCCAAATATCACAATTTAAAATAAAGATGTCCGACCGGATAACAAATTCACCTTTATCTCTAAGAGACAACTAATCTATATCACCTATCTGACCAACACGTAAAGAGTTTAAGAGTACTGGTCATCCACCCTGATACCCAATGGTGCGATCAACAACCATGTCGAAAGTATCATTCTCCTGCAGTTCTTGTTTGGACATGATCAGTGCCCCCTAGACAAGGCATGCCTAACGTTTAATGTGATAACATAAATAAATGGGTTTTAACATTAACTTGGCTACACACGAGCTATATATATACCTAGTAAATCGGGTAAAATAATCACATCGGGATGGTCAACATCATTGACCATATAGACCAGTTCAGAGTAAGAGTCCCTGAGTAGTATCTAGAAAGACATAATCAAAAATACGTATATGGTAAGTTTACTCATCAAGTCTGACACCGAGTGGGCGCTCGTTAAATAAACTACAATATACCGAACAATGGACTAATTAGACGTCAAGATGAATAAGATGTGGAAGGCATGAACAATGTACCGCCCTATTTTCCAATAAATTTAATCATCTCGAACAATGAGAATGATTGAGTTCATACCAAATATCTGTTTATGTCAAAACAATGTAAATAACGGAGACAGGCAAGACCAAAACAAATTATGAGTATGTTATTAACAAGATGATTCATCTATATGTTATCCAATCACTGCAAAATCCCTAACCGAATATTCATCTATATTTTTATTTACACTCCCGAACAAATGGCTAGTGCTTGAATTCAACAAATGTGGATTATTTTGAAAAATAGAAAATATCATAATATAAACAAAGGTGTTTGACCCAAACAATGGGTTGAACCTTTACTTAATAAAATTAAAAGTCTTCACGAACAATTGACAAACTGAGAACAAAAGTACGGTCACTTCGAATAATATATGATACGAATCATAATTGTCTTTTATCGTACTCATTTAGAAAAATAATTTCCAACAAAAAATTCGAAGAAATAACCATATTATGAAAATAATCAAAATCTTTCAATCAAATAAATTTCTCAATAAGAGAACAGAAAAGTAATAACTTGCCTCAGTATACTTAATGCTATGCAATGCAATATTAAAATACACATCTTTCCTCTTTGGTCCAAATCTGATCTCCAGTAATTTATGAAATTTTCGTACTTCACATTCCAATAATATATAACGAGTAAAGTCATAACTGATAAAACATTATCATCAATTCTCTCCGATCTAATAATGCGAAAATAATCATATAATTCCATATTTAATAAATTAAATAATTCAATAGCAAATAATTATATTAATATATATAATGGTCTCAACCAAGAATCTCATTATAGTCATATTATATATAAGTTACGAAGTCAAATATATGTCTTAACAAAGTTTACTAATTCAAAAGTTTTATACGAAGGCATTCGTTTCGAAGTTCTCTTTTAGTGTCTATTTTTTTATCACAACTTTTTTACTCGCCTTACTAACTAAATTTTAAACTCAATATTCTTCTCATTATTATGACATGATACTCCTTAAAATTTTTTATATTTTAATCAATTCATAATAACGCCTTTATCTTGATCAGTGTGACATATAAAATACTAGGTCTAAAGGAACTCTCGGAAGATTCCTTAATGTGCACTGTGCCTTATAATATTTTTAATAAATTGAAAATTTATTATTTTATTATAAACTCTTCATAATTATCATCTTAAACCTTTTATCTATCTGTCACAAAAATCTGATTTTAAACTTGTTAGATTAAGTAGGCAAAATATCAAGTCAAACATGACTTAAAAACATGGTTTTGACTTTTGCGCAACTTACACTTTAACATTTATCATAAATCAGAAAAATAATGTATTAACATCAAAACATATTTGTGGTCATCCTCGATCATTCCTCTATTTTCACTAAAAGTTCCCGGTTTATTTGTAGAGTTCAAATAGGTGAAACTCTATTTCAAATTTAAAGAAACGAGAGGTTCGGACTTTCTGCGCAAACTCCACTAAAAATTCAATTTCTCTTCACTCGCCAATCAAAACCACACGATTTTTTCGCTTGCACAAACTAAAGACTCAATAGAACATTATTGGTACAAGTCCATTTCCCAAAACAGGGTAGAGGGTCGTGCTGACTTATTGTCAAAACAGAGCAAAATGTTCCCTTCTTTCTCCTATCCTCTTGTCCTTGTATTGCTTCCACTCTTCTGCTCTCTACCACACCCTCTTTGTACCTCAACTCTCTTCCATTGTAACACACACATACACGCAGCTACAAACACCACACACGCCGTACAAAATCACCACCGCCACTTCTTTCTACACCCCTTATTTCATTATAACCAATCCAAGCACATGATTCTATTGTATTCTTAACTAGCATAATAATCCGTGCCAGACACGGATCATTTTCTAGAATTTTTAACATATATCAAATACAAGTTGATTATTTATGAATGAGTATTATTTTCATATACGACATTATCAAATTACCCAACTTTTCTAATATAGCTCATTAAACAAAATATATATAATCTTGTTTGTGTTATATATTTTGTATTTAATGAATCAATATAGAGAGGGTAGTCAGTGTACGTTTAAAATGAAATGATTAAACTTAATTTGTAGAATGGCGTTAGTATGTTTACAAAGAAAAAAATAAATTTAACATATATGTTGAATACAGAGTTGACCAAAAATTTTAAATTTTATTTAAATAAACTATATGTATTGGTTTATATTTTTACTGAGTTCACTACTAAGTTAGAATTAACTTAATCAATTTAAAAAGATAAAAATGCATAATTGAAGTCAGAATGACTTGCAATTATAATATACAATAATATAAAATTTACATTACTGTTGATATAAAAGTTCATTTTAATGAAAAATATTAGTTTTTGAAATTCAACGTATGTATGTATGGAAAAATGTTATTTTTTTTATTTACACTATTGTTAACAAAGTAAGATTAAATTGTATATGTGTGTGTTAGCATGTAAATTATCGTATGTTATATTCCTTAGTAAATTACGATGCTTTCAATTATTTATATGCTAAATATCTGATTTATGTACATGTATAATCATTATTAATATCTCATTTATGTACATTTATAACATCTATTTATAATTATTTAAAAATTAAAATTATGTAATAAATAAATTGCAATAATTTATATTGGTATCCACTTTATCACTGACAAACAATCCATATCTATCTTTTACATAACCGACCGCGTATCAATCATGGTTGTAACATAAAATAAGTTATATATTGTAAAGGCTTATTATTAATATTCATAATTTTTTTTAAGAATTCAAAGGAAAAATTGTAATTATATCTTTCTTTAAACCGCTTTTAAATTAATTTTATTAGAAATCAAATATTTTTTCATATAATAATTTGATAACATTGTATATTATTCTCCTAAAATTAAATATTTTTCAATTCGATAAAGTTTTATATATATTAGTTGAAGTGGATAATTCCTTCAAATTATTGAACAATATATATTTTCTTTAAATATTATAAAATGCGTTCAATCATATGCTACAATATAGTATAGATATAACTTTTATTTGAATACTTCAAAATATTAAAAATAAATCAAAATATTTGCACAATATTATCTTGATCAATGAATATTACTTATCTAAAAGAATTATTTTTAAAAAGCTAGTTCTTTAAAGTAAAAAATGAAAAAAAAAATTGATTTAATATATCATCGTAGTTTTAAAAAATCTCGTGGGATTTCATATCAAATTTTGAATATTTTTAAAATCGGGACAAGTCCCAAAAACAATAATGTGCTACGAGTGAAGTTAGTAAATTTAATACAAATAATCAATTGACTTAATACTATAAAACTCCAAACATATTAATTAATATTAACATAAGATATTAAAAAAATTCACATTATTGGTAAGATATTTTCACCGAGCTTTTAATTTAAATTTACTAAATGTAGAATGTGACGATATTTTTCGATCATTTTTTGAATAATGGCCAAGTTCTGATTTCAAATTCGAGATAAATTAAACTGAATTGACTAATTATAATTCAAACTTATCTAAATATATAATACCATTATATATTATTTATATATTATATTTTCAATATGTTCTTTAAAAATTCTATATGTACATTTTTATAATTTCTTATAATAGAACATATGTTAAAAATATATGAGATATAATGGTATAGTGGTATGATATTGTATAAGTGAATGAAATATGTCAAGTAGTTTTCCACAAATCACATATTTTGTAGAAATATTAAAAAGAAGGGTAGTTTAATCTTTTCAATAAGACTTTTTAATCACATGAATTTTATCCTATTGTTCTCCTAAGAGATAATCAAAACAGAACCACCAATTTCATTATTTGTTTTTTAACTAATCACATTTTTAATTCTTAAAGTAAGTTCCAATTTAATACACCACTAATTTTCAATAATAACAATGAAGTTCTTCTAACTCTAAATTTATTAGAGAATTCCAACTCATGAATTACATATGTTCTATACATATCAAATGGTTAAGATAAAATCTTACTTTTAATTTCAATAGAGATAAAATTGAAATTTCCAATAGACATGGTGCTTGATATCAAAGTCCCCAGATTAGGGTGTACTACTAAAATATCCTAAATCTAAGTTCTAGATTTTTCTTCTTTTTACTATATTTTCTCCCCTCTTTCTTTCTAGTATATTCTAGAGAATACTAATAAAATATGTGGTTATAATACCTCTAGCAACTGTATAGGTTCTAGATTATTCTAAAAAAATATCTTCATAGAAATATTTATTCCAAATTAGGATTATAAAATTCTCCATATTTATTAGTAAGTAAAATAATAAAAAAAATCATAAATAATCAAGCCCCTTCGGTAATTATATAATATTCAAACATTAAATTTCAAAGTTTATAAAATTAAATATAAGTTAACTCTACCGAAATAATAATAATATAATAAAAATAATGATAATAATAATAAAAATACTAATAATTCACTTTAAAATTTTGTGATGATTACATTTATAGCTATAAAAATAACATAAATATATGGAATATGACTAAAATACCCCCTCTAGTAGTAGCATCAAAATTGTATATATTGAGAATGTTCTTGATTTTTTTTTTGTTTACATTCCTTAGGTTACAATGTAAATTTTATGCTCAAAGTTATAGATGCTCCCCTATTGATGGTAAGTTATTGAGTATAGTGGTATCGGCCTGGTTGGAACAAAAGCATTAAGTTTTATATCAACCTTTGGGAGAAGTAGCAAGACTATGCCTTTTTTCACTATTTCGCTAACATTGTTAAATAATCTTTAGTCAAAACTTGTTTTGTGATAGGGGTTTGTGTGGAATAAATTTGTGTATAATCTTTTCAAAATTGTATAGTCTTCATTTTAAAACCACATTTTGAAAAATTATAAATACATATTTTTACTAAATTTTAAAAGTAGGGATATTTTTTTAAAAAGAAATGCAATAGTGAAGCTAACAACTTTTAAATTTAAATCAGAAGAGAATAATATTAAATACAATTGTAACTTTAAATAAAGAAATAGAACAATTTTAGATTAGATGATACGAGTAACAGGTTATTTTGGGCAAGGGAAGCACGTTATCAAAAGTTTAGTCCGTTATATTAGGTTTATAATTTGTTTTTTGTAAAAGTGATTTTATTTGTATTATTTGTAAATATATTTTTCCATTATTTGTAAGAAAAATGATTTCAAGGTCTAAATCATTTTCTTCTTTAAATAATATTTACACATGATAAAATATTATTATAAAAAGTTAAAATAAAAACTGAAGATAGTTTTTATAGTACACATTATACAAAAGTATTATGGTTCAAAACTCTAGTATTTTTTTATCGTAGATAACGCGCAGCAGTTATCTTTCGGGTGTGCACTCGGTAAACTGTTAATAGCCTGCAAACCACTTGAACCAAGGTAAACCGCATTTAAGCGACATCCTCTGACTCATGAGGCATAATCATAAATTATTCTCTCGTGGTATCGAACGTGTGACCAAGAGGATAATCATGCCCTGTTTAACCAACTAAGTCAACCCTTGCGGGCCCAAAACTCTAGTATTCATAGTGTGCACTACAATTTTTATAGTATTTTATTTTGATTAAATATGAAAGCAAGGTTATTTGTATAACTTTCTTTGTCTACGTGATTTTTTATCATATTAATATTTACTCAATATATTTAGTTAAGCAAATATATTATAACACAAATGAGCAAACTCATATGTTTGGGTTCAGAAGTTTGGGGTCCACAACACACACCATATAAACCTGTTTATGAATATAATAATATATATGTAATGACCCTAATTCCCATATTTCACGGATCAATACAGTTAAAAGTATGCTCATAAGCCAAAACCATATTTATATTATAAACGTACCAAATCCCAGTTTATGTATCTTATAACGGAAGTAAACTTTATTACAACTATCAACACAAACTAGTACAAACATCCTCTGGTAGCTTATTCCATTTCAACCTGGATACCTAGCTTGCACGCTTGTCTGGGGATCCTGTCTACCACCAGTTTTCTTTTTCACGGGAAAAGAATATAAATAGATTTGCAAGAGTGAACTAACTAGCTCAGCAAGTCACAATGACAACACTGAGATTAAAAATGAATAACTAAAATGATATAAAAAAATCAAGTTTCCTGATAAGTAATGATTAGAATTGGATATTTATTTTTATTTTAAAAATGAAGGTTAGACTATTGATCAGTCACGCACTAACCTCGAGCAAGGCTCTCAGATTTGCTCTATATACTGGATCAAACGCACACATTGGCCTATTATGACCACGAATCAGGTCCGACCACAAATCTGGTCCATATTTAAAAATAATCCAATTCTAGAATAATAATATAATAAGCAATGTAAATCAATAAGTTCAATCATCAACAACATTTATCTCGAAGCATAGGGTGATTCACAATTCCATGAAGGTATAACAAAGAAATCATAAAGATTGGTTTTCAATCAAGGAAAGAATCAGAAAGTAGAAGACCAAGGGTTTAAGGGTTACAAGGATTGATCTTCTGTTGTACAAGATAGAAGGATTGGTATATTAAGCAATTCAATATCAAGAATCAGTATGTGGTATATATGTATTTGTGGAGTAATATCGTACATTTGTGGTTCGTATTTGAGAATTCAACAATCAATGGTTACGAAGAATAAGGCTTATGCCTCAAGATCAATAAGAATAAGGTTTTAGGTTTGAGTACTTCAAATTACTTTCAATATAGAATAAGAACTATTTGGAATAATTGCAACATAATGAAGAGGGTTCAAAAGTACTTGAAATACATTACAAGAGAAATCAGAGACACTTGCCTTATCAATCCGCTTTTACTTTACTAGCACTTGTCAATTGTTTCCCACTCGCCAATCAATTTCTTTTCTTTTTTGCATCTCGCTTCCTCTGTTAAAAATTACATGTATTTATCAATACTCATTCTGATCTTGTTCTATTCGTTACAAGCTTCTAACTACCCTTTGTTTCACCCAAATCCGACGTACGGATTGAAAGTTATGAATAAAACCGTCAAACAATGCACATACAGTCATATTGCATATCAATTCGAGCACATATAACACGTAGCACATAAGATATTTAATCAAAATGATTATTTAAAGAAGATTCGGGATCAAAATAGTTTTCCAAGTATTTAATTCGAATTTTTAAACATTTTTCGGAATTAAAATGATTTAATAATTAAATCTGACTATAAAATGATTTAATAATAATTATCGAGTCTTGAAAATAATTTTAAATAATATTTTAAAACTCGAAACTATTTTTTCGAAATTTTTTAATCAAAATAAATAATTAAATCTAATTAAATAATCAATTAAAATTAATTAATAACTAATTAAATTAAGTAATAAATTAAATTTAATTGACTAATTAAATAATTAATTATTAACTAATATTAATTAATTAAATAATTTAGAATTATTTTTGAATTAAAACTTATTTTCAGAAATTAAATAAGGAATTATTGAATTTTTAAAATAATTAAACCAATATCTGAAAATAATTATAAACAGAAATATCATTTTTATAAATTTTATTAACAGAATCTAACATTTGCAAAATATTGAAACTTTAGTGAGTAAATTGTAAAAACAAGTTTTGAGATTTTATTCTGGAAAATTATTGGATCAAAACCGGGTCAAACCCCGGGTCAAAATTGACCCTATCGGGTCACCCAACAGCTGAAGAACTCGACAGAAAAAGAAGAATCTGGAGAGTCTAATTCGAGCAAATTCACGAATCTTTTGACTTCGTTCTTTATACCGATAAACTCCTGATCCTCCCAGAAACTCATAGTTGTGTTCTGTTCTTGCTCATAACCCCATGGTCGTGTTTTCCGGCGCAATTGTTTTGACTCCAGCAATTGAACACTTGAACCACTTCGTTTTGACACGATCTACAGGATGGTACTGATCAATCGAATGCGGAATTAACATAAATGAAATCCCTAAATCGAATTAAGAACATTTAATCGATTAAACCCTAATTTTACAAATTCAAGAATCAAACCTTAATTCCTATATGTTATTGAACTTCAAATTAAACATATAACATATCAAAATGACCAGGATAAAATTATCTACAAGATACAATCATCAAATCATACCAACAACATCAAAATCAAAATTTCATAATTTATCCGAAAAATACTCTTTTTAATCATAAAAGGAACATTAAAACAAATAGCGACGACATATCTCTTCAGTTTCCCCGCACCTATCTCGCTTAGATCTAGGGTTTTCTCTCTATTATTCAACAAATATTTTCTCTGTACAATTACGATGATTGGGTTGAGGGTTGCGATAAGGAAGAAGTCAAAGGCTAATGTTTAAAGGTACGGTTGGTGGTCGCGATGATGTTACTCCATCAGTCTCTGAGAACAAACGGAAGCAAATCGACGACGAATCAGAGAATGAGTATGAAGCGGTTCAGATTGAGAGTGGTGATGAAGGGCTATGGTATAATTATGACTACTTTTGATGGTAAAACGTTCAAGGTCGAAGGCTCCATCTCTTAAGATCTTTCAATAAAAAAAAGTCATATATGGTAAACTCCTTTTTGGAGATCTTTTCAAGTCATGTGGATTATTTAAGATATTTTCTGATTTATGGTTTAATTCATTTTTGTTCAAGATGCCTATATTCTGCTACCCAAATTTGGTCAATGACTTTTATTCAAAGTTGAATGTTGATCAATATGATCATTATATGCCTATTATGTCTAATTTGAGAATCACTTAATCTCCACTATTTTTAAGTGTTATTCTTGAAATCAAAAACACATCTTCCTTACCTTTTCATAATAAGAAGGGTCCCAAAAATTTAGAAGGTTTTCCTGCTTTGGATGAATTAAATTTGATAACTGGTGATTGAAACGTTGAGTTGTTTGTTCACACTCCTACATCACAAGTGATCCATATGGCTTTTTTGTTGTTCAAACTTTACATTAAAAACAACCATCCTAGATTAGGAATCAGATCAAATTTTTCTGCTCACGATGTGTTGGTTCTGCTGAGTGTGAAGTGAGTTCATATACCTCCATGCAAATGTTGGAGTTTATGAAACAGATGAAACTAGGGCATGAGAAGATTCTTTAGGCTCTTGAAGTTGTTGCTAAGCAAACCTAGTGTGTGACACCCTCCAAACCCAGGTCAAAAGTTTGGGGTCCACAACAAACACACATAACATATATAAACCTATTTATGAAAATAATATATATGTCATGACCCTACTTACCATAATCCACAGATCGCAACAGTTTAAAGTATGCCCACAAGCCACAACAGTTTAAAGGATCACAACATTCTTACAAACTTTTAAACACCACTAAGACAAACACCCTCTACTAGCTTATTCCATCTCAAACTGGAAACCTAGCTTATACACTTGTCTGGGGATCCTCGCTACCACCAATTTCTTTTTTAATTGGAAAAGAACATAAACAGATTTGCAAGAGTGAGCTAACTAGCTTAGCAAGTCATAATGACAACACTGAGATTAAACAATGATCAATTGAAATGATATAAGGAATTAAGTTTCTTGATAAGCAATGATTAGAATTGGATATTCACTTTTATTTTAAAAAATAAGGTTAGGCTGGTGATCAGTCACGCACTAACCCCGAGCAAGGCTCCTACTTTTGCTCTATATACTGGATCCAAGACACACATTAGCCTATTAAGACTATGAATTTCGTCCGACCATAAATCTGGTCCATATTTAAAAATAATCCAATTCTGTAATAACAAGATGATAAATTTAATTCAATAGGCCGAATTATAAAAAATATTTATCTTGAAGCATAGGGTGACTCGTTATACCATGAAGGTATAACAAGGTAATCGTAAAGATTGACTTTCAATCAAGGAAATGATCAAAAATAGATGACCAAGGGTTTAATGGTTACAAGGATTGGTCTTCTACTATATAATGCATAAAGGTTCATATGTTAAGCCATTCCATATTAAGAATCAATATGTGGTATATATGTATTTATGGAGTAATATCGTATATGTGATGTTCGTATTTGAGAATTCAACAATTCATGGTTTACGAAGAATTAGGCTTATAACTCAAGATCAATAACAATTATCAGGGTTTAGGGTTAAGTACTTCAAAATACTTGCAAGATAGAACAAGAACTAATTGTAATACTTGCAATTATACTACAAGAAAGTTTAGGGATACTTGCAATACATTACAAGGAAGAGTAGAAGCACTTGCCTTATCAATCCACTTTTACTGTACTTGTACTCGTCTACTGATTTTCACTCATCGACCACTTGCTTTCCCTTTCGACATCTCGCTTCCTATGTTAGACATGACATATATTTATCAATACTTATTCTCATCACTATCTATTCGTTATAAACTTCTATCTACCCTTCTATCGACGTACGGATTGAAAGTTACGAAAAAAATTGTCAAACAATGCACATACAAGTATATTATACATCAATCAGATCATATATAACACGTAGCACGTACAAAATTCAATCAAAATAATTTTTCAAATAAGATTCGGGGTTAAAATGATTTTCCAGGTATTTACTATGAATTTTTGAATATTTTTCGGAATTAAAACGGGTATCTGAATTATTTAATAATTAAATAACAAGATTCGAACACCCGAATCTAACTTTAAAATAATTTAATAATAATTATCGAGCTTTCAAAATAATTTAAAATAAAATTATAAAGCTCGAAATTATTTTTTGAAATCTTTAAATCAAAATAAATAATTAAATCTAATTAAATAATCAATTTAAATTTATTAATAAAAATTAAGTTAATTAATCAATAAATAGTTAAATTAATTGACTAAATAAATAATTAATTATCAATTAAAATTATTAATTAAATAATTTACATTTATACTCGAATTAAAATATTTCCAGAATAATAAATATTGATTTTTGGAATTTTAAATAATTACAAATTGATTTTCTGAAAATAAATTAAATAGACATATGATTTCTGAAAATAATTAAACTAAAATCCTATTTTTGAAATTTTTTAAAACTAAAGTACTAGTTCTGCAGAACAGTGAATCTTCAGGGGCTCAAATTGTAATTTTCCCCCGTCGTCTTCCCAGTTCAAATTAACCACGAATAAAGTATACACTTCTAGGAACACAATCGTGCAAGTATTCCGAACCAACAACCCGGGGTTCTGAAATTTCCGCCTTCGCCACGGTCGATTTTCCGGCGAACAGCTTCCGGTTACCATCTATTCATCACGGATATACCAATCGACTTGTCTTTCCACGACCTACACACTGCCGCAATCAATTTTAACTAATAACCCCTAACAAAGAAATGCCTAAATTTCAATTGACAATATTCAAGGCTATAAACCCTAATTTTGTTAATCTGATAATTAAACCCAATTTTCTACATGATATTGAACTCCAAATTCGCCATATAATATACCAAAATGATCAGGATAAAATTATCTACGAGATACAACTATCAAATTATATCAACCACATCAAAATCAAAATTTCATATATTAATCTTTTAAATAATTCGAATTAAAATAAATAAATAAGATATTAACTTTGATTTCTCCACTAAAACTGATGCTTGATTCTGAAAAAGATTTTCAAGAGCTTCGATTCAGTATATAGCATGCTTGATTCTGATTCGATAACACTTTCATTTTTAAGTTCGATTCTCAAGAACGCGAAGGGTTTTTGGGTTTTTCTCTGTAAATTCTCGGTTTTTGCTGTTCGATTATGATTATACGAATAAAATAAAATAATAAAAAGACTATTCATAATAATGGAATATTAATACTCATTGGATCGTATTGTATCGGAAAATAGGTTACTTAGCCGCTAAGTAACTGTAAAAAAGGATCCAATTTGATACCTGTTCTGCATACAAAGATGATATAATAATATCTCGTTTTTTTATAATACGGGTTTTATTGATCTATCAAAATGATTATCGTATCGAAAATCTTACGCCGGGACTCGTACGAGTCAAACCGTACTCCGGATTCAAAAAGTCAAAACACGGAAAATGTTCAGAATAATTAGTTTAGGTTATGAAGGAATTTTCTGAAGAGTTTCGAGTTGTAAAAACGCAAACATAGTTGAAGTTTGAGGATTCACAATTTTATAAAACAGTTTTATAATTATACTGAAAATAATTATTAAATCTATAAATCATTTATAAAATCATAAAACAAACCAAAAATTACCATAAAAATATGACAATTATGTATATTTTATTCTGGACATATTAAAATTAACATACTCACATTTTATCAGATGTAAACATCTAAATATCAATTATCGGATAATTCTCCATTCACATAATAATCACATAATAAATATTTATTGATAAAAATAATTATATGGTATATCCCGGTACATCCTTCCCCCTTAAAAGGATTTTGTCCTCAGAATCTCCTAAGTAAACAAATGAGGGTACTTTTCTCGCATATCACTCTCTAATTCCCAGGTTGACTCTTCAACCTTTGGGTTTCTCCACAGTAATCTTACTAAATTTACAACTTTATTTCTATGTACTTTCTATTTTCTTTCTCAGAACTTTCTTTTTTCTTTATAGAATCTCTATTGGATTCTCTACATAAGATAAATCTGTCTGGCGTTCTATCGGCTCATACTGGATCACATGTCTAGTGTCTGGATTGTACTTCTTAATCATCGATACGTGAAATACATTATGAATATGCTCCATGTGCGGGGGGTGGGGGGTAACACCAATTCGTAAGCTACATTGCTGACACGTTTCAGATTTTCAAAAGGTCAAACATATCTAGGATTCAGCTTTCCTTTTGTTCCAAATCTAGACAATCCTATCCATAGTGATACTTTCAGTAACACTAGATCTCCTTCTTTGAATTCCATATCCTTCCTGGACTGATGTGTATACTTTCTTAAACGATCTTGTGCTGCTATTAACCTTTTATGAATAACTTCAACAACTTCCACTATGCCATAAGTGCACATAGGAAACCCATATGATACAGTTGCATAAGGCCTTAATTGTGTTGCATAAGGTAATAGGCAACACCAGACGAGGGTTGCCAATGTGGACGTGGCCGTAGATGCCTAATATAACACTTTCTGTAACACTAGAAAGTATTGCATCATGCTTCTTTTACAACCCCAAAGGCATACAATGGCAACGACACCTGGTGTTGTATAAGAATGAAGCCACGTCACCCCTAGAGTCCTACGTGGAAAGTGACATGTCACTTTGCCAGATCAGTAATGATCCCTACCTTGCCACGTCAGTAGGGGTCCCACTTTCCAAATCAGCAGTGGGTCCCATTTTTTACACGTCGGCAGTGGGCCCCATATTTGCCACGTCAGCAGTGGGCCACATAATATGTAATTCAATACTGATTTTATTTAATATGTAACACCAATTATAGTTAATTATAACACCATTATTGTCATTTGCAACATCATATTTCATAATATGTAACACCATATGTAGAAAAAAATGCAACACTTCCACTATTACAATTTTAGACGTTGCAATAGAGTTTTTTGCAATTCCCGTGACACCGTATTGCAACCCTTGGTTATCGGTTACAGAAACGTGCTATTGCAACACCAATGGGGTTGTAATAGGTCTTGAAAAGTGTTACAGTAGGGTTTGGGCTATCAGTACAATATTTGTGGGCCCCAGAATGGGTCCCACATGTGGGGTATCGATGCAACCTTTTTGCAACGCTTTTTAGTGTTTTTTGTAACGCTTTTTAGTGTTTTTCTATATATAAGCAGTAGTCATAAATTTGATATATTACATCACAATAATATATTACATTTTTAATTTTACAACATACATTGTCCAAGGCATATACCTTGTATTACACATGATTTTGTTTTCAGCAATACAAAAAAATGTTGTCATGTAACTATTATACTCAACTTCATATATAACATAACTGAAGGTCTAATTCAGATAATCAAATTGTGTTTACAGCTTTGACATATTTGTCTCTATTTTGTCCTATATTTGAGCAAATCAAGGAAGCAACAGAAGTTCCACCATATTGAACGCAAAGAAACTAACATGTCCATGCTCAATATTACAAAACATTAAGGGAATATCATTGCACCGTCTCTCAAGGTTGCTTATCTCTTGTTTAGACGGTGGAAGACTGCTGCAAACATTTAAAAGAATAATTCACTAATCACTAATTATAACAATCACTAACACATGAGAAAGGGGAAAATGGCAGTTAAATTCACTACTTTTGTTAAAGTAGTTAACACCAATTTCAAGTAGGATTTGTAAAAAAAAACTAAAGTTGGGATTATGCGAGTATCCGACTTACCCAACCCACCCCTACTTCCTAGGATGTAAAAAATAAATAACACAGAAATCTTGAGACCGGGGAGGGGACGGGGATTATAAATTAGCACAGCCTGAAATAATTTTCTTTTTCGCTTTGCACTAAAGTAAATTATTTGCACACCTTAACATCCAGCTCATTAATGGGTAAAGCATCCCACGAATATGTGCTTCCATCAGAAAAACATTGTTCGGAGTCCATATCAGAGTACTTATCCAGGTCATCCAACAGCTGCTCATCCTGAAAGGATCATAAATTTTTACATCATCAATCTTAAGAAAACAACTTCACAACATGAGGACCTACAAATATGGCAGTTATTTTTTTCATGAATCTGGATTGGTGACAAATGAAGAATGGATTAGTTAAAGGAATTTGCAATTTACTTATCAAACAATTGGCATCCCTTTCTCCAAGATAACTACTACCCTGTTGTTACTGATTCGTACATGAGAACTGAATACTAGGAGTGTCAAACATTACCCTTCTAATTGAGGAAACTGTAGGGGACAAGTAAATTAAAAGAAATCAAATGCAAGGAGTGAAGATATATAGTACACATGTGTATTATGATCAATTACCAGAGTAAGATGACAAGAAGATATGCATGAGCGCTAAGATGATGAGAAATCATGGTAAGAACGACTTCAAATATTGATTAAAAATAAAACAGATTGCTAGATTGTTAAGTGTGGATTTCATAATTTTTTCAATAGGTGCTAAGATCATTAGATACTTACCCTTCCATAAGGTGCTAAGTATACAAGTACTATTAGAGTATTCCTACACAATATCAACAAAATACACCGTTTGAAACATGGAAACTCCAATATAGAGATTTAAATATCTACACGAGGTTTGAAAAATAAACATAATGATTACAATCATGCACATAAATAAGAAACAATATATCATGTGTGTATGTGAAGATTACCTCTTAAGATTAATAAAGGAGATAAGCCACTGCTAATAAATTGATAAACTTGTTATGCGTCCCTTAAAAGTGTTGTAAGGGGGAATTGAGATGTATATTAGGAGTAACTAAGTATCTGAACTCTGGATATATTTAAATTCGTTTAACAGATCATACTTGTTTGTCTGCTTATTACTCTTCTTCTTGTTAGTCACACCTGCACTACGTTCCAATTCCAACGCCCGCAACCTATTTTTATAAGCTGGTGATTTTTTGACCATGTCAAGTGCCTGCAGGAAGGATACATACAAAATTATTAAAACTAGATGAGAAGAAAATAGAAACCAAGGAACACTGCAGTGGCAGAGCCAGGAAGTTTACTTCATACGGGCACCGCATAATTACTATGTAAAAAATAATAATTAAATTTACAGGGTAAGGAACAACTCAAATATCGTATATAATTCAAATTACTATAATTTCAGCATCATAAAAACCCAAATTTACGTATGACAAACATAAATTTTTTATTGGATTGGATAAAGAATGATGAAAAATACCTTTAGTTGTTGACAACTTTCTCAACTGAATTCACCAGAATTCTTACAAGTACAAAAACATATCTCACGAAATCGACACTGAGATAATAGTGAGATTAGGACTCTCAAATGCAATGGAAATATAAAATATTGGAATATATTAAAGTTGAATCTAATAGTTAAACATGTGTTGTAAAACTAGTAAAGTCTTACATCCTTCATCTGATAGAGAAATAGATTGAGAGGGAGACAGAGTGATAGAGTGAGAGAGAGGGAGTGAGGAAAAAGAGAGGCGAGAGAGAAGAGAGAGGGAGTGAGAGTGAGAGAGACAGGGCGAGAGAGAGAGACGATGAGAGAGACAGAGAAAAAAAATCACAGTATACAAACACTATACACACAACATCAATAAAGAGGGAAAAGAGCTTATACCTCATAATCGAACACAAGCATAAGTTGTAATTGGTATGTAGCTTGAACCCTAATCGAATCCTAATTGAAATCCTTGAAATTTGTCGCTCCAACAGTTAAAATCATTGAATCAGTGACTCCATTTTGTTGCTCGAGACCAACGATCCCTTACTCATTGAACTAATTGCTTTTCCCCAATTTAAAAGATCCCTTACCAATCTGAGAGAGAGAGAGAGAGAAATTCAGGGAGACTAGAGTTAATTTACCCAAATTGATTTCCCCTTATTTTTTTATCTGAAATTTTCACTTCCCGCTTGCTGAAAAACTTAGCGGGTCAAAGTTTAATGGCCCAACCCAACTATTTCAGCAGCCTGGTCATTGCCAACTTATTTTTATATTTAATTTTATAAATTTTATTAAATTAAACACATCTTATTCATTACAATTAATTGATTACTTTAATTTATTTATAAAATTTTAAAGCTATTAGAAGATGTTATGTTCTATACTCAATTCATTTAGTGATTTTAGTTCAAAATAATTCATATACTAATATTATTAACTTCTAAAAATAAATAAAATATATATTTCAATTACTATTTCATTTCTATGTAAAAAATTATTAATTAGTTAAATTCAGAAAAATCATCTTTAATTATATATGTCATTTTGGTAACACATTTTGACTCTACCGCAACATCAAAAAAGAGGGGTTGCGATAGACATTGATTTTGAAGGCTACTATTACACTTTTTTTTGCAACCCCACTGTAAAGGGTTACGGAATCCAATCTATGGCGTAGTGTTCTTAAATAAAATACCGGTCATAATTGTTCTATTTTTACATGATTTCTGCCGAACAAGGCTTACAACAGTCAACCCATCAAGCACCTAAATTTTTTTAAAATTTACTAAACTAAACTAAATGAGGTACATACACCCAATCCTAACTTCCAAAGTACATAAAACCTAACTTCAAAAGAAAAACAATTATCAAAATACTAGTTGATGCTAATACTATAAGCGACCACCAAAGTGGAAAGATCCCTAATTTACTAGACAATACCAAAAATTTAAGCTTTCCATTATCTCCCATTTTCAGCTTTTTGTGCCATATTAAAACCTTGTTGTAGTTATCCGTTGTAGCAAACTACCAGAAATGGCTCGCTCGTGAGAAGTGATAAACGCATATTAGCATTCAACATTTTAAGTGATAAACAATTTGGAACCATAATTCAATGATGTGTTAAAGCAGCTTAATCAAACAATTCACATAATAGATCACTAATTTATCAGGTTCTAAAACTGTACTGGTTCCAAAGCTGTTTGTCAACAGTAGTGGACTGCTTTAATTCAATGGTGCTTAAAGTATAATTACATTGAGAAGACATAAGCCTATTCACCACTTCATCAAGTGAAGTAAACAATTTATACCAGTTAATAACAATATCTTTGTCTAAAAGTTGAAGCTGATTTTATTTTTGGAGAGCTAAAATATTAAGTTACTACTTTTAACAATAAAAATCTTAAAATACAAACCGTTTTCAATCACAAAAATACCAATATCTAAATAAAATTATAAGCAAATCATGAGCGAATGAACATATACCAAGCTAATCATGAGTGAAACATAGGAACTATAATTCCTACTTTCTGGAGTTAAATGTCAACAAAATTTCTAACTGACCATTTCCAGAAATTCAACAAAATAAGAGATATCAAGCCAATGAACAATCATTTCTATAAAATATATCCATTACAAAAAAGAAAGCATATGCATAATCACATTACCCTGTTGTGGCTCACTGTACAGCCCAACTGTTGTCCAGTTCTTAACCTTTTTCATAAGATCTATGACATAATCACCTTTATTATTGTAGGTGAAGCAGTTATTCCATAGTAATTCAACGTCCTTGTGCACGTCTTTTGAATTTAAGTACGTGGCACCATTCTCAAGATTGCTACATATTGTACCAAAATCCATTGTTGTTTTAATGACTTAAAAGTAGTTCTGAAACTCACAGAATAGTAAGAAAAGAGTATCAATCAACTTGCATATAGATACATATAAAGTATCATAAATATGGATACTGAAAAACCTCAATAAACTATAAGAATGTTTCCAAGGAACTGCTATGAATCTACTTTAAATTCAATATATCCATTCGTAGACCGTACATCATTTATCTTGGAACAATTTAATGTAAAATTCCAACCAAAAAATCTAACGAATGGAGTAGGTGATAGCCCATAATAAGTCAGGCCCAATTGAAGAGGCCCAGGGCCCAAACATAAGACCCCAGGACACGTGGCGGCATCACCACCGTCCAGGTTCCCGGAATCCAGAACGTTCCTACGGTCCAGATCTGATAGTACTCTGACGGATTCAGCGTTGACCTTGGGGAGCCCAGGACACGTGGCAACATCACCACCTTCCAGGCACCCGGAATCCAGGACGTTCTTACGGTCCAGATCTGATAGTACTCTGACGCATCCCAGGCGTCCAGATGCCCTACAGTCCAAAAGGCCAACCTACGGTCCAGATGAAAAGGGACAAACCCCTAAACCCTAGTAGGAGGCCTATAAAAGGTAGAACAGAAGGAAGGTTAGGATATACAAGCATATATACTCTCTCTCTCTCTCTCACATATACTTACATGCACACACGTACTCCTCACAAACATATCTGCATAATCCCAACTTTGCCCTTCTTCTCCTCAAAACCCTTTCTCATCCTCACGCCGGAGGTGCCGCGGGGACGCCACCCCCCTCCGGTTCTGTTTTGTAGGTTCCCACCCTACAGCTACACCGCACACGGCCATCGTCACAGCCTAAAAGGTGTTCGAGTTCGGCCCCTACCAGGAGAAGGTCCCGGGGTGATCTGGGATTATCATTGGCGCTAGAAGGAGGGGTGAACCTCCGACAAGCACGAAACACCATCTCCCATAACCATGACTACAAGAAAAAGCAAAGCAGCAGTTTCCACCTCTTTCCTACCGCCTCCTCCCCAACCCAGGGATGGAGACATGGAAGACCTGGAAGAAGGGAACCCCATAACCCGGACTCCCTCTCAAAATCTCCAACCAGGAGATCAAAGAATAGTCATTGAAAAAGCTGCCCACAAACACACAGGGATCACCACAAGCCCATGGGGAAGCATGACCCCGGAACAGATACAGGCGGCTATGGACTTGTGGAAAGAAAAGCAGAACGCCGAGCCGGAGACCCGCCCAGGGGATCGGCGAGAGCGGACTAAAGAACAGTCCGGAGAATCTCGGGGATCCGTCTTCGACCGGATTGCGAAGAATTTAAAAAAGCCACCAGAGGACGCCAGAGATGAAATAAGAAAAGCTGCCCTCCGGGAGAGAATCCGGAGAGAAGAAGAGGCTAAAACCCAAGAATCCATAGAAAGGAGGATCCGGGAGGAGGAGGCCAAACTTAAGAAAAGGGCCCACCGGATTCACGTTTCCTCAGACTCGGAACCGGAGAAGGAGTCCAAGCAAGAACAAATGGCCCGGGCCCTTCGAGACCTTAAAAGGAAAGTGGAGGGTGACATGGAAGTAGGGGCAGCAGCGACCCCGTTCACAAAGAGCCTGGAAGCCACCCCTAGAGAGTCAGGGCTGAAGCATTTCAATTTCGACTCTTTTGACGGGCTGGCTGACCCTGAAGAGCATCTGAACTATTTTGAGCAAATATCCAATATTTATGATTACAGCGACCTGACTAGATGCCGATTCTTCGCATCAACACTGAAGGGGGGCGCTCAGAAATGGTTCAGCCGCATACCATCCCGGAGTGTGGACTCCTGGAGAGACTTCCGCGAGATATTTTTGAAAAGATTTAGGGCCAACCGGATGAACGAGCTGCAGATGTGTCACCTAGAAACAATCCAACAAAGAGGCAAGGAACCCCTTCCGGAATTCATCAAAAGATTCCAGGAAGCAATCAACCAACTCTCCAACTTAGAAGAAAAGGAGGCAGTAAACATCTTTCGAAGAAACTTGCACCCGATATCTTGTGAAGGCTATGTCAAAGACCTGATTCACAGGGAGCCCCAAAGCCTGGCGTCAGCATACGCGTTGGCATCAAAGTTCATAAAGGAAAATGATTTCCTCAAATCAATGAAGATGTGTAGAAGGATACAAGACGATGACGAGTCTCCGGAGCGACGCTCGTCGTCCCGGAGAGACAAGAGATACAAGCTTGACAGACAAGCCAACTACATTCAGCAGTCCCGGGGAACCCCACCCCGGGAAATGTCCCCCGAGTCGAGAAAAAACGAAAGAAAACAAAAGGCCAAGAAGGAACCCAAGCCGGAACCAGAGTGGACACCCCTCAACAGGCCCCGGGCCGACGTTTTGCGTGAAGTCAAGGGCAAACCATTTTATTATCCGCCAAAACCCTTGCTAGCGCCGCCCGAAAACAGGGCCCGGGACAAGCATTGTGGCTATCACGAAGATCATGGCCATACTACTGAAAACTGTTTCTCCCTCAAGATGTTCATAGAAGACCAAATCAAGAAAGGAAATATGAACCAGTATCTTCAAAGGGGCTCGAATGACAAAGACAGAGCCACGGGAAGAGGGAAAAATGTGGTGAATGTTGTTTTCGGTGGCACAGTCTCCCCACCGCGGAGCCCGGATCGGGAGAATGACGTGATGATGATCCAGACTCAGGAGGACGAACCGATTTGCTTCTCTTATTCTGATTATGAGGGCCTCGATCCGGATCACAACTTGGCATTAGTGGTGACCCTCGACGTCGCAAACAACGAGGTAAAAAGAATCCTAGTTGATAATGGTTCGTCTGCTAATATCGTATTCGAGCACACGCTTAACAGGATGGAGCTCGGACACCTCAGAATGGATCCCTGTCTTGAAGACCCTTTGTACGGATTCGGGAACACCATGATTCCAATCCGGGGTATCATCTATCTTCCCATTATATTTGGAACCGCACCCCGAGTGGTCTCCCATATGATGAAATTCTATGTGATAAGCGCAACCTCCTCATACAATATGATCCTTGGTAGGCCCACTATCACCAAGCTCAGGGCGATCCCCTCAACTATCCACTTGAAACTCAAGTTCCCCACCCCAGGAGGCACCGGAGAACTGAAAGGAGATAGGGAAATGGCCGGTAGATGCTATGGTCAAGCACTCATCATGGCAGAAACGGAACCTGAAAACCGGAAGAGAATAATGTCCCTGCCCAAGGGACAAAGCAGAAAGAAGCATCGAGAGCACCTTAGTAAAAGGCCCCGTTTGGATGTGAACATGATCGAAGACTCCGGATACAGCGTAACCAACGCTGACGCCCGGATTCAAAAGTTTGTAGAGGGCAAGGAGAAGACGAAGGTAGAACCGGCCCAACAGACAATCGAGGTAGATTTGGAACCCGGGAACCCCACCCGAAAAATCAAAATCGGAAAAGGATTGGAAACCACATTCCAAAAGGAGCTTATCGGCCTACTAAAAGAACACGCTGATGTATTCGCCTGGTCCCCGGAAGACATGCCAGGAATCGATGAATCCGTGGCCATGCACAGTCTGGATGTAGATCCAAAGCAAAAACCAATCAAACAAAAGCGGAGGAACTTCGCCTCGGAAAGGCAACAGGCAATCGACCAAGAAGTCGAGAAGTTGTTAAAGGCAGACATAATCTGTGAAATTAAGTATCCGGACTGGCTAGCAAACGTTGTGCTGGTCAAAAAACCCAACGGCAAGTGGCGAATGTGCGTGGATTATACAAACCTCAATTCAGCATGTCCTAAAGACTCTTACCCCCTGCCCAATATAGACCAGCTGATAGACGCGACCTCGGGCCATGTCATGTTAAGTTTTATGGATGCCTTCTCGGGTTATAACCAGGTCAAGATGAATCCGGCAGACATTGCAAAAATGGCATTCATCACACACCGGGCCGTCTACGCTTTTGTTATGATGCCGTTTGGGTTAATCAACGCCGGGGCAACATACCAAAAAATGATGAATACCATCTTTAAAGAGCAACTGGGCAGGAACATGGAATCTTACGTTGATGACATGATCGCCAAGTCAGTCACAACCTCAGAGCACATCCAGGACCTTCGGGAGTGTTTCGAAAACTTGAGAAAATACAACATGAAGCTGAATCCGGAAAAATGCACGTTCGGGGTCCCTTCCGGGAAGTTTTTGGGCTTTCTAGTCAGCGAAAGAGGAATAGAGGCCAACCCGGAGAAGATCAAAGCTATAATGGAAATGACAGTTCCCCGAACTCAAAAAGACATCCAAAAGCTCTCAGGATGCCTAGCGGCACTTCGGAGATTTATCCCAAAGCTGGCAGAGAAATGCTTACCGTTCTTTGAGCTGTTAAAAGGAGCCCAGAACAAAAAGCTAATCGAATGGACCCCGGACTGTCAAACAACGTTTGAGGAAGTAAAGCGGCATCTGATGAACCCGCCTATTTTATCAAAAGCAAAGCCCGGGGAGCCCCTTTACCTATACATCGCAGCCGGGGAAAGAGCAGTATCCTCTGCACTCATCAGGGAGGAAAATGGCACACAGACCCCGGTATATTATGCGAGCCAAGTCCTGAAAGACGCCGAAACCCGGTACCCCAACCTGGAAAAATTCACACTGGCCCTCGTACACTCGAGCAGAAAGCTAAGACAATACTTCCAAGGCAGGGAAATCAGAGTAATCACCAATCAACCACTTCGCAAAATCATCCACAAACCGGACGCCTCCGGGAGATTAGTCAATTGGGCAATTGAATTGAGCCAATTCAACATCAAATTCATCCCGAGGACAACCATAAAAGCCCAGGCGTTGGCCGAGTTTGTCATGGAATGCACTTTCCCAGAAACCCCCGAAACGCCGGAAACCAGTTCCAAAGATAAAAAAGAGTCTAACAACCGGGATCTTTGGACGCTATATGTCGATGGCTCGGCCACAGCCGAAAGGTGCGGAGCCGGTCTGATCCTCTCCAGCCCGGATGGATTCGTAATTCAGCAGGCCATCACCTTCGCCTTCAAAGCAACAAATAACCAGGCTGAATATGAAGCCCTACTCTCCGGGCTTAGGCTAGCCAAATCCCTTGGAGTAAAGAGGTTAACAATCTACAGTGATTCTCAGATCGTGGTAAGACAAACCAAGGGTGAATATGTCGCAAAAGATCCTAAATTGGCCCGATATCAGGAAATGGTTAGAGCAATCCTGGAAACCATCCTGGACTCGACCATCTTGCAGATAAACAGAGAGGAAAATGCGAAAGCAGACGAGCTGTCCAAGCTCGTCCAGAATACTTCAGATCTAAGCAGTTCGGTTTACTTCGAGGAACTCGGAGCCCCCAGCACCGATAGACAAGAAGTATTTTGTGTTAGCAGCCCGGAGAATTGGATGACGCCCTACATAGCCTACCTCGAGGACGGTACCCTGCCGGAAGATCAGAACAAAGCCCGGTACCTCAAGTATAAGGCTGCACGCTTCTTTCTGGAAAACAATCAGTTATACCGGAGAACTTTCTCTGCACCAACTCTAAAGTGCGTTGATCCGGAAGAAGCGCATTACTGCCTCCAGGAGGTTCATGAAGGGATCTGCGGGGATCACCTAGCGGCTAAAGCTCTAGCCTACAAAGTCATCAGACAAGGCTATTACTGGCCAACAATCCACGCTGATTCATGCGCCTATGTCAAAAAATGCAGCAAATGCCAGAAGTTCAGCAACGTACCAAAACAGGGGTCAAGCCTCCCGGGATCCATCCTCTCACCAATTCCATTCGCTGTCTGGGGAATTGACATCATGGGTCCTTTCCCTCGAGCGAAAGGGGATCTCCGTTATGTCCTAGTAGCAATAGATTATATGACTAAGTGGGCGGAGGCCAAGGCTATGAGAACCATTAACCAACAAGATTGCATCAAGTTTGTAGACACGATTGTAATGAGGTTCGGGATCCCGATGGTCTTAATCTCGGACAATGGCCCGCAGTTCGTGGGTTCAGATTTTGAAACCTATCTAAAAGAACTCGGGATCAGACACAAAAAAGCATCTGTTGCCCATCCACAAGGGAATGGACAAGTCGAGGTCACAAACAGAATTATACTCCGAGGCCTGGAAAAGAGACTGGAAGACTCTAAAAAGAACTGGCCGGATGAACTCCCGAAGGTTCTATGGTCATACAGAACTACCCCCCGGACGGGAACCGGGGAGACTCCATTCAAGCTCGCCTACGGTACTGAAGCCCGGTTACCGATAGAGGCCGGATCCCCTTCTCACAGAGTGACCAACTTTGACGAGGTCTCCAACATAGAAGGCCTCAGGACCAACCTCGAACTCCTGGACGAGGTAAGAGATCGGGCCGTAGAAAAAATGGAAAGCTACAAGGAAAAAACAAAGCTTTACTTTGCGAAGAAAGCCAGAATACGGGAATATATGGCAGGAGATCTAGTACTCCGGGACACTGAAGCCTCGGACCCAACTAACCAGGGAAAGCTACAGCCAAACTGGGAAGGCCCTTATATAGTCAAAGAAGTGATCCGTCCAGGAACTTACAAGCTAAGCTACCTCAGCGGAACCGAGGTCCCCAACACCTGGCATGGAACCCGCCTAAGGAAATTCTACCAATAAGGAAAAGGTGCACACCCGGGAAACACATCTACATCTACATTATGACATTTTGATGTAAGCACTGTCCTCATTCACCCCAGAATGTAATTTTTGCTTTCAATATGAATGAAAAACTCTGCTTTAAGCGTTCCATAGCTTGAATCAATTTCATTACGTTGCTCCGTTATTTGCCATCAAATTTAAATAAGCACAGCCCATGTGTACTTTAAAAATTTCTATCAAATGGAGATTTACCCCTGCCCGGGGTCCTATAAAAGCTCAACCCATGAGTACTTATAAAAATTCTCAAAGTTAAATGTTTTTACCCCAACCCGGGGTCTGCAAAAACACAGCCCATGTGTACTTTAAAAATTTCTATCAAATGGAGATTCACCCCTGCCCGGGGACCTATAAAAACCCAACCCAGGAGTTAAACGTAATTACCCCTACCCGGGGTCCTATAAAAGCTCAGCCACATGAGTATTCATAAAACTTTAGTAAAGTTTAAATTTTACCCCATCCCGGGGTCCACTAAAACACAGCCCATGTGTCCAAGTCTGAAGCTCTAAACATGCGAATCAATATGAAGGAAACAGAGCATAATAACATTAAACTACCCCGGGAAAACACACCCCGGGGGGCAAACCAAGATTCAAATTACAATCGTCTAAAAAGCCAAAAGGCTTAGTTCGGAATAACTTAAGCTAAAAATAAGGAAATAAAATTACATGCCAAGACATGGTAGAATCTTTAAGCTTCAGCGGCAGAGTCGGCAGGAGGCGAAGGAGGCTGCTCCGGATTGCCCTCTGGTATGGGAGGCTGTTCAGCAAGAGGAGACCCGGAGAAGGAGGGAACATTGCTGGACGTCCCAACACCGGAATCCATTGCCCGAATAGCTTCTTTTTCCTGCTCCAACCGGGTCTCCTCTTCTATATACTTCTCCAAGAAGACGTCTATTGTACCATGAGGCTCTTCGCCGAGATACTTCGAAGCAACATTCCAGCAGATCTGGATCTTCTCCAGCGCTTTGTCATTCAGCTCTTCGAAGTACGCGGGAGTGCCCCGGAACCCTGCCAGAACCTCCTCGGGAGTGGGCCGGGCGGCAAGATCGTCCTTCAACTTCTGATTTTCAGCCCTCATCTCCCGAACAGAAGCCTCAGCCCGGTCCTGCCTCTCCCGGATCTCGTCCAAAATCTTCTTATGAGCAGCAACCTCCCTTGCACTCGCCTTCTTCAACTCCTGAATCTCCCGGGACAGCCGCTCGGATTCAGTCTTGTAGACCTCGGCAGCATCAGCCTTCGCCTGAAGGCTCCGGGTTATGCAAACCAGTCCAGCAACCCGGGAGTTAGCCTGAAAACATTAAAAGTCATGATTAAGCAACACAAAAACAAGAGTAAAAGAAGAGAACAAGAAAAATGCTTACAGCAGTGATGTCCTCCTGAAGCCCGACCAGGAAGTCATCAAGGGGCTCCTTCCTGTATTTCTTCCTCTCCGCCGTACTGGCATAATTCTCGAACAACTCCCTCCGGCGAACCTCCGGGGTAAAACTAGCAAGCAAGGCCTTCAGAGTCTCCGGAGTGTCCGAAGCCAGATCAATAGCAGCCTTCTTCGAAACCGGGCCCTCAGAAACATCGCCACTTTTATCCCCGAAACTCGCAGGGACACCTTTCCTCTTTCGAGGCATTGGAACTCTTATCACATCCCCCTGCTGCACGTCTTCGGACCGGGGCTCATCGATCACGATTGTCGTCCTCCCCGGGCGAGACGGCGCCGCCTTCCGGGCCGCATCATCACCCTCTCCAACCTTCTTCTTCCCAACATCCACGCTAGTCATTCCCCCAATCCTACGCAGCTTGGCCGACAGATCTTTAAGTTGGGCAGACATGTTGGGGGGATAGGGAATCAACTTCGGAATGCCTGAAAAGGAAAACAGCAAGAAATCAGTCCCGGATACAAGCAATCAATAAACAGATACAGTATCAAAATAAAGCAAAGGCAATAGACTTACATCCGGCAGCATGCATGTTCTCATTGCTAGTAAAATAGTCCCGGGTCCACTGCGTCCCAAGTGCCCCACAGAAGGCATAAACCATCGCGAGAGCTGCTTGCCCGAGCCGCTGGACCGGAAACCTATCTGTTTTAATCTCAAGTTTATGGAGTGGCATGAACTCCAGATCCCCACCCCGGACAAAAATGAACTCCCGGTGCCATCCCTTAAGCGACGTCAACATACTAACCGGGAGCACCATCTTATCAGAGGGATACCCACAATCCTCTATCCTAAACATGAACTCGTAAATCGGCCGAGCGGTGGATCTCTTAATTTTAAAAATATGATGAAAAAGTTTGAAGGTGGGGAGGTAATTTTTGGCATGACAGCAAGCTAAAAACCAGCTGATCCATTTCACCGAGTTCGGGGCCAGCTGAGTGAAAGGGATACCATAAACATCCCGGCATAGGGATTTGGTGAACTGATGTAGTCCAAGGCGCATGCCCCGGAGATGCTCAAGTGGAATTCCAACCCATCCCCCCTCCGGTCGGTGGTATACCCTTTCATGCTCCTCAGGCCATCTCCACTGGTAGGTGTCATCAAGGTTAAAGGCAAGCCTAAGGGCACCATCTACCTCGGCGTCTGTGTATTTCTCCTGAACCTCTCTATGAACCGCCCCACACTCATACCTAGTACCCGGGGCGGTAAAGAACTTCCTATCCATCTCATCCTCATTATAAGGCTCCCGGCCTCCCAAACCATCCGGGCCCCCATATGCCTCGGATAAATCTCTGTAATAAAAGCTCAGGGGTTTGGGGTTCACTCGGCACTGGACAAAATATTCATCTACGTCCTCCCACGACCCATCCGGATTCGATAAAGTACCACCGGGACCTAATACTAGGGTCTGAGCTAAAACTCGTTGAGGCGGGTCAACCCGGGGAGGCATTTCTACTGAACTACAGCTGGAAGAGGAAGAGGGGTAGAAGGAGTTAAGTTCACCTAACCCGACAGGACGCTCGGAATACCGATTCCTAAGAGTAGCAATACGCTTAAAACGACTACCTGGCATATACTACACGTGCCTATGTAAACGCATCCCGGAGTCAATGCCAAACCCGAACCAAACAACAAAACAAGACAAAAAAAAAAAACAGAACAAGTTTAGAAACAAATCATGTACGTATCTTACCCCAAAAACAAGATCCGCAGCATATACATACATATACAAACAAAAAGCAGACATCAAGAACACACCCCGGGCCCTACAACTATTTACACTACAAAAACCCACTTATTCGCATACAATACTACCAAAATCCATGTTAAATACGCAAATCAAGCACAAAACCATTGCAAAAGCCATGCAAAACCTACAAACTACAGAGGTCAAAGGTCTAATAAACAAGACAGTCATGAAATTCGAGCAAGGAATACGAAAGAGCGAAGCAAAACTCTCACAAAATGGTTACATGCATGGCGATAACAAATGGAAAAGATGGAAAGAAGAGAGGTGAGAAATCAAGATGCTTACAAAGTAGCAGGAGAAGGAAATGCGGCTTCAACAGCGAAGGCTCCAAAAATCTCTGTAAAATGCTCTTATCTCTTTATGCAGAAGTGTTTGCGTAAGTGAAAAAAGAAAAGGAGAGGGTGGTATTTATAGAAGGAAGAAAGAAGATGTGAGCGGTTTTTGGGTTAAAGAAACCGTCGGGGCCATGTGGCACCAATTGATTGGCGACAAATTAATAACCGCAGCAGTTATTACCACTACTGCAATCATGTCACGACGCGTCTTTTTAGGCAAAAAAGGGGGGGAAACAAAAAACTGTACACTCAAAAGATACGCATAACAGGTGTATATCTCTGACCCCGGCTGGAATCCCAACAGCCTCCTGGCATCCCGGGTTTGCAGCAACAGCTTTTCAGAGTCCAGTTAAATCAAATGTCAGGAGTGTTCTTGCCCACCAAACCGTGCCCAAAATTCGAACTCAAGTCAAATGGCTAACCAAGTCAACCCCGGAGTCTCATCCCCATGTGACCCCGGGCTTGGGGGCAATAAATCAAACCCCCAAAATTTTCCAAAGTATTTCAAGGACTCTCACCTTGAACTCAAGTCAAATAACTAACCAAGTCAACCCCGGAGTCTCATCCCCATGTGACCCCGGGCTTGGGGGCAATAAATCAAACCCCCAAAATTTTCCAAAGTATTTCAAGGACTCTCACCTTGAACTCAAGTCAAATAACTAACCAAGTCAACCCCGGAGTCTCATCCCCATGTGACCCCGGGCTTAGGGGGCAATAAATCAAACCCCCAAAATTTTCCAAAGTGTTTCAAGGAACCCCACCTTGAACTCAAGTCAAATGACTAACCAAGTCAACCCCGGAGTCTCATCCCCATGTGACCCCGGGCTTAGGGGGCAATAAATCAAACCCCCAAAATTTTCCAAAGCGTTTCAAGGAACCCCACCTTGAACTAAAATCAAATAACTAACCAAGTCAACCCCGGAGTCTCATCCCCATGTGACCCCGGGCTTGGGGGGAATAAATCAAACCCCCAAAATTTTCCAAAGTGTTTCAAGGAACCCCACCTTGAACTAAAATCAAATGACTAACCAAGCTAACCCCGGAGTCACACCCCCATTTGACCCCGGGGTTTGGGGGCAGCAAATCAAATAACCCCCAAAATTTTACAAAGGCGCCGCGGCACAAGGGCAATTACTCTACTCCCCCATCCGGGTAAACCCGCATAAGGGAGTGGGGGGCAAATGATAGCCCATAATAAGTCAGGCCCAATTGAAGAGGCCCAGGGCCCAAACATAAGACCCCAGGACACGTGGCGGCATCACCACCGTCCAGGTTCCCGGAATCCAGAACGTTCCTACGGTCCAGATCTGATAGTACTCTGACGGATTCAGCATTGACCTTGGGGAGCCCAGGACACGTGGCAACATCACCACCTTCCAGGCACCCGGAATCCAGGACGTTCTTACGGTCCAGATCTGATAGTACTCTGACGCATCCCAGGCGTCCAGATGCCCTACAGTCCAAAAGGCCAACCTACGGTCCAGATGAAAAGGGACAAACCCCTAAACCCTAGTAGGAGGCCTATAAAAGGTAGAACAGAAGGAAGGTTAGGATATACAAGCATATATACTCTCTCTCTCTCTCTCACATATACTTACATGCACACACGTACTCCTCACAAACATATCTGTATAATCCCAACTTTGCCCTTCTTCTCCTCAAAACCCTTTCTCATCCTCACGCCGGAGGTGCCGCGGGGACGCCACCCCCCTCCGGTTCTGTTTTGTAGGTTCCCACCCTACAGCTACACCGCACACGGCCATCGTCACAGCCTAAAAGGAGTTCGAGTTCGGGCCCTACCAGGAGAAGGTCCCGGGGTGATCTGGGATTATCAGTAGGTATATTTAAAAATATGCATGGTCAGACTAAACAGAAAGAATCGGTGAGTGCCCAAAGAATCAGAAGGTGTAATCTAGGGGTTAAGAGAGTATGTCGAGAGAATTTAAGTTAGTGAAATTTTGATTGGAGGGAAATTAGCAGCCCATTTTTTTTGGACAAAAATGAGCCCAATTTTTACCGGTGATAGGCTTATTATTATTATACAAATTTTATTACGTCAAAAATTATTATACAAATTTTATGAGTATACCAAGAACTTTAATATTAATAAATTATTATCATTATTAAAAATTTTGGTTCAATATATTTTATTTTTAATATTGAAAAAATCACATCGTATAAATCTTATTTTTTTAAAACAATTACACGAAAATAATATCAATAGAAATAAATCTGAATTAAAAAAAATATATTAAAAATCACTGATATCAATAGGTATTAACATTCGTACAGCAAGATAGTCGAATAAGAATTTTTAAAATATTTGGCCTGGGAAAGTGTGCAGATCTGTGTCTTAATTTTTTATTTATTCTGTTTTTATTAAATACTTACAATTTTAAATGTGATAAGAAAATTGTACAACTAATGTAAAATATATGTCAAAATAACACGATAATGATAAAATTAATCAGAATAATTATTCGTATATTGGATCGTCAAACAAGAATTTTTAAAATAATAGAAACAATTCAGGACAAGAATCTACAAGTAACCGGTGTTGCCCGTAATTTGACTATTACAAAAACACAAGATAAAAAATCTATTTTTTTAAAAACAATTAGGCATCTTTAAAATTAGTAGGTTATATCATCTATACGGTTGGATCGTTGAACAAATTTTTTTAAAAAAATAGAATCACCACTCGGGACAAGACTTTGGTTATAGGAACTCGTGTTGACTGTAATTTGACTATTATAAAAACATACGATATAAAATCTAATTTTTTTAAAAATAATTAGACATTTCTAAAATTAGTACGTAATTTCATCCGTACAGTTGGATATTTGTACAAGAATTTAAAAAAAAATTACCACTGGTGAAAAAACTTAATAATAGGAACCCGTGTTGACATAATTTGACTATTATAAAAACACACGATATGAAATCTATTTTTTCTTTAAAAAAACTAGACATCTCTAAAATTAGTAGATAACATCATCCGTATGGTTGGATAAGTGAACAAGAATTTTTAAAAAATAGAATGACCACCTCGGACAAACATGGTTTTAAGAACCCGTGTTAACCGTAATTTGACTTTTATAAAAACACATGATATAAAATCTAATATTTTTTAATAAATTTACACATCTCTAAAATTAGTAGGTAACATTATCTGTACTGTTGGATCATTTTACAAGAATTTTAAAAAAATAGAATCACCACCCGGGACAAGACTTGGTTATAGGAACATGTGTTGACCGTAATTTGACTATTATAAAATCACACGATATAAAATCTAAATTTTAAAAAAAAAATTTAGACATCTCTAAAACTAGTAGGTATCATCATCCGTACCTTTGGATTGTTGAACAAAAATTTTAAAAAATAGAATCACCACCCGGAACAAGACTACGTAATGAAAAACCCGTGTGCACCGTGGTCTGACTATTATAAAAGCACCTGATATGTAATCTTTAAAAAAAATTACACATCCCTAAAATTAGTAGGTAATATCATCTATACGGATGGATAAATTAAAAATGATTATAAAAAAATTAGTACATGAATATAACAAATAAATTTTAAAAATAGTACCTTAGCTAACGAAACACTAAATAACCTATTACAACACCGGAAAGTAAATGCAACGCATAAAGTGGCACGTCAGCTTTCAGGTCAGCACGTGGGCCCCACTTGTGTCACGTTAGCATTTTGGGGTCCATATATGGGACCCACTGATACCAAATCATCATGCCACGTCCGAATGCCATTCCAGCATTTATTAAAAAAAATGTCTAATGCAAATCTATGACCTCTACTCTTGCATACTGTGCAACACTAACAATTTTTAGCAACGGTAGCTTCAATGTACTGCAACGCTTTCTCCACTGTATTGCAATAAACTGAAAATTTTATAGATAATGCAACACTTTTCGTGCAACGCTAGCTAAAAACCGTTGCCTATGTGTATTTATGGCGTTGCGTTCTTTTATCTGTTGCAATAATTTGGGTCCAAGTATTTTACTTTCTCCAACTTCATCCCAATATACTGGTTATCAACATTTTGCATCCGTAAAGAGGTTCGTAGGGACGCATTCCGATACTGGCATGATAATTGTTATTGTAAGCATATTTCACTAAGGGCAAATGCTCGTGTCAACTTCCTTTGAAATCAATGGCATAAACATGTAACACATCCTCAATTGTTTTAATTGTTCTCTCGCTTTGGCCGTCCGTCAGTGGATGATAAGCTGTACTCAAATTCAACTTAGTTCCCAAACATTCTTGAAAACTTATCCAAAATCTTGAGTTGAACCATGGATCTCGGTCCGATACAATAGATGCAGGGACTCCATGATGAACTACTATCACCTTCAAATACATGTGAACCAACTTATCTAACGAGAATCTTTCATTAATAGGCAGGAAATGAGCTGATTTGGTTAGTATGTCCACTATAACCTAAATAGCATCGTGGTTCACTTTCATCCTTGGTAATCCGACTATAAAGTCCATAGCAATGTACTCCCACTTCCATTCTGGAATCTGAAATGGTTGTAATAATCCACTTGGTCTCTGGTGCTACGTCTTAACTCTTTGGCACGTATAATATTTGCTAACCCATTTTGTAATTTCTCTTTTCATGTATGGCCACAAATAATTCTCTTTTAAATATCTGTAGGTTTTGGTACTTCCCGGACGGATTGAATACCTCGTGTTGTGAGCTTTCTGTAGAATTTCATTTTTCAATTCTGCCACTGGTGGAATCCAAATTCTGAAAGAAAATCAGAGAATACCTTGGTCATCCTTTTGAGTGCATAATTCTTCTCCTATAAAAATGATTAATATCTTGATCCATTATTTCTTCTTGACATTTCTTTATCTTCTCAAACAGTTTTGTCTGAAAAGTCATACTATACATCTTTGCTTCATTAGGCTTGCAAATTCTGACTTCCAATTCCAAATTCTGAAATGCCTTATATAACTCTTCTAGTAATTTTAACACATTTAATCTTTCCTTTCTCCTTAATGCATATGCTACTATGTTTGCTTTTTATGGGTGATAGTCAATCATGCAATCATAGTCCTTGATCAAGTCCACCAATCTTCGTTGTCTCATATTAAGTTACTTTTGCATGAATATGTACTTTAAACTTTTTTGGTCCTTATAGATTTCACATCTTTATCTGTACAGATAATGTCTCCAAATCTTCAAGGAAAATACTATTACTGCTAGTTCCAAGTCATGAGTAGGATACTTCTGCTCATGAGGTTTTAGTGGTCTAGATGCATATGCAATAACTTTATCATGCTGCATCAAAACACAACCTAATCCCTTATGAGAAACATCACTATAAATTACAAAATTTCCTTGATCATCTGGAAGTGACAAAACAGGTGTCATGATCAATCTCTTCTTCAATTCTTGGAAACTTTCTTCAAACTTCTCATTCCAATTAAACTTCTCATTTTTCCTGGTAAGCTCTGTCAAAGTTATCACAATCTTGAGAAATCTTGAACGAATATTTGGTAATATCCTGCTAATCCCAAGAAACTTCTCACTTCTGTTGGTGTTTTTGGTTGTTCCCAATTCATAATAGCTTCAATCTTTACTGGGTCTACTTTCACTACTAGAAATAGTGCCTACGACATCACCCCTTTAATATCGGTTAGAAATGTCACCGATGTAACTGATGTTAAAAGCAGTTTTAACATCGGTTGCTTTAAAACCGATGTTAAAGGTGTTGTAAGACATCAGTATCTAATCCAACCGATGTCTATAATCATTTTTAAAAAAAAATATAAAAGCCCGCTTCTTTCTTTCCCCCGTTAGTACACCAAAAAATTCCCACTTAACTAATTTTTTTATTTTCAGTTTCTCCCATTAACCAAAACAGTTTCCCCCTTCTCTCTCTCTCAACTCTCTCATTCTCTCTTCTCTCTCTCTCTCATTCTCTCATTCTCTCTTCTCTCTTCTATCTCACTGTCTTGTCTCTCTTCTCTTTTTTCTCTCATCTTTCACTGTCTCTCTTCTCACTCACTCTCTTTAACCTAAAACCCCTAAAATTTATATGAATTAAATTTGATTAATTCATAAATCGAGGTCGATTGGTGCTGAAGAGCCTTGAAGGAAGTCTCGACTACTCGATTAGTGTATGAAAAGTATGTTTTTTTTTTAATTTAATTTCAAATTTTATGTTTAGATTTTAATCGAGTTTGTTTTTTTATTTAATTTTTTTTAGTTTGATTTTAGGTCTCTAGAGTTGGGTTTGGTTAATCTTGAAGTGGGTTTGCTCGATTAGGTAATATTTCACATGCATGTGTATGTTTTGATAGTTTAATAGATGCATGTATTCCTCTCCGTTCTTTCTTAATTTTAATAGATGCATATGTATGGATCCTGTTTAGTTTATGTTGTGTATGTTCTTGTTCTTGTTCTGTTTAGTTTATGTTGTTTATGTTGTGTTCCTCACTGTATGTTCTTGTTCTTGTTTATGTTCTTGTTTATGGTCTTGTTAATTAGTTTAGTTGTGGAATTGTATATATGTAAACATGTGTGTTGTAATAATTAATTTATATGTTTAATTATGCGTGTTACAAGCATTCATATTACAAGCATTCGTATGTTTAATTTCTATGCATAATTAATTTATATGTTTAATTATGTTTAATCCTAAATAAGTAAACAACTAAGTGTTACTTGTTAATATTTCAAATGACAAACATGTAGGTTGCTAGGTTGCTAGGTTGTTGTTTGTCTTAAAAATATATTGACAAGCCATAGATTTTCAAAGACATGGATTCTTTAGAATATGAGATAGGGGTTAAAATTTTATTAATATTTGCAGAAGAAAACTCAAATGATCCCAAGAACATCCCTTGTCCTTGTGGGCGTTACGTTAATTTTAGAAAATATAACATAAAAGTAATACGGGGTCATTTATATGAAAAAAGTTTTAGTTTGGGGTATATCGATTGGATTTGGCATGGAGAAACTAGTTCTAAGAGTGTTAGGTCATCTGCTGGTAGTACAGTTCTACCTAAGGAGCAAAATGCTCAATCCGAAACTGTTGACGTTTGTGAAGCTACTTATAATTCGGATGATCATGATTCGTATGACTTCAATAGGTTTGTGGCTGATGTAGAACAACCTTTTTATAAGGGTAGTGAATGTATGAAGTTAGAGTCAATGTTAAAGCTACATAATTAGTAAGCTAGGTTTGGTATTAGTGATAACACCTTCACGGATCTTCTCACTTCCGTTGGTTCTTTTCTTCCTCAAGATCATATGTTACCGGTTAATACGTAGGAGGCAAAGAAAACCTTATCTGACTTGGGCCTCGAGTACATTAAATTTTATGCATGTACAACCAAATGCATACTCTACAAGGATATAAATCTTAATGCATCTTAGTGTCCTAAATGTCGTTATCTCGCTGGAAGGTTGCGAAAGATGGTAAACTTAGGTTAAATAGTCCAGCCAAGGTTATGTTGTATTTTCCTATCACTCCTAGGTTTAAAAAAATGTTTAAATCTCCTGATACCGCTGAAAAGTTAATTTGGCATTCAAAATAGCGGTCAAATGATGGTCAGATGCGGCGTCCGGGCGACTCTCCTTCATGGAGGAATATTGATTATCGGTGGCCTTCGTTTGCTAGTGATCCAAGAAACCTTCGATTATCTTTAGGAGCAGATGGTATAAACACGTTTAATAGTGGCCTAAGCAATAGGTATAGCTGATGGCCGGTAGTATTGTTAGCTTATAATCTTCCTCCATGGTTATGCATGAAGAGGAAGTTTATAATGTTATCAATATTAATTCCTGGTCCGCCCGAGCCGGGAAATGATATTGACCTATACTTAGGGTCGTTGATCGATGATTTGAAGAAGCTTTGGGTAGAAGGTGAACCAAATGTCTATGACGCTTATAGTAAATCCTATTTTACTTTAAATGCGGTTTTGATGTGGACCATAAATGACTTTCCTCGATATGCAAATATGTCTAATGCAACGCTTTTTGGGTGTCTAAAGCAACACAAATAAGCATTACCTAATAGATGTAATGCAACAGTAAATACATCAAATGCAACACCAAGCAGCGTTGCATCTGACATAAGAGAGATGTAAACTCCACGTCATTTATGGGGCCCACATTAAAGCCACGTCAGCATGTGACACGTGGATGCCACGTCAGCACTAGTCCCCACAGAAATTACACGTGGATGCCACGTAAGGAGTTGGGGTCCACATGCCACATCAACAGTGGTCCCCATGCCACATCAGTGGTATGTAATGCAACGCTTTTTCTCTTATTTTAGCACAGTAGAACATAATTTAAGGCAACACTTAAATAGTTAATGTAATAGCACAATTTCATGTAAAAACTGTACTAGTAATTTATAATGCAACACCCAAATATCAAATGCAACGCTTTAATTAAAAATATTGCAAGATACTGTTTGATAATTACATAAACCCATGAAAATCAACCAACAACCATTCAACAATTCAACTACAACCATTCAATAATTCGACTAGCCATCCAACAACCATCATCCAACCCCAGTACAAGCCCGTCCACAAAATACATCTAACCCCAACATCATACTAACTATTAAATTCATTACAAGTTATCCAATATGCCAAAAAGCAGACAAAATTAAGTCTAACATTTAAAAGAAATGACAATCTCTATATATTAGGTCCAGTGACATAAAGATAGTCTAAATTTCGGTGCCTCCATGAGTAATAGGAGTACCGTTATCATCTTGATCACTTGATGCGGTGAAACACAAGTCTAATGTCGAACTTAAGACTTGGATTAGCTTCACCTAGCTTTTTCAACATCCATGACATATTCTCCTACACTTTTGCGTTCACCTTGGCCTCCAAATCATATTCAAGTTCTTGCTTTATTTTTGCAGACAACTTCTGCACATACTAGTCTGAAGGAGCGGCATAAGTCGTGTCATTAGTAGGTTTTTTACCCTTTCTTCCCACTAACCAATTTCGTCCATGAGGTTTACCACCATGGACAAGTGCATTGGCCTCAACAATGTTTTCATCATTCACTAATTCCTGAACTTGCCTCTAGAAGAAATGACTATATTAATATTTGAAGCCTAGCATGCACTCAAATGACAGCAGTATAATATAATATTATACTTACATATTTTGTTCTCAGTTCTTCAGTATTTGTCTTGTAGGTTTCCAAGTAAATTTCAGCATCAGATGGCTTGGCAATATTCAGGTCCTTCTTTTTCTATCATGTATCAATACAAGAAAATTTTAGTACATAAACGATGGACCAATTAATATTCGACCGAACAAAAATGTACTTTAAACTAACAGTGAAAATAAGAAAATCATACCAGCTTTTCTTTAGCTTGTGCATGAGTTCTGAGACCCATGGTATGTGTCTCAATTATTTTATTACGACGTGCAGTATTATCCTCAGCTAGGGACTTAAAATTAAAAAGCAATAAAAAATATATCAACAAATGTATCCAACCATTATTATTTAAATCTCATTAATTTAATTTACATTGAATTATATTATTATCATGAATTTTCCTCATTTCAACTTTTATGTTCCATATGAAACAATATTAACATTATATAAATTGGGCATAGTACCTGAACTGATTCACCCCCCAGTACTATATTTCCTATAATGTGCCTTTTTCATCAAAGACTTAAACCGCGTCCAAGACTCATTAAGTGTGTGCATGACCCACTTGTGCCCTTCTTCCGGAATAACATACCTAGCATACCATATACATATATAAAGAAATAAATCAGTTAATTTAAAAGCAGAAATTAATATCTACCCAAGTTTTGATAATAAGTTCTGATGATGGAATAAGTTTGGATGATGCAATAATAAATTAGTTAATTTAAAAGCAGAAATTAATATCTACCAATGTTTTGATTATAAGTTCTGATGATGCAATAATAAATCATTTAATTTAAAAGCAGAAATTAATATCTACCAAAGTTTTGATAATAAGTTCTGATGATGCAATAAGTTCTGATGATGCAATAATAAATCAGTTAATTTAAAAGCAGAAATTAATATGCTCGACCTTCATAGTAACAACAAATTCACAAGTAAAAAAAAAATTACTAAAGTGCCAACTAAAATTCACAAGTAATTCTTCGAGATTTACCAAAGTATATTCCAGCATTTGGTTCTTTAATTGCACAGGAACAACATGCCAGTTGATGTAAGTGGGAGATACATTATCCTTGGATAGTGTTCCAAGAAAATTACTCAACTCCGTCATAGTTTTCTGCTCATCAGAAATTGGTTGACCCTCTTCAATCACATTAATGATTACTTTTTCATTAGGACCTATGGCATGAACTGCACTCATTTTTGACCGCCCTCTAGGCTTTCTTGGAGATTGTACTTTGCATAAATACCAGGTTTATAGAAAATGAATACAAGTCAATGTATAACCTTACAAAAACAAGTAAATAATCCAAAAACATATACATGTTTCAACTTCTTCGGTTTCCATCCCTTCTTGGCTTAGTTCAGGAAAATTTTCCATTGTTGGAGCTGCAAGATTCTGCTTTTGACGCTCACGCATTGCTAAATAAGCAGCAACTGAACCAGCTTCTTCATGATTGCCAGATTGTTTAAACATTTTGCTACATGTTGGCTTTACAACTGGTGGATTAAATGAGCTAGTTGCTTTCCTGTTATTCCCAGCATTGTTGGGCTGCTTCTTTGTTGCAGTGACAATGACATCACTTTGAACTACGGCATTAGCTCGCGACCGAGTTGTCGGTCCAGCTTCCCTGTTAGTTCTAGTTTTCTTTGACTTGACAATTTCTTTTCTCTAAAATAAAAAATGATAGTTAGTACCTGAATGAAAAAATTACTTGCACTTGATTAATAATGAAAATTGAACTTATTTATATAGAGATGCTAAAACACGGAGACCATGTGGAAACTGTATAAAGAAAATTAATCTTTAGCATTTAAATATCCTAATTAATGATTATGAAGTATTATATAAATTCAATACCACAAAAACTCCTGTTCATCAATATTTAATAATGTGAAATGATATATAGATTATAACTATCAGGGGTCGTAATAATATGTTTTTTTTATGATTTAATTATGGCTATTGGCAAGAATTGATTGAAACTTAAGCATCATTATATACTGTGTTTTGTTCTAGATTGCTATGAAGGAGCTGCGACAGAGGAAGATACCTTTTATCAACTAAGCATTACAAAATCCTTTAACCCTAAATTGTGTACTAATACAAAAGCACTAAAAAAATCTTTCCGAAAATTTTTGTAATGATCTAGTACCTTTAATGAATCATCGTTGGCATCTTCACTCTCATTTTCTGGAAAATATTCATCGCCTTCCTCTGGATATCGATCTTTATTTTTTGTTTTTTTAATCTCTTCAGCTTGATTTCCCTTATCAGCAACTAAAATGGGCAACCCAAGTGATTTACAAACTACATCATTTTCTTATCTGCAATTATCATGTGAAATTAAATCACCTGAAGAGAACAAAAAATCAAAAGTATCTCAACATCAAGGTCATTCTATGCGGTGTCTTCATCGTCATCTGGTTCAGTTGCTAACTGTAATTTCCTCCTTGCCGATCCTTTTTCTTTCAGACTTGCTTCTTGTTTACTTCAACTCATCTCAGGCACGGGGGAAATTTTCGTCCTCTTACTCCTTCTTTGCTGTTGAAGCAAATGAGTTGTAGTGTACTTACGCTTCGGTTGTTTCTTAGCAGAACCTGGTTGTTTCTTAGCAGAACCTGGATTAGGTACACATAAATACAAGTTAAGAAGGCTTAGCATCAGTATACATAAAATGGGACTGCTTCACAAAGATACAAAAAAATGTAATTAATTACCTTCAATTATGTTTTTCCTTGCTCGTTTTTTAACATGTGGCTGCATCTGGCAAGTGGGCTTAATGTCCAGGTCAACATTGTTGTCAATGTAAAAATGAATTTCTTCGTCATTCTCGCAGCCAAGTACATGTTGATTTACATCCTTGTCATCCAACAAAAGTTTCCAGCCACCCTTCATTCCTTTACTTATATAGATTCCTACAATTTCTAAGAAATTGAGGTAATCTTTCACAAACTCAATAAGGACAGTGTAGGAAAATCTTTCCACGTCCATGCGTGTTAGCAACATCGACTTTCCACCGACATAACTTGCCTTATGAAACTGTCCTTCATAGTGTAGCCTCACATTTATCATTTTATCCATTCTGTAGAAAAAAACATTAGAACTCTATGACCAACATACAAATGGACATGAAGGTAATTAAATCAAGAACAGAGAACAAATGTGCAAAAAAGACAAAAAAAGAAGCAATTAAAGTAGACTAAAACAAATGGACATGAAGGTAATTAAATAAAGAAAAGAAACTTATATAGTTCGGCAGATATAAACTACACTTCAAACATATAATTAAAGACCTTACATAAAAACAAAGAACAACATGAAAATACATAGGTAACCACTATTATGTTATACAAATACACAATCTAAGGAGATGGAACAAGAATTTGTGTTAAAGGAACATCGTCCCTAATCCAAACCCTACAGTTTCACAATTTATTCCAATATTATATGAATGATAACTGCTCAAGTCTTTTTCCATTGCGTTCTGATTTTCAGTGTCGCACCAGTCCCTCGGTAATTTTTTGATAACATATTGACAGTTTTTCTCAACTGGATCATCCATATAAAACACTTGCTGAACTTGTGAAGATAGGACAAAAGGATCCGATTTTTTGCGTAACTTATTAAAGTTTACTCGATTAAGACCAAAACGATCTTTTTTTTCTTGGTACCAGCAACATTTAAACAGGACCACTGTAAAAGCTCCTCAATAGTCAAGTTCGAATATTTCTTCGATTGATCCGTAGTAATTGACACCCCCAACTACTGGATTCTGGGCTTTCGAGCTTGCAAAGGTAGTGGTCTCGGCTGTTAAAAATACCCCACTATTTTGTGTAGTACATCAGGAATCTCTAAATTTGGTATGGAATCTGTATCCATTTATTACATAGCCCGTAAACTTCCTAGCTAGTCGATTAGGCCCCAAAGCAAACACCTCTAAATCCCTTGAAATATTTTCTTTTTTCAGAACCTCATCTTTTAACCATTTCCAAAAGTCTTCCACGTGTGCTCATTCCCTTTTATATTTTTGCTGACTTGCAAGACCATCCATGAAAGCGCGATGCTCCCTGAATAGTTAATAAGGTCAAATAATATATATAGATATCAATACTTAACTGGTGAGTAAACTAAAAGGGACATTAGAACTTACTCGATAAAACTTTCTATTTCCTTATTAGGAATTAAAAAGAATATAACGATGCGCTGCCTTCCAATCTGCTTCTATCATTTTGAATATCCTGCCATCCATATTCTTTTTTGTTCCGATGTGATATTCCACATTTGTTCCATATTTTCCAAAATCATTTGAATTATTTTCTACTACTCCATCAACGTCCAGAAACCTTGAACAAAATGTGACACACTCTTCAGCCAAGTACCCTTCTGTAATAGAACCTTCTGGCCTACTTCTATTTCTAACATAGCCTTTCAACTTTCCTAGATATCGCTCAATTGCAAAAATGCAACGTAGGTGCTCAGGTCCACCGTATTCTACTTCTCCGCATAGATGTACAGGCAAGTGGACCATAATATCGAAAAATGGCTCTGTGAAAATCATTTCAAATTCACAAAGTATTACCATAATTTCTCTTTTCAACTTCTTGATATCATCTAATTCAACCACCTTGCTCCACAGACCGCGAAGAAATGAACCCAACCTAATCATCGGTAATGCGACCTCGGGTTTTAATGTATTTTTTACGACAAATTGCAATAAATCGTGGAGTATGAAATGAGCACCATGGTTCTTATACCCTACCACCTTTCTCTCTTTTATGTGCACATACCGACTTACAGTTGAGGCACAACCATAAGGAAGTTTGGAATTTTTTAATAGGCTGCAAAAATTTTCTTTTTCCTTATTTGTCATTTCAAATATCGCTGCCATAATTTCAATATGCTTTCCATCGTCACTTTTAATAGGATGAAGAGGCTTTCTTATGCCCCGATCCTATAAATCATAACGAGCATTTAGGTGATCCTTCGACTTGTCACTTATATTAAGTAAAGTACCTAATATTTTATCACATATGTTCTTCTCTATATGCCTGGCGTCCAAATTATGTCGAAGCGGATTATGACACCAGTAGGGCAAATCAAAAAATATTGATTTTTTTTAAAGGGCCAACCCTTTTACGCTTGTTTCGGGTCTTCTCTCCAAACTGATTTTCATACACCCATTTCACCATTAAATCTCTTCTTATCTAGATTCCACTCGTGTGTCGGATCAAGAAACTTTCTATGATTAATGTAGACAGTTTTTTTGCTATGTTTCAAATAAACAGAATAAGTCTCTTAATGGCACTCTGGACATGCTAGTTTCCCCTTTGTACTATAGCCTGATAACATAGCATACCCCGGAAAATCGCTTATTGTCCACAATGCGCTTGTTCGTAAATTAAAATTCTCGCTGGTCAGTGAATCATAAGTTTCGACACTATCTTTCCAAAATGCTTTCAACTCCGAAATTAAGGGCTGCATATAAACATCAATATTGTTCTTGGGAGAATCTGGACCGGATATTAAAGTGGACAGAATCAGATTTTCTTATTTCATACATAGCCAGGGGGGAAGGTTATAATTTACCAAGACGATTGGCCATGTACTATGACTTAAATTCATTGAACGATATGGGTTAAAACCATCAGCTGCTACACCCAATCTAACATTTTGATTTTCCACTTCAAAATCAGGATAACGAGCATCCATCGCCTTCCAAGCCAAAGCATCACCTGAATGTCTTAATTTTCCATCTTTTGTTCGTCCTAATGCGTGCCATCTCATATGTCTGGAAAAGTCTGTGCACAGGAACATCCTCTGTAACCTTGGTCGTAGTGGGAAGTACTTCATCACATTTGTTGCTACTTTATAAATCAACTTCATGGGATCATTATTTTCAACGATGCCATCTTTTTCATGTACAACCCACCTCAACACACCACAAGTTTCACATTCATTTTTTTCTTTATTTATACCCCAATACAACATGCAGCTGTTGGCGCACACGTGTATTTTCTCGTAGTCAAGGCCTAAATCCCTAGTGACACTCTTTGCAGCATTAAAAGACAAAGGGAGATTGGCATCAGGAAACGCATCTTTGATCAGCTTTAGTAATTCTCCAAATGCAGATTCACTAATTCCGTAAACGCATTTTAAATGATAAAATCTGATCAGGAAACTTAATCGACAAAATGTAGTACAACCGGGATATAATGGTTGTTTTCTTTCTTCAACATGCCGAAAAAATTTCTTAGCGTCTACATTTGGTTTGTCTTCACAGCCTCCTTGATTTTAAAAATTCTTACGCGTATAATTGAACATTGCATCTAAATTCTCTTCAAATTCAATCCCCATATCACAATTGTTATTCCCAGTGAACTAACAATGAGATTTACAGAAGGGGGGTTGAATGTAAATCTCAAAACTTTTTCAAGTTTTGAGCAGTTTATAGGCTATGTGGTTTGATGAACAAGTGTGTGTGAATTGCTTTCAGCTAATGCAGACATACATATATTCAAACAGAAATGTAAAGAACACAATAGACTTAAAAACTTTTCTGGTGGATTTGTTGTTCCACCGGAGATGTGTTATTTCAGAAAATCTGTGATTCAAAGAATTAAATCACAGCTGCGTCCTAGTACAAATAAGATGATTTTCTCTCTGGATTTTTCTAAACAGCTCTGGAAAATTCACAATCTAATTACTAGCTGCTACTTGGTTTATATATTACCAAGTTTACAAGTGAAGACAAAACTGTAAAATACAATTAAAAGATTCTTCACATGTTTCTTCTTTATTTCTCTATCGAATACAATTTAGGTTTAGCTGTGAATCTTTGAATACTTCCTTGTCTGCACCAGAATAGAAATGCTACATTTTCTTGATTCCTCCTAGAGGCTGCCACATTCTAGTTTGTCTCTGTCAACCCATGTGCCTTTGTCAGCTTATGAATTGTCACTATCAACTGCTATTTGAACTAAGCATCCGTTGAGGCTTTCATCTGTTGATGTTTTATCCGTTGAAGCTTTATCGGTTGAAGTTTTATCCGTTGATGCATTAGCAGTTGAAGCTTTATCCGTTGAAGCACTCATCCGTCGATGGATGTTATCCGTTGAAGCTTTAGAGACATCCGTTGAAGCTTTGCTTCTCATCCATTGAAGGCCTTTAATATCAGTTGATACTACTTCACTTCTACAAAATTACAAGGCATGAAATATTTACAATTAGCCGTCCTATTTGCATATTCACTAGTGGCCAACATGACTGATCATTTCCCACAACATCTAAGAATTATAACTTAAATACAGAGAATAAAATGTGCTACAATACTAAACTTATTTCTAAGTAAAGCTACTCCTTCAACGGATAGCCAAAATGGTCTTATCCGTTGAGGCTACAAACACTAGATTTCTACTTAAGTGTTTTGTTTAACTTATCATTAAACCAATACACATATTCCTAACAATCTCCCCATATTTATGTCTACTTGAACTGTAGGCATAAATTTGGGTTTAACTTGATGATAACAAAACACTTAACAAACATATGAAATAAAATAAAGTAGAAATTCAAAAGTGCTGCAAAGGTGTGTATACTGAGATAGAATTGAAGAATTACATTGTTTCCAAGGGTGCTCCTTTAGACTGAGCAAATCAATTTCTTTTCCTTTCATCCCTTATTTTCTTCCCTAGCCTCCTATCATTCTCCTCTATTTGGAGTTGGAGTTGTCTGTAGAATTCAGCTTCATCTTCTTCATTGATGTCCAACTTAGATTGCATATCCTTGAGAGTTTCATTACTGTTAATCTTGAGCTAATCTTCAAGTCTGAAAAATCTTCTGACTCATTTATTGTCTCTGAACTCCATCAACCAATGAGGTGATTTATGAACTGTAATTCCTCTCTCTGGTATGAGTAATGTTTTAGGCAAGACATTGGGCTCCCACCAAGTTTTCCTTATGCTGGCAATCTTGTTGAGAATATCAGTTTTGGCAGTAAAGCCAGAATTCCTCACTACAAGAAATATTGAATCAGACAATGGTTTTACACCATTGTCTAAAAGATGAATATTTCGTTGTCTATCCGGGGCGGTATGTTTGGTACTCATACAATGGTTACGCACCATTGTAACAAATACATCACACAACTGAATATAAAGCCTTTATCTCATTTTATTCACACAACGCATATGACCCTTTCTAATATTCTACAAACAACAGTTTTCTAGCCGTTGTAACAATGTAGAGGCACAATAGCTAAAAATAGTGTTATGTGAATTGACTCCTACAACAGTTTATGTATTTATTTCATCTAGTTACACAATGGTTTTATTAAGAAAACAAATGTATGACATACTTTAGACAACAGTTTTTTGTTTTTGGGTATTGTGTTTTAGCAATGCTCACAACAGTTTTTGTAATGACCAAGATATTGTTAGAAGCTAATCTAACAATGGTATGTAGTGATCCCAGAGTGTTGTTAGGATTTATACATACAATGGTGTTAATAATTTGATCTATTGTGCAAATCATTAAGGCATAATGTTTAAGTTCTACTATTCAGTTGTATAAGTTTGGTTCATACAAGTGTATGCCTTTTAAAACATCATTGTCGAATATCTTTAGCACGATGGTTTACTTTTGTGCCAAATATTGTGTGATATAGCTTAGGACAATGGTTTACTTATGTACTAACTGTTGTCTAGTATAACTTAGCACAATAGGTATTTTTATTTTACTAAACAATTGTCTATCAAACATAGCAATGGTTCTATACCTATTCTATTTATAAATAAAGCCTTTACAAATACAAATTGCAAAATCAAATACCAAACCATTCAAAAACCAAATGTACCATGCGATAAATACCATAACATCCGATAAACTTCATAATTTACCAACTACACCAAAGATCCACTTCAACCATAAGTACATATATCCACCAAACTTCAACAACCATAAAAAGTTCAGAAAAACTCCACTTAAACACCATACCAACAACGTCAATATAACTTAAACTAGTTCATCTGACCATCACAAATTACATATAAACTATTCGCGAGACTAACTTAACATGAATAAAACTTCATGAAGAATTTGGCGAAGTCCATCTTGATCACGTTTAAGTCATCCTCATTGTAAGCCAGATTGCCTCTACGAATCCACTGAAAATCAAATAAAGTTTTGACAGTTTTGTAAGCCACTGTGTTGATAGTGAAAATAGAGTACCAGCCGACATAAATTTGTAATTTAAAATTAAAAACAAGAAAAAATCATACCTTAGTTGTAAATTGAAGCTCTTTGTCATAACAAATTTCTTTCATATATCCCATGACAAAAAGGCCACAGTCCCGGACCCCTGTCTGCAAAGGAACTCCCTGAAAAAAAAATAGAAAATAAAATTAATCACATATTTTACTTGCATATATGAGAAATTATAAAAAATATTATTACCGCCATATTCTCCAAACAAATTTTCTTCCTGGCAACCTTATTCACCTTATTCAGCCTCTCTTTGTACATCTTTATCGAACTGTTAGAAAGTAGTACAAGTCAACAAAAAACATTTTGCGTAAATTACCTAAAGCAATTAAAAATATTGACTCACTTATCAACAACTTCTACCCATTCATCGCTTGCAATACGACGCTTAATAGGATCCATGTGGTATACTACCTCCGTCATTGGAACAACAACGGTTAGTGACCAGTGATTCCTATCAAAGCATGAGAAGATGTGTCATTCAGATATTTAATTATGCAGTTAGATGTTACCTCAAAAATAACCAAAGGTAACTTGAAGAAATAATTAAATAAATTACTTATATCTCATTTAATTATATATTTAACAATTTACAAGTTAGCAAATTAATTTACAAGTTACCAAATTTAAAGTTCCATCCATACAAATATATTCTACAAATTTCTAAAATTCACTAAAAATATAAAAAAAATGAAAATTAAATTACAAGTACTTAAACATCTTAATGAGATCATAAAATATGAAGTGTACTTATAAAGTGAGAAATGCTTACACGTCATTGAAAGGAATAAGAAAGCATTGTCCTTCCTTAGCATTCATAAAACGGTTGGCAAGCGCACGTGACCTCTCCCCTGCATTGCCACAACCAATGGCTCCAACCATACCCGGATCCACAAAAGCAATCATATTCGTCATTTTATTCTTTCTCAATAACTCATACAAGAAGCTGTAAACAAATTAAACAATAGTTGGAATCTAATTTAATTTTATTTAGAGAACAATTAAAATAAGAATGCACTCATTTTTAATTCAAGATAATTAACTACAAATTGAAAAAGCTAATGTACGTGGAAACTTACTGAATGAATATGGTAATGATCGATCCGGATATTTCACCTCTACCACATAGGGAATGTATATCTTGCAGAAAGATCACCTGCTTCTTTGTGACAGCAAATGCTTGTTCATATAACTGAAAACTTACGGTTCTTCCATCGCTTAAAGCATCCTTTGCCCACATCCACAACCATTTTAAAGATGATGGATAATTTACACCCATCACTACATGAAGCTCATCCTCCACATCATCAGTTTCTATCACTACATGCTTCTTTATTTTCTTGGAACCAACTTTCTTCGCACCACGCTTTTTGACATTCTGAAAATAAAAACATGCACGTCAACACAGTAAAAACATAACAAAATATATCAATTACACACACACTATCATCAATCTTTACCTTTGGAGTAGACAAAACTTGGGTACTGCTTGTGTTCCCCACCACGAGATCCCTTGGCCATGCAATAAAAGAACCTATTGCTTGTTTCACAGTTACAATTTCATCTCCTACGGGAAATGGGATCTTAGCATCCTCTTGAATTGCATAAGAAATGGACACTCTTGCATTTTCCTTCGAAAGGCATACTCCGTGAAGAGTCGGCTCACATCCTTCAGCAAGAGGGATTTCATCAACCCGACCATATGCTACGATGTTGCTTACTGATCCTATTGCCAGTTGACAAACACCGGATAAACCATCCAACTTCAACCCTTTAGGATGATTCTCAATTTCAACAAACTCATTATCAGCGTCAACCATAAAGGCCTCCTCACCTTTGAAAAAAACATTATGCTCATTCTCCTCTTCAATATTTTTATATCCAATATTGTCCTTAGAAAAACATTCTACATTCTCCTCATCACCATGATCTGAACCTTCATCCCCAGATTCCACGTTCAGCTTTTTCCTCACAATATCATTCCTATCATTCTTGTTTACGAACTGAGGCACGCCCTTTAAATCTGAGCAGCTTCCTTATTGGGAATCAATGATTGGGCTACCCTTTTGACCAATACCATTAGCCATTTTCAATTCTGCTCTGATCTTTTCAATTTCAGCAGTCCAAAATGCATCTCTCTGTTTTATAATTTTCGGAGTCTCCTCAGCCATAAAGTTTTTAACCCCCTCATGTATCCTCTCCTCAATAGTCCTTGATTTTTTCTATCTCGGCAGATCAAAATAGATAGACTGTTTCACGTGGCTCCCCTGCCCACGTACTCTGCCTCCATGCTCAGGCTTACCGAGCGCCATGGTTAACACATCATTTCTACCTTCTTCTACCAATTCCCCTTCTTTAACCTTCTTCTTGAGCAACTCCTAAAAACACCACAGTATAGAAGAAGTTATAAATCAAATTGGAACTATGATGAATATTCTCGGTTGAAATATAAATGAATAACTTACTATTTTCTCAGCTTTTTCTTTAACATTCTCATTTTTAAAATTACCATCTTTGTCTTTCCTTGCAAGGACCCAGGCATCCGATCGATCTATCGGTTCTTCTGGATGTTTTTTCAACTGCATGTACGACATGTTTTATTAATGATTCAAAGATACAAATTCATATTGACCACACAAAGTATATAAAAAGACTAAGTAGATTTAGGTTGTCATCACTAACCCATTCCATTTCTAGGTTGGCATAACCTTTTCGAGACATTAGATGATGATACTCATTCATCCGGCTTCTTTTCACCTGTTCTTCATGAATTTTCTGTAGAAAAAAGCACCAACAAGGTTAAAACATCACGCTAAATACCTATCCAATTATTGAAATTGATAAATAAATAAAAATAATAAAAAGTTTACCTTAAAATCATCTCCGAGACGATCAGCAACAAACATCTCCCAGTGCGATTTTTCTATGAACGTGTAGTCAGCCGGAGGAAAAGTGAGCTTTTCTGGTTGATTCCGGTGTGGAAGGATGTACTCTATCGTGAGCCAGGATTTGAACTCTCTCCACTTTTGACATGCGGATTCCCATACCAGTTTCCTTGCTGTCGGAGGTACAATAAAGGCCATCTACGTACATAAGAAACAAAAAAATTCAAATATGCAAGTTAACGAATGAACAAAATCTATAGAAAGAAAAGAAAAAAAACCAATATCAAAGAGAAAGATAGGCATGTGTGTGTAGACACTTTACTATACCTGCATACAGTCCCAAATTTTATTCTTTATCTGCTCAGGAACTTGCTTCCAACTATCATGCCAAATGGGGACTTTGGTCCTTGCCAAAACTCCAATGTACGACTGCATCTCTCCAGCTTCATCACCATACGGCTCCCCTTTTGCATTGAAGGTCACAGTAAGCTTTTGATTCATTATCTTCCGTCTCAGAATTCTGTGCATCGTGACAGAACCACGTTTCAATAGTTTTAGTCCTTCCGGTATTTCTGGATTTTTCTTAGAATCCACTTGCTTTTTCTTAGAATTCACTTTTTTTTTCTTCTTTGACAACTTCTTCTTTAAATTTTCAGATATCGGATTCTTCTTGACAGATATAGGAGAAGAACAAGAGGGGTTAACTTTGTTCAATGATTGTGTTTTCCTTATAGCCTTCACAACTCTCATCGCTGTTCTGTTTGGAGAAGACTTTGCTTTTTTATGAGAAGCTTGTGTCTTCTTCTTTGGAGGAGCCATAATCTGTGTACCACAAAACATTATAAGGAAGGATTTGCCAAGCTAAGAAATTATATGGGTTTTATGAGAAACAAAATCTAACCACCAAAAAATCTCTAATAATGTGGGTTTTATGAGAAATAAAATCTAATAACTAACCAAGACATCATCAAAGTGAACCATTTAAATTAGTAGCAAGTAACAACAATTAAAAAAATACCAAAGAAACAAGTCATATGAGAGTTTTATAAAAATCCAACAAGAACTACATAACATACGAGGGTTTCACAAGAATCGAACCAAAATATAAAAGAATCACAGCAGAAGAGCATAAGAATCAAAACAAACAAGTAAAAACATTACAAATCAAGAACAAGCAAGAACTGAACATAACCAATAAAGAACAAGCATGAGCAAACAAGAACTGAACATAACAAGCTTAATCAAGTAACATGCAACAACAAGCAAGAACTGAACAGATTAAAACATGCAAGTACCTTTCTTAGATTTGCTTCGATTAGAAATTGAGAAAAGAAAATGGAAGAGAAATAGGAGGGGAATGAAGTGTTATCGGGTAAGAAAAGAGAAATCACAAAGGGGGGAACAAAAGGGGGGAATGAAAATGAAAAGAAGAGCATAAGAATCAAAACAAACAAGTAAAAACATTACAAACAAGAACAAGCAAGAACTGAACATAACCAATAAAGAACTAGCAAGAGCAAACAAGAACTGAACAGAACAAGCTTAATCAAGTAACATGCAACAACAACCAAGAACTGAACAGATTAAAACATGCAAGTACCTTTCTTAGATTTGCTTCGATTAGAAATTGAGAAAAGAAAATGGAAGAGAAATAAAAGAGGGGAATGAAGTATTATCGGGTAAGAAAAGAAAAATCACAAAGGGGGGAACAAAAGGGGGGAATGAAAATGAAAAGAGGGGGAAGTGAAATAATTTTGGGGAATAAACCAACGGCTTGGATTGTTAGTGTTTTACCAATCCAACGGTGTATTTTAATTGATTGATGAGTGAATTATTCATAATTTTTAGAAATTAATTGAAAAGAAGAGAATATTAAATATTTTTTAAACAACGGTTACAATTAAATCTATCCTTAATCTACGATTGGGAAAATTTTGAAGTAACATTTTGATTTTTTTTCTAAATAATTTCGATATTAATTAATTCATAATTTTGAATTTTCTAAGTTGTGTATCTCGTGTCGTGTACCTTATTGTGTCGTCCTTATCATGTCGTGTACTCAAAATCCAAACAGAAATACTAAATTATCGTGTTGAGTTAAAAATTGTCAGGTGTAGCTTATATAAACAGCTTTTTAGATATACTTAATTTATACATGACCTCGTTTACTTACTAATTCATTGCCTTTTTCTAATTTTTGGAAAATTACTTTCGGGCATGATACTCAAGAATCCTGGTATGTTATGAAATATTCTCCTGGTATGTTGGCACAATTTAGGGAATATTTCATAACATACCAGGATTCTTGAGTATCATGCCCGAAGGTAATTTTCCAAAAATTAGAAAAAGGCAATGAATTAGTAAGTAAACGAGGTCATGTATAAATTAAGTGTATCTAAAAAGTTGTTTATATAAGCTACACCCGACAATTTTTAACACACCACGATAATTTAGTATTTGTGTTTGGATTTTGAATACACGACATGATAAGGACGACACAATAATTTACATGTTCTTACAATGGGAAATTGCAAAAACCGTTGTCTTATGAAAGAAAAAATTATTCCACCAAACCCTAAACCCTAAACCCTAAACCCTAAACCCTATAACCCTAGATCAAACAAAAATTAAAGGCGAAATATTCAAATTTATCGACATTAAAATGACTCGTTTTGCTTTTGTAATGGATATAGTGTCTATTTAAAAACCATTGTCCTGAGTTTTAAATAAACCAAGAAACCAAATTCTTTTACTTTAAGAAAATTTCTAGTTTTTTCAAAAAAAATATAAGTGGGAACACTGGTGAAAGAGGGGGAAAGTGTAAATAATTTTGACTAGCAATAAAGTAGTTTGACTAGCATTATTATACGTGATCATTGTCTGTCTGAAGTATCTATGTTTTATTATGCCTCTTTTATTGTCTCCTTCATACACCATTTCTTAACCATATATTTGTCTCAGTTCTTTGATGTCTGAAGTAATCCAGGGGAACTTCACTTTGCTGAACTCAGGTAAGCTTCTGCTGAATTCATATCAATTTGGGGATTTGGTGTTTATATCGATTTGGAGAACTTGAAATTAGGGTTCATATCTATTTGGAGAATTTTAATAAGGGTCCATATCGAGTTTTATGGAATATATATGTTTGTGGAATTTGAGCAAAAGAATGGGTTTAAACTTGGTTGAGTAAAAATGGATAGATCTTGGTTGAAAGCAGATAGAAGAACACAAGAATTTAAACTTGGAGTGGATGAATTGTTAAATTTTGCATTTCTGAATGGGTTTAAAGAAAATAAAATTAGTTGTCCATGCTTAAGATGCGCTCATAGTAAATCTTGGAATGCTCAGACTGTTAAGGATCATCTTTATCAATATGGTATTGATCAAACCTATACGTGTTGGATATGGCATGGAGAGTCAAATTATGTATAGAGTCATGTAGTTTCTGAACAGGAAACTTCAGAATCATCTGTTGATCCTACAAACATGAGAATGTGGCAGGACATTGTCGATGATGAGGATATTTCGTTAGATTCTTCTGATTTTATGAATCATGTTCAAGGTGAAAATGAATCACTTTATCCTGGATACGAGAGTTTTACAAAAATGAGAGCTTTAGTCAAGTTGTATAATTTAAAAGCAAAATATGGTATTTCTGATAAATGTTTTTCTAATGTCCTTCTTTTGCTTGTATCAATGCTTCCGGAAGGCAACAGTATGCCTTCATCTTTTGGTGAAGCCAAGAAAACTTTATGTACTTTAGGCATGGATTATGAAAAAATACATACGTGTCCGAATGATTGTGTCTTATACCGCGGTGAGAGGGACGAAGATGAGACGATTTGCCAAATATGTGGGGCATCTAGATGGAAGTTAAACAAGAAAGGAGAAGAATTGGAAGGGATCCCTGCTAAGGTTCTATGGTACTTTCCATTGATACCAAGATTGAGAAATTTGTTCAATACAGCTCAGATTGAAAAGGACATGACTTGGCATAAAACCGAGCGACAAAATGATGGTAAAATTAGACATCCGGCTGACTCAAAGACATGGAAGGATGTCGATCAAAGGTGGTCTGAGTTTGCTGCAGAGGCTAGGAACCTTCGGTTAGCTTTATCCTCCAATGGATTTAATCCTTTCCATGGACCAGGAAGTGATCACTCAACATGGCCTGTGTTGCTTTCAATTTACAACCTCCCACCTTGGCTTTGTATGAAGAGAAAGTACATTATGCTAAGTCTGTTGATATCCGGACCAAATCAGCTTGGAAATGATATTGATGTATACCTTCAACCACTTATAGAAGATTTTCAGAAATTGTGGCATGGGAAACAAGTTTATGATGCATTTAAGAAAGAGCCTTTCATACTAAGAGGAATTTTATTGTGGACAATTAGTGATTATCCAGCCTTAGGAAACTTTTCGGGTAACATCATTAAAGGATATAATGCTTGTGTAGTTTGTGTTGATAAAACAAAAGCTACCAGGTTGGCTACTTACAAAAAGACGGTGGTTATGAGACATCGTAGATGGCTGCCCAGAAATCATCCATATCGAAGGCAAAAATCAGCCTTTGATAACACCATGGAGAAGTTATCAGAACCTATTCCTTTAACTGGGGAGGAGGTGTTAGAAAGGGTACTACCACTAGCGGACCATGTTTATGGTAAGACACAAAACCAACCTCGATGGAAAAAATGGGAACCTCGACCAATTTGGAAAAACATGTCTATATTTTTTCAGCTTGAGTACTGGAAGTTTTTGCCAGTTCTCCATACCCTCGATGTGATGCATATAGAAAAAAATATATGCGAGGCTTTAACCGGTACATTGCTAAATATTTTCGGGAAGACAAAAGATAGAGAATCTGTTCGTATTGATATGGCTAAAATGGGAATAAGAATGGAGCTGAGACCAAACAATTCTGGAAAAAAAGAGAAGTTACCGATGGCATCTTGGAACTTATTGCATAAAGAAAAAAAGATTGTCTGCTCATCCTTGATTGGCATGAAGTTACCTGATGGTTTTTGTTCGAACCTTAAGGGTATAGTATCAATGGACCCTCTGTGACTAGTTGGAATGAAATCTCACGACTGTCATACAATGTTGCATCACTTGCTCCCCATCGCACTTCGGTCAGTACTTCAAAAACAGGTCAGGTGCACTATTATCAGGTTTTGCCTTTTTTTCAAGGCAATTTGTAGTAAAGTCATTAAGGTCGATAAATTAGAAAAAATGCAGTCTCAATTGGTGGAGACCTTATGCCAGCTAGAAAAGCACTTCCCCCCTTCCTTGTTTGATGTAATGATCCATCTCTCAGTTCATCTTGTAAGAGAAGTTGAGCTTTGTGGTCCTATCTTCCTATGTTGGATGTATCCTTTCGAGAGATATATGAAGACGTTCAAGGGATATGTTCGAAACAGGGCTCATCCCAGAAGGTTGCATCGCCGAGGCCTATATTGCAGAAGAGGCGGTTGAGTGTTTATTTAATTTTGAAGAACCAACAGTTGGGTTACCGGGAAGGGATAAGAACAAGGAGAAATACAGACCCTTATCTGGTGCAACAATGATAAAGCTGAGCATCAAGGATTTGCACCAAGCACATCTGTGTCTTCTTCAAAACAGTAATGAATTGACCCCATATTTCAAGTAAGTTTCTTTATTTAGATTTCTGATTTTTCAGTAATAAATACATCTGTTTTTTGTTCCATGATTTTATGATTTTTTTAACAAAAGCTGAAATTGTTTTACTCACAGTGAACATATGACCTTCTTGGTGGCAAGATATCCATTACATGAAAATGATGAAGAATGGCTTAAGAACAAGCAAAATGAAACATTCCCTAATTGGTTTCAAAAGAAGGTAATAGCTAGACAATAATTTTTTTCTAATTTAAAGAAATCAAGTAAATGTCTAATTGCTTTAGTATTTTATTTTTTGGACAGATTTCGTCAGAATTGCTTGATGTGAAAATTATGGTATCTAAGGAGGTAATGTGGCTTTCAGAAGGGCCTAACAAGTATGTCCCTACATTCAGTGGCTACAAAGTCAATGGTGTTACCTACAACACAAAAGATCGTGATGATATGCGACAAGTTCAATGCAGCGGTGTTTGTGTTCATGCTGATACAATGCTCATGCAGGATAAGGAAAAGAACATTGAGCATATTTCACATACATTTTATGGAGTAATCACAAGTATTTGGGAGTTGGACTATAACCATTTTCGAGTCCCTATCTTTCGGTGCAATTGGGTAGATATGAATAAAGGAATTAAGATAGATGATTTAGGATATACAGTTGTTAATTTACACAAGTTAGGTATTCTGAACGACCCTTTTGTGTTAGGTAAACATGTCAAGCAAGTTTGTTACATTGACGACCCTCTTGAAAAATTCCGGTCAGTTGTATTAAAATTACCAAACAAGTTTGATGATCAAAGTGACGATGAAAATGAGGGATCCGTAGAAATTGAACTTGAAAATGAGGTAGATGTCACCATGTTCCCAACTGTTGATGAAGTCGAGGAAGAAAATAGCAGTTACATGCGGGAGGAAGAAGAGATGATTCAACTTCCATAATTATATCAACTGATCAGATATTGCCTATAAGTGCCTATGTTATCCCTTTTGCTTATAATTTGTACTAAATCAAATTTGGTTGGACAGTTTATTGTAAGATTTGTTTTGGCATTGTTCTTGAAGGATTTGGTTTGATTTTTATCCAAGAATTGTTATATGTAATTTGTACCTTTCAGTTAGGTTGAGAAGTTTTTTGTACATCTGGTTTGACAACTTGTTGGAAGCATTTATTTGACAATGTGCTTAAAGCATTTGGTTTGCTTTTTGTCTAAAGATTTATGTTTTAGGCAATTTTTTTAAAACCCTCTGAAAATTAGACAACGGTTTTTCATAAAAGTTGTTGTAACATATTTTCTAATGCAGGTGATTCAGACAACGAGTAAGAGACCATTGTCTGAAACTCTTTTACTCAACAGGGGTGATAAACTATTGTCTGTTATGCTTTGTTTCTAACATTGGTTTTTCTGCACTATTGTCTCAAATAAATAACACATTGGTACCGGAAAACCGTTGTCTAAGTTGCACAACAGTCCTTAAAACCCATTATGTAAAACCATAGAAAGCACACCGGTTTATTGTGACCTAAACAACACTTGTACCAATAGATGTCACACAATGAGGATAAATACAACCATTGTCTCATTGGAGCACAGGGGCACCATTTAGACAACAATTTCGAATAAGTTGAATCACCATTGTGTGAAACAGAATGATACAAGGCTTTTTGGTCAACTACCAATTAATCGTTGTCTGATTTTTTGAGACAACAGTTTTATTGGCCACCATTGTGTAATAGGTGTTGTCTGATTCAGTTTCTGGTGTAGTGCCTTTTTATGGCTGGGTAGACTCTAATCAAGGTAGAATAGCCTTCATTCAGAATTCTGTAAAGAGGCCAGGTCCTTTCCCCACTTACTTTATATTTGAACACTAGTCTTTATGGAAGCTATCTGTAGGCATCAATTCCCCTTACTTCCTCCAGCTCATCCAGATAGAGTTCAATGTCTGAAAATTCCTTTATGTCACAAATGTGAACATAATCATCCTTTGAGGCTTGTGGCTTAGGCTTCTGAGTGAATTTGATTGAGGTTAGAGGAGGTGTTGATTTGATTTTCCTTTTTTGTTTCTTTGATGGTGGAGAAGTGGTTAAGAAGGTGGGCAATTTGATGGTGTCCCAATCAATTGGTTCCTCTTTAGGAGTGATTGTTTTACCATGGATGTTTATGAAGGGGTCAGGCACAATGGGTTCAGGGATAGAAGGTAGTGGTTTGGATTTTGATTGGGTTTCTTCAGTTTCATCTACCAGCTTCCTTTTTGCATTGGCCTTCTTTCTATTCCTTTTCTACCATTCCTTTCTTTCCTTACTTCTTTCTTCCATATTATCACTAATCATGTCCCCCATACCTACATCTTTACTCTTGTCTTCAATTTAGTTCTTTTCTTTAACTTGACTTTAGCTGTTTTTCAAGCTCTGTTTGTGCTCTTTTGTCAGCCTTTAGCTTTTTTAGCTTCTTCCTTTAACCTTCTGGCTTCTTCCCTCTTGGCTATTGAGAATTTGGGATGTCCCTGTATCACACAGATACTCTTTCCCTCTCTAAAGATAATAGCCATGTTCATCCTTTCAACCACATCCTTGGTCTCCTTGTGCTTCATGATATTACCACCCAAAACCTTGTCTTCATCAGGCCTTGGAAGAGGAAAGTCCACTTCTTTCAACTGAGCAAGGCTTAAAGGGTTCTTTGTAGAGTCCTTATTGGATCTGTTGTTGGGCTTGAGAACCATAGATTTCAGATACTTGGAAGAAGTCTCTCCAACCTTATTCCTCCTTACTGGCTTGAGCTCCATAATGATTGGCTCCACCTTTGTGCTATGCTTCACAGATTGTGATTTAGAAGCTGTAGAACCAAAAATTTGTTGCATCCTTTCATCAATTTTCCTCCTTTGCTCTTTGACTTTCATCTCAGCTGCTACTATCTAGATTAGATCAATTCCATCAAGCTTTCCTTTGATTTGGAAAGTTGGAGAAGTGGTGATGGCAGGAACTAGCACTTTAAAAATTTGAACTGTTGTTGATGGCTCTCCTTCCCCTTACCTTTTATTCTCCCCCTTTTTGTTATCATCAAGGATAGGGGTCAAGCCTTGTACTTTTTCCAGCTGCAATAGTAGATTTGTCTGAGATTGTTGATTTTGAAGAATGGTGACCACAGAGTCTTTAATGACTTGAACTCTTATTTCCAACTTGGCCAGCCTCTTTTCAGCATCAGATTATCTCCTCAATCTTATCAACAAATCTTGCATTGTACCATAAGGCATAACTGAATCCAACTTCTCAGAATTGTAGGATTTCAGATCATCAATATCCTTTTTGAGTTCATCCACACTTAAATTCTGACTGATATGCTGCAACTACAAGAGATGCAGAGAGTCTAGATGAGCTTGAAGAATAGCCTTTGTACCAGCATCTGTAGTCTCCTGAAGGGCCTTTTGAATAGCCATTACTTGCTTGACCAAAGCTACACCAAACTGTCCTGATGTAGATTTCTTTGTCCATGCCCATTCAGGTAAATCTAGAACAGAACTTGGGCCTGCATCTCCCCCAAAGTTCATGCTCCCATCCAAAGAATTAGAGTCATCATTATTAGAATTTACTTCAAATTCTTCAGATGGCTCACCAGCTTGAGAAGGCATCCTATTAACAACAACTTTATCTTTTTGAAGACATTCTGAAATGTGCACTATGTTCAAAGTCTGCTCTGCCTCCACATTGCCCTGAGCAGTCAACAGTTGATAGGCTGAAACAGGATGACTAAAAGTGTCAGCATCCAAGGAAATGTTATCAATTTCAGCTTTGTAATGTTGCTAAAATTGTCTTCCCTTTTCAGCATCATCCACAATCATTGACTCACTAGCAATGGCTGGATCCACCCTTATAGCTTCTATACCTGCTTTTCTCTCATTTTCTCTATATTCTTGCATCAGGGGCTCCCCTTGGCTCACACACACCCTCACACCCTCACCCTCACCTACTAAGGTGGCACTCCCCTCACTTACTTTTGCCATGCTGGAAGAAATAGCATGCATATTTTGACTCTCAACCTCTCCTTTTGCCTGGGAGCAACCCAGCCTCTCACTCAAATTATCACTCCCTTCCCTCAATCCTAAAAGTGATTGTACAGTAACCATGTCTTCTACACTTGGAATTGATTCAGTTATATGTGTAGAGACCATCAACGGATAGGGAGTATCCATTGAAGTGGAAACCGATGATATCAACAGATAACTATTGTTAAGCTTATCCGTCGAAGAACAACCACTTATCAACGGATGAGAGATATCTGTTGAAGAAGGAAAAGATATAGATTTTGAAAGTGACATAATTGTTGAATTTGTGTAAATTGATTTTAAGTGAGGTGACACAGATTCTTTAACTAAGTCTGAAATAGTTGGCTGATGATCCAACAAATCATCTAACAAATGATGATCACCAGGATTTGAGTGGGGCTCCTCCCTGAGTTTTAAAGAGGGAGAATCAGGAATTGATGTGAATATCATATCCACATCCAGAGATGGTGATGGAGAATTTGGTGATTGTTCTGTGTCTATTATGAGAGAATGGGGCTGTGACTCCACATTTGCTGGAGCCACATCAAGCTGAATTTGAGAAGGCAAAGATACAGGTGGATGTATATGTGTAGTGTGTGCCCCCTATGTGGAAACTAGGGTTTTAGCCTTCTTTCTTCTTGAAAAAGCTTTGACAGGTGAATGTGTGGCTTCAGTGTCCCTCCCTCTTTTGTTATGTGTCCCTGGTTGGGGACTATTTTCAATAGCTGAATCCTTTTGGGAGGATGCAACTAGGGATGTCTTTGACTCCTTTTGAACCACCACAGTCTTTTGAGAAACTGTGGCTTGGCTGGCTAGGGTACCACTCACCTCTCCCACCTTATCCTGGGGGGTTTCTTGATTTTCACCCCTCCCGTCACCACTCACACCCTGTTCACTCCCTTCAGGGTTTTTGGTAGTTGTTAGAACTTTTTCTTTTGAGAAACAACAGAGGTGGTTTTCTTTGACTTGTGTTTTGGAATTTTAGGTTTGGTGGCTTTTGTAGGAATCTGTTGGGACAAAGACACAGATTCCATTGCCACACTAGAAGACAAAGAAATAATGGGGGTGGAAGATGTACGATTTGCAGAAGTATTTACCTCACTTACCTGAGGTGCATTCATTATTGGTAAATATACCAATGGCACCTGGCTGTTGAGGTTAATTCTCAAAAGGTCTGCAAGGACCCTTTTCTCTTGTGCCCAGCATTTGAGTTTATTGCTCTCATTAGTTATGACCAAATCTTTAGCAACATGGTGAGCGAATAACATAAAGAATCTAGCATAGTAGATGTTATGAGGTCTATTAGCTTTGTTACCTAACCTGGAACCTACTTATAACATGACATAGTTGCTAAAATTAAAGTACCTATCAGAAACTAGCATATAGAGCATATTAATAAGAGATGAAGTTATGGCATCAAAATTTCTAATCTTCCCAGAGAAAACCTTGATAAAGGCATCTCCAAGAAAACTCCATTCTTTCCTAAGGCCCTTTCTTCTAATGCTTCCTAAACTAGCAGAATCAAAAGAATAGCCTATGGAATCTAACATAGCAGATACATCATTATCAGTGTGTGGTGTCATGGCATTATTCTCGGGTAACTTAAAGCATGACCGTATATCATCACAGTTAATACAGTAATTCTTACCTTTGAGAGAGAAAGCAATGGTCATATCTGTGGAGTTGAACTCTGCAGTTGTCCAAATCTCCTCAATTACCTCAAAATAGATAGTTGGGGCTTCCAGCATTGCATAGCCTAGTTTGCAGTTCTTGATGAAGTCCATCATCTTGTGATAATCTGAATGGGCTTCATTCTTTTCCACCAAGGCTACAAAATTGTTCTTTTCATAAACAAAGCTAGACTGAGACATAATCTTGACTACTGGTGCCATTGTTGTGAGTAGAGGTTGCAGAGAAAAGATTGAGAGTTTTGGGAGAGAAAGAGAGTAAAAATTGCAAGAAAGCGTAAAGTGAAAATAGGAATTCAATGGGCTTTTATACTTTCTCGAATTAAAACGTAAATAAAATGATTAAATGATACTTTTAAATAAATTACAACCGTTTGAGAATAAAGAAAACTGTAGAAATTCTGAAAACTGCCTTTAATACAAATACATACAACAGTGCATATATGTATCAACGGTTAAGTAAACAAATCAACGGCTGTGACTCACTTAAAGTAACTGATATGACACTTCAACGGATGAGGTGAATAGTTATCCGTTGAAGATTAACACAGTTTTATCCGTTGAAGGATAAAATTACCAGAAATGTATTTGTCTTTCAACGGATAATAAACATCCATTGATAGAACAATTTTGGCTTTCAACGGATAGGGAATATCCATTGATAGAATAATCTTTACTTAAAGCCAACTTTGTTCTTAAGACAAATTCATTTCAGTCTTCAAAGAAGATTATAATGAGGACATGAATTTATGAATAATTAAGCATACCTAGCTCACTTACTAATCTTGTGAATGTTGATTCATCAAGTGGCTTGGTAAATATGTCTGCAATCTGCTTTTTACTTGGAATGAAATGAAGTTTCACTGTACCTTTCATCACATGTTCCCTTATGAAGTGGTACTTGATGTCAATATACTTGGTTCTTGAGTGCTGCACTGGATTTTCAGTAATGGCAATGGCACTTGTGTTGTCACAGAATATAGGAATTTTGTCAACAGTTAGTCCATAGTCAAATAGTTGATTTCTCATCCATAGTATCTGTGCACAACAACTATCAGCAGCAATGTACTCAGCTTCAACTATTGATGTTGAAACAGGATTTTGCTTCTTGCTGAACCATGACACAAGCCTATTCCCTAGAAATTGACAGGTGCCAGTTGTGCTTTTCCTGTCTATTTTGCAACCTACATAATCTGCATCTGAGTAGCCAATTAGATCAAAACCAGACTCTCTAGGGTACCAAATTCCCAGATTTGGGGTCCCTTTGAGATATCTGAAAATCCTTTTAATAGCCACTAAGTGAGACTCTTTAGGGTCAGCTTGAAATCTAGCACAGAGACATGTAGAAAACATTATATCAGGTCTACTAGCAGTTAAATATAAAAGTGAACCAACCATACCTCTATAACTTGAAATGTCTACAGACTTTTCAGCCTTGTTTAGTTCAAGCTTGGTGGCAGTGGCCATGAGAGTTTTTACAGATGAGCAATTCATTAAGTCAAACTTCTTTAAAAGATCATAAATATATTTAGTTTGACTAATGAAAATTCCACCACTAACTTGTTTAACTTGTAAACCAAGAAAAGAAGTTAGCTCTCCCATCATGCTCATTTCATATTTACTTTGCATTAACTTAGCAAACTTTTTACAAAGCTTATCATCTGTAGAACCAAATATAATATCATCTACATAAATTTGAACAAGTACTGTAGAGCTATTAACATTTCTAAAGAAAAGAGTTTTGTCAACGGTACCTTTTGTGAAGTGATTATCTAGAAGAAATTTTGACAAAGTCTCATACCAGGCTCTAGGTGCTTGTTTTAGTCCATAGAGTGCTTTCAACAGATAATACACATAGTCTGGAAAATTTGGATCTTCTAATCCTGGAGGTTGGTTTACATATACTTCTTCCTCCAATTCCCCATTCAGAAATGCACTCTTGACATCCATTTGATAGACCTTGAAATTGGCATGGGCTGCATAGGCTAGAAAGATTCTGATGGCTTCAAGTCTGGCAACTGGAGCAAATGTCTCATCAAAATCTATTCTCTCTTGTTGAGAATAGCCTTTAGCAACCAATCTGGCTTTATTCCTTATGACAATGCCATTTTCATCCAACTTGTTTCTGAATACCCATTTTGTGTCAATATAACTCTTGTTCTTTGGCTTGGGTACCAGCTTCCATACTTTGTTCCTTTCAAATTGGTTTAGCTCCTCTTGCATTGCTAAAATCCAATCTGGATCCAATAGAGCTTCTTCCACTCTTTTAGGTTCCTCCTGTGATAGAAAGCTACTATACAGATATTCATCTTGAGTAGCCCTTCTAGTTTGCACTTTAGATGTAACATCACCAATGATTAGTTCAAAAGGGTGATTCTTGGTCCATTTCCTTTAAGGTGGTAGATTAGCTCTAGATGAGGTTGCCTCAGTATTGTCATAATGTAAGATAGAATGTTGATTGGTTGAAACTCCCCCTGAGTTGCAGATCCTTTGAAAGGAATTGGGAGTTCTATCAACTGATGAAGTGAAATGATTATCCGTTGACAGACTATGATCAACGGATGCTTCATTATGAACTTCAACGGATGATGCACTTTGTCTTCCAACGGATGCTGCATTGCTTCTATCAACGGAAGCAGAATTATGACTTTCAACGGATACAGCATTTTGTGCATTATTCAAAGGCAGATTTTGAATTATTTTCATCATTCTCATCTTCACTATTATCACAATATATCTCAGTGTTGTCAAATTTGAGTCATTCATGATGTCCCTCATATGTTAGTCCATCAATCTTTTTATCATCAAACACAACATGCACAGATTCCATGATAATGTTGTTTCTTAGATTGTAGACTCCATATGATTTTCCAGAAGAATAACCAACAAATATTCCTTCATCAGCCTTTGCATCAAACTTCCCTTTGTGATCAGGTTGATTCCTTAGAATGTAACATTTGCAACCAAAGACATGCAGAAAGTTTAAAGTTGGTTTTCTTCTCTTGAACAATTGATAGGGAGTCATGCCTTTTGCCTGATTAATTAGAGAAATATTCTGAGTGTAACATGCACAATTAATAACCTCAGCCCAAAAGTATGTTGGGAGTTTTGACTCTTCAAGCATTGTTCTTGCAGCTTCAATTAGTGATCTGTTCTTCCTTTCCACCACACCATTTTGTTGTGGAGTCCTTGGAGCTGAGAACTCATGCATGATCCCATTTTCTTCACATAACAACTTCATGGTTGTATTCTTGAACTCGGTTCCATTGTCACTCCTGATATTCCTTACTTTGAAATCTGGATGATTGTTGACTTGCTCGATATGATTGATAATGATTTCACTAGCTTCATCCTTTGATCCAAGGAAATAAACCCATGAAAACTTTGAGAAATCATCTACAATCACTAGGCAATATCTTTTCCTTGAAATTGACAATACATTGACTGGTCCAAAAAGATCCATGTGTAGCAGTTGTAATGGTTCATCAATTCCAGATTCAGCTTCTTACTGAATGATGCTTTCTTTCGCTTTCCTTTCTGACAGGCATCACACAGTCCATCCCTTGTGAATTCCACTAGAGGAATTCCTCGATCATTCATTGTCTTGAAATTTAAATGGGATAGCTTCTTGTGCCATACCCAACTTTCATCTGGACTTGCTTTGCTGAGAAGACAAGTAATTCATTCTGAATCTGTAGAGTTGAAGTCAGCTAAGTACACATTCCATTTTCTAACTCCAGTTAGAACCACTTTGTTGTCCTTCTTACTTGTGACAACACAGGCTTCAGAATTGAAGGAAACAGTATTCCCTCTGTCACATAGTTGACTGATGCTAAATAGATTATGTTTGAGACCATCAACTAATGCAACTTCATCAATGATGACATTTTCTTTTGAAATCAAGCCATATCCCATATTGAACCCTTTGTTGTCATCTCTAAAGGTTATGCTAGGGCCAGCTCTCTCCTTGAACTCTGTGAGCAGGGTGAAATCTCCTGTCATGTGTCTTGAACAGCCACTGTCCAAGTACCATAGACTCCTTCTTTTTCCCTGCACACAATAAAATCAATCAAGTTGATTTTGGTACCCAAGTTTCCTTGGGTCCAGCCTTGTTAGTCTTTTTCCTAGACTTTATTCCTCCTGCATCTTTTGGCTTAGGTAACTTTGGGTCAACCTTGATCTTAGATGTAGTTGGTTGAAGTGTAGGGTTAGTCATAGAATCATTTAGCACATTTGATTGAATCTGATAAGGCATGGATTGTGTAAACATATTATTATATATAGGCATGTTGTATGGCATCTGAGGCATACTGAATGCAGTAAAATAAGGATTATTAACATATGGCATGTTTGTAAAATGTGCATGAGGATTCTGATGAGACATGACAGGCATAATATGCAGAGGTGACATAGACATGTTAGGCATGGAGGGAGTTAAAGGCATGGGAGCATTCTTAACAGATTTGCAGTTATCAGATAGATGATTAACACTTTTACAATGCACACAACTTTTTCTAGGAGCATATTTATCAGGTGTGTAATTGTTGTGTTTGTTAATCCCTACCTTCCCATTTCTATTAGATTTTCTTTTAGTTTTCTTTTTATTCTCAACCAATTTAAGCCTATTTTTCAGTTGATCTAACGTCATATGTTCTATATTCACCTTACTGGCATCTTTGGATGTGCTAGCTCCTTCTCTGACAAAGTTCTTGAAAGTTGAACCAACCTTCTTATTGAGATTATTCTTTTTAGAATCACTTGCCTGTTTTAATTGATGAGCTTTCAACGGATGCTCTTTTTCTTCCTTCAACGGATAACTTTCATCATCCGTTGATTTCACATCCGTTGACAATCCATCAATTAATTTTAACTCCTTTTTGTTTTGCTTCCAGGCATTCTCCCAGAATGATTCAATTCCCTGAACCTTGACAATCTTAGCACTAACATCCCTAGATGTTTTCCAGGCCTTGATTACCTCTTGCTCACTTTCTAAGTGTTTAGAAAGAATTTCTACTTTCTTAACAGCTTCTTCTAGTTCACTTTCAACAGTCAAGCATTTAATTTTAATCTTTTCAAGCTCAATTACCTGATTCTCTAACACAGCATTCCTATCACTTAAAAACAAATTATTCTCTTTGATTCTTGTGTTTTCTTTAGTTAGTGATTTAAGGGAAACACACAAATGATATAATTCATTTGACATATCATTTATGGCTTCATTGCATTCAATCTTAGAAAGCTGAGAGAGATCAGTAGTAATTACATGGTTGCTTGATGAACTAGTTTCATTTTCATCAGAATTAGCCATCAGGGCTAGGTTGACATATTCCATATCATCATCTTAATTGACTCCATCTACTGCCCAATCATCTTGAGTCAGAAAAGCTCTTTCCTTTTGTTTGCGCAAATCAAGATACTTCTTTTTGTAATCAACTTGCTCAAATTTCTTCTTATCAAAGGTTGGCTTTCTGCACTCATTGTCAAAGTGTCCACTAATGCCACAGTTATAATATTTGAACTTAGATTTGTCCACCATGTTTTTGTTTAACTTAGTGAATTTTGTATTTTTCCTGAATTTCATCTTTACAAACCTCCTGGACAGAAAAGCCAGATGTTCATCAACATCATCAGAGTCATCTTGACTAGAATTGTCTTCATCCTCAGCTACTTGCTCCTTTCCCTTGCTTGATTCTGATTTGCTTGTGCCAATTTTGAGACTTGGCATTGTCTTTTCCTCATTCCTGGCTTCAATCTTCTCATTGTCAGCTACAAGTGCAACTGATCCTCCTTTTCTCTTTCCCTTTTCCAACAGTTCATCTTGCTCCATCTCAAGTTCATATGTTTTCAAAATTCCATATAATCTTTCAAGTGTGAAGTCCTTATAATCTTGAGAATTTCTTAGAGAAACAGTCATAGGCTTCCATTCCTTTGGTAGAGACCTCAGAAATTTTAAATTGGAGTCCTTGACTTGGTACACTCTGCCATACAGCTTCAATCCATTCAACAGTTTTTGAAATCTGTTGAAGGTATCATTCAATGATTCTCCTTCTTCAAAATGAAAATATTCATACTATTGAATGAGAAGCTGCATTTTGTGTTCTCTAACTTGCTCAGTACCTTCACAGATAAGTTGCACAGTATCCCAAATTTCCTTAGCAGTTTGGTTGTTGATGACATGTCAAACATATCTTGATCTAGGCCATTAAACAGAATGTTCATGGCTTTCTTGTCCTTGTGAACCTCTTCAATATCTTCAACAGTCCATTCTGCTTTTGGCTTGGGAATAGACTGTCCAATAGCAACTGTTGCAGTAGCAGCTGTGGCCACCTTGTGAGGGATGTGATGACCATTTTCAATGCAGTTGATGTAGCTTTCATCTTGAGAGAGAAGATGTAAATGCATCTTCACTTTCCAGTGATGATAGTTATCTCTTTTGAGGATTGGAATCTTTACACCAATATCCTTCTTACTCATGATGTTAGCAGAATAGATCTGTAAACTCTTTGTATGTTAAGAGCTTGCTCTGATACCAATTGTTATTCCCAGTGAACTAACAATGAGATTTACAGAAGGGGGGTTGAATATAAATCTCAAAACTTTTTCAAGTTTTGAACAGTTTCTAGGCTATGTGGTTTGATGAACAAGTGTGTGTGAATTGCTTTCAGCTAATACAGACAGACATATATTCAAACACAAATGTAAAGAACACAACTGACTTAAAAACTTTTCTGGTGGATTTGTTGTTCCACTAGAGATGTGTTATTTCAGAAAATCCGTGATTTAAAAAATTAAATCACAGCTGCGTCCTAGTACAAACTAGATGATTTTATCTCTGGATTTTTCTAAACAGCTCTGGAAAATTCACAATCTAATTACTAGCTGCTACTTGGTTTATATATTACCAAGTTTACAAGTGAAGACAAAACTGTAAAATACAATTAAAAGATTCTTCACATGTTTCTTCTTCTTTTCTCTATCCAATGCAATTTAGGTTTAGCTATGAATCTTTGAATACTTTCTTGTTTGCACCAGAATGGAAATGCTGCATTTTCTTGATTCCTCCTAGAGGCTGCCACATTCCAGTTTGTCTTTGTCAACCCATGTGCTTCTGTCAGCTTATGAATTGTCACTATCAACTGCTATTTGAACTAAGCATCCGTTGAGGCTTTCATCCGTTGATGCTTTATCCGTTGAAGCTTTATCCGTTGAAGCTTTATCCATTGATGCATTAGCAGTTGAAGCTTTATCCGTTGAAGCACTCATCCGTCGATGGATGTTATCCGTTGAAGCTTTAGAGACATCCGTTGAAGCTTTTCTTCTCATCCGTTGAAGGCCTTTAATATCAATTGATACTACTTCACTTATACAAAATTACAAGGCATGAAATATTTACAATTAGCCCTCCTATTTGCATATCCACTAGTGGCCAACATGACTGATAATTTCCCACAACATCTAAGAATTACAACTTAAATACAGAGAATGAAATGTGCTACAATACTAAACTTATTTCTAAGTAAAGCTACTCCTTCAACGGATAGCCAAAATGGTCTTATCCGTTGAGGCTACAAACATTAGATTTCTACTTAAGTGTTTTGTTTAACTTATCATCAGTCTAATACATATATTCCTAACAACAATCTTCAAAGTCATCAGTACCTCCTAATTTTATCTTTGCAACCACACAGATCCAATCGGCATGTAACGGAGAAGGGCCATTGTAAACAAGATGATCGTAGATGACATCTTGACAATACCAATTACGTTCAGTACATTTTTTGCACGGACACTTCATTTGATCGCCATTTTTATAGATGGGAAATGCATTTTTCAAAAATGCTTTTATCCCTCTTATATACACTGGACTATATCTTGGAAAACCTATCCAAATGTAATACTCGTCCATTTTTACGAACCCTGTGACCTATTAATAAAGTCGATAAGAGATTCAACACTTTTGTAATTCTTAGTACATATTTTATCTAAATAGGTCATGTTCATACAGTGTTACCTACTCATTAATACTGTTTTAAATCATACAAAGTACTATAATTAGAGGAAAGTACGCTAATTATACAGTGTTACCTATCATACTATCATACTATAATTAGAGGAAAGTACTATCATACTATTTATATGGTTTTACCTATTCATTTTATCTAAACAGGTTCAGTACACTAATTCTACCATCCGCATTCATAATTCCAAATCAAAAGTACGCTAATTCTACCATCAAGAATTACACTCCCTCACCGTCATTCTTATCAGTTTAACAGTTTACACACAATCTTGAAAGAACAAGACTGGATACAATATAACATAATAACAAGTAATATAAATCCTCAAACTAAACCACATGGTGCGAAAAATATAAATTACTTATAAACCATAATATAACCAGTAACATAAATCCTCAAACTAACAAAACTTTCCCATATATAATCAATTATGCATACATTCACATACATACAATAACTAACAAATAATCTCAGAAAAAGCAGGAGCAATGAGTGCAGCTGCAAGTAAACATAATAAAAAAACATAACAAATTAATATAAAAAAACAGAATGCAGACTAAATCGAACCCAATAAAGACATGCGTGATGAAAACATTAAAAACATCCAAAATCAAAATCAAACATCAACCACAAACATCAAACACAAACATATCAAAATCAAACCCTAATTCGAATTCCCCTAAATCAACAAAAACCCTAAATCAAAAATTAGAAGCTTTTTAGAAATTACCTGTAAAAGCTTTTTAGAGCACACAAATCCAAAAGCCCCTAAATGAAAGCAAAACCAAAAGCCCCAAAGCGACAATGGTGCAGAAATTAAGAGTTTGAGAGAAGTTACTGAGAGTTTGAGCAGAAATTGCGACACAAAAGCGAGCGGAGGTGTGGTACAAATTGCGAAACTATAAATTGAGAGAGTTTTTCACTAAGAGAGTTTGAGAAATTGAAACTAAAAACTAAAATGGTACTTTTTCACCGAGAGAGTCGAAAGAAGGGGGAAATATTGAGAATTGGGGGGAAATTTTGGCCGCCCAAAAATTTGGCCTCGGTACTATAAACGTATATCTGTGTCTAAGTGCTTTTTCATTAAATTTATTTATTTACTATATAGTTAAAGTATAAGTTATGCAAATAAAAACACACCAACTAAGTTGGTGCAGTGGTTGTGAACATCTTTGTTTAAGTGGGAGGTCTTGGGTTCAATTCCCTTGGCTAGGAAACCTTCTTGAGAATTTTTTTTTAATATTACAATTAATATTAAGTGAGGTCACGTGGAACTCACATTATACGAAAGCACTCTCTGTCCGATCAGAGAGTGTTTCTGACCCGTCAGAGAGTGCTTCCAGATAAAATGGGTACCCACATGTTGGCCCAACACCCCCTCTTTTTGCATTTTATATTTTATTAAAAAATAAAAAAAATTGCATTTTTTATTTAATTGAATATTAAAATATAATTTCATTAATTAAAATATTTTATATTTTAATTTATTTTTTTCTTTAAGTACGTCGAAGGTCTTGAATTCGATTCTCCGGTCCCACAACAGAGCACCGCCACGCCAGCACTGTGGGTCCCACATGTGAGCCCCACTGTGCCACGTCAGTACTGGATGTGGGCCCCACAGTGCCACGCCAGCATTTTCTGTCCATGTCAGCATTTTTTTTATTTTTTTTAAAATATGTAATGCAACTCCAGTAACTCTAGTGTTGCTTGTTACACAATACTGTCAATAACTAGCAACAATAACTTAACTATAATGGAATGCTTATTCTACTCTATTGCAAAAAACCAAAAAATTTGTAGATAATGAAACGCTTTTGGTGCAACGCTTCTTAAAAGGCATTGCATTTGAGCACTTATGGCGTAGTGAAAGCTGTCCGATATATGGTAATGACACCGTTGCTAAATATTTAAGTCATAGTAAAAAAAATTGTTATTAAGGCCATCGTCGTTATTTGGCTGACCAGCACCCCTATAGGAGACAAAAGTTGGCTTTTAACGGTGAAAAAGAGTTCGGAGACCACGTCCACCCCTTTCTGGTGATGAAGTGTTAGCACAACAGGAACATATTAAATTTTCTTATGGCAAGGAAGTAAAGAAGTCCAAAAAGATTTATTGTCCGTGGAAGAAAAGTCTATTTTTTTGAGTTAGAATATTGGAACTTTTACCACGTTCGTCACTATCTCAATGTTATGCACATCGAGAATAATATGTGTGATAATCTGATGGGGACACTGTTAAATATGCGACAAAAGTCAAAAGAGAGCGAGGCATCTCGTCGTGATATTCTTGACATGGGTGTTAGGGCTGATTTAGCTCCACGAGTAGGAGAAAAGAAAACCTACTTGCCTCTTTTTGCTTTTACTTTATGAAAGGCTGAAAAAGAACAATGTTGTTGTCATTCTTGAATATGAAACTTCCGTATGGACATGCATTGAACTTTAAAAACTGCATGTCCATGGCTGATTTAAAGATTTGTGGGCTGAAGTCCCCTGACTGCCACATCTTCCTCCAACAGTTGCTCCCGGTTGTAATTCGATTCGTTCTTCCTAAACATGTTAGGGTCACAATAATACGATTGTGTTTCTTTCTCAACTCCTTGTGCAGCAAAGTAGTTGAAGCTTCGAAACTAGATAAACTGCAGTCATATGTTATATTGACCTTGTGTGAGCTTGAAAATTTTTTTCATGCCTCATTTTTTGATGTTGTCATACATCTCATAGTCCACTTGGTTTGGGAATTGCTTTTGTGTGGACCAGTGTGCTATAGGTGGATGTATATATTTGAACGGTTTAATAAAGTGATGAAGAGTTATGTTAGAAACCATTATCATCCGGAAGGTTGTATCACCGAAAGTTATCTTGGTGAGCAATCGGTAGAATTCTGCACCGAGTTTCTTAAAGAGAGTTGCAAAATAGATGGTGTTCCCAAAGACCAAGTCAGGCTTTCTGGTCCCTTATCCGTTGTGAAGATGAAGGAAGTCGATGAGAAAGAGCGAGATGTGGCACATTTAACTATCCTGTTAAACAATTTTGAAGTATTTCCTTATATAATGTAAGTTCAGTTTTCTTTCTTGTAAAACCATATCTTTTCAGTAAGTATTCTTATGAGTGAATATAAAACATGTTTTATCTCAGAAAGCATATGGAGTATCTTGAAGAAATTCATCGAGGAAAAAAAAAGAGTGTTCATTGGCTCATGGGAGAACATAATCGGCTGTTTGTTGATTGGTTTGAAAGAAAAGTTAGTTTCTCTTATTCTAACTTTTATTGTGAGTTTTATTTCATATAATTAATAAGTGGCTTATATGTAGTTAATGACAATGTGTGTAGGTTAGGAGTAAACTTAAGGAAAACCGTGCCGCTGTTTCAGAAATGATAAGGAGGTTGGCTGCCAAACCAACTTATTCTGTTTTGACATACGAAGGATATCTAGTTGATGGAGTTCGGTACTTCACAAAAGATCGTGATAAATCAAGGGTTGTTCAGAACAGTGGTGTTTCTTTAGTTGCTAAGACGGTTCAAGTTTGTAGTGCTAGGGATTTAAATCCGATCAAGAGTGATAAGACGTTCTATGGCATCATTCTAGAAATATGGGAGTTGGACTACCATGCTTTCAAAACACCTTTATTCTTGTGTAAATGGGCATTGAATGAGAGATGTATCAAAGTGGATGATCTTGGGTTCACACTTGTAGACTTTAGTCGACCAGGCAACAAGAAGGATAAATATGTTTCCGTTGATCAAGTAAAGCAAGTGTTTTATATCGAAGATTTGGTTGATGCTACCTGGTCCATTGTATTAAAATCCATGACTCGAGATGTGACGGCCTCAACCCCGGGGTCATGAATTGACGTCATCCATAACCAAATAACCAACATAATATAAACCATTTCACTGATAAAACATAATCACGACCCCTCTTACCAAGATCTTTTCCAGGTTAAAGTATGACTTAGGTTACAACTATTAAAACACTGACTTGCACAAACCACCCTGATACAACTAACTTAATACAACAACTCAATAGACCATCTTTTGTCCAACACAACTACCTCAGAGGAGTCCGACACGGAAGGAACTGGAAGTCTGCCACGACTACCACGGAAGAAATTCCTAGGTATTTGCAATCCATATATAAAACATTTTGTAAGGGTGAGCAATCAATTGCTCAGCAGTACCCCTATATGAATAATAATCAAAAATAGTTTATGATAAATATTTATAGGAACATAAATCATAAATCATTTATAGAAAAAAAGTAAAACATTTATAAACTTGATATCAACAACTAGCATGCTCCAAAAAACACTAACATCAATTATGTGCCGTGTAAATACAAGAGTCAAATTTTAGCATGCTATTTTAATTCTTAAATCATTTGTTCCATTACAGGAACCTAAAACCATTTGTCTCGTTACGGGCACCATAAAATCACTTGTTCCATTAGGGGAACCTAAAAATCACTTGTTCCGTTATGGGAACCTCAAAATCACTTGTTCCATTACGGGAACCTCAAAATCACTTGTTCCATTACGGGAACCTCAAAAACATGCTCAGATATAAAAGTATTGGATGATCCCTGGTGAGACAGCTGATCAGGCTATCTCCATAGGATAACTCTATATTGGCCATCCTATGAAACTTGTTCCGGAACTCAGAGACTAGCTAGGTCCCTGTCACGCTGGGATGGTGGTTATAATAGGATGCACAACCACTTCACCTCTTATGCTATCTTCCTGGCCGTTACGGGCCCTAGCTCACGCTCATCTAATTATCTGATCAACTTTATCCAGTTTTCCAAACCACTTACCTATCTCTTTTCAAAATAATTCTATCACAACACACTTTCCAAAACATTGTCATTTTTATTAAAAACTTAGAGATAAGTATTTTTAGAAGTTACTTTTCCCCCAAAACATAAGTTAACAAAACAATTTGAACACAGGGGTTACGTAACTTAAAATGTTCTGTTCCAATATCAAAATTTAAATCAATAATTATTCATATACTACCGAAACATAAAGATATAGTCAGGGGTACTTGCCTTGCAGAGCTTTACAAATATTATCGATTGACCTTGAGCCGCCTCGGACGCTCAAGCTTTATCGTCTAACCACTAGATCACCCTGGATTCGACTTTAACACTAAGGTCCTTCGATTGGAACCTTACTGAGCTCGTCGACTGCCCACTATGCTATCTTTAGACCAACGCCAACTCTTGGGCCTTCCGACTAGAACCTACAAAGTCGAAATACCCTAACTTAGACATTCGATTATGCTTGACATATCCTCTCTAACAATCTACCCGTACGTTAACAAAATATGACTTGTAACACACATTATTTTAATATATGCATCAGTTAGGGTTCACATTCTTGAAAATCGGTTCAGTGTTCGTCTTCAGAAAATACTTATACTCGTCATTGTACGAAATTAGGGTTATTGGTTTTGACAAAATAGTTGTTAGGTCACACACACACTGTAGAGGGGGTGAATACAGCGTATAGTACACTCAAATCGAACTTTTAGAACTTAAGTAACAGAAAACAAACTTTATTGAAACAATAAACTCTGTTACAGTATGGAACTGTTACCTCTCAGTGATGAACAAATATCACGAGAGCTGCTAGGTTTACAATGAATAATCTTCTCTAATAATGATAACACTTATAGTGTAAACCCTATGTCTGTGTTTATATACTACACAGTGACAAGATAATCGCTAATTGATATCGAATATAATTCTGCTTCCTAAAATATATCAATCAGATATCTATTCTTCCAAGTATTCCATTCTTTACGGAATTCCTTCTTCATGCATATCTCTTCTTATGTTTATCTTGATCTTCTTTCCTTTAATCAGCTACTGTCCTTATCTGATTATCCTTCAGCACTTAAGTTCTGATATTTATCTTCTGATGATTATCTCCTGATAACATAAGTACTGACATCCTTAAGTCCTGACTTCCAGTATAAGTACTGATCAACAGTTAAGTACTGATTTATCCTGTTCAAATAAGATCTGAAAGCTAAACATAAAACATATTAGCCATGACATTATCAAATATATCTAACAATCTCCCCCAACTTGTAAATTAACATAATATACAAGTTTAACAGATATTTGATGATGTCAAAAATATTAAGTACAAATGCATGAGAATTAGACTAGATAACTACAACTTAGAGTCCTTAAAGCTTTTACCAATTTCAACTTCTGATAACAACTTTAGTCTGTATAAATATCAGTATTTAAGCAGTTGTAGATCTTTGACTTGGCTTCATCATTTTCTAATCTCTCTGATGTCAGGAGTTGTTCTGAGATAGTTCTTCAACAAACATTTCTCAGCATATCTTAGTTCATCAGTCATTCTCCTTTTGACATCTTTAAGCTCTGCAGTATCTTCACCAGTTTGAAAGATTGCAGCTCTGAGATCATTGATCTTTGCTTTTCTCAACTCCAGATCTAGTCTTATGACATAAGCTTTGTCAGACTCCAGATTGAATTCAAGTCCCTTAATACCAAGATATGTTCTGATCTGTGCAGTATTAGGCTTCATATCAACAATATCACCATTGTGATCTCTGTACTTTGGAACATATATGTTGTCAGACTTAACAGAATAAAGCCTTTTCTGTCTCTGAATCTGTTCTTTTAAGTAGTTTACAGCAGTCTCTGTTATTCTGTCATCCACTTGAAGTAAGAAAAGTACATGCTCCAATTCTTCAAAATACTTCAATGGAATGGCATTTTGTCTTATATGATAAACCCTACCATCTGTCATGAAATACAACATGATGTATTCTTTCAAGTAGGTATGGTAAACCATCTGTACAGATTCCAGTTGATTCAATCTCTCAGGAGTTGCTCCAATACCTGCTTCACTCAAGGAAGTTGGATCATTGGTAGTGTTGTGTACTCTTCTTTCATCAGCACTTCCCAATCTAGTTTTATCTCTAGCTTCCTTTCCAGTAACTACTCTTGCTTCAAAACCACTTGCAGTAGTCTTCAAAGATTGAGTCTGTTTTGCTTTAGTGAATCTCGGTAAGAGTGTCTTTGATCTATTTTCTGATATCAAGTTAACTTGCGCTCTGTCAGAGGTTACTTGCTTCTTCTGAATATCAGAACTTACAATTTCTTGACTCTGAACAACTTGAGCCATGTCAGAGATTGTTTTAAGAACTTTTCTTGAAGTCAGAGCAAGATCATCCTTTTCATCAGTAATTTCTTCTTCCTCAGAAGGTACATAAACCTTGATAGGTTCACCAACCTTTTCTTTACCCTTGGATCTTGGATCTATCTGTGGTTGTGATCTAGCCAACGTTGCTTCAGTATGTGTCCTTTCTTTGATCACAATGCCTTTGAGTTTTGGAAGTGAATTTTTACCAGAAGCTTCAGATTTAGATGTGACTTTCTCTGATTTAAGTCTAGCTTCTTCTTCCTTTAAACTTTCCAAGTCCATTCCTGGATTTTCTTGAAGAAATAACTGTCTTGACATTTCCTCATCAAGATCTAGAAGTTCATCAGAACTTATCCTTTTACCAGCAGCATAACTTATTCTTTTCCCAGTATCAGAACTTGTCCTGTGACTAGCTTGTCTTGATGTAAACCTTCTACCTTGACTATGACCGCTACCCATTTCAGAGTATCCTTGATCATCATTTCCATCATCCTTTCCTTGCAGTGTCTTGTTAGTGTTGCATTTGGACTTAATTACCTTCTCCCCCTTTTTGGCATCAGCAGGTAGTAAAAGAGAGATAAGTAATTCCACTGAGGATTGGATTTCCGTAAGTTGCGATTGCTGAGAAGCTTGATTTGTCAGAATGTCATCAATCTGAGCTTGTTGTTTCTCTTGAGTTTTCTCAATATAAGCAATCATGTCAATGGTAGGTTGAAAGAACTTTTTCTTATCAATTTTCCAAACTTGTTCTTGTTTGATAAAGTTTTCCTGAATCTTGTGTAGCTCTGCATGAGTAGTTGAATGAAGACCTTGTAGATGTTTAATACTCAATGCAGTGACTCTAAGCTGGGTTTTTAAATCATCATAATTTAACATTTCATCAGCTTTAGTCAAGTGCTCAGCAAGATGTATTGCAGTTGGATACCATGAAACTGAGTTCCATTCCTTAGTCCACTCTTGACCTTCAGGAGTTTTACTCCAAGGTATTGCTGCAGCCCCGGTAACAAACTTCTTTACCAGTTCAGACTTAGGAAGAGTCTGTTGAGGAGTATGTCCTGAAGGACCTGCTTCATCAGCATCTACAGTTGGAGCAGCATCACCAGTATCTCCAGCATTTGCAGCATCAGAACTTAAAGAATCAGTATCTTCTGATAAGACAACAGTGTGAGTAGCAATGGAGGCTTCAACATCCTCTAATTGCTGATCTGATACTAAGTTCTGATCAACAGCCATATCCTGATGCTCACCTAAAGTCTGATCATCAGCATCTTGATGCAGAGAAGGTGTTGTTGATAACTCTGGAGTTTGAACAGCATCAGTAACAGGTGTTGTTGAAGGATTATTTGCTGTTGGAGCTTCTAAGAGAAATACTTCAGACACAACCAAGTGTTGAACATCAATATCAGCACTTGTGCCTGGATCAACAAGAGACACAGATGGTGAGTTAGCCTTGTCAGATACAGCTTCCTAAGATGGAGTTGATGGAGAAGAAGTGACTGGAGCAAATTCCTTGTCTTGTGAGATCAGAGATTCCTGATCCCCTTCCTTAGCTGCTTTCTCTTCATCATCTGAAATTGGCCTTTGTGCCCTCTGTTTCTTGTACTTCCTTGTTGATTTGGATTCCTTGGGAGTTTCAGGAACTGTCATTCGTCTAAGCCTCTTGAGAAGCCTAGAACCCCCAATTTCAGAATCCTTCTGAGAAATCTCTTTCTCAGCTTCAGATACAACAGGTTCTCTAGAAGAAACCTGTTCCTCAGAATTAGATTCATCTCTCAATGCAATCCTAACATAAAAAACATCATCTCTATCCTTCTGAGTTTGATGGAACATGACTAACTCTCTTTCTAAGAAATCATTTCTTTTCTTAAATGCAAGATTTTCAAAAGTTAATCTTTCACATGTTAAAGTTTGATCTCTATAACTAACAAACATGGTTTTAAGATATCTTCTCAACTCATTAATATCATCAGTATGAAAAGCATAAGTAGTCTGAGGTACCTTTGTTTCAGCAGCTTCAGAACTGCTCTCAGCACTTTCTTTATCAACATTTGCCATCAATGCATAGTTTTCCTCACTTTTAGAGTCTGAGGTGTCTGTCCAGCTTTTCTGCTTTGTGACAAGAGCCTTGCCTTTGTCACCCTTTACCTTCTTGCAGTCAGGAGATATGTGGCCTTTCTCACCACAGTTATAGCATTTAACATTTGTGTAATCTCCTCTGTCAGACTTTCCTCCTCTGCTTCAGATCTTCTGAAATTCTTTTTATCAGAACGTATGCCTTTCCTGGAAAACTTCTTTCCCTTCCTGAACTTCCTGTATGCAATCTTTGTGATTCCTTTCACCATAAGAGCACACAGCTTCATCATCTCCTCATCAGCATCAGTCTCAGGCAAGCTTTCAGAATCTGAGTCATCATCACTCTCAGAACTTGATGACTCAGTATCAGACTTTATGAAAAGAGCTTTACCCTTGTCTTTCTTTGAGAAAGCTGCTTTGGGGAATTCTTCTTCAGCCTTAAGAGCAACTGTCCTTGACTTTCCTCCTTTCCTCTTGCTTCTTTGTTCCATCTCCAGCTCATGAGTCTTGACCATTCCATAGATTTCGTCAAGAGTTGTTTCATCAAGATTGTAGTTGTCTCTTATTGTCGTTGCCTTCAAATCCCAGCATTCAGGAAGAGCTAACATGAACTTAAGGTTTGAATCTTCAAGATAATACTCTTTATCAACCAATGACAAATCATTCAAAAGTTTGACAAATCTATCATATAAATCATTCAATGACTCATTAGTCTTTGAGTCAAAGTGTTCATACTCTTGAGTGAGTATTGTCTTCCTGTTCTTCTTAATTGTGTCAGTTCCCTGACACCTTGTTTCCAGAGCATCCCATATCTCCTTAGCAGTCTTGCAGTTAATTACCCTGTTTGACATTACATTATCAATGGCGCTATGCAGTAAGTGTCGTACCTTAGCATCCTTAGCAATTGATGCTATGTCTTCAGTAGTATAATCACTCTTCTCTTTTGGTACGGTCTTTGCTGCTTCACCTGCAACTGCAACAGCGAGCTTGGTTGGTTTGTGAGAGCCTTCCTTGATTCTATCAAGGTATTCTGGATCTGTTGCTTCCAGGAACATGGTCATCCTTACCTTCCATATGGGATATTCAGATGGTCTCAGTATGGGAACTCTGATGGTCTCATACCGACTCTGAATTTGTGTCTTTGGTGATTCCTCAGTTTTGGTAGGCTTAGTTGGAGTTTCTGTGTCCGACATGATTATGTTTGGATCTTTAACTATATGTATGTTAACAGATAGGCTCTGATACCAATTGTTAGGTCACACACACACTGTAGAGGGGGTGAATACAGTGTATAGTACACTCAAATCGAACTTTAAGAACTTAAGTAACTATTAACAAACTTTATTGAAACAATAAACTCTGTTACAGTATGGAACTGTTACCTCTCAGTGATGAACAAATATCACGAGAGCTGCTAGGGTTACAATGAATAATCTTCTCTAATAATGATAACACTTATAGTGTAAACCCTATGTCTGTGTTTATATACTACACAGTTACAAGATAATCGCTAATTGATATGGAATATAATTTTGCTTCCTAAAATATATCAATCAGATATCTTTTCTTCCAAGTATTCCATTCTTTACGGAATTCCTTCTTCATGCATATCTCTTCTTATGTTTATCTTGATCTTCTTTCCTTTAATCAGCTACTGTCCTTATCTGATTATCCTTCAGCACTTAAGTTCTGATATTTATCTTCTGATGATTATCTCCTGATAACATAAGTACTGATATCCTTAAGTCCTGACTTCCAGTATAAGTACTGATCAACAGTTAAGTACTGATTTATCCGGTTCAAATAAGATCTGAAAGCTAAACATAAAACATATTAGCCATGACATTATCAAATATATCTAACAATAGTTCATCACACAACACAATCAAGTTTCACATAAAATACATATGCATTTATATATACGCTCGATGTCCTGATAATTACCGGATCTGAACCCATATTTCCGTAGTTCGATTTCCCAGAAATCGGGCAACATCTCCTTTGTTTATCGGACTACCTGTGGAAAAAATTTGACGTCACAATCAATAAATAACCCAACAATCACAAATTCCAATCATTGGTATTATTCCATTATTTACTATTATTCGCATTTTATAGATTTATTTGTATTAGGATTCAGAATTGGACCATCACTGTCCACCATTGGCTCGCCGAGGCTCATCGCCGATGGCGGCGAAAACTTACGGGTACCCGAATAAATTCCGGGTTCCAACGCAAATTTCCACCAATTAATTTTAAATAATAGAAATAATAACTCGATTAATCACATAATTTCATTCAAAAATTTAGTTAATTAACAACTCGAAATATGCAAATTAACAGTTCAACTTCTTTCACAAAAATGAAAGAATCAGACTGCAAAAATTCGCACAAGAGGGACAAGCAACCAAATAATAGGAACATCAAAAATCCACGTGCAATATAGCTACACGCTCCATCAAGCCATGCCGCCGCACCTCGCCGAATTCCGGGAGGGGGAAACAAAACTGAGCACAGACTAACACACACACGTTTACACACACACGCTTACACATACACATTTACACACACACGCTTACACATACACGTTTACACATACACGCAGACATACCCAATGCACACGACGGAAAAAGACGGCGGTGATAGTCGCCGGTAAACACAGGAACATGGCGGCGAGGGGAGGAACAGGGGAACCACGGGGAGGAAGAAAGAACAGGGCACATGAAAGAGAAATTTTGAGGGAGATAGATATTAGAAAGAGAAATTATAAAGAGATTGATTGGAGAGATTAAAGGAGATAGGAGATGTAAGCTTTGTTCAGCTCTGAGAATAAAAGAAACTGGGTATAACTTATCAAACCACGTGTCCAATAAAAGGACACGTGTCCCCTTTCCTGATTGCACACCTCAATTCCGACCCAAATTCGTATCTTAACGATATATTTTGCAGGTATAAATTAGTCAAAAAAATTCAAAATAACATTGAAATTCCTAGGGTAATTAAAAATTAATAAAATAAAATTTCCATAATTTTTAAAGTATTTTTTTGATTTGCCACTCATACCCGCGTTTAATGATTTAACGAATCAACGTGTGGGTGAATTTAATCCCAACAATTTTCAAAATAATTTTTAAATTCTCGAAATATTCCAAACTTAATAAAATATGAGTTTCATAATTTTTAAAGCATTTATGAATTTAGTACTGCTTTTACTAATAAATATCATCAGAAAATCATTCAAGGATAAATAATCAATAATATATTTATTTCTATATTTTATAAAACCCTAAAAATAATTATTATAATTATAAAACCATAAAAATAATTTTAAAGACATTCTAAATATTTATGCATATAAATTTGCATTAAATCTACCTTTCAAAGTGAAAACAATTCTGTACAACTCAATAATTAACTACGTGAACAACCCGGTACACCATAAATCACACATAGATAATAATAAAACAACACATAGCGGTCAAAACTAATATATATTTTATTTGATTATTATTCAACAATTACACATTTAAATAGTATAAAGATATACGAGTCGTTACACGAGACTATCACGATATCTACAATGAAGATGACCTAGAAGACACGACAGTAGAGCATCAGCCATTCTACTCTATTATCCCGACATGTGATGTTGCTGATAATATGGAGCACACGGTTCGAGAAAATGTTGAGGGAATTTGGGTAAAAAACTGAATGATATATTTATATATTGTAAAACTATGTACTATGTTGTCTATATTTTCTTTCTTGTTTGGAGTTAATACGTTTCGCTTAATGTACTATGTTACCATTTTATATGAGTGCACTACTACTTTACACATTTTGCTTAATGCACATATTTATATCAGTTGATTTTGGATGTATATCGTTCCGTTTAATTATTCATGTTCTATGTGCATGTTCTATCAGTTGCATATATTTGTACTAATATTTTGTTACACTTTATAGATTGAAGGATTGAAATGGCAGCTAGGAAGTAGAAAAAGTCCAAGAAAAGTAGTGAATCTAAAACAGTCGAGGAAGCCAATGAGTTGCCTGAACTGATCAAAGCAGCAGAACAATGTGATCAGTCTGAACCAAAAGAATCAACAACTGAAGCAGCTAACTCTGTACCAGCAGCAAAGAAGCAAAAAAAGTCGAAGAGAAGTAGGGAATCTAGAACAGCAGAAGATGTCAGTGGTCAGTCTGAAGGACATAAAGAAACACCAAATGAAACAGAAACTCAACCAGCAACCAGTACTAAAACTTTAAAGCAGAGGTATGAATCTGCGCGAGGTATTTCAAAAATGTACAAAGTCGTGATCAGGAAAGCTCAGGGAAAGAAAAATAAAGTCAGATTCAACTTTCATTCCTACATTGGGATGGTAGCTAGAACTATGATTCCAATCGATATTGCAAGCTGAGCTAAGGTGGATCGGGAATCAAAAGCCAACTTATGGTCTGATGTTGAGGAAAAAATTGTACATATTCTTAGGACAATGTACAATTATTGTTACATATATTTTTAATTGCACTTACATTTGTATTTAATTATTGTTAAATCTGTTTTTAATTATTTTCAGAGTACATTCAAAATTATTCCCAAATGTGAGGCTTTGGTGCTAAAGTTGGCAGGAGTAAAGTGGAGGCAATTCAAAACTATGTTGACTTCCGACTATGTCATTCCGTTTGTTGGACAAAAGAAAAAGCTTAGGAAACTCCCAAAGAAATATTCCAATGTGAGCAAGGATGCTTGGAAAAAAATTGTTGCAGATAGGACTTCGAAGAAGTGGGAGGTATAAAAAATTTATAAATATTGTTTTTAATAGGACTTAAAAAAATATCGTGTGTAGTAGATAACTTAAATAATGTACAATTTAGATAAAAGACTACAATAAAACTACAAATTTAGTGATCTGAATTTATTTAATTTAGATAATTAAATAAAAACATTATTATTAATTTAGTGATCTGAATTTAGCATGGCGTATTAATAAAGTTAAGCACATCAAACATAGTTAATTAGTTATAAATTTATAAATTTATAAATATTATAAATTTGTAAAAAATTCCACTACTTTTTATTTAATTATCTTGAGGTGAAAGTTAAAACTGGTGTTTTGCTACAACCATTGCGTAAGGATCAGAGCGAGCGAGTGAAAAAGTGGAAATATCCACACCGCATGTTGAGGAAAGGGTATAACGGTTTACAAGAAGTGGAAGTAAGAAACTATCAATGTTGTTGGCTTTTTTGTTTATTTTTCATGGATTTTAAATATTTATATATTTTAAACAGATAAAAGCAGGGAGTTTGCAGCATGGGGAGAAGAAAGATAGGGCTATTTTTTGCCAAAAGGGTCGTAAGAAAAAATTTGGGACATATGACGAAGAAGTGGAAGAAATAAATGCCAAAATTGTAAGTAAAATAATTTAGTAGAATTTACAAGCTTCGAAGTAAGTAATTTTACTTTTTTTTTTCTTATTTTTTGTTGACAGGATGCCTTGCTGGAGAAAAAGGGAAATGGAGAATTTCAACCACTAGGGGTTGTAGATGTGTTGAGCACGACCCTGGAAACTCCTGAACATTCAGAACGGGTTCGAGGCGTTGGAGGGTTCGTCACCCCAACATTGTTTTTCAGTTTGCCTAAGGAGAAACGAACATGAATTACAAAGGCTGAGTTGATGGACCGTTATCGACAGAGGGATGATGAGATGGAGAGATTAAAGAAGGAATTCACGGCAGAGATTGAAGCTGTAAAGGCTCAATTTTCTCCAAATTTATCTGAGAAAGCATCATCATGTCATGGAATCATTGATGAAGGTGTAAAACCAACTGTTGCGAAGGAATTGTTGGTGGCTGAAGATGACAATGAATGTATTGGTTTTGACAAAGATACATCTGACCCAAAGGTAAGAAGCATGTAGTATCAATCTGTGATAGTGCACAAAACACATGCTTGCATAAATGTAGGGTGCAAAAAATGTGAGTTGGCTGTGGACAATATTGAGAACAAGGTTGTAACGCCCCCAAATCCGGGGTCAGAGGATTTGGCCGTCACTATGAAACCTCAATCTAAAATAACCTGTTAAATCAATAAATAAATGCCAGCGGAAGATATTTATCATTTATGACCCCAAACTAATCCAAGATCTTTTAAGGTTACAGTTCTAGAAACAAGATATCCAAATTCCAAAAATAATTTTAAAATTCTCAGAATAATTAAAAACTAATAAAATAAAATTTTCATAATTTTTAAAGCATTTTTGACTCGCTCGCTATACCCGCATTACACAATTTAAAGAACCGAGCTGCACTTGAAACAAATTCGGAAAATCACGAAAATAGTCTTAAAATGTTACAAATATCCCGAATTTATAAAAACATAAATTACAAAATTTTAAAACAATTTTTGAAACGTAATTTATACCCGCTTTTACCAATTAAACGATTCAACGCGCGGGTAAAATTAATCCTAAAAATTTCCAAAATAATTTAAAATTCTCGGAATATTCCAAACTTATATAAATATAAGTTTCATAATTTTTGAAGAATTTTGGAATTAAATACGGGTTTTACAAATAAATGCAATCAGAAAATCATACAGGGCTAAATTATTGATGAAATATTGATTTCTAAATTTTATAAAATCCCAAAAATAATTATTGTAATTATAAAGTAATAAAAATAATTTTAAAGATAATTTAAATATTTATAAAATTAAATTTTTCAATAAAATCACTTTTAAAGACAAAAATAAAATGATACGACTCAGTAATTAATAATACAAATAATCCTCAATCACAACTGAGTCCCACACAATTAATATTACATAGAACACATAGCAGACAGAATATCCATCCAATCCCTAATATTACTAAACGAACTCAATTTACCGATATCAATAAAATAATCGGTTTTCAAATAAACTTTTGAAAATAATACATTTAAGAAAATATTTTCAGATATTAACAAGGATCGATATAACACTTAACAATTAACATATTACCTTATAATAACACCAACTCGTCAAATAGGAATAAAATATCCACCATTTTATTCCTTCTAAATCAGAAAATCACATAAACATATTCAAATATTAATAATAATAATTCTGAAAATACGGGATATTACAATCTACCCTCCTTATAAGGATTCCGTCCTCCGAATCAGCAGAAGAAAGCACTAATTATTCTTCTAGCCAACTTTCCATTTCCAAATAACCTCAATTTTCCATAATCTCAAATAAATCTTGTATTCCTTGTATAATAAAACTTTTATAGGAGCTTCACCGTGCACCACTGTTCCATTCACCTCTTTTGACCAATTCCTCAATAGAATCGCTTTACTGATTGCGAGAAAGAAGAATAGAGAGAAAGATAGAGGGAACAAAAGAAAGAGAGAAATAGAGAAATAAAGAAACAAATTGACTTCGCTATACATCCCTGATATTTTAATCACATTGCAATCCACTGTTGCTCTCCACTGTTGCTCTTGATAATCCCATCACATAACCCTACTTTGAATTGACTAGGAAAACTCAACTTAACTTGATTGGCATACCGTCGAATGTTTGAGATGATAAAATCATGGAATTTCAAAAAGAAAAGAATTTGATATCATAACAGATGTCTCACCATTGTGGGTAACAAAGTCTGAATTTATGAGAAAGTGTTGTTGAAATGAAAGAATAACTGAGAGATCAATATGATCAAATGAACTTGGTATTGCGTGTCCAAATTAAGACACTACTAAAGGTTGTTAACCTTCATGTATTCACAATACACACAAGTGATGGCGTCTCATCCAACTCCCATCACACAGACAGGTATACCTTGTGTCCCCTATAGTTAGGGTTGTTCATCTCAGTCAGAATGGAAGAATATCAAAGGGATCGAAAATCAAATGAATAAAACTGAAAAGATTTCAAAGCTGATATTTCTGAAGGAATGAAATCCAGAGAATAAAATTTTGGCACCAAATGAGCAAGTGGTGTCACATCACCAAGAAACCATCCACCAAATAAGAAAAATGGAAGTTAAATTATCATAACTTGGTAGAGCTATCAAAACCTGAAAAATAGGCTTCATGACAGCCTCTGACACATTTAAAACAAAGTTATGATTGAAAATGAGTATTAGGGAATATATCCTCTAACAATTACTTCTTTTGAGAGAGGCCAAAAGAAATTATAGAAAGAAAAGGTATTGCCAAAGTCTTAATATTTATCTTCAATTTGAACTCTCCAGTTGACTCGCCATCTGATTCTAGACGCTTCTTCATGTTTCAAGGATATCGATAATCTTCATCATCGTCAAAACATAGTAGCCTCGAAAGATTCCACAATAAAAGTTTGCAACTGCCAGGAGTTTTGTCCAGCTCAACACAACCATCTCAAACTAATGCTATCTTAACTTATTCGTCGGTACTATATCCAATAGTCCAACAGGAACTCGATATGAGCTCAAGCGTCCTCACATAGCTATACACACTCCTACACACTCTCGTTTCTAGTTTACTATAACCTCAGCTCTGATACCAACCTGTAACACCCCCAAATCCGGGGTCAGAGAATTTGGTCGTCACTATGAAACCTCAATCTAAAATAACCTGTTAAATCAATAAATAAATGCCAGCGGAAGATATTTATCATTTATGACCCCAAACTAATCCAAGATCTTTTAATGTTACAGTTCTAGAAACAAGATATCCAAAGACAAAATTAGGCTTGTATGTTGATAAGTACTGCAAGTCGTATAGTAGATAAAAGAAAAAAAAAAGAAAAAAAAAAGGAAAAAGAAAGAAACCTGTCAGCCCCCACCCCTGCCCCGTGCCGCCCCTCCCCCTTCCTTTTCTCTCATTAACAAAACAAACCCCCCCCCCCCAATTTCCTTTTACCAAAACAGTTTCTCCCCCTTCTGTCTCTCTGTCTGTCTCCCGGTTTATATACTTTTAATTTTCAAAAATTCATATCTCTCAAACCGTACATCCAAATTTCAATTATTATATATATAAACGATCAGCGCTTCGATACCTATGCATAGGTATATATATTGCAAGGTTTTGAGAAGAAAATTTGCGGGGCATATTTCCGTTTGAATTTATTTTTGGGGCATAGAAAAAGAGTTTGGAGGCGTTGTTTACTCCACATGGCATCTCAGCGTGTATACGTTTATGGCTATTAATTTCGAATTTTTCTGGAGATATTTTCCGGACATCAGATATTATCTTCGGGGTGATCAGAATTAATTTGGGTAACGATTTCGAAATTCCGCCTTCGTACTTTTGTATATTATAACATGTTAGTGTTTATATATTTATTTCATAATTTTTAGAAATTGTTGGAGAAGTCACTTTTGGTCCGAGTTTTGGTTCAGGTAGCCGTGTTATTCATTTCTGAAGTTTTTATACGCGTAAATATAAATTATTGTATTGATTGTTGGTTGTATCGATATGATATCGACTGGCAGTCCAAGAAATAGAGGAGGTGCTGTCCGATTTCCAAGAAAATATTATTTTTAGTTCTGAAGATTATTATTTTTATCAATTATTCGAAAATAAATCCAAATTATTTGGTTAATGAATTTTAATTGATTATTTAATTCGAGTTAATTATTTCTTATAATTTAAAAATTCCGAAAAAATTGTTCAAGTTTTAAAATATTATTTTAAATTATTTTCCAGGCTCAATAATTCTTATAAAATTATTTTCGGGTGTTCGAGCCCTATTATTTAGTTATAAAATGATTCGGAGACCCGTTTTAATTCCGAAAAATGTTCAAAAATTCATAATAAATAAACCGTTCATCCGTTTAATACGAAACGAACGCGTATAGACTTTAGAGAGCCAAATTCTTTTGTTTCGAAAGGTCGCTTGTTTTACGAATCATTCTGAGTCTATTATTGATCGATAAATCATATTTTTGACCCGATTTCAGTTTTAAACATATCGAGTCGAACCTTTTGACGAACTGAGTCATATGTGATATGAATTATGTGATACGTGGATTATGTGCTTACATGCTATGTGAATTATGTGCATACGTGGGTCAAGATTCTTGTGCTTGGCTGATATAATTATGTGTGGGCTATCGTATGGGTAGACAATAGGATTTTGACGCGCAGTTCGTCGAGTGATTATCGTTTAGAAAATAAAGTTCTATATTTTAATTATAGATGCGGATCTTTCGAGTTGATCAGGACAAGACGTTGGATAAAGAATGAGATGGAATGGTATTGGGTATCTCGCTTCTAGCAATCGCAGGAGCAGCATATCAGTAAAATGTTGAAAATAAAGACGGTGATATTTTGAGACAGAATGTCAGAATAGATGCGGTTTTGCGAGTGTGACTAACTGCTAAAAACCCAAAGGCAAGCACCCCTGACTTCACTTATCGTTCAAGTGATGTTTATTTCAAATCATATTATGCAAGTATTTTTATCATCACTTATTGTTCAAGTGATATTTATTTTGAATCGTATCATGCAAGTATTGCTTTCCCTATTCTCAATTTAGAATCGATAAATATTTTACATATCGCTGAATTAAATAATTCTGTTTATGCAAGTATTCTTCCGCTATTCTATGTTGAGAGTAGCTAAGTGATTTTACTTATCCAATTATCAGATTTATAAATGTTATGGACTTTGAGAAAGATGATGTTGTTTTGGTTTTCTGCCCAAGTGAATGGGCGAATAAATTTTATAAGGGTGTCGAGTATTATGACCCCTTTCAATAAAAATATTTTAAGATTGGATGGTTGCGTAAGAGGCCGTGGCGGCGGTCCAACGTGAGCTATGTGTTATACAGGATATAACACCTTGCTAGGCCGATATGTGCCTTGGGTACCCCTTTGTTTAGTTGGATATGCTTCGGCATACCGGTGTTGCTCCGCGGCTGATCACCGGCGGCAACACACCGTCGTTCGAGGATTCCAATCTAAATTATTATATTGCTTTTGACATCTTACAAGGAATAATTTATTAAGTATTTTGTTTTCGGATAAAATATGAAATGTGGTTTTGATTTAGTTTCTTATTTTGAGAATACTTAGTTTGTTGTTAAATATCAAAGGTGGTATTAGTACAGATGATTGGTGTTGACTTCAGTATGGGATGTTGTGAGCATCAAAGTTCCTAGTGATATCTAATTTGATATGATAACAAAATAAGTATTAATTTCAAGAGTTCAGTTTTGAGTAAAGTTTACGATTCAATCCAGAATCATTGTTTCATGTTAGAATTGTTTATGATATTTCCGTAAATACTGTTTTACGAGTTTTATTCTCGTCAAGAATCAAAGTATTGCTGAAGCATTTCGCTCGAAAATATCAAAAAGAGTTTTGAATACAGTGAGAAATAATTATCTGATTTTTTAACAAATTTTACGATTCAGCAACTATGATTTTAAAAATGTTCTGCTCTAATGCAGATGTCAATTTTATATCAAAACGACCATATATATGCTATAATGATCTTGCTGAGCATTTCTTCCGCTCATACTTGCCTGTTTTTAAATTTAACCTCCAGTGAGGATTAGTTTCGCTGTTTAGCTGCGTAATTCGAGGAAGCAAAGAAGAAGCTCTTGGAAGGTGGTTGATCCAGGGTTTGCGGGCTAGTGTAAGTTTTATTGGGTAAAGTTGTTTATATTATATTATATTATAATTGTGTTATTTTTGGGCCTAGTATACTTCTTTTCGAAGTTATACTAGGGTGTTTACCTTTGAGTTTGGAAAATTTTGAATAGAGTTTCAAAAGAAAGTGAAAAATTTATTGGTGGAATTTGGATATCTTGTTTCTAGAACTGTAACCTTAAAAGATCTTGGAGTAGTTTGGGGTCATTTATGATAAATATCTTCCGCTGGCATTTAATTATTAATTAAACAGGTTGATTTAGATTGAGGTTTCATAGTGACGACCAAATCCTCTGACCCCGGATTTGGGGGCGTTACAAAGGTTGCATTTGTCATGGTTTTAGAAGACTCAGATATGAACAAATCAATACATGGAGTGCCTATACCAGCTGGATGTGTTTGTGTTTTGGTGGACGGCAGCATCCAAGAAGAAGCCTTGGTTCCCGTACCCATACGTTGTGAAATAGAGACGGTCCGCCATGTTACATTTTCCCTCAATAAAGCTTTTGAATCTTACTTTGTCAATCTGTTGAAAGAGGGGAATGTTGATCGTGTATTCTTCCTGCCACATAATAATAAGTAAATTTTTCCTTTGTTAATTATAATTAATTTATAGGTAATTTTTTTCCGCACATTTTAATTTTATTATATTTATTTTAAAAAATAGTCAACATTGGATTTTAGTCATAATATAGGAGGGTGACATCTATATCTGTAATCCTTTGTCTCAGCCGTACCATTTTCCTATATTGGAAAAAGCACTGTCAAGGTAATCTCTATGTGAACATATTTCAGTTTTGATATATATGCTTCTAGATTATTTTTAGGTATTTTTTTTGACATTGTGTTATTCTATCACGTAGCGCAATAAAAACTTTTAATGCCGACACTTGAAGGGGAAATAAGCCTGCAAAAATAAAGAATCTTGTTGTAAATTTATATTTAGTCTGTTTCTCCATATTGGCGAAGTCCCCCTTTCTTTGCTTCTGACTTTGATTTTGTTGTTTTGTAAAAGGATCGCCCAAACAGCCTGGTGGTCATGAATGCGGTTACGTCATCCTGCGCTATATGAAAGAAATCAATTCAGACAGAGAAATGACATTTAGAACCAAGGTATATCTGATTCACGTGTTAACTATTAAAATAAATATTTTTACATAATTCATGTGCTAATTCCTTGTCACTTTTGTTACAAATTTGTGGGCGACCAAGACCCGTTTGTCTTCTACGACAGACGAGCTTGACGAGGTGCGAATGGAAGCTGCAGAATATATCCAGGAGTTGATATGAAGTTTTTAATGACTTGATTTTTGCAAAATAGTAAGAGAACCATATGTTTTTGCAAACTTTAGTGGTCTCTTATGTTGGTAAATTTTAGACGTATATTAAATTTTATAAATTTTAGTTGGAATATCGAGATGAATATGGATGGGTGGATTGGTTTTTGGTTGTAGGTATGGATGTTGGTTATTTGTTGATTGTCGGAGAATGCGGTTAGATTTTGGTTGTAGACATGCAAGTTCATTTAGTATATAATTTGGTTGTTTGTTGGATGTTCATTTTGTATTTGTTTTGCTTTTTCTGGGTTTATGCACAAATCCATAGGCTTATTTTAAAAAAAATAAGAACTCAAACATCGGTTCTTGTTATAAAACTAATATGAATCAACTAAAAACACATCACCTACTCAAAATAAAAACGATGTCTAATTAACAAAACAAATCAAATTATAGGAAAGAAAACGATGTCTACAATGTTAAAATACATCGCTTTGTTCTAGTATATAAAAGTAAAATGAAAGAAAACCGATGTTAAAGTAGAAGTTTTACATCGCTTCTTTAAACAAAACTGATGTTATAATACATGTCTAACATCGGTTTAGCAAATGAACCGATGTAAAATACGGAATAAGACATCGATTTGTTTAAGAATCTGATGTCTATCAATTAAAAGTGCTTACCTGTTATATATTAAAAGTGCTATTTAACTCCTAAATACCATTTTTGACAATCTAGTTTTAACATTTTATTCAAAAAAAGGCTAATTATACATCAGTTTGCTAAAAAACCTGATGTCTGTGTACATCTTTAACACCGGCTAAAAACCGATGTTAAAGACCCCTACATTTCTCTACAATGCGAAAACATCGATTTGAAAAAAAAGATATTGGTTTATAACCGATGTCTAAGGGCATTTTTTCTAGTAGTGTTTGATTCCTTGATTACTGACTATGTGTCTTAAAAATTGAACTTCTTGTAACCAAAATTCGTACTTTGAAAATTGGGCATACAACTTCTTCTTTCTTAAAATCTCCCTAGATATCCTTAGATGCTCCGCATGATCTTCCATTGACTTTGAGTAGATGAAAATATCATCAATAAACATAATGACAAACTTGTCCAAATATTCCTTAAAAAATTTGTTCGTCAAGTCCATAAATGTTGTCGGGGCATTGGTCAATCCAACAGACATTACTAAGAATTCAAAATGACGTACCTTGTTCTGAAAGTTGTCTTTGGTATATCTTCAGGTTTAATCTTCAATTGATGATATCCAGATCTTAAATCAATCTTAGAGAAATACTTAGCTCCTTTCAACTGATCAAAAAATCATCAATTCGAGATAATTTTTTATATTACTACCATTATTTTGCAGAGGATCGATTTCTTGATAGACTTAGCCTGTCTGCTAGCTAACAAAGTTTTTAACAAAGTTTTGCAAAATAATTATTTATAATTCAAGATTAACCAGAATTGCAGTTTCAAAGAGATTAAATAAGAATAAGTATGTGTAATGACTCTATGATATATTTAACGTGTTTATATATATTAGAGATCCTCATATGTTCAGACACTGTTAAGAAAACCGTTTACTATTTTCTAAGAAGTTGTTTTCAAACTTTTTATCCTAAGAACTTCTTATTCGAATAATAACCAATTTAAACTAAAGATAGACGTTTTTAAAATTGTTCCTAGCCCATCTTATCTTTAGTTGATACGTATTATAGATTATGGTAATGTTCATATAGAAAAAAACTAGTCGTGAGATTTGGTCGAGATGAGGAGTAGTGTCGAAATATTTTTCAAAGTTAACTTAGTCTATAAATACACTATGGTATACTTTCTCTAGATATTGATGCATGAAGTATACACCATACCTGAGAAAATACAACTTGCTTTCATTGAATAATCTTTTTCTAAGCTCTAGTTTATTCATTTATATCTATATTCATAGAGTTCATAATTTCGGTTGTAATTTTTATTAAATCTTGTATTGTTCAAGATGTAAATATTTATTGCTCAATAGTTGAGTTTGGATAGCAGGGTCCAGGGAGTTAGATTTTTAGAAAAGGCTATACAGGTTTGGTATAGGGTTGAGAGGGTAATTCACTCAATGGAACAAGGGTGATCAGGAAGACATATTATTCAATCTTGTACTCGTGTCATTCCAGCGATTAATATTAATGTATTATGTTACCATGTTGGTATGGGACCATGACATAGATTATTAGACATACTTGTCGAACCTGCCTACAACTTTCTGTGTTATTTACTTGTTGATATCTATTCCTGCATTACATATCGAGTGTTAGTTTGTTGACAGTATATATCAGAATTATGAACAAGTTGTTTGACAGTTTGATAAATATTCGCTAACTTATTAAAATGGGTTATAGTTAGTCATAACACATATTCACACCCTCTAGGTGTAGAATTTCATATATGTCATGAATTAGTATGACAGTTTTCAAACCTAATGTTATTTAAGGTCACATGCCAACTCAACCCACATTTATTACCCGGCTAATATCAATTATAAAATAAATATGGATTTTGTTATATTATACTCTAAGGTCCCACTAATTTATAAATTTTGAATTATCTTGATACATTATAGCCATAACCCCATCTACGTGGAATTTCATATATGTCATGAATTGAAATGAATATTTTCGAACCTAATGTTATTTGAATTTTTTGAAGGTTATATGCCACTCAACCCACATTTATTACCCAGCTTATATCAATTATAAAATAAATATAGATTTTGATATATTAAACTTTAAGGCCCCATAAATTTAATTTTTTTTACATATCGTGATACATTATATTTGAGGACCCACAATTAGCGAAGTAATTAACATTATAAATTAATTACTTATTCTTTTATTGAAATGATTGATTTATGATAACTCACACTTATCTCTAACAAACCTTGGTCATCAGCTCATTATATTTATAGCTTGTACTGGTAGGTTCACCCAATCATTGATCTCTTTCTCAGCCTCTAATTTCACTTTCCCTGCAAAAATGGAGATGGTGTCCAATAATCAAAACAATAATACTCAAATACAAGGGTCTTCTGAAAAAATGATAAATATATTATTAGTGGACCATGATATGGCCTCATTAGTTACCATTTCTGGTATAATGAAGAAACAATGTTCTTATGGAGGTCAATTTCTGTTTGTACCATGATTAAATTTCTACATTGTTTGTACATCTCATTAATAATTGAGTGATATCTGTTAGATGCATATAATTACTTATTTTTGTTAAATAATTATGTTGTTACTGATTCATTTTTCAATCCAGACATATGGAGAAAAAACATAAGATATAATTACTAAGTTTCTTAAAAAAATATAAAATTACATAAATACGTGTGCATGATTGATAGTATTTTTTTTTCTATTTTTCTAGTTGTAACAGCAAGAACGGCGGATCATGCTTTGTGTTCTCTCCGGACATGGATGGATTTGCATTACAACAAAGCATCCATATGAAACATCAGTTACCTGTTGTTTGTAAGTAATAAAATTCATTTTCAGCACCTTCAATTTTTACTAATTTAAATCTTGACCAAAGGGACTAATCATTTTTTGCCCTACAAAATTTATAGTACAATGGCTTCTCTTAATTTTGCAAGTAAACCACTAATTCTTTCTTTGTGTCTGTATGGTGTCCGTTTAGTTAGCCATTTACTTTAATCTCTTGATTGCAATTGATGGCGCTTATGAAGTGTTAGTTTGAACTGATGGTCCTGAGGTCACCCTCAAGTAGTACATTCTTTAGAATCTACTAGATACTCTATATCTAACTTTAATTTTCTTGAATCTAACAAATGCAGAGATATCAACAACCGCAAAAGAAATTGTCAGATGCAACCAGGACAGTCCACCCGGTCAACTAATGAGCCTGTGACAGGTTTTGGCCAGTCTAATATGCTACTTCCAATAAATTTAGAAATCGAGCAAGGTAAGAGGGCTGATTCTATAAATCATATATTCAATTTATTTATGCATAATTAAGTCATGAATCATAATTAATTTTGTTGGCCAAAAGATTTTGACCAAGTAGCATGTGGATGACTATTTGTCCAGCGCTAACATAATTCCAATATCTTTAGATTTGTTGTTTAGGTTTCTAATTAATTCTCCACACAAGAAAAATAAGGAAGTGATAATACAACTAAATAAAAAAATTATTTAACTATTGCTGTTATTATTATTTTTATTTATGTATATTTTATATTTTACTTATTTTATTTTGTGCACCGTCGTTTCTTATTTGTTGTTGTTTTTTTATTTAGGAGACTAAGTGGAGGATGAATAAAAATCAGCACCTTATACTAATTTGAATATGAAGAGTCTCTTCAACTTCCCTCCCTCTTAACCAAAGGACATCTACAGTATTTGAAGAGTTCTATTTTCTCTCCATCCTCTCCATTGCACCTATAAGTTTGCTTGCTCTCTAGATATTATTATTTTTAGTTTCATCACGAGTCGTCATCTGTTAGGCTATCTATTTCCATTAAGATTCTTGAAACTTGATTGTTCAGTTCTTCACTTTGTGAATTAGTCATCAAGTTCTTGATTTTGATTCCATGGCCGACCTAGATTCTTCCTCTTCTAAAACAAATCTTTTTCGTAATCCTGATAAATGTCCCCTGGAAGAGGGTGATAAAGAATCAGCTATAAACTTAGATAATTTAGAGATTCCAAATCTGAATTCTTGTAAATCGTTCAACTTCATGAATGAATAAGAACTTTTCTCTGGTATTGAGATAGCATTTAAGGTTTCTCCGGCAATAAGCCCTCGTACTCTAGTGTATAGGGAAAGTGTTCTTCAAGAGAGTCGAGAATTGGGGCTTCCTGAATTTCTCCGTGGCTGTAGTCTCGATTACATTAGCCATTTCTCTAATCACAAGTTAAATATGACTAAGTTAGGCTCTTGGGGTGACTTAAAAAATGGGTATAGGTTGCGGATTCCGGCCGCCGACGATCGAATGTGCGTGATTCCAGAGTTTGGTATGCACGGTGTGCCGTTGATTTTGTTTGAATATGGGCTTCCGCTTCCGATGCATCGGTTCCATTTAGCAATGTACGAGGCTATAGGTTGTGGTATAGCACAGTTATCGCCTAACTCCATTCCTCAGGTAAGGGTCTTTATAGCCTTATGTAACGAGCGAGATCAGATCCCTTTTATAAAGTTATTCTTTTCCATATTCTGTATTAGGTATCACAACAGGCAAGTCTATTTCGATACTCAAAGTAAGCGTCCCAAGATAGTTAGTGTTAAGTTCTCTAACTCGGGTTATCATCCTAAATGGGTGTATATAGGTGGGAAAGATTTAGACTTTGTTAGACCTTATCGTAAGGTAACACAATCGACCCTCGAGTATCTAAACAACCTTGATAAGTACGATGATACATACCTCGATGAGTTTCAGGGCTCGAGGCCTGTTTATACACACAGTGATTTGAAAAACTATAAATTTTTAGAGGATCATCATCGTAAGGATTTATTATCTATAACTTTGAGAAGAATTATTATATTGTTATTTCTTTTCTCAGTTCTATCTTTATTCTTAATAACACCTATTTTCCTAAGAAACAATTTATTGTTTCAGTTGCAGGTAAATCGTTGAAGAAGTTGTGGGATAGCGGGGTTTTGGTTGAGATGGACAAAGCCATGATGATGTTGGTCAAGAAGTCGAAGGCTGGAGCTATCGATATGCTGAGGATTGACAAAAATCCTTCATCCCAGACACTTTCCATTGAGCTTTTAGACGATCGTGGAAACAAAGTTGTTGGTGGTTCCGAGCGTATTGTTTGTGAGGGCACTGGGAACCCTTCGCGAAAGAGATCCAGGAGTGGAGCTGTTGAGACTCCAGAGGTGGCATGTAAGAAAGTTTGTGAAGATGCTGCAGGAAGTGGCGTGAACAAGATTCTGACAATAATTGGTAATCGGGGGATCATGCTTCCAACGATCGACCCCGAGGCTTGCAAAGAGGTCATTCATGTTGAGATCCGACCCTCTGAGTGGTGGACTGCTGGTTCGACTGTTCCTCTTCGGGCTTTCCAAGTGTTTAATCTTCCTCAAGACTCTAGTGCTTATTCCAAAAGATCGAGGAGTTTGGGCAAGCTGGAAGGGTATGTATATTATTTTTCTTATTTTGGACTTGTTTTTAGATTTTTGCCTAAAAAAATCCCCTTTATACTTGTTCTCAACTTAAGACTTTCCATGACTCATGTCTTTTTTTTGGCATTATTTATTTGATGTTATGCATATTTTTAAGGAATATAAGGTTGATGAGGGTAAGAGCTATCCCTCAAAGGTCGAGGAAGAATGAGACATATTGAAAGATGAAAAGAAGAGATTGGACACAGAGTTAGGTGAAGCCAAGAGTCGTATCGTCGAACTTTCCAACACAAATTCTAGTTACCGGACCAAGGTATGTGTTATTTCAGTTTCGTTGTTGTCTTTCATCGATTGTCATTATATTTAAATTTATTTAATTGTAGTAATAGGAAATTTCCTCGTTTACTTTCCACGTCGTCTTTTACATGTACTTCTAAGTATATGTTTATTTTATAGATATATATTTTTTACTTTATCCAACACATATAAGTGACCTTGAACTTATGAACGATTGTCTTAAAAAAGATTTGGAGGGTATCGGGTCTTGAGTGAAGAACATGGAGACCTTGTTAGGCGAATAAATGAAGAAGCGTGAGGCTTGGATGTCGAGGTAGCCAACCTTCGTGAAAAGAATGAAGCCTTGGTGAAAGAAAATTTGAATTTCAAGTTGGAAGTAGAGAAAGGGGTCGAAGATATCGTTGGGGCCCTCGATAACGTGTATGGACGTTGTTATAAAAGGATGGAGACTACTGGGTTCGATGTGTCGGGTCATGGCTTCGAAGATTATATTCGTGATGACGCTGCGGAACACAAGGAGAACGAAGCCACTGCCGATCCCATCGACCCTTGAAGGCAAGAAATGCCTCTTTAATGATGTAATTTCCGGATTATGATTGAATTGTTTGAGTAATTTATGTTTTTGTTATGTTGGAGCTACTTCTGTCATCTTTTTTGAAGATAAAGACTTGCTATTTTAATTGTTTTGGAAGTTCCTTGGTTTTAAAGTGAATATTTGACTAAGAATGATGGTTTAACTTTTCCAATATAATTGCTAGATTGTTTGGAAATTTGAATTTCGGATCCTGTGTTAAAGGTTTGAGTTTCGATAAATCTTTAATAGTGTTTACACGTGTTTGCTTATGTCATTATGTTGATTCGATGAAATGTGGAGGCATAATTATTTTGGAGAATATTTGATGAACTTTCGATATTTTGTAAATATAACCAATCATGTGATATGGTATTATCGACATCATTAATCCATTTATATACAAGATGGGTGATATGGATTTATTTTTAGACTAAGATATAATTATCTAACATATGTCGTTGTATTCCAGAGTAAATTTCAATAGAGTTAATCTGCCTGTGTATTGGATAGAAATCTTTGGTTGGCTTGGGATATTTTGATTTTCTGATTTCTGATATCTACAAGCTTATAAATTACTCATAAGGAAAAGTTTTTCATTGATAAATTAAGAAGGGAGGGTTTTTTCTTAATGGGGATCTCATATCAACCCCTTTTCATTAAGACTAATTTTTATAGTCATAAATTTGACATTTTTCATTCCCAAAATTCAAGTAACTTAATTACTGATAGAATTTCTTCAAGTGGACTGCATTCCAAACATTTTTGATGGGTGTGCCGTCGAGCATAGACAGTCGGTAGGTTCTTAGTGCAACGAGCCCTGTTAATTGATATGGTACTTCCCATGGGGCTTTAAATTTTCCATTGATAGTTGGTTGTGAAGCTGCCGACTCTCGAAGGACTAGATCCCCAACCATAAATTTCTTTCCTTTTACTTTTTTGTTAAAGTAAGCTGCTGTCCGCGCTTGCTGCTGAAGGACTCTCATCGATGCCTTGTCTCGGACCTCTTCCATGAGAGCATTGTGATGTTGGATTCCCTCTTTTAAGGCTTCTGCGTTAAAAAACTCGACCTTCGGTGAGTTAAGATATACTTCAACCGGTGAAACCGCTTCCAAGACAAAAGCCATATTAAAAGGGGATACACCCGTGGAAGTCCTAGGGGTCGTTCTATAGGACCGGAGAATATTAGGCAATTCATCGACCCATGGCCTTGGTAATTCATCAACCCTTTCCTTAAGGCTTTTTAATATTATGTGATTAGAAACTTCAACCTGTCCATTCGCCTGAGGGTAAGCCACTGAAGATTTGATGTGCCTAATCTTGAGTTGAGAAAGTTTTTGAGTGAATTTTTCCCCTACGAACTGAGTTGCATTATCTATTACCAAAATTCTTGGAACTGCGAACTTGAAAATGATGTACTCCATTAGAAATTCGACCATTTACTTATCACGAATTTTAGCTAATGGTCGTGCCTCGATCCATTTTGTTGCGTAGTCAACAGCCAATACGATGTATTGTGTTTGGTTTTTGGATTTCAGGAAGGGACCCATGATGTCTATACCCCATTGGTAGAAGGGACAGGGGTTGACAACCGGGATCATTTCCCCCGAGAGTTGATGTGATACTGTTCTATATATCTGACATGATTTATATTTTCGCACAAAATCTTCATAGTCACTTCACATTGTGGGCCAAAACAAACCTTGTCTCATTATTTTAAGAGCTAAATTCTTTCCACCTAATTGATCTCCGCAAATTCCTGTGTGGACTTCGACGATCGAGATGATGGACTCATCAGGTCCCAAGCATCGAAGTAGGGGCTCCACAAGCCCTCGTCAATATAATCTATCTTCTAGAACACAATAATTCTTCGCCTTATATGTTATGGCCCTGGCTTTACACTTATGTGGCAATTTATTCTGCAAGATGTATTCTAAAATTGGTTGACGCCAATCAGAAGTTTGGGAAAACTCACTAATGCTCAACACAGCGACAGACGGAGCATGTATATCGATCGAGGGAGTGATTCTTTCATCTACATAAATAGCCTCTGATGTTGCAACAGCCGAAGATGCTAATTTAGACAAGGCATCTGCCCATTGATTTTCCTCTCTGCAAATGTTCTTGATTGTCCATGACGAAACTTTCCTTAGCAGGGATATAGCAAGATTCAAATAGGTCGACATTCGAGTATCATGTGCCTTAAACTCACCTTGTAATTATTTAGCAACAAGTTGAGAATAACAAAATATTTCCATTATTTTTACCTCAAACTCAATTGCGAGACGTATTCCTGCTAGCAATGCTTCGTATTCGGCTACATTATTTGTTATCGGGAATGAAAATTTCAAAGCTTGCTTTATTTTGAAGCCCTCTACATTGATTAAGATCATACATGCGTCTCCTAACGATGTTATTGAGGATTCGTCGACATATAGAGCCCATGTTTTATGTGGAAAAAGTGTTTTTTAGTTGCGAATGTGTCAGAATTGCACTATAAAACAAAGTCTGATAGGATTTGGGATTTCATCGCACTTCAAGGAAGATATTCAATGTGAAATTGACTGAGTTCAAATGTCCAAGCGGCGAGACATCCTATCATATCTGGTCTGTGCAAGATGCGGTTCAAGGGTTGATCGGTCATGACTTTAATAGGACGCCCCTGAAAGTAATGGCGCAGCTCTCTCCTTGTTACGACTAGAGCATAAACTAGCTTCTTCACATGTGTGTAGCGAGTTTCTGCATCTTTAAGGGTATGGCTCACATAGTAAACTAAGGATTCATGACCCTCGACTTCTTTGACTAGAACGGAGGCTACCAACCCATCAGAGGCTGAGATGTACACTTTCAAAGCTTCACGAGGAAATGCCCTTGCTCAAATTGGTGGGTTTGTTAGGAATCTTTTTAATGCTTCAAAGCTTTCTTTACATTGATTATCCCACATAAACTTCCTGTTCTTTGAAGCTTCTTTGATAACCTTGAAAAAAGGAATGCATTTTTTAGAGGCTTGCGGTATGAAACGATGAAGGGTCGCTATACATCCAGTGAGGCGTTGAACATCTTTAATGGTCGAAGGGTCCTTTATTTTAGCTAGCTTATATTTGGGAATGATTGGCCTCAATCCCTCGCTGGGAGATAAGAAATTCCAAGAATTTTCCAGATGTTAAACAAAAAAGAACATTTAAACGAATTTAGTCGCATATTATTACGACGAACATTTTCGAAGGTCGAGGGTTTGACCGCTTGAAAATTTTGATTTTGTTATCATATCGTCGACATATACCTCGAGATTTCGACCAAACTGATTTTTAAATATTTCATCCGTCATACACTGAAATGTTGCGCTAGCATTGATCAACCCAAAAGGTATGTTTCGATATGCGACGACACCTTGATAACTGATAAACGCCGTTTCTTCCTAATCTTGATCATCTATCCTGATTTGATTATATCCTGAGAAAGCTTCCACGAAAGATAGCGGCTAATGACCCGCCGTTACGTCAATAAGTTAATCTATATTCTGCAAAGGATAATAATCCTTAGGGCATGCTCTATTAAGGCTGGAGTAATCGACACACATTCTCCATTTACCATTACTTTTTTTAACCATGACAACATTAGCAATCCATGTAGGAAATTTCACATGTTCGATAAATCGAGCCTCTAAAAGTCGATCAAGCTCTTCGTCGATAGCTCGGCGATTTTCTTCTGAGAAAGTCCCCCTCTTTTGTCTTACAGGATTTTTTAGACGGTTGACATGCAGAGAGTGTCTTGTAATGTTGCTTGGAATTCCAGGCATGTCGGATGGTGACCATGCAAATATATCTGAGAACTCCCGAAGCAACCTCGTTAATTCATCTTTTATTTGAGGATTTAAATCTTTTCCAATTTTAACCTCAATCTCGATCGTTTTACTGACAGGTGAGAACGAGGGATCCCCTCGAATGTCGATAATGCTACCAGGATCTATCTAAACGATTAAATTGACAGATTGAGTGTCATTATCTTGCTTCTTATGCACAACAGTAGTGAAGTAGCATTGTCTTGACACAGCTTGTTCGCCACACATCTCTCCAACTACAAACTCAGTCGGGAATTTTATTTTTAAGTGAGGGATAAACGTAATGGCTTCTAATGCTGAGTTTGTCATTCGACCTAGTATGGCATTGTGGCTTCAGGTTGCACTTATTACGCGCAACTTAACTATCTTTCATACTTGGTAAGGCATCGTGTCAAAAAGTACTAGCAGGTCAATTGTATCAACCACTTTTACCTCATTACATGTGAAGCCATAAAGAGGTGAACGGGTATTTTCTAGCTTTCAATCGCCTGTATCCATTCGCGCCAAGGCGTGATAATAGAGGATGTCGACAGAACTACGGTTATCGACAAGGATTTTTTACTGTGTTAGTACCGATTTTGGGAGTCATAACCAGCGCATCTTGATGGCCTCGTATGATATTTGGGGCATAATCCTCGTCCAAGAAGGATATGACGAGAGATGGAGAAGGCTTGTATCTTTTAGGAAATTGAGGATTAACATTACACACTTCTCGACCGTATGACTAACGAGAATTATTTGACATGCCTCCGGCGGCATAACCCCTGAAAGTTATGTGGACTATTATGTCATCTTATTTCTGATGAGTTTGGCCTTGTCCTTCGATATAATGGACGAAATGGCATTTCCTGATTTTGGATTCAATGAGATTTCTTAATTGGTAGCATTGTTCTGCAGTGTGTCCAGTATCTTCATGGTAATCGCAATATCGAGAGCTTGAGGATGACCCGGCTTCTTCGGCCTCGGAGGTCGAAAGTCAGGTTTTGTCTTTGAAATTTCCAAAATTATTGCTTTATTAACTGTGAGTTTAGTGAACTCTTTATCTTTCCTGTCCCGAGCCTGCCATTATTGATCTGAAAAAGACCATCGTTGATATTCATGACCCCTCCGGGTTCGATGTTCTTCTTTACTAGTATCTCTTCTTGCTGGTGAGCGTCGAGGGGATTTGGAATCATATCCTCGCGATCTCGGGGTCCGGGTACTATGAGCTCTTGACCTGTCATATTTGTAACTAAAGCGTCTCAGAGATCTTATACTACCCACTGCCTCTTGAAGTGTCATACGGTGTTTAACAATTTGGAACACTGCATGAAGGTGTTGAGGATGTTTTTCAATGAGTTCTTCTAGTAAAATGCCATGTTGGCTTCCGTAAATTTCTGCTGCTAACTAATTCACCGCCAAGGGCTCTTTTAGGTATGTTATTTCAGATATAGCTTGACAAAAGTGACCTAAGTAGCTTCTCAGAGATTCGTTGGGCCGTTGTCACATCGTAATAAAAGATGTCGTAATTTTCCCCCCTTTGTAATTGCTTGAAAATGTTTTCTGAAACTTAATCTTCAACATAGTCCGAGAGTCGATTGACCTAGACGGGAGAATGTTGTACCAAGATAGGGCTGTGCCTTGCAAGCATGTAGAGAAGAATTAGCAACGTGCAACTTTTGAGTGTCCGTAAAAATCCATCCGACCTTCAAAGCTGTTAAGGAAACCCGATGGGTCAGAGGATCCATCAAATTAATCAAGTGCCCGAGCTTTTAAAGTCCTGTCTATTTTTACTTTCTCGATGTTTCGAGAGAGAGGGCTTTCCACCAGTGCTTCAAACCTCGATTGAGTGTGAACTAGATCTCGCAACTTGGCCATATCTTCCTGTATTTTTCAGAAATCCTCCTGTGAAATTGAGTCTGTTGACACTGACCCTTGTGGAGTTTCCCCTGAAGACATTGTCTTAGGATGTCGAGGCCTTGAATATATAGACTCAGTAGAAACCTCATCCTCATCATAGTAGTAATCATTATCCTCATTCGAAAGCTCTACATAATCAAGTTCCACATCACCACCTTCCTTAATCGACGCTTGTTTCAACTCTTGCTACAAAATCTCTCTTATTTTTCCAATTTCGCCTCTAGTCTTTGAGTTTCGGCTTCTAACATCTTGAGATCTTCATCTGAGCCTTCTACACCGTCTATCTCTTGTTCTCGTAAGTGTTTCTTCTGCTGTAACTTTTTTAAATGCAACCTAGCATCACTGGAGAGCACATGCTTCCCGTTTTCTGTTAAAACACGAGAATGAGTATCCCTAATCATTTTCCTCTTGCCTTTGACTGGTTGTCTCTGCACCCGAGATCCCTCAGGTGGGGGGTTTTCCTCCATCGAGAACAACCGTCTTGGTTTAAGGGTCGACGATATTTTATCATTTTCTACAGGAGCAACATATTCTGATTTTTGAACAGTTTGGATCTCTGTCGTGTTACAACATTTCTCTCGGTATGTTTCTTCAATGATCATCTTAAAGTATCAAATTTAACAGCTCCTTCTAGCGCCAAATGATGGCCCTGTATTTAAGCCATGTTTATATGAGGAATAATACTCTTTATTTATACGTTATTTTTCAAAGCTTTTACAAGTAAGGAAATTAGCCTATATTTGTAGGGAGCCTTTAATGGGCTTTTTTCCTTACAATTGGATCCCTATTGGTCTTTTTATTTCAAACTAATATTCTAAGGTTCTAATTTTCTATTTGAAGTCTTTCTTATTTCCTTGGCCCAACAGTAGGTGGTGGTGCTAATAACAGTGCATTGAAGCATCAAACCTCAATGGCTAAAGAGGACCACTGAGAAAATGAAAAATATTTCCAATATAATACACCGGCTGCTATTGAAGTAGCGGTAAGAATCAAGTTATTAGAAATTCTTTTGGACAGATGACTAGTTGATCAACTTCATTTTCTTTTGTAACTTCTGAATATCAAGAATAATTTGAATATCTTAAACTAGTAGAGTTAATTAAAATTCTCATATAATTTGTTTTAGCAACTCCAAACAACTTAATTAGATTTTGTTACCTTAACTAGTTTCTTGTACCTAGTTCATCAATTCATTGTTATTTAATATGGTTCTTATTGTGTGTGAAAGGGTCGTTACGGCGCCATCCTTGAGTGCGAAGGAGTTGAACTCACTTCAGGAACCGAGTGGGTGGAGCATTTGGTGTGGTGGTTATTACCAACGTCCAATGGGACTCCAGAGTCTCCAAAAATTTCTATCTTAAAAAACCTGGGTCATCGACATCGCCAAAGTACAAGTGGTGGCGGAGGTTCTTCTCCTCATCCCATAATACGACAAATATCCCTGATCTAGTTTTTATGCAAGTTATACGCCTTGCTATCTTAGATGCATGAGCCAACTAAGGGGTTTATCTAAGAAGTCTTGAGGACTGTGAACTTGAAGGGATAGGAAGAAATTTGTTGCAAAAGATTAATGCTCACAATTTTAACTCTATCTTATTTTAAGAAGTTGTTGCAGCAAATTAATCTAAACTACGTTTATTTATTTCAATAAGTAGTCGTTATGGTCAGGTGTATATTCATTTGGCTGGACTTAGTCATAGCAGTTGAGTCTTTGTAGGACTGTAGTGGAATAAGAGGTGGTGTACTGGTGAGTTTCCCGATTTTTTAGTCACCATATTAGGATCAGTTGGTTTTCTTTTATTTGGGTTATTGTACCAGTTCTCAGGATTATTACTGTGAACTTAACTTTCTTGTCTGTGTTTTTTATCAATACAAAACGAGCTTGTCTTAATTGTGTTTGTGTGTACTTAGTTTCATATTTCTATATTTGGTATCAGAGCTCATACGACCCCGTGGATGCAAGTTAATGCCCAAGTTTATGCCCAAGACAACAAATATGGAGACACCAAAAACAAAAGAAATAACTATCAAAATTACCTACCCAATGCTGACCAAGAGCAACTACATGGCATGGTCGATTAAGATGAAAGCTTATATGAAAGCTCATGGTGTGTGGCTGGCTATCGAACCAAAAGACCCTAAGGTGCCTGTGGATGAGAACACTGACAAAATAGCACTTGCTACCATTTACCAAGGAATCCCAGAGGACATTCTGTTATCAATTGCGGATAAAAAAAAGTTATCTAAGGAGGGGTGGGAGGCGATCAAGTTGTTGTGTTTTGGGGCTGATAGGGTGAAGCAGGCTAGAGCCCAGATGCTGAAATCGGAGTTTGAAACATTGATATGAAAGAGACGGAGAAGCTTGATGACTTTTGTATGAGATTGAATGGATTGGTTACTAACTTGCGTGCGTTAGGAAAAACCATGGAGGAAAGTTATGTTGTTAAAAAGCTGCTTCGAGCGATCCCCTCGAGGTTCTGGAAAATTGCCTCAATAATTGAGCAATTTGTGAATGTTGAAAAGGTGTCCATTGAAGATACGATTGGATATCTAAAAGCTCATGAGGAAAGTCTTGGAGGTCAATCTAGTAACACTGATGGACAACTCCTCCTCACTGAGGAGAAATGGGCGAAGAGGGAGGTTAGTACTGAGAAACTACTACTCATGAGGGACGAGTGGTTGAAGAAAACAGGGAAAGGAAGTAGCAGTGATGGGTTCATGAAGGACAATATACACAAGGTGCGAGATCGTAGCAGGGTCAGATGTTTTAATTGCCAACTGTTGGGATATTTTGCTTCAGAATGTCGAAGGGCAAAGAAGAAGAAGGAGCAAAAATCTGAGGTGAATTTGACATAAATTCATGATAACGAACCAACACTTTTAATGGTTAAGTGTGAAGAAAGCAAGAGCAGTATGGTACAACTGAACCAAACAGGAGTAATCCCTCGACTGAGCATGAGTAACATGGAACGTGAAGAAAGTGTGTGGTATTTAGATAACGGGGCAAGCAACCATATGACTGGGGAAAAGAAAAAATTCAAGGAGTTGGATGAGGGAGTTACTGGACAAGTTAGATTTGGTGACGGGTTAACTGTTGACATCAAGGGAAAGGGTACGATCAGTTTGAGGTGCAAAAATGGTGAAGAAAGATTGTTAAAGGATGTGTATTTCATACCCACCTTGTGCAACAATATAATTAGCTTGGGACAACTGTCGGAGGATGGAAATAGAGTTGTGATATCTGGGGAGTATCTGTGGGTGTATGATGCTCATGGCAAACTGTTAATGAAGGTACAAAAATCATAAAACAGGCTCTACAAAATAGTTATTTCTGAAGGTGCAGCGGAGTGTTTGCTGACTAAGACGGAGGAGACAACTAAGTTGTGGCACACACGACTTGGTCATGTCAATTACCAAGCTTTGATTTTTATATTGAATAAAGGAATGGCTCAGGACTTGCCAAATTTCTCACAGCCAAATGAAGTGTGTAAGGGAATCCTGGTGTCTAAGCAGCCACAAAAACCATTTTCGTCACAGTCACAATTTTCTGCTAGCAAAGCTCTGGAGTTGATCCATGGAGATTTGTGTGGCCCATTTAATCCGCCTACATCAGCTGGTAATAAGTACTTTCTACTACTAGTTGATGACTATACTCGTGTAATGTGGGTGTACATGTTAAAAACAAAGGATGAAGCCTTGAGTATGTTTAAGAAGTTTAAAGTGTTAGTTGAAAATGAAGTTGAGGAGAAGAAAATTAAGGTGCTATGGACGGATAGAAGGGGAGAATTTTGTTCAATGGCATTCAATAAATTTTGTGAAGAGACAGGCATCACAAGACACTACCCGGCCCCGTATTCACCTCAACAAAATGGAGTTGTTGAGCGTCGAAACAGGACCGCAGTAGCTATGGGAAGAAGTTTGCTTAAGGAAACAGGGATGTCTTCGAAATTGTGGGGGGAAGCAATTAGGCATGTTGTATACATATTGAACTGCCTATCAACGAGAGCCCTCACAAGGATGACTCCGTACGAGGCATGGTCAGGTAAAAAACCATGTCTTGATCATCTTCGTATTTTTGGCTATATTGCGTACATGAAAGTCCCAGGTCAACATATCAAGAAACTAGATGACAGAAGTAAGATGTTGGTGTACCTCGGAAAATTAGCAGGAACTAAAGCACATCGCTTATTTGATCCTAAGTCTGGGGTTGTGTATGTGAGCCGAAATGTTATTTTAGACGAAACCAAGAGCTGGACATGGAGTGCAGAAAATGAAGAGGAGACACAGACTGGAACAACATTCACGGTAATTGGCACATGGTCAGAGACTCATGAAAATGATGTGTCAAGTTGGAATTCTGATAACATCATCTTGAGTTCAGAAAGTGGAGATCAGATGTCTTCAACTGGGAGTGAGAGTCAATTCGAGGATGATGCAGGGTACAGGTCTGAAGCTTTAAGTGTCAGCAGCGAACCAAGTAGATACAGTAGTATTAAAGAGATTTATAATGATATAGAGGTGATTGAAATGGATGAAGAACTACTGCTGTTAGGAGTCGACGAACCACTTAATTATAGTCAGGAAGCAAAGGAGAAGTCATGCAGAGTTGCTATGCAAAGTGAGATAGAATATATAGAAAGGAACAAGACTTGGCAACTAACAGAGCTTCCACCAGGTCACAAAGAAATATGGTTGAAGTGGGTATATAAACTGAAACGATACACCAGTGGGAAGATAATTAAATATAAGGAGAGACTTGTGGCGAAGGGTTATGTTCAAAAAAATGGAGTTGATTTTGAGGAAGTATACGCACCAGTCACTAGTGTAGAAACTGTTCATTTGATTCTAGCCTTGGTAGCGAAGAACAAATGGGAAGTACATCATTTGGATGTGAAATCGGCCTTTTTGAACGGAAAATTGCAAAAGGAGGTTTATGTAGTTCAACCTGAGAGATTTGAAAAAGAAGGGTAGGAGAACAAGGTGTATAATCTTTTGAAAGCTTTGTACGGATTACGTCAAGCCCCTCGGGCTTGGTATGCTCGGTTGAATAAGTTTCTTAAGAAGCTTGGATTCATGAAGTGCCCCTACGAGCACGCCGTTTACACACGTCGAGTTGGTGTAGGAACTTTGATTGTGGGTGTGTATGTAGATGATTTGATTATCACAGGTTCGAGTATCTCACATATCTCAGTTTTTAAAAAGCAAATGTTTAATGAGTTTGACGTGAGCGATATGGGAAAATTATCATACTACTTAGGAGTTGAGGTCAAGGAGGAAGCAGGGTACATCGAACTTAAACAGGAAGCTTATGCGAAAAAGGTTATTGAAAATGCTAGCATGTCAGGTTGTAATCCAGTCAAGTATCCAATGGAGCCAAGGGTTCAGTTAACCAAGGATGAGGGTGGAAATTTTGTCAATGCAACTCAGTTCAAGAGTATGATTGGTGGTTTGCGATATCTGGTGCACACAAGACCAGATATAGCATATTCAGTTGGGGTGGTCAGTAGGTATATGGAGAAGCCAACTACCCTTCATCTAGCTGCTGTAAAAAGAATTCTCCGGTATGTAAAAGGGACGCTTAATTACGGGATGATATATCGAAAGGGTCAAGGAAATTATATGTTAGCTGGTTTTTCTGACCGCGATTTAGCTGGCAACGTGATGACAGGAAGAGTACCGGAGCGACGGCTTTTTATCTCGATGAGAGCTTGGTTACATTGGTATCACAGAAACAGAGGTGTGTGACGTTATCTTCCTGTGAAGCCGAGTTCATGGCTGTCACGGCTGCAACATGCCAAGTAATTTGGTTGAATAAAGTTCTTAGTCAAATACTCGATGCTAAACCTGAACCAGTGGTCATTTACATCGATAACAAGTCATCTATAGACCTCGCTAAGAATCCGGTTTTCCACGGGAGAAGCAAACATATTGATATTTGTTACCATTTTATTCGAGAATGCGTTGACAGGGGAGATATAATTATCAAGCATGTTTGTAGCAGTGAACAATGGGCTGACGTACTTACCAAGGCTTTGCCCAAGTCTCAGTTCGATAAGATAAGTAGTCGTTATGGTCAGCTGTATATTCATTTGACTGGACTTAGTCATAGCAGTTGGGTCTTTGTAGGAGTGTAGTGGAATAAGAGGTGGTGTACTGGTGAGTTGCCCGATTTTTTAGTTACCATATTAGGATCAGTTGGTTTTCTTTTATTTGGGTTATTGTACCGGTTCTCAGGATTAATACTGTGAACTTAACTTTTTTTTCTGTATTTTTATCAATACAAAACGAGCTTGTCTCAATTGTGTCTGTGTGTACTTAGTTTCATATTTCTATAGTTGTTAGAGTTGTAAAAATCATTTTGACCAGCATTGGTGATAAATATAAGTATGTGACAGAAAAGGTGTGTAATTCTTGTGGTTGGTAATTTTTTTTTATTATCACAATTTTTCTCTAGTACAAGATAAGTAATGGCTTGTATTGTTGGTTATTTGTAGGCATTTAAGGAAGATCTTGATGAATTGTTTAGGAAGGAAAGATAATTGTGTGCTGCCAGGATGAGTTGGAGCATACATGATCCCAAAACCACAGCGTTACCTGACTTGGGAAACTATTACAAGGATATAGCTTGTACTGAAATGGAGAATTATAGCTCCCGGACTATCTTGCTCCTTTCATATTTCATTGAAAGGACTTGTAATTCTAATTTAAAAAGTCTACAATTAAATTGTAAGGGATGTAAGTAAATAGGTATTTGTTTTCTATTTAAAATTCCATTTACTTGCTATTCTAGTTCAAGAAGTTCAATACGTAACTACATGTCAGACATGTGAGTTTGCTCATTTGTGCTATAATATATTTGTGATCACATAAATTAAGTCCTATAAAAAATTGGTCAAATACTAGATAATATAATTAATGACAATATTGTAATGTGCTAATTCGGTAAAAAATAGTAAAAAAAAAAGTGGGAAAATTTCATTAAGTAAATATTAATAATTTTTTATAATAATTATTAAGTACTACTTTAAAACTATCTTCACTTTTTATAATAATTTTTTTGTGACGAGGTATGGTGTAAATATTATTTAAAAAAGAAAAGGATTTAGACCATGAAATCATTTAGAAAAACGTCTCATTTTCTTACAAATAATGTAAAAAGATATTTAAAAACAATATAAATAAAGTCACTTTAACAAAAAATAAATTATAAATTTATTATAACTAAGAAAAACTTTGAAAAGGTGCTTTCCTCGCCCAAAACAACCCCTTACTCATGTCATCTAATTTATAAATATGTTCTATTTCTTTTTTTAAAGTGGATGGAGAGGCTTCATGGCAACCCATCGACTGCCCATCGACTGTAGATCAGAAAGATAGGTAGTGGAATCAGGTAGAGCCCTGAAATGGTTGAATTGATCGCTTGACTTCGATCTTTAAATATATCTTAAAATTTTCTTTTCTCATTTAAATTTAAAAATTATTATTATCATTATTGCATTTGTTTTTGGAAAAATACTCCCATCTTTCAAAATTTAGTAAAAAAATGTATTTAATTTTTTTTTTATTAAAATATGGTTTTAAAATGAAGATTATACGGTTTAGACAAGATTATACACAAATTTATTCTACACAAATATATTGCATCACAAAACAAGATTATTTAACAATGCTAGTGAAATAGCTAATTAAAAAAGGCATGGTCTTCCGAGCTTCTCCCAAAGGTTGATATAAAACTCAATGCTTTTGTTTCTACCAGGTGGATACCACTATACTCAATAACTTGCCATCAACCTGGGCACAATTAGGAGGAGAACCGTGGAGCATTTATAACTTTGAGCATAAAATTTGTGTTGTAATGAATGGCATGTAAACAAACAAAATAAAAAGCAAGAACACCATCCATATATAAAATTTTGATTCCAGTACTAGAGGGGTATTTTAGTCATAGTCTATAGATTTATGTTATTTTTATAGCCATAAATGTAATTACCACAAAAATTTAAATTGAACTTGGTTATTATTATTAGTATTATTATTATTTCGATAGAGTTAACTTATACTTAATTTTATAAACTTTTTAATTAAATGTTTGAATATTATATAATTATTGAAGGGGCTTCATTATTTATGATTTTCTTAATATTTTACTTACTAATAAATATGGAGAATTTTTATTATCCTTATTTGGAATAAATATTTAAATGAAGATATTTTTTTTAAAATAATCTAGAACCTACATAGTTGCTAGAGGTATTATAGTGGAGATATTTTATTAGTGGATATATTTTATTAGTGTTTTCTAGAATATACTAGAAAGGGAGACGCGAGAAAAATCTAGTAAAAGTAAGAAAAATGTAGGAGTTAAATTTTTTTTTGTGCTAGGATATTTGAGTACACAAAGGGTATACACTAATTCGGGACTTCCATTCATAGAAATCAAGAACAATTTGCATTTAAGAAATTTGATTGTCACGAGCTAGAGTTCTCTAATAAATTTAGAGTGAAAAACTTCATTGTTAATTTTTTAAAATTAGTGGTGTATAAAATTGGAACTTACTTTAAGAATTATAAATGTGATTAGTTAAAAAACAAATTATAAAATTGGTGGTTCGATTTTTGTTATTAAGAAAAAATGGAAACATGTGTTTAGTTGGGTTATAATGAAATAAAGGGTGTAAAAGGTGTTAGAATATAGATCCGGTTGGACCTTCCTCCAACACTTAGGGTTTAAAGTAATGGTTTCCATGACATGGTATCAGAGGTTAGGGTGGCGAGAGAACTCAGGTTCGATCCCCGCCACCCCGAATATTCTCAAAATTTATTGTGAACATGAAAGGTAAATTAATGCTCCAAATATGGGAGCCCGAGATCCACTCTTCAACCCAGAAATGGGCTCTCAAGTGAGGGGAGTGTTAGAATATAGATCCGGTTGGACCTTTCTCTAATACTTTAAGGTTTTAGAGAAACTGGTTCCTTGACAAAAGGAAGGGCTGGTGTGTGTATATGTGTGTGTTCGAATGGAGGAGAGTTGAGATAGATAAAGGGTGTGGTAGAAAGGATAAGAGGGGAATAAATAGAGGGAGAAGAGGATGGGAGAAAGAAGGTTGTGATGGATTTGGGGAAGAGAGGGAACATTTTTCTCAGTTTTTGACAGTAAATCTGCATGACCCTCAACTCTGTTTTGGGCAGTGGCCTTGTACAAATAATATTCCATTCAGTCTATAGTTTGTGCACGCGAAACAATCATGTCATTTTGATTGGCGAGTGGAGAGAAATTGAGTTTTTGGTGGAGTTTGTGCAGAAAGTCTAAACCTCTCGAATTTCTAACTTTAAAATAGAGTTTCACCTATTTAAACTCTACAAATCAACCTAACACTTTTAGTGAAGATAGGGGAATGATTGAGGATGATCACAAAAAGGTTTTCATGTAAATACATTAATTTTTTGATTTATGATAAATGTCAGATTGTAAGTTGCGCAAAAGTCAACAACCCTGTTTCTAAGTCAAGTTTGAGTAGATAGTTTTCCTAATTAATCTAACAAGTTCGAAATGGAATTTTTGTGACAGATAGATAAAAGGTTTATGATGAAATGGAAACGCGTTTGTAATAAAATAATAATTTTTCAATTTATTAAAAATATTATACAGCGGATTGTACATTAAGAGATCTTCCAAGGTTCCACTTTAGACGTACTATTTTATATGTCGGATTGATCAAGATAAAGGCGTTATTACGAGCAGATTAAAATACAAAAGTTTTTAAGAAGTATCATTTTATAATATAATGAGAACAATATTGAGTTTAAAATTAGTTAGTAAGGAGAGTAAAAAGTTATGATAAGAAAATAGACACTACAAAAGAAGTTTGAAAAGAATGCTTTCGTATACAACTTTTGAATTAGTACACTATGTTAAAAAAGATATTTTACTTCGTAATTTAAATATAATATGACTATATTAAAATTCTTATTTGAGACCATCATATATAATTATATAATTATTAGTTATTGAATTATTTGTTTATTAATATGGAATTATATGATTATTTTTGCATTATTAGATCATATAGGATTGATGATGTTTTTTTATCAGTTATAACTCTCTTGATATATCTTATTTGAATGTGAAGTACCGAAATTTCATAAATTGATGGAGATCAGATTTGGATCGAAGAGGAAAGATGTGTACTTTGATATTGAATTGCATAGCATAAAGTCGGACATAGGCAAGTTATTGCTTTTGCCTACTCCTATCGAGAAAATTATTTGATTGAAAGATTTTGATTATTTTCATAATATGGTTAGTTCTTCAAATTTTTTATTGGAAATTATTTTTCTAAATGAGTATGTTATGGATAAAAGACTATTATGCTTCGTATCATATATTGTTTGAAGTGATCGTATATTTGTTCTCAAACTGCCCCATTGTTCGTGATGACTTTTAATTTTATCCTGTAAAGGTTCAACCCATTATTTGGATCAACTTCCTGTGGTTCTTTTAGATATTTTCTATCTTTCAGAATTATCCAGTTTTGTTGAATTCAAGTGCCAGCCAGTTTTCCGGGACAATAAATAAAAATACATATGAAAATTTGGTTAGGGATTCCGTAGTTATTGGATCTTGCTATCATCTTGTCAATAACATACTCGTGATTTATTTTGATCTTGCTTGTTTCGGTTATTTCCATTATTTTGGAATAACCATATATTTCGTTTGAACTCAACCATTTTCATTGTTCGAGATGATTAAATTTATTGCAAAATAGGGTGGTGCATTATTTGCGTCGTTCAACAACTTATTTTTCTTGACATCTATTTAATCTATTGTTTGGGCTATTGTAGTTTATTTGACGAGCACGTACTCAGTATCAGACTTGATGAGTAAACCTGCCGTATACGTGCTTTCAATTCTGTCTTCCAAGATATTACTCAGGGATTCTTATTCTGAACTAGTCTATATGGTCAACAATGTTGACCATGGCGATGTACTTCTTTTACCTGATTTACTGGGTATATTTATAGCTCGTATGTAGTCGGGTTAATGTGAAAAACCATTTTTTATGTTATCAAATTAAATGTTAGGCGGGGCTTGTCTTGGGTCACGTCTAGGCAAGAACTGTAGAAGAACGATACTTTTAACGTGCTAGTTGATCGCACCATGGGGTATCAGGGTGGATGACTAGTATTCTTAAGTTCTTTTTGTGTTGGTCAGGTATGTGATATGGACTGGTTGTCTCTTTCAGATAAATGTGAATTTGTTATCCGGTCTAACATGTTTATTTAAAATTATGATATCCGGATCATTGAATTATCTTATTTTGTCATTCATTCAATTGTCTTTCGCTATGTGATCCATATTGTTAAGTAGATAACTTGGTGAGTATTCAAGTGCTCACTCTTACTTTTATAAACATTTTTAGTAGTTAAATACATAAACTTATAGTGTTTCGAGATAAGGAAAAAAGAGTGAAGTAAAGGTCCACTGCCACATGATAGTGTATACATTCTTGTTATCAGATGTATGCCTCAGAATCCGACTGGCGCTATTTTTTCGAACTTATTATTATATTTGTTCATGAAATTAACATAGCTTGAAAAAAGATTTGTAGCGACGTGGGAAAGATTGATATAAGAGGTCCTTGGATCTGTGGGGCGAGGCGTGACAAGACCCGTGAAGAATTTGCATTTATGTATTTTAATTGTAAGAATGTTATCTGATGCACTTATGATGTGACAACCTGAAGCCGTGGAAAGGCGGGTTTTGGGGTGTTATAGAGGTGGTATCAGAGCTCTAGTTATATTCTTAGGAAACGAACCCTTATGAATATAATGCGAAGAGGGAGATATGATTGTTAGAGTACGCAAAAAATACTATGTATTATTATATAGCTATTAAAAGTGACGTCTCTAAGAATATAACAAGATGCTAAGCAAGAATTGTCCCTTAACTTTAGATGATTCTTAATTACCTATTGGTGACCACGTTCTTAATACTTTGTGTGTTAGGCTTACATATATTCGTGAGAGATTCCAAACTCCCTACTTGGGAGACTATACAGACTTCACACCGTACTTCGAGAGTCACCATTACGATATGTATGTGGAAACATGAAGATATATTCTAGGCCTCCTCATCATGACCGTTTAGTTTAATTAGCGTTAAGAATGGAAAAGGACCTGTCAAATTTTCATGACATTAGGGACCTTTCTGGTAACCACTACAGAGTCAGACACGTATGAGGTACGCGCACCAAAGATGGATATAAATGGAGCTGCAATAATGTATTTTACAATCAATGCGAAACTGTTGAAGGACTTTCATGACCGTGATGTATGGATATGAAGGTTTTGATACATCCATTATGACGTTCTGGTAATCGTATATTTAGTTTAAGTGATTTTCCATCCCTACATGTTGCGAAACATTCGAGCGTATTGTTGGAAGTAATCTAAATTATCTGAACTCTCAGTATTATGTCCACATCAGCCAGGTTGAATTAGTCTTTGTTTCAGTTTGAGTTATTGTAGGAGTGTCAAATAAGTGGATGTAGTGGAGCTACTGTAGGGAAGGAGTTCCTATTTTATAGGTGTAGTTTTATTCCTGAACGTTGTATATTTCCTATATATCTCTTTTCTTGTACTGGAAATAAACTAGTTTTTGCCTTCATCATTTTGTGTTTCAGAAAGTGTGTGTGTATACAATAGTGTGTGAGTAAGTTTGTTGTTCTAAAACCTATATCTGGTATCAGAGCTAGTAAGCTGGTACATGCCAAAGTGTATGACTAGACCAAAACCAATGGAGGAAGTGAAGAACAAAGATGGGACGGTGACAATGAATTATCCGATGCTTACCAAAATGAATTATACTGCCTGGTCAATTAAGATGACGGCTGTTATGGAAGCGCATGGGATATGTGAAGCTGTTGAACCCTCTAATTCAAATGCGAAGGCGACGAGAGAAATGATAAGGAAGCATTATCAGCTATCTATCAGGCCATACCAGAAGATATCTTGTTATCTGTGGCTGAGAAGAAGACGTCGAAAGGGGCATGGAATGCCATTAAAGTGATGTGCTTAGGTGCAGAACGGGTTAGGAAGGCCAAGGTACAGACCTTGAAGACTGGGTTTGAGAACCTGAGTATGAAGGAGACAGAAACGTTGGATGAGTTTTGTCTGAGGCTGAGTGGTTCAGTCACGAATATGCGAATTCTTGGAGAAACAGTAGAAGAAAGTTATGTTGTGAAGAAACTATTAAGGGTTGTGCCAGCACGTTTTCTTCAGATAACATCGGCGATGGAGCAATTTGGGAAAATAGACGAAATGTCGTTGAAAGAGACGATTGGCTCGTTAAAGGCTTATGAAGAAAGAACACAAGTTCCAACCGAGAGAGCTACAGGTCAGTTGATGATGACTGAAGAGGAGTGGAATAAACGTGAAAAGAATGATGACAAACAATTGTTACTCACTAGAGAGGAGTGGCTACAGAGGTCAAACAAAGGAACAATGGATGGTAACCAGTTTGGGAGGAATAGAAGTGGTGGAGGTTTTGCAGGTACAGGTGGCCGTTTTAATCGAGATAAAAGTCGCGTAAAGTGTTTCAATTGCCATGGATACGGGCACTTTGCTGCAACTTGCAAGAGGCCAAAAGGAGAGAAAGAACCAAAGTCAGAAGCAAATCTGGTGCAAGTACAAGGTGATGAACCCACGTTGTTGTTCACAGAAGCAAGTGAATCCAAGGAATCAACATTGTTGCTGAACGAAAGGTATGTAGTACTGAAGTTAAACAAGAATGTGGAGGAAAGGGGAGTTTCAGATATTTGGTACTTAGATAATGGGGCTAGCAATCACATGACCGGGGAACTATCAAAATTTAAGGAGATGAACGAACAAGTGACGGGGCGAGTAAAATTTGGAGATGGTTCTACGGTGGAGATACGAGGTAAAGGGACTGTTAGTTTTCAGTGTAACAATGGTGATGAAATAGTACTGAAGGACGTATATTATATACCCACTTTATGCAGCAACATAATAAGCCTTGGGCAGCTTTCGGAGAATGGGAAGAAAGTAATTTTGAGTGGTGATTATTTATGGGTTTATGATGAACGAAAGCGACTGATTATGAAACTGAAACGATCAGAGAATCGCCTGTACAGAATTATTTTGAGAACGACTCAAAGCAAGTGTCTCATGTCGAGCAGTGAAGAAAGTACCTAGCTGTGGCATTTACGGTTAGGGCATGTAAACTTCCAGTCCATGAAATTTTGTCAGAAAGAGCGATGGTGTATGGTGTGCCTAAGTTTGTCAAACCAGAAGGTGTATACACTAGGTGCTTGTTATCGAAACAGAGCAGGAAGCCATTCCCAAAGCAAACAATGTTTCATGCGAAACAAGCATTGGAGCTAATTCACGCAGATTTATGCGGTCCTATAAGTCCAGCAACGATAGGAGGTAATAAATACTTTTTGTTGCTTGTAGATGACTATAGTAAGATGATGTGGGTGTATATGCTTTCTAACAAAGATGAGGCATTTGGAGCTTTCAAAAAATTTAAAGTTCTTGTCGACAAGGAATCTGAAAAAGAGATTAAAGTGCTGAGGACCGATAGGGGTGGGGAGTTTTGTTCAAAAGAATTTCAAAGTTATTGCGAGGAGAATGGAATTGGGCGTCACTACACGGCGCCGTACACCCATCAGCAAAACGGGGTAGTAAAAAGAAGGAATCGTACGGTAGTAGCAATGGCACAGAGCTTTTTGAAGGAGAAAAATATGCCGTCAAACCTATGGGGAGAGGCGGTATGACATTCAATATATGTACTTAATCACTTGCCTACTCGTGCTCTATCAGGGGTGACACCACACGAGGCATGGACGAGCACCAAGCCGGATTTAAGGCATCTGAGGACGTTTGGTTGTATAGCCCAGATGAAGATTCCAAGTGTGCAAACTACAAAACTAGACGATAGAAGTAAAGTGATGGTGTACTTGTGAGAAGAGTGTGGAACAAAAGCTTGTCGCTTATACGATCCAGATTCACGAAAGTTGCAAGTAAGTCAGGATGTCACATTTGAAGAGAGTCGAACATGGGACTGGGACAAGTTTGGAGAAATTCAAAATGCAACATATGAGTCGTTTACGGTTCTGGAAAATCAGTGGTTTGAAGACAGTGCAACAGAGTCGACACAAGAGCCATTTACTCCAATTACTTCAGTTACTCGAAGTACAGAAAGGTCTCTCACCCCTGGTGAGTCATCTGACACAGAGGAAAATAGTGGACCACGAAGATTTCGGTTACTCGAAGAAATATACGATGAGACTGAAGAAGTTGAAATTGAATACGAGCTACTGTTAGTTGGAGTTGATGAACCGTTAAATTACAGTCAGGCAGCTCGTAAAAAAGAATGGGAAGATGCCATGAAAGTCGAAATCGATGCCATTGAGAAAAATAACACTTGGAAACTTGTAGAGCTACCATCGGGACAAAAACCAATTAAGCTAAAGTGGGTGTACAAGCTAAAACGGGACAGAAATGGCGAAGTGGTTAAACATAAAGCTCGCTTGGTAGCAAGGGGTATGTTCAGAAAAAGGGATTTGATTTCGAGGAGGTGTTCGCTCCTGTAACAAGGCGGGAAGCCGTAAGGCTGTTATTAGCTCTAGCAGCCAAGAACGGGTAGGTAGTCCATGTCAAGTCAGCCTTCTTGAATGGTGACCTGGAAGAAACAGTTTATGTCACCCAACCCGAAGGTTTTGCCATTGAGGGAAAAGCTCATATGGTGTATAAGTTAATTAAAGTATTGTATGGGTTGAAGCAGGCGCTCCGGGCCTGGTACTCGACTCGAAGTTGAGGAAGTGTCTTGAACAACTTGGCTTTGAAAAATGTCCCTACGAGCATGCGGTGTACACTCGAAGGGAGGGAGATGGAGCCCTTATCATCACCGTGTATATTGATGACATACTTATAACAGGAACCAAGGTGTCAAATATAGTGAGATTTAAACAACAAATGGCCCAGGAATTTGAGATGAGCGACCTAGGAATGTTGTCGTATTACTTGGGAATTGAGGTGAGCCAAGAAAAGGATCGTATTGTGCTTAAGCAAATAGCATATGCTCAGAAACTTCTTGAGAAGACAGGGATGGGTGACTGCAACCTATCAAAGTATCCCATGGAAGTGAAGGTTCAGCTCGACAAGGATGAAAATGGGAAGTCTGTAAACTCGAAAATATTCAAAAGCCTGGTGGGAGGTCTCAGATATCTAGTCCACACGCGTCCTGACATTTTGTGTTTCAGAAAGTGTGTGTGTGTGTATACAATAGTGTGTGAGTAAGTTTGCTGTTTTAAAACCTATACGTATATGTAGTTTTACATTAGAAAGCGTTATGTAAGCAACCTCATTCATGAATATTGTGACGATTCTTATATCCCAAAAGTGCATAAACCATTTATTTGCTCGTCGAAGAGTAACCCTATTCATCAGAGGATTAACTAACTTGGAGTATGAACCATTTAGTTTCCTCCATTAGCCATGGATATCTCTTAGTAAAACTGAGATGGACAACCCTATTTATATAAGGGACAAAAGACTTTTGTTTGTGTGATAGAAGTTTGAAGGGGCGCCACCGATTGGTCTAATATGTGTTATTAGAGTACTAAAGGCTGACCACCTTCACTATTTTGATAATTGTCCTAATGATAATGTATCAAATGTTAACCCATCATATTTATATCTCAATTCAAGAGTTTAACGGAAGACTATAATTATAGGTGAACCTACCCAAACTATTACTTGGTGATTTTACTTATTATCAGTGCTCAGAAGAAAACCATAAATTGTGGATTTAAAAAAAAATTACCTTTTTGGAAATTAAAATGTCAAGAAAATAATTGTATGTATAATTTGATAATTAAGGATATACTATTACACTAGTTTTTCACTAGCATCTTCAAAACATATACCTATTTTGTAATGACTAAGCATTGAGGCCCCAAGATTTCTCTTAAACGGAGAAATTACTGAAGAGAGTTTAATCAAGGTGGTGAGCAAATTGGTGTTCAAGACATATAGGGTGTTGGTTTTTTAATCTAAATATATTGTTATTTATTATTTATTATCTTAGCTGTAATTATTTGAGTTGATTTGGTCTATCACGTAGGTACGTGAAAGTAGGCGAGTAAGTTGAAATAAACATTAGAGATAGAGTAGTTTCAGTAAAACAGGTGCTGGTTTTTAGCAACCACTTTGCACGCATGTGTTTCTTCTTTAGTTTATATTGTAATCTTTTAGCTAATAACAAGTCAGTCGTTCAGGAACATCTTTTCTTTCAGTTTTACAAGCATATACTTATACCTATAATTATACAGGCACTGGGTTTAGGCTAACATTCTGGTATCAGAGCTCGGTGATTCCGGTGAATGCCAAAGTATATGCTTAAGTCCAGTACGATGGAAAACAGCAAAATAAAAGATGGAATGATCGGGTTGACATATCCCATGTTGAACAGAGGTAACTATACAGCATGGGCACTTAAGATGAATGTGTATATGCAAGCACACGGGGTGTGGATTGCTATTGAGAGTGACGACCCAAAGTTGCCTATAGAAGATTGGACAGACAAAATCGCTCTTGCTGCTATCTATCAAGGGATTCCGGAGGATGTTTTGTTGTTTATAGCCGAAAAGAAAACGGCTAAGGAGGCTTGGGATGCCGTCAAAACCATGTGTTTGGGCGCTGATCATGTAAAAACAGCGAGAATTCAAACTCTTAAGGCAGAGTTCGAGACATTGAGCATGAAAGATACAGAGTCTCTCGATGACTTTTGTATGAAATTAAATGGTTTGGTGACAACCATTAGAGCTCTTGGTGAGGAGGTCAAAGAGGCATATATTGTGAAGAAATTGTTACGAGCAGTTCCTACGAAATTTCTGCAGATAGCTTCGACAATTGAACAGTTCGGGGATTTAGAGACTATGACTGTTGAAGAAACGGTTGGATCCTTAAAAGCTCATGAAGAACGCTTACGAGGTCAGGTGGAACCGAGTGGTGGTCAACTGTTATTGACTGAGGAAGAATGGTCGAAGAGGGAAAGAGATGATACAAAGCTGCTTTTGACACGGGAAGAATGGCTGAAACGTTTAGGTAAAGGAGATGGGTCATCTGGGTCGAAGTTTCGAAGAGATTTTGGACGCGGAGGACGTGACAAAACTAAAGTCAGATGCTTCAATTGCCAGGGATATGGCCATTATGCTGCAGATTGTAAAAAATCACGACGTGAAAGGGAGAATAAGGAATAAAAGGAAGAGGTAAACATGACCCAAATGCAAGATGATGAGCCCGCACTTCTGATGGTAGAAAATAATGAAGAAGGTGAGAAAGTAATGCTGATCAATGAGGAGCAAGTAGTTCCCAAGCTAAACCACAACGTTAAGACAATGCAACCAGCCTCGAATTTGTGGTATTTAGACAATGGAGCTAGCAATCATATGACGGGACAATTGTCAAAATTCCGAGAAATAGACGAGAATGTGAAAGGCAAAGTGAGGTTTGGAGATGGTTCTACTGTATCAATAAAAGGAAAGGGGATAATCCTCTTAAAGTGTAAAAATGGAGAAGAGAGATTGTTGAAGGATGTTTATTACATCCCTATGTTGTGCAACAATATCATCAGTTTAGGGCAATTAGCTGAGGAAGGAAACAGGGTTATTTTGAGTGGGGTTCATTTATGGATCTATGACAAAGGAGGAAGACTGATTATGAAGGTAAAGAATGTCTGCTGTCACGGAGTGATGAAATGGCTTGGCTTTGGCATGCTCGACTTGGACATGTCAATTTCAATGCCATGAATATGTTGTGTACTACCAAAATGGTGCATGGCTTGCCTGAGATTAAAATACAGAATGAAGTGTGCACTGGGTGTTTGATGTCGAAACAAACCAGAAGATCTTTCCCAGGCCAAGCAACCTATAACGCTAAACAGGTACTAGAACTTGTTCATGGTGATCTATGTGGCCCAATCTCGCCTCCTACTTTAGGAGGAAATAAGTATTTATTTCTGTTAGTGGATGACTACAGTCGGGTGATGTGGGCATATCTATTGAAAAACAAAGACGAAGCGTTCGAAGCCTTTAAAAGATTTAGAGCACAGGTAGAAAATGGAGAGGAACGAAAGGTGCAAATGTTCAGAACTGATAGAGGCGGTGAATTCATTTCAAAACAATTCACCTCCTATTGTGAAGAAGTAGGCATCACCAGACAATTCACTGCGCCGTACTCGCCTCAGCAGAACGGTGTGGTTGAGAGAAGAAACCGGACAGTCATAGAAATGGATCGGAGTTTTCTAAAGGAGAAGAAGTTACCACTAACATTCTGGGGAGAGGCCATACGACATTCGATTTATGTACTAAATCGTTTGCCAACTCGATCTATTTCGGGGATGACACCTCACGAGGCATGGTCAGGTATTAAACCAAACATTGGGCACATTAGAATTTTTGGTTGTCTAGCATACATGAAACTACCATCTGTTCATACCACAAAGCTGTCTGATCGAAGTAAGTTGGTAATCAATCTCGGTAAGGAACCTGGGTCGAAAGCGTATAGGTTGTATGATCAGGAACGAAATGTGATTCATGTTAGTCGTGACGTGGTGTTTGAAGAAAGCAAAGTGTGGCCATGGGAAAGTAACAAGGAGACAGACGGAGAAACTCGTGAAACTTTCACTATCTTTGGCTCGATCACAGAATCTGATAGAAGCACTAATATTGAAGAAGAGCATTCAGTTAGTCCAATGTCCGAGAGATCAAGCACAACTAGCTCAGAGTCTGTTCGTACACTTTCGTCATTTGGGACAGGTTCGACATGCTCAGATGTTGACACTGATAGTGCACCAAAACACTACAGATCTTTGAATGAAATTTATGATGAAACTCAAGAGATTGAGTTGGAAGATGAGGAGCTAATGCTCACTGGTATGGATGAGCCCAGGAGTTTTACTAAAGCAGCATCTGAACACCACTGGAGAGAGGCCATGGAATGTGAAATTACTGCAGTGGAGAGAAATAATACTTGGAAGCTGACTGAGCTCCCTCCTCGTCGAAAAGCTATTGGGTTAAAATGGGTATTTAAAACGAAGAATGATACGAGCGGGAAAATTGTCAAATACAAGGCTAGGATTGTGGCAAATGGTTACGTCCAAAAGCAGGTGAGAGATTTTGAGGAAAACTTCGCACCAGTTACACGCCTCGAAACTGTTAGGATTTTACTAGCTCTGGTTGCCAAACATAGTTGGGAAGTGCATCATTTAGATGTCAAATCTGCATTTTTAAACGGAGAGATCCAAGAGGAGGTGTATGTTACGCAGCCTGAAGGGTTTGTTAAGAAGGGGCAAGAACATCTCGTGTATAAGCTGATCAAGGCACTCTGTGGTTTACGACAAGCGCCCCGTGCGTGGTATGAAAAACTGAGTAAATATCTTGAGGAACTGGGTTTTGTGAGATGTCCCTATGAGCATGCAGTGTATACGAAAGCAAAGGGTGAAGATGTTGTGATCATCGGAGTATATGTCGAAGACTTACTGGTTACAGGCATAAAACCATCGAGTATAAGAGAGTTTACAGACCAGATGAACAGGAGGTTCGAGATGAGTAACTTGGGTAAGCTGACGTATTACTTGGGTCTGGAGGTTAAACAAGGGGCTGATAACATCCAGCTGAAACAAACGGCCCATGCGAGAAAAATTCTCGAAAAAGTTGGGATGTGGAACTGCAATGCCACTAAGCTTCCCATGGATCCTAAGGAGAATATCAGCAAAGATGAAGGAGGACGATGCGTTGATACTACACATTTTAAAAGTATGATTGGAGGCCTACGCTATTTGGTTCATACAAGGCCGGATATAGCCTATTCAGTCGGGATTGTGAGCAGCTATATGGAAAAACCCACTGAGATGCATCTGCTAGCAGCAAAACGGATTCTTCGCTATGTTAGAGGTACGCTAAACCATGGTCTAGTCTATAATAGAGGCAGTGGAAGTGAGTTGTTGACAGGATATTCCGACAGTGACCTCGCTGGACATGTTGAAGATCGAAGAAGCACTGGGGGCATGGTGTTTTATTTGGACGACGGACTGGTAACATGGGCATCACAAAAACAAAGAAGTGTAGCACTTTCATCCTGCGAAGCTGAGTTCATGGCGGCAACTGGAGCTGCATGTCAGGCCATTTGGCTGCGGAAAATGGTGAGTCAGGTTACTGGTAAACATGTTGAGCCAGTAGTGTTGTATCTTGACAACAAGTCCGCCATTGATCTGACTAAAAATTCTGTGTTTCACAGACGAAGCAAACACATTGACATCCGTTATCACTTTATACGTGAATGTGTTGAGAATGGTGATATACTTGTTAAACATGTCAGTACGGATCTTCAGCGAGCTGATGTTTTGACAAAAGCATTGCCTACTGCCAGGTTTGAGAAGATGAGGCTGTTACTTGGAGTAAGAGACTTGCAGACAGTAGTTTAGATTAAAGGGGAGAAATATTGGTTTTTTAATCTAAACATATTGTTATTTATTATTTATTATCTTAGCAGTAATTATTTAAGTTGATTTGGTCTATCACGTAGGTACGTGAAAGTAGGAGAGTAAGTTGAAATAAACATTAGAGATAAAGTAGTTTCAGGAAAACATGTGCTGGTTTTTAGCAACCACTTTGCACGCATATGTTTCTTCTTTAGTTTATATTATAATCTTTCAGCTAATAACAAGTCAGTCGTTCAGGAACATCTTTTCTTTCAGTTTTACAAGCATACACTTATACCTATAATTATACAGGCACTGGGTTTAGGCTAACATAGGGTATGTTACTTGTTATCAGATGTGTGGATGTGTTTTATTCTGGAAATGATAAGATATACCACTGATCTTTCATACGGATTATAGCATTTAAAGGATGACTTAGCTTTTAAAAAATTTAATATTTGATGTTTAGGATACATAATCGGATTGTACACCTTTTAAAGTTCGGAAGACATGATTCCGTAAATTAGATTAAACCAACTTTTTCTAACCTACTCGGAAGATTAAATTTGTTATGGATGTTAAATACATATTTAGTTGATGGATGTCTACATGCTATAGGTTTTGAGATAAAAGTACAAGATTGAGGTTTTTTTATTGGAAATGGAGATATGACGATACAAATGTAAAAGGGATATAAAGATATACATATTGACCCTGTCAAGAAACCGCGAAAGCTTATCAGATACTGACAACTATTTATAACTTCTATATAACTTGGTTTCGATACTTCTCAAACTTAAACCACGAGTTAATATGTCTAAATATTTTATAACCTTAAACATGACATTTGTCTTACTTAGTTATGTCTACCCCGCCTATTTTATACCATAATTTAAACTCTTATAACAAACATTGAAAGATGTATCATTGAAGTAAAATATTTGAATGATCACTCAAGCTAAACCTGAAAGAAAACTAAACTAAAAATATCTTGGACCGGAAAATGAGAAACAAAATCAAGATCTTAAATCAAAAGCAATAGAGGGTCAATTTATGAGTTTGTCCCTTGATTTCCTTGAGGCAAAAAATATATTTTGAGAATAAGTATTGATACTTGAGAAGTATAATCCATGTTATCCCTACTAAGTTGAAAAACATTATGATGTTTACATGATTGGTTAAACCTAGGATATAAAAGTAAGAAAAAAGAAAGTTATGTGATTGATTTGGATTAAGATAAAAATATAACTATCAATACTTATTTGCTGAAAAACAGAGCATGAATGACACATATGGAAGGCATGATATAGATAACTTGAGCTAGATTACAAACATATATTAGGATACTAACAAAAACATATATTAGGATACTAACAAAAACTACTAGCCGCTTAATTTAAAAAAAAATTGTGAATTGGACAAATTAAATATTTAAAGTGTCATTAAAGGAAAGTTGGCACAAGATTAATACCACCATCAGAGATTGAGAGTGAAAGTCAAAGCCTTTTAAGATGAATTTATATTTGGATTTCCATGGACTATAGCGAAATCATGATGCGATATAGGATACCATAGATAGACTTACTAAGTTAGCAAACTTTTATCTAGGAAATGAGATATATTTAATTGAGAAACCTATGAGTATTATTAGGAAGATATCATGGTTAGACATGGAGTAATTTATTTTTATGGTGTCAAACATTGTTTTAAGAATCGAGAGATGATTCCAACAATGTCTTCGCAAAGATTAAATTTGAAAATAATATATATCCCGTAGATTAAAAGAATGTCGAGATAATAATTTGCCACTAATTAATAATAATAAATATCATCCAATTATAGACTGCTCTCTAGAAAACATCATTCCCACAAAGGTTTCCATTATATTGGGATAAAGTACGATAGTGAAAGACACATAGGACCGATAGTTAAAGAATAACAGAAGTAATTGAGATTATTCAGAAAGGGCTAAGTGACCACTTAAGATAGACATACAAGCAAAGAGATGCGAAAAGGAATGATAAAGAGTATAATAATTTTTAAAGTGGGATTGGTTATTATTAATTTTTTTTATTATTATTAACATCATTATTGTTATTATATTATTATTATTTTGATAGAGCCAAATTATATTTAATTTTATAAAGTTTGTAAATAAATATTTGAATATTATATAATTATTGAAGAGGGTTGATTATTTAGGATATTTTCAATATTTGACTTACCGATTAATATGGAGAATTTTTATTATCCTCATTTGGAATAAATATTTAAATGAAGATATTTTCATAGAATAATCTAGAACCTATAGAGTTTCTAGAGATATTTTAGTGAAGATATTTTTATTAGGAAAGATTATTTATTAGTGGTCTCTAGGATATACTAGAAACAGAGAGGAGAGAAAAATGTAGAACTTAGATTTTTTTTGTGTTAGGATATTTTAGTAAATAAATCTAGAAGCAACTAGTAAATTATTTTATAAAAAATATATAAGCTATTTTGGATTAAAAATTTCATTTCTCACACGCTTGGAGAGAAAGGGTAGAAACTAATTTGGGGACTTCCATTCATAGAAATCAAGCACCATTTATATTTAAAAAATTTGGATGTTATCTCCACTAAAGGTAAGATTGTATCTTAACTATTTGATATGCATAGAAGCTCAGGTGAATTTATGGATTTTTATGATTTAATTGGAGTAATTCATGAGTTAGAGTTCTCCAATAAATTTGTAGTGGAAAAACTTCATTGTTAGTTATTGAAAATTAGTGGTATATTAAATTAGAACATTCTTTAAGAATTTTAAATGTGATTAATTATAAAACAAATTATGAAATTTATGGTTCTATTTTGGTTATCAGGAATAAAATAGAAATATGTGTTTGGTTTTGTAAATAAATTAATTGGGTTTGGGATATAATGAAATAAAGGGTGTACAAGGAAGGGGTGGTGCTTGATTGTGTACCGCGTGTGTTGTTCATGGGTGTGTCTGTTTTAGAATGGAGGAGAGTTGAAGCACAAATGGTGATGCAAAGAGAGGGTGTGGTAGAGTGGCAAAGCGGGGAAGCAATACAGCGAGAAGAGGATGGCAGAAAGAAGGGTGTGATGGAGTCAAGAAGGAGAGGAAAAATAGGGAACATTCTTCCAAGTTTTTTACGGTAAGTTCATGCCACCCTATATCCTAATTTGGGCAGTGTGCATGCGGAAGAATTGTGTCGTTTCGATTAGCAAGTGGAGAGAAATCAAGTTTTTAGCAGAGCTTGCGCAAAAAGTCCGAACCTCTCCGATTTCCAACTTTGAAATAGAGTTTCACTACTAGAAATATTGGATCAGACATCAGTTCAGAACCGATGTTAAAAAAAATCTGAACCGATATCTTCGCGTGTGATGTTAAATGTCGTCAGCTTTTGACATCGGTTAACAGCCGATGTCTATTACAGTGGTATACATCTGTATTAAGATTAAATGTGATGTATTTACAACAAATTTCATCGTATATTACAGTATTTTTTTGGTGAATATGAGTATATTATGAGGTATTTATCCATTAAAACATGAAACCTTCAAACTCTAAAAGCCATTTATTAAAATTATTTCGAACAAACCGATGTTAAATGCTAGATCAGACAACGGTTAGATTAGTTGGCCGATGTGAAATGTTTGATTAGACATTGGTTAAATTAGCCCCCAGATATGAAATGATGGATAAGACATGGGTGTTATTCACGAAACCGATGTTAAATTTTTTGTTTAACATCAGCCATTTTCTCTGACCGATGTAGTTTGACTTAAACTACATTAAGTTTCTTTTCAGAATCGATGTCAAATGACTATTTCACATCGGTTTTTTAGTTCTTTTTCGTTTAATATTATTTTACCTGATATCTTTCTTATATTTTTTTACCTCATTTTATATTTACCAATGTGATGTTAATGTTTTATATATTGCATGCCATCATGATACTATTCACATCCACATGAACCAATTACATTTAGAAATAAAAAAAATACCAAACAATGCAACATAAACATAAAGCTACATTGATACCAAATTTCTTCACTGCATAACTTGAAGTAGCATAGTTCACAATTATTTTTGTATCAATAATCATAAGTGTACATGTATGTAACTAATACAAATCGAAACTTTGGCACGCCTTGTCATTGTTCTTACAATTCCAGCAATATATGAGAGGTACGAAGATCAAATCGACAAATATGTGTTGTTAGCGTCCAGGAAACTGATGTAGTTGTTTGTGATCCTCAACAAAGAGTATATTGTTGCCGCTTGAAGCTGCTTCCTTTTTTGCCCAGGTCTGGAAGTTAGCTGTCTAGAGGACTGCTTGCGACACCTAGGTTCCCTACATTACCCATGTCTATATGTGCATTCTAAAAAATTGTGCAGAATGTGTGACTAACTAATAGTGCAGAATTAGGTATGATCTTATGTGTAATGGTAATGCACTGTGAAAACATAACCACATAAAAATCATCATCTCTAGAATGCACCCCTACAGTTTTATTTATTTATATATGCTCATTAAGGGCATACTTAATTAACCATAAAAAATGAAAATAAGAAACACGCAAAATAAAGAAAAAACAAATAACTCTAGATATAGATGTTTTTCTACAAGTAATTGGTAAATAATGATACACATCGATATTTGTTACTTATCTAATTTTAATAAATTTAATTCACCTCGATGATCCAATTTGTAAAACTAATGCTTAATACCGATACATTAAGGTTTAGAAAAGTCACCTGTATTATAACATCTGAATCACGATCAGTCTGCCACCTCGTATGCATGGATGATCGACGCTCATTGATGCTACCTGCGACCTGAATACCTCTACCTTTGATCTAATAAAATAACATCAAATTTAAGATATAGTAACTTCTAGGAGTAGTATTTTTAAATAGTAAGATAGAAAATGGGAAAAGCAAGCAAAACAGTTTAGACATACCTTTGTTCGGATATACAAAATATTCTTCCACCTTTTCAAGTTATTTCAGCAGAAGGGTGAGGTTTTGCTTCTTGATCAGTTCTTTGATAGAACTAATTTAGAATTAAAAAAAACAACCAAATCATGGATGTTCATGGATGTTCCAGCTTACTTATGTTATGACCTCCAAGAGGTGGGGAAAACCCCAGCTTTCAACATGTAGGTGATCTGAATGTGGTTGCAGGTACGCTTCCTGTGAATTCTGTACATACTCAAGTATTGATTGATTCTGGAGCTACGAGGTCTTTTATTTCTGAAGATTTTATTCCGAAGATATATTGTAAGATTCAGTGGTTAAATGAAGTGTTAGTCATAAAGTTAGAAAATGACGATCAGATTGTGGTAGATCGAGTGTGTCCAGGTTGTGATATCGGAATAGCGGGACATCATTTCTCAGTTGACTTGATATCTTTCCAGTTAGGGGAATTTGATGTTATTTTAGGAATTTATTGGTTAGCCAGTAATAATGCTCAGATCGATTGCGCAAATAAGAAGGTGAAGTTACGAACTAAGGAGAATGTAATGGTAACATTCAAAGGTCAAAGGCAAAAGCAGAAATTCTTAACGATGATGCAGACGAGGCGATTACTGTATCAAAGATGTCAAGCTTACTTAGCTTATGTGTTGGATACGGAAAAAGAAAATGCGAAGATTGAAGATATTCCCGTAGTTTGTGAGTTTACCGATGTCTTTCCAGATGAACTTCCAGGACTTCAAGAAAAAATAAAATCGAGAAATCAAATTTACTATTGATTTAGCACCAGTGACTGAACCAATTTCAAAAGCTCCGTATCGAATGGTGCCTGCTGAACTGAAAGAATTAGCAAAAAAATTGCAGGATCTTCTCGACAAAGGAATCATAAGGCCCAATATATCCCCATGGGGTGCATCAGTATTGTTCGTGAAGAAGAAGGACAGTATCATGCGACTATGTATCGATTATCATGAGCTGAACAAGTTAACTATCAAGAACAAATATTCGTTGCCCCGAATTAATGACTTATTTGATCAACTGAAAGGAGCGACATGGTTTTCGAAAATCCATTTAAGATCAGGTTATCACCACTTGCAGATCAAGGCAAAAGATATTCTGAAGATAACATTTCGAACGAGATATGGACATTACAAATTTCTTGTGATGGCGTTTGGACTAACCAATGCACCAGCAGCATTCATGGATTTGATGAACCGAGTATTCAATAAATATCTGGATAAGTTTATCATTATATTTATTGATGACATCTTGATATATTCGAATACTGAAGAAGAACATGCAGAGCACCTGAAAATGATATTGGAAATGTTGAGAAAGGAACAACTTTATGCAAAATTTTCAAAATGCCAATTTCTAGGACATATCATCAGTATTGAAGGAATTCAAGTCGGTCCAGCGAAGATTGAAGCTATTTTAAGCTGGGAAAGACCAAAGACTATGACGGAAGTCTGCAGTTTCTTGGGATTAGCAGGTTATTATAGAAGATTTGTCAATGATTTTGCAAAGATCGCCACACCAATGACCAAGTTGACTCGGAAGAATGAAAAGTTCGAATGGAATGAGAAATGCGAAGGAAGTTTCCAAAAATTGAAGAATCAGTTAGTAACCGCGCCTGTACTTATTTTACCTAACGATCAAGGAGACTTTGTTATTTACATCGACGCTTCTTATTGAGAACTCGGATGTGTTTTGATACAGCATGACAACGTAATCGCTTACGCTTCTAGACAGCTAAAGCCTCATGAGCAGAAATATTCGAAGCATGATCTTGAACTAGCGGCAATTGTATTCGTACTGAAACTCTGGAGACACTATCTTTATAGCGAGAAGTATGATATTTACACAGATCATAAAACTCTCAAGTACATTTTCACATTGAAAGAACTCAACATGAGACAACGACGTTGGCTAAAGCTAATCAAAGATTACGGCATATCAATCATTTATCATCCAGGCAGAGCGAATGTTGTGGCAGATGCATTGAGTCGGAAGGAAAGATTGAACCTGTTAACATCTTCAGAGGACTTGATTAAAGAATTCGGTAAATTGGAAATTGAAGTTCGTGTTCCCGAAAGTTCCACCGAAATGATTTATGCCATGACTTTTTAGCCAGAATTATCAGAGAAGATAAGAAGGTGTCAGGAAGAAGTAATGAATCACGAAATTGATGATTTATTAGAAGAAGAAATTACCAGCCAGAAAGATGATAAGAGAATTTTTTGAGTTACTCCGAGAATCTGGATACCTAATGTACCGGAATTGAAAGCAAGAATTTTACAAGACACTCACAGTGTAAGATATTCAATTCATCCCGGAAGCACCAAAATGTATAGAGATCTGAAAGAAAACTTTTGGTGGCTAGATATGAAGAAAGAGATAGCGGAATGGGTTAGTAAGTGTTACACGTGTCAACGAGTCAAAGTTGAACATCAACGCCCGAGCGGATTACTACAACCACTAGATATTCCACAGTGGAAATGGGAACACTTAGCTATGGATTTCTTAGTGGGACTACCAAGGACTAGGGAAAATCACGATGTGATTTAGGTTATCATCGACATATTAACAAAGTCAGCACATTTCCTTCTAATCAACGAAAGGTTTTCGCTTGACAAGTTAGTACATCTATATCTCAAGGAAATTGTTATGTGTCATGGAGTACTTGGTTCCATTGTATCAGATCGAGATCACCGTTTTAATTCGAGATTTTGGAGACAGTTCCAGGATTGTCTAGGAACCAAATTAAACATGAGCACCGCTTATCATCCACAAATGGACAGGCAAAGTGAAAGGACAATTCAGACGATTGAGGATATGTTACGTGTTTTCCCAATAGATTTTGAAGGCAATTGGGACGAGCACTAACCGCTAGTGGAATTCTCTTACAACAATAGCTATATCATGCGAGTATCGGAATTCCACCTTATGAAACTTTATATGAAAGAAAATTTAGATCACCTATATGTTCTAACTCGAATATATATATATAAGTGTGAATTGATTACCACAATGCGAAATAGTTACTTAAATGAATCAAAACACAAGTAATTAAAAACAAGTGTCTTTAAAAACTTTCTGGTGGATTTGAATGATTCCACCAGAGATATATATTATATATCGAGAGAACCCTATGTGCAAAATGCTCACAGCTGCTTACGAATATTGAACAACTAAGAATACAGAGAAATACTAAGAATTTTACTTACAAATGTTTCTCTGCTTCTATCTCAGATAATTCCCTAGTTGCTACTTTTTGGTTTATATATATCGCCAAGATTACAAAGTAATGAGACAGGATAATAAAACAAAAACTATCTAGTCTATTACAATGCTACTTCATTACTCTATTCCGGCATCTTTGAATATCTTCACAATTGCATGGAAATGACAATGCTTCTTTGTTCTCGAAAACCCAGTTGAATAGGCTACCACATTCCATTTGCACCCACTCGACGTATGTGACTATGTTATCACTGTCAACAGATATTTAAATTCTTTATCCGTCGGGTTCATGATCATCCGTCGAGATATTGATCATCCGTCAGGTTGTTGATAACCCGTCGAATTCATTGTTTGTTCATCCATCGGGTAGCCATCAGGCACTTGACTTCATTTCACTTATGCAGAATTACAAGAATTAAGTATAATTAATCAACCTATTCTGCATATCTAACTAAAGTCATTTCACTACTACAGATTCTAAACAATGTGTATGCAGAAATGTGCTACAGACTTTTTGTTACATAAGCTACTCACTCGATGGATAATAAGTCATCATCCGTCGGGACTATATTGAGTCATCCGTCAGGACTATAAACCTTCTTCGTCGAGTGCTACATAATTTCACTAAGTAAAATCTAACAAGGAGTTTTGTTCATGTAATCATCAAGTACACAACATATACACAACAATTCTAGGTCAAGAACTAATTCAGCAGATCAAGAAAAAAGTAGAACTTATTTGAAAGCGACTTGAAGCAGTGCAAAATCGACAACGTAAATATGTAGACTCAACTAGAAGGGATGTGGACTATCAAGAAGAAGAGCATGTACTACTAAAGGTATCACATTGGAAGGGATTGACTAGGTTTGGAAATAAGGGCAAGTTAAAGCCTCGTAACGTTGGTCCATTTGAAATTTTGAAGAGAGTCGAAAAGGTTGCGTACGAACTAGTTTTACCACCCCATATGCAGCATATACATAATGTATTTCATGTGTCAATGCTTAAGAAGTATAACCCTGATACAAGGCATATAATAGAGTATGAGCCGATAGAGCTTCAGGCAGATTTGTCGTATATAGAACAACCGGTAAGAATTATAGATCGATATGAGAGAGTTTTAAGAAATAAGTCTGTACCATTAGTGAGAGTCTTGTGGAGAAATCCCGTGGTTGAAGAATCAACCTAGGAGCTTGAGAGTGATATGTTAGAAAAGTACCCTCGGTTAGTTTCATAGCGTGATTCTGAGGACAGAATCCTATTAAGGGGGAGAATGTAACAACCAATAAACTACGCTTGTATTATATTCTAATAAATATAATTATGTTTTATTATAAGTTATATGTTTTATATTAAAACCCGTAGACCTCAAACAGTGTTTTAAAAGCCCGTATTTCAAACAAAATCATTGGCCCTATTTTACCAAGAACGGCCTATAACATATCATTATCTTGAACCCCTAGACATTTTACAAATTTACCTCTTTCACGAAAAACGACTTTTCCGGACCCCTTCGGGAGTCAAAAATCCCACAAAAATCACATTTTTATTTTTATATGATCATGAAATTATCAAACATCATTTTTCTTTGCATTTTTGTAATATTCACAATTTTTTTGAATTTTTGGCATTTATTTTGTATTTATTGGATAATTAAAAATTCATAATTGATACCCAAAAATTATAAAAATTGGGGCCAAATATTTTTATTAGATGCGTAATTGGACCCTTAATTGTATTTAGGGGTATTATGTTAGATATATTTGTGATGTCATGTCTAATATGATTTGTGTTTAGTTTTCAGATCTTACTTAACAGGACAAATTAGTACTTAACTGGAAATCAGTACTTATACTGAAGTCGGAACTTAAGATATCAGAACTTAAGTTATCAGAACTTAAGTTATTAAGAGATATTTATCGGAGATAATATCAGGACTTAAGGAGACTTTCAGATAAGGAATGCGACTGATTGAAAGGGAAGAAGATCAAGACAAACGCAAGAAGAGATATGCATGAAGAAGAAATTCTATGAAGAATAGAATACTTGGCAGAAAAGATAACTGATTTATATATTTTAGGAAGCAGAATTAAATTCGATATCAATTAGAATATTATCTTGTAACTGTGTAGTATATGAACACAGGCATAGGGTTTACACTAAATGTGTTATCAAAATTGAGATTATTATTCTTTGTAACCCTAGCAGCTCTCGTGATAATTTGTTCATCACTGAGAGAGGACAATTCCATATTGTAACAGATTTTATTGTGTTGAATAAAATCTGTGTTCAGTTACTTGTGTTCTTAATTCGATTTGATTGTAGTAAACACTGTATTCAACCCCCTTCTACAGTGTGTGTGACCTAACAAGTGGTATCAGTTAACACACAAACAGTTTAAGATCCAAAAATCAATCATGTCTGAAGAAACACAAACTCCAACCAAGCCCACCAAATCTGAAGATCCTCCAAAGATTCAAATCCATAATCGATATGAGACTATTAGGGTTCCCATACTGAAACCATCTGAATATCCCATATGGAGGGTGAGGATGTCTATGTTTCTGGAAGCTACAGATCCAGAATACCTTGACAGAATCAATGAAGGACCACATAAGCCAACCAAGCTCTCTGTTGTAGTTGCAGATCAGCCAGCACATACAGCTGAAGATATCTAACTCAAAGGAGAAAAGAGAAAAGTGCTAATCAAGGTTAAATTCATACAGGTTTCTAAACCTCAACCCTCCCAGAGTCTTTGATATACTTATATTTTTTCAAAACAGTCATTTAATTCCTTTCCTGCAAACATCATTCGATCCCCGGTAAAATTTGTTCATCATTCTTTAATATTACTTACATTTGATGTGATTTAGGATTTTCTAATTAGAAAATATGACATTGCCTACGATGGAACTGCTTGAACTACATTATGTAAAAGAATAGTAATTCCTGTCTTGTACAAACATTTTATATTCCATCTTTAGATTTTATTTCACATACCATCCTTCAAAAACTATACGAAAATTTAGTGTTTGTATTTATCTTTTTAGTACATGATACGAAAATACATGAACACGAAAGTACACGACTGAGATTTAGTGTCGGTTTTGTGTTTTCCCTTCGAGTACACGACATAACACGAAATATACGACAATAATAAATAGTATAATTAATAATTTTTATAATAAAAATAAGAATATTCTTTATAAATAATACACATTAAATTTATAATATTACTTAATTTTATAATATTATTTATAAATGTGTTATAAATAAATACTTTTAATAAAGTATTTATTAAACCTGTATGAATTTAACCAAATGTTAGTAATTCTTGAAACTTTTTCTCAAAAAAAATTTGTTCTAACTCGAATATATATATAAGTGTGAATTGATTAGCACAATGCAGAATAGTTACTTAAATGAATCAAAACACAAGTAATTAAAAAAAGAGTCTTTAAAAACTTTATGGTGAATTTGAATGATTCCACTAGAGATATATAATATATATCGAGAGAACCCTGTGTGGAAAATGCTCACAGCTGCTTACAAATATTGAACAACTAAGAATACAGAGAAATACTAAAAATTCTGCTTACAAATTTTTCTCTGCTTCTATCTCAGATAATTCCCTAGTTGCTACTTCTTGGTTTATATATATCACCAAGATTACAAAGTAATGAGACCAGATAATAAAACAAAAACTATCTAATCTATTACAATGCTACTTCATTACTCTATTCCAGCATCTTTGAATATCTTTATAATAGCATGGAAATGGCAATGCTTCTTTGTTCTCGAAAACCCAGTTGAATAGACTACCACATTCCATTTGCATCCACTCGACGCATGTGACTGTGTTGTCACTGTCAACAGATATTTGAATTCTTTATATATCGGGTTCATGATCATCCGTCGAGATATTGATCATCCGTCGGGTTGTTGATCATCCGTCGAATTCATTGTTTGTTCATTCGTCGGGTAGCAATCAGGCACTTGACTTCATTTCACTTATGCAGAATTACAATAATTAAGTATAATTAATCAACCTATTCTGCATATCTAACTAAAGTCATTATGACTTAAGTACTACTACAGATTCTAAACAATGTGTATGCAGAAATGTGCTACAGGCTTTTTGTTACATAAGCTACTCACTCGATGGATAATAAGTCATCATCCGTCGGGACTATATTGACTCATCCGTCGGGACTATAAACCTTCTCCGTCGAGTGCTACATAATTTCACTAAGTAAAATCTAACAAGGAGTTTTGTTCATGTAATCATCAAATACACAACATATACACAACAATTCTAGGTCAAGAACTAATTCAGCAGATCAAGAAAAGAGTAAAACTTATTTGAAAGCGACGTGAAGCAGCGCAAAATCGACAACGTAAATATATAGACTCAACTAGAAGGGATGTGGACTATCAAGATGAAGAGCATGTACTGCTAAAGGTATCACCATGGAAGGGATTGACTAGGTTTGGCAATAAGGGCAAGTTAAAGCCTCGTAACGTTGGTCCATTTGAAATTCTGAAGAGAGTCGGAAAGGTTGCGTACGAACTAGTTTTACCACCCCATATGCAGCATATACATAATGTATTTCATGTGTCAATGCTTAAGATGTATAACCCTGATACAAGGCATGTAATAGAGTATGAGCCGATAGAGCTTCAGGCAGATTTGTCGTATATAGAACAACCGGTAAGAATTATAGATCGATATGAGAGAGTTTTAAGAAATAAGTCTGTACCATTAGTGAGAGTCTTGTGGAGAAATCCCATGGTTGAAGAATCAACCTAGGAGCTTGAGAGTGATATGTTAGAAAAGTACCCTCGGTTAGTTTCATAGCGTGATTCTGAGGACAAAATCCTATTAAGGGGGAGAATATAACAACCAATAAATTACGCTTGTATTATATTCTAATAAATATAATTATGTTTTATTATAAGTTATATGTTTTATATTAAAACCCGTACAGCTCAAACAGTGTTTTAAAAACCCGTATTTCAAATAAAATTATTGGCCCTATTTTACCAAGAACGGCCTATACCATATCATTATCCTGAACCCCTAGATATTTTACAAATTTACCTCTTTCACGAAAAACGACTTTTCCGGACCCCTTCGGGAGTCAAAAATCCCGCAAAAATCACATTTTTATTTTTATATGATCATGAAATTATTAAACATCATTTTTCTTTGCATTTTTGTAATATTCACAATTTTTTTGAATATTTGGCATTTATTTTGTATTTATTGGATAATTAAAAATTCATAATTGATACCCAAAAATTATAAAAATTGGGGCCAAATATTTTTATTAGATGCGTAATTGGACCCTTAATTGTATTTAGGGGTATTATGTTATATATATTTGTGATGTCATGTCTAATATGATTAGTGTTTAGTTTTCAGATCTTACTTAACAGGACAAATTAGTACTTAACTGGAAATCAGTACTGATACTGAAGTCGGAACTTAAGATATCAGAACTTAAGTTATCAGAACTTAAGTTATTAGGAGATATTTATCGGAGATAATATCAGGACATAAGGAGACTTTCAGATAAGGAAGGCGACTGATTGAAAGGAAAGAAGATCAAGACAAATGCAAGAAGAGATATGCATGAAGAAGGAATTCTATGAAGAATAGAATACTTGGCAGAAAAGATAACTGATTTATATATTTTAGGAAGCAGAATTAAATTTGATATCAATTAGAATATTATCTTGTAACTGTGTAGTATATGAACACAGGCATAGGGTTTACACTAAATATGTTATCAAAATTGAGATTACTATTCTTTGTAACCCTAGCAGCTCTCGTGATAATTTGTTCATCACTGAGAGAGGACAATTCCATATTGTAACAGATTTTATTGTGTTGAATAAAATCTGTGTTCAGTTACTTGTGTTCTTAATTCGATTTGATTGTAGTAAACACTGTATTCAACACCCTTCTACAGTGTGTGTGACCTAAAAAGTGGTATCAGTTAACATACAAACAGTTTAAGATCCAAAAATCAATCATGTCTGAAGAAACAAAAACTCCAACCAAGCCCACCAAATCTGAAAAACCTCCAAAGATTCAAATCCAGAATCGATATGAGACTATTAGGGTTCCCATACTGAAACCATCTGAATATCCCATATGGAGGGTGAGGATGTCTATGTTTCTGGAAGCTACAGATCCAGAATACCTTGACAGAATCAATGAAGGACCACATAAACCAACCAAGCTCTCTGTTGTAGTTGCAGATCAGCCAGCACATACAGCTGAAGATATCTAACTCAAAGGAGAAAGGAGAAAAGTGCTAATCAAGGTTAAATTCATACAGGTTTCTAAACCTCAACCCTCCTAGAGTCTTTGATATACTTATATTTTTTCAAAACAGTCATTTAATTCCTTTCCTGCAAACATCATTCGATCCCCGGTAAAAATTGTTCATCATTCTTTAATATTACTTACATTTGATGTGATTTAGGATTTTCTAATTAGAAAATATGACATTGCATACGATGGAACTGCTTGAACTACATTATGTAAAAGAATAGTAATTCCTGTCTTGTACAAACATTTTATATTCCATCTTTAGATTTTATTTCACATACCATCCTTCAAAAACTATACGAAAATTTAGTGTTTGTATTTATCTTTTTAGTACACGATACGAAAATACACGAACACGAAAGTACACGACTGAGATTTAGTGTCGGTTTTGTGTTTGCCCTTCGAGTACACGACATAACATGAAATATACGATAATAATAAATAGTATAATTAATAATATTTATAATAAAAATATGAATATTCTTTATAAATAATACACATTTAATTTATAATATTACTTAATTTTAAAATATTGTTTATAAATGTGATATAAATAAATACTTTTAATAAAGTATTTATTAAACCTGTATGAATTTAACCAAATGTAAGTAATTCTTGAAACCTTTTCTGAAAAAAAAATGTTCTAACTCGAATATATATATAAGTGTAAATTGATTAGCACAATGCAGAATAGTTACTTAAATGAATCAAAACACAAGTAATTAAAAAAAGAGTCTTTAAAAACTTTATGGTGAATTTGAATGATTGCACTAGAGATATATAATATATATCGAGAGAACCCTGTGTGCTAAATGCTCACAGCTGCTTACAAATATTGAACAACTAAGAATACAGAGAAATACTAAAAATTCTGCTTACAAATTTTTCTCTGCTTCTATCTCAGATAATTCCCTAGTTGCTACTTCTTGGTTTATATATATCACCAAGATTACAAAGTAATGAGACCGGATAATAAAACAAAAACTATCTAGTCTATTACAATGCTACTTCATTACTCTATTTCAGCATCTTTGAATATCTTTACAATAGCATGGAAATGGCAATGCTTCTTTGTTCTCGAAAACCCAGTTGAATAGGCTACCACTTTCCATTTGCATCCACTCGACGCATGTGACTGTGTTGTCACTGTCAACAGATATTTGAATTCTTTATATGTCGGGTTCATGATCATCCGTCGAGATATTGATCATCCGTCGGGTTGTTGATCATCCGTCGAATTCATTGTTTGTTCATCCGTCAGGTAGCAATCAGGCACTTGACTTTATTTCACTTATGCAGAATTACAAGACATCATCTATGTACAATTAATCAACCTATTCTGCATATCTAACAAAAGTCATCATGACTTAAGTACTACTACAGATTCTAAATAATGTGTATACAGAAATGTGCTACAGACTTATTATTACATAAGCTACTCACTCGATGTATAATAAGTCTTCATCCGTCGGGACTATAAACCTTATCCGTCGAGTGCTACATAATTTCACCAAGTAAAATCTACCAAGGTGTTTTGTTCATGTAATCATCAAGTACACAATATTACACAACAATCTCCCCCAATTTATGTCCATTGGAATTGTAGCCATAAATTAAGAGACACTTGATGATAACAAAACACCTTAAAAATACAAATTTTAAAAGACAGTAGTTAATACTGAAAAGTGCTTCAATTAATAAAATGTACAAAGTTTTGCTCATAGTCATTTTCAAGATGCTCCTCTAGCCTGAGCAGATTTATCTAGTTCCTTGAAGGTTTGGATCTCTTTCTAAGCTTTCTGTTATTTTCCTCAATCTGATTTTGGAACTACATGTGGAATTCCAGTTCATCAGATTCTGAGAGATTTAACTTTCCTTGCATTTTCAAAAGAGTCTCATTGCTGGAGATGCTCAATTGGTCTTCTAATCTGAAAAATCGTCTCACTCCTTTGTCATCCATGAACTCCATCAGCCAGTAGGGCCTTAGATGCACTCTTCTCCCTGTATAGGGTATAACTAGAGTCTTTGGGAGTGCATCTTTAGCTCTAACACTCCTTAGTTCTTCGATCATTTTCCGTACCAATCTTCTTGCAGTAATATTGAACCCAAAGTTCTTCTTGAAGGATGAATAAACTTTAATCAGTACGGCTTGGCTTTCTTTAAGGATCCTGTGAAGTGGCCACTGAATCTCCTTTCCTCCTTTGTTCTTGAACACTAACCTTTCAGGTAGGTTTCTGTATGCATCAATTCCTATCACTTCATCTAGTTCATCTAGATGGAGGTTTAGATCAGAAAATTGTTTGATGTCACACAAGTACATGTAATCTCCCTTATTGGCTTTAAATTGAGCTTTGACTAGAGATTTGGATTTGAGGGGTGACACCTTCACTTTCTTCACTACTCTTGACTTTGTTCTCTTTGGCTTGTTAAGGATTGGCAAATAGAAGTCAGGAATTGGTATGTTCTCCCATTCTACTGGTTCATCCTTAGGCACTATTAGTGCACCATGGATGTTCCTGTAAGGATCCACCACTTTGATATCTATAAATACCACAGAGGGTTGTGATGCTTGAGTTGTAGTTGGAGTGGATTCCTTGGGAAACTGATTGTCCAATTCCTTATAACAATGTCCAGTTTTCATTTAGTTCTTTTAGCCAATTCTTTCATCCTTGGAGATTTCTTCTGTTGTTCAACTTGCTTCTTTGATTCAATAACTTCAGATGGCTGAGAAGGAATTTGTTGTGATGAATTTACACCATATAGCTTGGCCAAGATGGCAATTTTCTCTTTCTTTTGTTTAATCTTTTTAGCATCTAGAGCAGCTTGCTTCTTTACTTGCTTCAATTTAGCCTTTTTCATCTCTTTTTGCTTGAGCAAATTGCGGATGTCCAGCCACCACATAAATTTATTTCCCATTCCTGAAAATTTTAGCAATTCTTCTTTTTGAAGCTAAATCAGCTGGATCTTTGTAGAAAGCAATTGATCTTGATAGAAGCTTCTTTTCATCAGGCTTAGGTGTCTCATACACAGTATCTAAAGGGTTCTTTTGAGTAGTTTACCCTTGGTTTCAAAATTATTTCAGCCTTTGGAGATTTGATGCGTGATGGATGTCCTCTTTCGAGGATAGTTCATGCTCATCTCATTCACACTAATTTGCTTGACTTGAGAGTGATGGATGGCTGACTTAACCGGCTCCTTGACAAGTTCAAACTTCTTCTGTATTTCCTAATTAATCTTCTCCTAGTTGACTAAACTCAACTTCTCCTTATCAGCGGCTCTTGTGTTGGTTGCTGCTGCATTGATCAGATATGTACTGTCTGTAACTGGTGGCTTTGAGATAGTAATTGAAGGCATAATTACTTTACTAATTTGAATCTGAAGCCTCTCCCCCTTATTTGGTCCTTTCTCCCCCTTTTTGTTATCATCAAGTTGAGTAGAGGAGGAGGTTTGAACAGCCACCAATTTTTGTGTCCAAGGCATCTATCTTGGTTGCAAGATTGGAATTTTTCCTTAATTGCCTTTTGATGTCAAGCATTGTAGTTTCTAGAAGTTTAGAATCTATCTTGTCTAAAATGGCCTTCTTCATCTCCTCAATGTCACCCTTCATGGTGTTTACATCCCTAGCATGCTGAAAGCCCTGGATTTGTTGAAGTTGCTGGGAGGCTAGATGTGCCTGAAGGAGCTTCTTAGTGCTGGTATTAGTAGTGGTTTGAAGAGCAGTATTTGTCTGATTGATTAGTTGGATTAGGGTTGTCTTGAAGTAGTGCTCATCACAGTGCTTTGAGAATGCCCATGATGGTATACCTGATCTTGAACTTGAACCTACTTCTCCCCCTATGTCCATGGCCTCATCTTCTCTATCCCCACTCCCATCACCAAAGAAATCAGCTGAACCACCAGTCTCATAGTCCACATCACCAGCTGTAGAAGGCAAAGCTGTGATGACATCCTTGGTACTTAAGATAGACTGAGTGGTATGCACCATATTGAGCATCCACTCTGCATTGTCATTACCCTGTTCAGCTAGAAGTTGATAAGCTGGAACAGGGTCAGCAAATGCCTCAGCATCAAGGGAAGTGGAATCTATAACAGCTTTAGAATGCTGAGATAGTCCTTTCATGTCTGCGTCCTGGACATTTATTGACTCACTAGCAATGACATCCATCCTTATAGCTCCAGTACCTACAGTTCTCTCATTTTCTCTCTTTTGTTATATCAGGGTCTCAACCTGGCTCCCCACCCTCACACCCTCACCTTCACCTACTAAGGTGGGACTCCTCTCACTCTCTTTTTACAATCTGGAAGAAATGGATTGCATAGTTTCACTCATTTCCTCTCCTTTTTCCTGGGAGCAACCCAGACTCTCACTCAAAATACTCTTCTCTCTCAATCCTAAGAGTGACTTTACAACCACTAAATCTTCTGCACTTGAAATAAATGAAGGTTGAAGTTATCCTGAGATACTCGACGGATGAGTGATATCCATCGAGTGAGTGGTTTTGCTATCCAACGGATAACTGCTGTTAAGCTTATCCATCGAGATACAATCACTACTTGACGGATGAGCAATATCCATCGAGAGAGTAGAAATGAATGAACTGGGAAAAAAGACTATTGTTGACTCTGTGCTGATTGAAGATATTTTGGGCACAGATGATACAATAATTCCTGAAAGAATTGGCAAGTGAGCCAACAAATCATCTAAAAGATAATGCTCACTTGCACTAGATTTTGGCTTCCCTAATAGAGTTAAAGAAGGGGAATCAGGAATTGATGTGTTTATCATATCCACATCCAGAGAATTTTTTGGTGAATTTGGTGTTTCAGGTGCTTCTATAACTAGAGATTTTGGCTGTGACTCCACATTTATTGGAGTCACATCAAACTGAATTTGTGAAGGTGCAGTGACAGTGTCTTTTGCACCAGTTTGCACAGTATGTGTACCCTGTGCATCCTCAAGGGTTTTAGACTTCTTCTTTCTGGGGTGAGCTTGTGTCCCTAACCCTCTTGGCATGTGTTCTTGGTTGAGAGCTTTGTTCAATAACTACATCCTTTTGGGAGGATGCAGCTAGAAATGAGCTTTTATCCTTTTTAAGCACTGCAATTTGTTGGGAAACTGCAGTGTGGCTAGGCTGAGATCCACTCAACTCTCCATCCTTATCCTTAGGGTTTCTTTTATGTTCACCCTTTCCCTCACCTATCTTGCCCTCCTTCACACCCCCCTCTTTGGTTTTAGTGGATTTTGCAACTAGCATCTTTTGAGAGATACCAGAGGGGGCTTTCTTTGATTTAGGTTTGAAAATTTTTGAAGTTTTGGTAGCTTGGGTAGGCAACTGTTGGGTCATTGACACAATTACTATAACCATACTAGAACTCAAAGAAATTGTTGAGGTTGGAATAGTGGTAGGGATAGATGAACTTACCTCACTTACCTGAGGTGCTTACATTACAGGAAAATAGAACAATGGCACATCCTTGTGATGATTAGCCCTGTTCAAATCTGCGATGAGCCTTCTTTCTTGAACCCAACAATCTAGTTTGTTGTTTGGGTTCTCAAGCACAATCTCTTCACAGAGGTGGTTAGATAACATCATAAAGAATCTAGCATAATACACATTTTTACCTCTTTTATTTAACTCTCCTAATTTAAAGTTTAACTCAAACAAGATAAGATCACTGAAATTGTAGAATTTATCTGTAACTACCATGTAGAGCAGGTTAAGCATAGATATATTGATTGAATCAAAATTACTGATTTTTCCTGAAAAGACCTTTGTCACAACATCACACATAAAACTCTATTCTTTCCTAAGACCCATTCTCCTAATGTCACTTAACTTAGAAGTAGAAAGAGCAGAGTTCATGGAATTAAGCATATTGATTATATCAGTGTCAGTATGTGGTGAGGTCATACTGTTATCAGGAATCTTGAAACATTCTTTTATAATATCACTATTGATACATAATTCTTTACCTTTAATGGTGAGTGTGATGGTCTTGTCTGGAGAGTTGTAGGTAGCAGTTATCCACATCTCTTCAACAACTTCACAGAAGATTGTGGGTGATTCCAGCATGGCATAGCTCAGCTTGCAATTCTTCACAAAGTCCATCATCTTGTGATCATCAGATTGCTGAATACCCTTGTTAACCAGTGCAGTGAAATTGTTCTTCTCATAAATGAACCTAGTTTGAGACATAATCTTCACAACAGGTGCCATTATTAGAGAATAAGAGCTTGAAGAGAAAGGGAGTAAGTGCTTTAAGAGAGAATGAAATTAGAGCATTTGATTTGAGAATGATAAAAGAAAATCAATTGAAATGAAATAAGCTTTTATACTATCTCAAAAATAACTGTTAAAAAAATAATAAAGTAAAATAAAGTATCTAATAGAAATTGCCTAAAATAGCCGTTTAAAAATAAACTGTAAAAATTCCACCCATTATCCGTCGTGTTATTCTTACAAACTATAAGTATACTCGATGGATAATGTACAGGGAATTAACGGCTGAGATTAAGACAATTCGACGGATGAGGATAAACGGTTATCCGTCGAGTCATAAAATATTCCAGAAAAAAAATTGATTTTTATTAGCAAATAGTGTACTGACGGATGATCAAACTCGATGGATAAAGATGATCCGTCAAGATGTAAATTTTGACTTCGTCAAAATTTCATCCAAGACTGAAAAATCAAATTAAATTTTTGGTTGCATTCCAACTTGCAAATTAACTCATATACATTTAAGAATAATTAAGCATACCTAACTCACTTACCAACCTTGAAAAGGTGGATTCATCCAGTGGCTTGGTAAAGATATCTGCAAGCTGCTTCTCACTTTGAACAAAATGTAGCTCAACAATACCATTCATTACATGTTCCCTTATGAAGTGGTACTTGATATCTATGTGCTTTGTCCTTGAATGTTGTACTGGATTTTCAGTGATGGTAATTGCACTTGTGTTATCATAGAAAATAGGAATCCTTTCAACTTGCAAACCATAGTCTAGCAATTGATTTTTCATCCACAATATATGTGCACGGCAACTACCAGCAGCAATATATTCAGCTTCAGCTATAGAATTAGAAACTGAATTTTGCTTTTTGCTGAACCAGGACACAAGCTTGTTTCCTAAAAATTGACAGGTTCCTGTTGTACTTTTTCTATCAATTCTACAACCTGCATAATCTGTATCTAAATAACCAGTTAGATCAAAACCAGAATCTCTAGGGTACCAAATGCCAAGTTTTGGTGTTCCCTTGAGATATCTGAAAATTCTCTTAATTGCTATTAAGTGAGATTCTCTAGGATCAGCCTGAAATCTAGCACATAAACATGTAGCAAACATTCTATCTGGCCTACTAGTTGTTAAGTACAAAAGTGAGCCAACCATGCCCCTATAACTTGAAATGTCCACAGTAGTACTGTTTAATTCAAGCTTAGTTGCAGTGGCCATGGGAGTTTTTGCAGATGTGCAATCCACTAGATCAAACTTTTGTAAAAGATCAAAAATATATTTAGTTTGACTAATTCCATCACTAACTTGCTTAACTTGTAAACCAAGAAAGTAATTCAGTTCTCCCATCATACTCACTTCATACTTACTTTGCATCAATTTGGCAAACTTTTTGCAAAGTTTCTCATCTGTAGAGCCAAAAATAATATCATCTACATAAATTTGAACAAGTATACTAGAGCCATTAACATTTCTAAATAATAAAGTTTTATCTACAGTACCTCTTGTGAAATGGTTTTCCAGAAGGAACTTTGATAAAGTGTCATACCAGGCTCTAGGTGCTTGCTTCAGTCCATAAAGTGCTTTCCAAAGATAATAGACATGTTCTGGAAAATTTGGATCTTCAAAACTAGGAGGTTGACTGACATAGACTTCCTCCTCCAAATCTCCATTCAAAAAGGCACTTTTGACATCCATTTGATAGAGTTTGAAATTGGCATGGGCTGCATAGGCTAAGAAAATTCTGACGGCTTCAAGTCTTGCAACAAGAGCAAATGTTTCATCAAAATCTATTCCTTCTTGTTGACAATAACCCTTAGCAACCAATATAGCTTTGTTCCTGACTACTATGCCATTTTCATCCATCTTGATTCTGAATACCCATTTGGTGTCTATTGGATTCTTTCCTTTAGGCTTGGGCACCAGCTTCCATACATTATTCCTTTCAAATTGGTTTAGCTCCTCCTGCATAGATAAAATCCAATCAGGATCCAACAAAACTTCTTCTACCTTCTTTGGCTCTTCCTTGCAAAGAAAGCTACTGTATAGACATTCTTCTTGAGTTGCTCTCCTTGTTTGAACTCTAGAAGAAACTCACCAATAATAAGATCAAAGGGGTGATCTTTTGTCCATTTTCTTTGTTGACGTAGATTAGCTCTAGATGAAGAGGCCTCGTTGTTGTCTTGATGTGTGATTGAGTTTTGATTGTTAGAAACTCCCCCTGAGTTTGTGGATCTTTGATTTGAGAAAGGGGAACTTTCTATAGGTGATCTATCTTGATTTCCAGCTTCTCTTGATAACCCGACGAATGGTGAGTTTTGAGTACCGACGGATGAGGCTGGTTGTCTCCCGACGGATAATGCAGATTGCCTCCCGAAGGATGAAGCATTATGCGAATCGACATATGTTGAGTTTTTTGCTTCATTGGTAGTGGATTTTTCTATATTATCCTTAAATACAGTTTCTTGATCACTTTCATCACTAACCATCTCCACATTGTCGAATTTGAGGCTCTCATGGTAATCTCCATCTTGCAGTCCTTCAATCTTTTTATCATCAAACACAACATGTCTTGATTCCACAACAATGTTGGTTCTTAGATTGTAGACTCTATATGCTTTACCAACATCATATTCAACAAAAATTCATTCATCTGCTTTAGCATCAAACTTCCCATTTTTATCAGTTTGATTTCTCAGATTATAGTACTTGCAGCCAAAGACATGAAGAAAATTCAGAGTTGGCTTCTTATTCTTGAACAATTGATATGGAGTCATGCATCTTGCTTGATTGATAAGAAAAATATTCTGAGTGTAGCATGCAGTATTAACAGCTTCAGCCCAGAAATATGTTGGCAGTTTAGATTCTTCAAGAATTGTCCTTGCACCTTCAATACGTGATCTGTTCTTCCTTTCCACTACTCCATTCTGTTGTGGAGTTCTTGCTGCTGAAAACTCATGCAGAATCCCATTTTCCTCATAAAATGCTCTCATGACAGAATTCTTTAACTCAGTTCCATTATCACACCTGATTCTTCTAACCTAGAAATCAGGATGATTATTGACTTGCCTTATGTGATTGCTGATGATTTCACTAGACTTTAGGAAATATGTCCAAGAGAATTTTGAGAAATCATCTACAATTACTAGGAAAAATCTTTTTCTTGAGATAGACAACACATTGACTGGTCCAAACAAATCCCTATGTAGCAGTTGCAAAGGTTCTTCAATTGTTGAATCAAGTTTCTTCATGAATGATGCTTTAATCAAGTTTCTAACTAGTTCTTTCTTTACTAGCTCATTCATGGTCTTCAAGTTTAAATGAGATAGCTTCTTGTGCCGTAGCCATCTTTAATCCTGACTTGCTTTACTGAGAAGACAAGTAACATATTATGTATTAGATGAGTTGAAATCAGCTAGGTACACATTTCCTCTTCTCACGCCAGTGAGAACCACTTTGTTGCTCCTTTTATTAGTCACAACACAGGCTTCTGAGTTGAAGATTATTGAGTTTCCTTTATCACAAAGTTGGCTGATACTCAACAAATTGTGTTTGAGATCATCCACTAAGGCAACCTCATCAATGATGACATTGTCCTTTGAAATCAAGTCATATCCCACAGTATAACCCTTGTTGTGATCTCCAAAAGTAATACTTGGGCCAGCTCTCTCCTTAAACTCTATGAGCAGGGTCGAATCACCAGTCATGTGTCTTGAACAACCACTATCTAAGTACCAAAGATTCTTTCTGTTTCCATGCACACATCAAAATCAAATCAAGTTGATTTTGTTCCCAAGTTTCCTTGGGTCCTGCCTTGTTAGCTTTCTTTTTCTGTTTCTTAGGCTTTATCTCATTTAACTTGGGGATATCAGATTCATCCTTGGTCATTTGAGTTGGGCCTTTGAAACCATTCATTGCAATAGAATAATCATGCATATTATAATCAAAAGGGAATGGCATGCTATTAATAAACATGTTATTCCAGTATGTCATGCTAAATGGCATTTATGGCATACTAAATGCAGCATAATAAGGATTAGGTGCAAATGGCATGTTAGAAAACTGTGCACTGATATTCTCTGCAGACATAACATTCATAGGCATGGGAGACATGGCATTCATGTGTAGTTATTGTGTTTGTTAATCCCTACTTTACCATTTCTATTGTTTTTCTTTTTAGTCTCTGTTTTTACCTCTATCTTTTCAAGTCTGTCACTTTACTGTTTGATAGTCATGTGACCAATATTAGCCTTTTTCCCTTTCTTAACCTGACTCGATTCTCCTGAAACAAAGTTCTTGGAAATGGACCCATACTTCTCATTCAGCTTAACAAGTTTGGCTTTACTAATAGGCTTGCTCACAACCGACGGATGAGGATTTTTATCATTCGACGAATAACCTTTTTGTTATCCGACGGATGATCCTCATCATTTGTCGAGTCTACATCTGTTAGCACTCCATCTACCAAATTTGGTTCTAGTTTCTATTTGTTCTTTTTCCAGGATGCATCACAGAAAGACTCAATTCCTTGAACTTTGGTGATTTCAGCATGGATATCCATGGATGTTTTCCATACCTTAATCACCTCTTGTTCACGCCCGAGCTGCTTCTATAAAATTTTTTCTTTCTTCAAGGACTCAGTTAATTCCTCCTTGGGAATCTTACACTCAATTCTTAACTTTTCAAAATCAATGAACTAAGACTCAAGCACATTATTTCTCTCACTCAAAAACAAATTATTTTCTTTGATTTTAGCATTTTCTTTAGTAAAAGACTTAAGTGTAACACGCAAATGATATAACTCTGTAGACATGTCATTTATGGCATCATTACACTCAGCTTTAGATAAATGTGCAAGGTTTGTAGTAATTACCTGATTACTTGAAGAACTGTTTTCTGTCTCATCACACTTGGCCATTAGGGCTAGATTAACATAGCTGACATCGTCATCTTCATCCAGACCATCTGCTGCCCACTCATTTTCTTGTGTTATGAAAGCCCTTTCCTTTTGTTTGAGCAGCTCAAAGTATTTTTGCTTATAATCCACATGCTCAAACTTTTTCTTACTGGAATCTGACTTCCTACACTCACTGGAAAAATGCCCTGCCAAGCCACATTTGAAACATTTGAATTTTGATTAATCCACCATGTTTCTATTTGGCTTGGCTGCTCCAAAGTTCTTCTTGAACTTGAGCTTGGAAAATCTCCTGGAAAGAAATGCCAGGTGTTCATCAATGTCCTCCATATCATCCTGGGTTAAGGAATCTTCATTTTCAGTTGCAAGCCCCTCGCCCTTGCTTTCACAGACCCTTGAAGTTGAATCAATAGCTTCCATCTTCACTTCCTTCTCTTTTTCCAACTCAGTAACAAGTGCAATGGATCCTCCTTTCTTCTTTCCTCTCTCCATCCTCTCATCTTGCTCTATTTCAAGCTCATAAGTTTTCAGGATGCCATACAGTCTCTCCAAAGTAAACTCCTTATAATCTTGTGAGTTTCTTAATGAGACTGTCATTGGTTTCCATTCCTTTGGAAGAGATCTAAGGAATTTTAGATTGTAGTATTTTGTCTAATAGACCCTTTCATGCAACTTTAGAGCATTTAGTAGTTTTTGAAACCTACTAAAAATGTCAGTGAGAGTCTCACTTTCTTCATTATGAAAATGCTCATATTGCTGCATCAGGAGTTGCATCTTGTTTTCTCTAATTTGCTCAGTGCCATCACAGATGATCTATATTGTATCTCAAACATCCTTGGCAGTTTTGTAGTTAATAATGTTGTCAAACATATCTCCATCAACTCCATTAAACAGAATATTCATGGCCTTTTTATCCATCCTGACTTGTTCAATGTCAGGATGGACCATTCAAGCCTTGGCTTGGGGACTGATGGCTCGTTTCCTGTTGCAGCTCTCATTGGAACATGAGGGCCTCTTTCTATGCAATCAACATAGGCCTCATCTTGAGAAAGTAAATGAAGATGCATCTTTACCTTCCAATGATGGTAATTATCTTTATCCAGAAAAGGAATCTTGACTCCAACATCCTTCTTGTTCATCTTGCTGTATTGTTTTGATCTTTAAACTCTTTGAGCTCGCTCTGATACCAAGTGTTAGTCCCATAACAATATGACAAGAATTACAGAAGGGGGGTTAAATGGAATTCTTGAAACTTTTTCTCGAAATAAAAATGTTCTAACTTGAATATATATATAAGTGTGAATTGATTAGCACAATGCGGAATAGTTACTTAAATGAATCAAAATACAAGTAATTAAAAACAAGTGTCTTTAAAAACTTTCTGGTGGATTTGAATGATTCCACCAGAGATATATATTATATATCGAGAGAACCCTGTGCACAAAATTCTCACAGCTGCTTACAAATATTGAACAACTAAGAATACAGAGAAATACTAAGAATTTTACTTACAAATGTTTCTCTGCTTCTATCTCAGATAATTCCCTAGTTGCTACTTCTTGGTTTATATATATCGCCAAGATTACAAAGTAATGAGACAAGATAATAAAACAAAAACTATCTATCTATTACAATGCTACTTCATTACTCTATTCCGACATCTTTGAATATCTTCACAATAGCATGGAAATGGCAATACTTCTTTGTTCTCGAAAACCCAGTTGAATAGGCTACCACATTCCCTTTGTTCTCGAAAACGCATGTGACTGTGTTATCACTATCAACAAATATTTGAATTCTTTATCCGTCGAGTTCATGATCATCCGTAGAGATATTGATCATCCGTCAGGTTGTTGATCATCCGTCGAATTCATTGCTTGTTCATCCGTCGGGTAGCAATCAGGCACTTGACTTCATTTCACTTATGCAAAATTACAAGACATCATCTATGTACAATTAATCAACCTATTCTGCATATCTAACTAAAGTCATCATGACTTAAGTACTACTACAGATTCTAAACAATGTGTATGCAGAAATGTGCTACAGACTTATTGTTACATAAGCTACTCACTCGATGGATAATAAGTCGTCATCCCTCGGGACTATATTGAGTCATCCGTCGGGACTATAAACCTTCTCCATCGAGTGCTACATAATTTCACAAAGTAAAATCTACCAAGGTGTTTTGTTCATGTAATCATCAAGTACACAACATATACACAACAATTCTAGGTCCGAACTAATTCAGCAGACCAAGAAAAAAGTAGAACTTATTCGAAAGCGACTTGAAGCAGCGCAAAATCGACAACATAAATATGCAGATTCAACTAGAAGGGATGTGGACTATCAAGAAGGAGAGCATGTACTACTAAAGGTATCACCATGGAAGGGATTGATTAGGTTTGGCAATAAGGGCAAGTTAAAGCCTTGTTACGTTGGTCCATTTGAAATTCTGAAGAGAGTCGGAAAGGTTGCGTACAAACTAGTTTTACCACCCTATATGCAGCATATACATAATGTATTTCATGTGTCAATGCTTAAGAAGTATAACCCTGATACAAGGCATGTAATAGAGTATGAGCCGATAGAGCTTCAGACAGATTTGTCGTATATAGAACAACCGGTAAGAATTATAGATCGACATGAGAGAGTTTTAAGAAATAAGTCTGTACTATTAGTAAGAGTCTTGTGGAGAAATCCCGTGGTTGAAGAATCAACCTAGGAGCTTGAGAGTGATATGTTAGAAAAGTACCCTCGGTTATTTTCATAGCGTGATTCTGAGGACATAATCCTATTAAGGGGGGAGAATGTAACAACCAAGAAATTACGCTTGTATTATATTTTAATAAATATTATTATGTGAATTATTATGTGATTAAGTGTGTTGAGTCATAAAACCCTAACTGCTATGTGTTACGTGTTGTTTGTTTCGATCAGAATGTGTTTTGTGTATTTATTGAGTGTTTTATTATAAGTTATATATTTTATATTAAAACCTGTACAACTCAAATAGTGTTTTAAAAGCTCGTATTTCAAACAAAATCATTGGCCCTATTTTACCAAGAACGGCCTATACCATATCGTTATCTTGAACCCCTAGACATTTTACAAATTTACCTCTTTCGCGAAAAACGACTTTTCCGGACCCCTTCGGGAGTCAAAAATCCCACAAAAATCACATTTTTATTTTTTTATGATCATGAAATTATCAAACATCATTTTTCTTTGCATTTTTGTAATATTCAAAATTTTTGGGAATTTTTGGCATTTATTTTGTATTTATTGGATAATTAAAAATTCATGATTGATACCCAAAAATTATAAAAATTGGGGCCAAATATTTTTATTAGATGTGTAATTGGACCCTTAATTGTATTTAGGGGTATTATCCTAGATATATTTGTGATGTCATGTCTAATATGATTTGTGTTTAGTTTTCAGATATTACTTAACAGGACAAATTAGTACTTAACTGGAAATCAGTACTTATACTGAAGTCAGAACTTAAGATATCAGAACTTAATGTATCAGAACTTAAGTTATTAGGAGATATTTATCGAAGATAATATTAGGAATTAAGGAGACTTTCAGATAAGGAAGGCGACTGATTGAAAGAAAAGAAGATCAAGACAAACACAAGAAGAGATATGCATGAAGAAGGAATTCTATGAAGAATAGAATACTTGGAAGAAAAGATAACTGATTGATATATTTCAGAAAGCAGAATTAAATTCAATATCAATTATAAGATTATCTTGTAACTGTTTAGTATATGAACACAGGCATAGGGTTTACACTAAATGTGTTATCGAAATCGAGATTATTATTCTTTGTAACCCTAGAAGCTCTCGTGATAATTTATTCATCACTGAGAGAGGACAATTCCATATTGTAACAGAGTTTATTGTGTTGAATAAAATCTATGTTCAGTTACTTGTGTTCTTAATTCGATTTGATTGTAGTAAACACTGTATTCAACCCCCTTGTACAGTGTGTGTGACCTAACAAGTGGTATCTGTTAACACATAAACAATTTAAGATCCAAAAATCAATCATGTCTGAAGAAACACAAACTCCAACCAAGCCCACCAAATCTGAAGAACCTCCAAAGATTCAAATCCATAATCGATATGAGACTATTAGAGTTTCCATATTGAAACCATCTGAATATCCTATTTGGAAGGTGAGGATGTCTATGTTTCTGGAAGCTACAGATCCAGAATACCTTGACAGAATCAATGACGGACCACATAAGCCAACCAAGCTTTCTGTTATAGTTGCATATCAGCCAGCACATACAGTACCAAAGGACAAAAGTGAATATACAGCAGAAGATATCTCATATATTGCTAAGGATGTAAAGGTACGACATTTGTTGCATAGTGCCATTGATAATGTCATATTAAACATAGTAATCAACTGTAAGACTGCAAAGGAGATATGGGATGCCTTGGAAACAAGATGTCAGGGAACTGATTCAATTAAGAAGAACATGAGGACTATACTCACTCAAGAGTATGAGCACTTTGACTCAAAACCTGATGAGTCATTAACTGTATTATATGACAAATTTGTCAAACTCTTTAATGATCCGTCACTGGTGGACAAAGAATATGAACTTGAAGATTCAAATCTTAAATTCCTGTTAGCTCTTCCTCAAAGTTGGGATTTGAAGGCCGCCACTATAAGAGACAACTATGTTCTTGATGAAACAACTCTTGATGAAATTTATGGGATGCTCAAGACTCATGAACTTGAGATGGAACAAAGAAGCAAGAGGACTGGAAGAAAGTCAAGGACAGTTGCTCTTAAGGCTGAGGAGGATGTCCCCAAAGTAGCTGCCTGAAGAAAAGGCAAGGGAAAAGCTCTCATCACAAAGTCTGATACTGAGTCATCAAGCTCTGATAGTGATGATGACTCAGAAACTGAAAGCTTACCTGAGATGGATCATGATGAAGAGATGATGACGCTGTGTGCTCTTATGGTGAAAGGAATGACAAAGATTGCGTACAAGAAATTCAGAAGGGGATAGAAGTTTTCCAGGAAAGGTGCAAGTTCTGATAAGAAAGGTTTCAGAAAATCTGAAGGCAAAGGAGGAACGTCTGACTGAGGAGATTACTTAAATGTCAAATGCTACAACTCTGGTGTGAAAGGCCACATATCTCCTGATTGCAAGAAAGTGAAGAGTGACAAAGGCAAGGCACTTGTCACAAAGAAGAAAAGCTGGACAGACACTTCAGATTCTGAAAGTGAGGTGAACTATGCCTTAATGGCAAATGCTGATAGCAGTTCTGATGCTGCTGAGTTAAAGGTACCTCAAACAACTTATGCCTTTCATACTGATGATATTACTGAGTTGAGAAGATATCTTAAAACCATGCTCATTAGTTATAGAGATCAAACTTTAACATGTGAAAGATTAACTTCTAAAAATCTTTCTTATAAAAAGAGGAATGATTAATTATAAAAAGAGTTAGTTATGTTCCATCAAACTCAGAAAGATAGAGATGATGCTTTCTATTTTAGAGATGAAGTGCTTAAAATGAATGAATCTCTAAAAAATGAGTTAGAAAAGGAAGGAGAGATTATCAGGACTTGGACTAACTCTGGCAAAACAACTCATAATTTGTTAAGTAGTGGAAACTGGAAAGAAAGCTTAGGTTATGGAGATGATAAAAATGATAAAGGAACTGTAGAAATAGAGCCTATAGTTGTTAAACAAAAGCCAAAGGTAAATCCTGTTAAGTTTGTAGCTGTAAAGTCTGATATTGATAAATCAGAAGTTAAAGACAAATTAACTTCTGACAAACCAAAACAGGATAAGCCAACTGAAGTTAACATAGGCTTAATGACTAAGAAGTAGCTTAAGCATAAGCTGAAAGATGTTAAGAATGTAAACAAGGTAAATCCATCTAGGAAAAATAGGAATGGAAAGGAAGGTGTAAATAAAAGCAACGATTATAAGCCTGTTCCTAATGCTCCTAGAAAGAATTGTTATAATTATGGAAATTCTAACCATCTGGCTTCTTTTTGCAGGAAGAATAAGAACAATATCTCTTTACCTTCAAAATCAGGAGTTAAGAGTCAGTCTGTTAGAAATAGGCCATAAAATCCTTGTTTTCATTGTGGGAGTTTATTGCATTCCATTTATACTTGTAAGGAATATCATAGTTTGTACTATGATTATTATCAAATAAAACCTTCTTTAAAGAAAGTTAGCATTATTCCTTCTAGTGTAAGTTCTGATGCAAAGTCTGATATTGCAAATTCTGATAAGAAAACTGGTAACATAAACTCTGATGTTAAATCCGCTGCAAATGTTTACAAACATAATAAGGCTAAAAGATTCAAGCAAGTCTGGGTCCTTAAAACTAATCATTAGGGGTCTTTGTGATTGCAGGGCAACAGGAAAAATATCTTAGTTCTGGACAGTGGATGTTCATGACATATGATTGGAAATAAAGCCCTTCTATCAGACTTTGTGGAGAAAGCTGGCCCAGGTGTTTCTTATGGAGATGGCAACATTGGAAAAACTCTGGGATATGGCAATATCAATCTTGGGAATATCATCATTAAAAAGTAGCTCTTGTCTCAAGACTTAAACATAATTTGCCGAGTGTTAGTCAAATCTGTGACATAGGTTATCATGTGGATTTCTTTGAAGAACACTGTAAAGTTGTTAGCAAATCTAAAGGAAAAGTTGTTCTGAAAGGATACAGGCATGGTAACATTTATGAAGCCAAGCTTTTAACAAATTCTGATGGTTCTGCAATCTGTCTGTTAAGTAGAGCATCAATTGAAGAAAGCTGGAATTGGCACAAGAAATCTCTATCATTTAAATTTTAACAATATAAATGAACTAGTCAAGAAAGAACTTGTGAGAGGAGTGCCAAAATCCGTATTTGCTCCTGATGGCCTTTGTGATTCATGTCAGATGGCAAAACAAAGAAAATTTTCATTCAAGAGCAAGACTGAATCATCAATTCTTGAGCCTTATCACCCACTACATGTTGATCTATCTGGTCCAGTGAATGTCATGTCTATTACAAAGAAGAAATATGCTATGGTCATAGTGGATGATTTCACCAGATACACATGGGTGTATTTCTTGTACACAAAAAGTGAAACTGCGTCTATCTTGATTGATCATGTCAAACAACTGGATAAATTGGTCAAAGACTCTGTGAAAATCATAAGAAATGATAATGGCACTGTGTTCAAGAATTTGATTATGGAAGAATTCTGCAAAGACCATGGAATAAAGAAGGAATTCTCTGGTCCTGGTACTCCACAGCAAAATGGAGTTGTTGAAAGAAAGAATAGAACTCTTATTGAAGCTGCACGAACTATGCTTGGTGAAGCAAAGTTACTAACCTATTTTTGGGCTGAAGCTGTGCAAACTATTTGTTTTACTCAGAATGCAACACTTATCAACAAGCATGGAAAGATACCATAGGAGATAGTGAAGAAAAAGAAGCCAAATCTGAAGTATTCTGATGTATTTGGATGCAAGTGTTTTATTCTTAAGACTCATCCTGAACAACTATCTAAAAGTTGATGAAGGAATTTTTGTTGGATATCCACTTTGCACAAAAGCCTTCAGAATCTATAATTTAAGAACAGGGGTTTTCATGGAATCTATCAACGTCTCTTTTGATGATAAGAAGATTACTGGACTTGAAGATTTCAATGATCATGGTCAGCTGAGATTTGAAAATGAAGTTTTAAATTCTGATTCTATAAATCCTAACAGTCTAAATCCTGATACTGCAAACTCTGATGGATTAAACTCTGACGTTATTGAAACTGTGATGACTACGCCAAAGTAAGATACACTTGTGCAGGGGGGGCATATTAAAGATCCAACCACATCTCAAGAAGCATCAGAATCTACAACAGGCTCTTCAAGTTTTGATTCATCAAGTTCTGATTGGCCAAGTTCTGATAATTTTGGAAACTCATGTTCTGATATTTCTGAAAACTGAAATTCTGAAGGATCCAACTCAGAGAGCATAATTTCAGGGGGAGCATCAGAAAATGTTGATGGAGACAGCATGGATCATGGGGGAGCATCCAGTTCTAGAGATAACCTTCCATCTGCAAGGAAGTGGACTAAAGCACATACACCTGACTTGATTATTGGAGATCCTGAAGCAGGTATGAGAACTAGAACAACAACATCAAATGAATGTCTCTATCACTCAGACTGAACCAAAAAAAGTGGAAGAAGCTCTTCAAGATGCTGATTGGGTGCAAGTAATGCAGGAAGAGTTAAATGAATTTGAAAGAAATAAAGTCTGGACCCTAGTGCTAGGACCAAAGTACAGGTCTGTTGTTGGTATAAAGTGGATGTTCAGAAACTAAAACTGACAGTGATGGCATAATTACAAAGAATAAAGCAAGGATGGTTGCAAAAGGATACTCTCAACAGAAGGGAATTGATTATGATGAAATATTTCCAACAGTTGCTAGATTGGAGGCTATAAGAATATTTTTAGCTTATGCTGCTCAGAAAAAGGTCTTTTCTTAATGGAGAATTAGAAGAAGAAGTATATGTTGAACAACCTCCAGATTTTGTAGATTCAAAATTTCCTCATCATGTCTACAGACTTGATAAAGCACTTTATGGCCTTAAGCAAGCTCCAAGAGCATGGTATGAGACATTAGCTCAGTTTCTTCTAGAAAGTGGATTTAACAGAGGGACTATTGACAAAACATTGTTCTATCTCAACCAGGGAAAGGACTTACTTTTGGTGCAGATATAAGTTGATGATATCATTTTTGGTTCTACAAATGAAAGACTTTGTAAAAAGTTTGCCAAGCTAATGCAATCAAGATATCAAATGAGTATGATGGGAGAACTTAGCTATTTTCTAGGCCTTCAAGTCAAGCAGAATGAAGAAGGAACTTTTATTTGTCAATCTAAGTACACCAGAAATTTGTTGAAGAAATTTGGAATGCAAGATTGTTCAAGTGCATCCACTCTTATGGCCACTGCAACAAAATTCGATAAAGATACCGGTACATCAGTAGATATTACTGATTACAGAGGTATGATTGGCTCACTACTCTATCTAACTACAAGTAGACCTGATATCATGTATGCTACCTCTCTTTGTGCAAGATTTCAAGCAGATTCAAGAGAACCTCACTTAACAGCTGTGAAAAGAATTTTCAAGTACCTTGAGGGTACAACTGATTTGGGATTGTGGTATCCTAGAGAATCATAATTTAAGCTAATAGATTACTCAGATGTAGATTTTGCAGGATGCAAAACTCACAGGAAAAGCATAAGTGGAAGCTGCCAATTTCTTGGAGGCAGATTGGTTTCTTGGTTTAGCAAGAAACAGAAGTCAATTTAGAAGCAGAGTACATTGCTGTAGAAAGCTGTTGTGCACAGATTCTTTGGATGAAGAATCAGTTACTGGATTGTGGGTGAACATATTCTAAAATCCCTATTTACTGTGATAATCAAAGTGCTATTGCTATGAAAGGCAATCTAGTTAGACAATCAATGACAAAGCACATCAGCATTAGGTACCACTTCATAAGGGAACATGTTGATGAAGGTACAGTGGAATTACATTTTGTTTCAATAGATCAACAACTAGCAGATATCTTCACAAAACCACTATGTGAAGCTACTTTTATAAGATTGGTAAATGAACTTGGAATGGTTTCAGGTTCTTTCTCTAAATCTGCTTAGTTTATATTCTGATACATCAGACTTTATGATCAGTATTTACAGATATTACTATCTTTGTGTATTATGTAATTGAAATTTGCTTAAGTGCTGATTGTTGTCTGATGTGAATTTCTAAACTCTGATAGTGATATGAATGTTTCTGTGACTATTCAAACCAATGAGGATAACTGTGCTAGATGTTGACCTAGTAGTCTTTAATATACTAAAGATCCCATGTATGAAGTAATTGTTTATGTGGAATTTTTTTTGCACTAGAAAATTCTGATACTGAGCTTAATTGAAGTTTACTTTGTGTATCTTATTACTAAGTCAAAAACTAGAATAGTACTTCTTATCTGTTAAGTTCTTATGTTAGTAAATCTGATGGATGTACTAAGGGATGGTAAACCTCACTTATCAAAAGAAAAAGAAAAAGGAAAGAAATAAATATCAGGTACTCCTTTGAAATCTAGAGTAAAAATATGGAAGGGAAGACCCAAGTACATTGCTGGTATTAACTAATATGCATTAGAAAAGCAAAATAAAATTTTCTTGGTGACTTTTCACATTCTCCGATTACTGGAGAAATACTCTGATAATAGTATAAATTCTGATTAGTGTGTGACTCACTTACACTGAGAAGCCACTATAAAACGAATTTCAAAAGATGCATAAAATGAGCGCAAAACAGTTGAGGTGGACTCATGCATGAACTCATTCTATAGTAGACTTCAGAATAATGACATATTTTGAGTAAAGTTCTAAGTTATGTCTTATTTCTAAAATGTACTAAAGTGAATCAGACTTTACTCTTTGTCTGATATTTAGTTTAATGCACACACATACACTCCATATGAATGATGAAAATTATTGTGGGATAAATATTGTTTTAGATGAACATTTTAAGTGTCAGTTGCATAAATTCTGAGGACAAGTTCTGATGAAAGTTCTGATGATTAAGTTCTGATGTACCCATATCAGTATTTGTGTGAAGAATTACAGGAATAAACATTCACTTTTCGAGTAAAGGAGCCATATTCTGATGACTTTTAAATCCTTATAATAATCAAGTTCTGATGCTGACGTGACAGTATATATCTACTAGGTTTATTTTTTGTCATTACTTCAACGGTCATATTTTTTTTCAGAATATTGGTTTATGTGAGATAAAGCAGTAATGATCATTTGTTTAGTGGGAACAATTTTTTTTTTAAACTGAACGTGCAAAGTAATAATTGCTTATTTACCGTGCCCATTAACTTTTGCCTTACCTGCTACATGCTTAACAGGTGTAAAGGTCTGTTCCACTTGTCATTAACTGCTGTAACGTGGGTTGTCTAAGTAAAAGAGGTAAAAGATTTTCAAATATTTTATTCATATTTTAATTATATTCACCCTCTCTCTTTTCTTATTCACTCACATTTTCTAACAGTTCACTACACAGATATTTCATCAAACACCTTTCAGGCAAACAAGATTCTCACTTATTTCTGATGGCGCCCAAGGATTTAATTGCTGATGGAGCCAAGTTTGTACCAAATAACTATGCTGCAATCTTCAACAAGGCTGAAGCTCCATTAGATTTGCACTTTGTGTAAGATTTCTTATCAAATAGTGAGATTGGGTATGCTTTGACCCAACCTCAAACTATTTCAAGCCAACAAGTACTGACATTTTGGCGGACTGGGCTTTTTGATGATGGTGGTGCTACTGGTACTCCAAGCATCGTATTTGAAGTAAATGATGTTGAGCATGTGGTTACTCCTGGAGCAGTTCGTAAAGCTCTCCACTTACCAGAAGGCTGTACATTCTCAACAGTGGAGGACCCTGTTCTACAGCAGCTTATGGCCAGTTTGGGCTATGAGAAAAGTTTGGGAAAGCTTGGGCAACTGAAAAGATCCAATATCCGGAAGGAATGGAGTTTTTTTTTTATTGTATCACTAAAGCATTCGCCAATAAATGCTCCACCTTTGATGTTATTCCCATCATGAGTCAGCAAATCGGGTATGCCCTTATTCATCAAACTCATTTTGATTTTGCAAGTGTTGTGTTAGGTTTCATAGGGGATATGATGACAGAGGATAAGAATGTAATATATTTTTCTAGTTCTGTCATCTTATATATACTTTTTGTTGTGCTGATGAACCCCAACCTATCAGTGATTTAATTTCACCCTTTAAGCTTGCAAAAAGGGCCTTTGATAATTTGTTAAATGCTGACATTATGAAACAAGTGCAGAGACCCTTACAAATTCCTCAGTTAGTAAAACAGATTCTGGTAAATGCTGACCCACAAACATACATATCTGTTTACCCTGATGTCCAACCCACCAACAAATCACAACCAACACAACAGCCATCAAAACATACCACAACTACACAGCAACCTCAAACTTCTCAACCTCAACCAACTCAACCATCTATCAGGACATATTTCAAACCAACACAATCAACTCAACCTCAACCTTTAGCATCTACAGTGAAGCCTTCATCTTTTAAACCAAAGAGGACAAAGACTGTGCCTCATTCTCACTAGAAGAAAAGGAGAATTATTCTGAGAGATGAATCAGATACTGAGGTACAGGTTCCCATATCAGAACCTGTTGTTGTAGAAGCTGAGAAGGTCTCTTCTCAGAAAGATTTTGTAACTGGGAGTTCTAGGCCTCTCAAAAGGCTTAGAAAGCTAAATCCTGATGATAAAGCTCCTACAGTATCTCCACCCTTGAAGAAAATGAAAAAGCAAAGAGCTCACAGGGACACAGTTGAGACAAATTTAGAGGATGAGGAAGCAGCTAAGGATGGGGGTCAGGAATCTCTGATCCCAACCGAACTAGTTTTATTGAATCACTTCCTTCTGCACAATCAGAAACTGCTCACGACAGAGTGCCTACACCTCCTGTATCACCTATGAAATTGACATTCACAACTTGAATGTGCCTGAGATTTTATACTTTGAAGCTCCACCAACTCAACTCACTCCACCGATAATACTAATTTTGGATGCTGATTTCAATGCCAATATTCCATCAACACCAATTCTGGATCTAGATGCTGAAGATCAGATTTTAGATGAGCATCAAAATGTGGATGTTGATCAGAACTTAGCTGCAGATCAGAACTTAGAGGATGATGTTGAAGCCTCTATAGCCTCACATACTGTTATTCTATCAGAGGATGTTGATATTGCAGGCTCTGTAAGTTCTGATGCTGATAATGCTGAACTTACCGGTGAAGCTGCTGCCAATTTAGATGTTGATGCAGTTGGTCTATCAGGACATGCACCTCAACAAACAGTTAATAAAGCTTATCTAATCAAGAAGTTTGTTAGAGAGGAAGCACCAGTACCTTGGAGTGAAACTCCTAGAGGAAAGGAGTAGACTAAGGAATGAAACACAATTAGTTTTGTTCTTACTGAAATGATTCTTGCTGAGCATCTGGCAAAAGCTGATGAAATGTTGATAAATGATAATTTCAAGGCACAGCTGAGAGTTACTATATTGAGTACTAGGCACCTTCAAGGTCAACACTCAACAACTAATGCCATGGTGAATAAAATTTAAGAAACCTTGATCCAGCAAGATATGAATATGAAACTTGAAAAGAACAGATTTTTCAAGCCTGTCTTTGACAAAATTGCCTACATTGAGAAAACTCAGGAGAAGCAACAAACTCAGATTGATGAAATTCTCAATAATCATGCTTCTCAGCAAACTTAACTCAATGAGATCCAATCCTCAGTGGAATTGCTTGTCTCTCTTCTTTTATCTGCTGATGCCAAAAAAGGGGGAGAAAGTGATTAAGTCCAAATGCAAATCTATTCAGACACTAAAGGGAAAGGATGATGGAAATGATGACCAAGGAATCTCTGATAAGGGTAGAGGTCAAGGTCAAGGCAAAGGTTTTTCATCAAGCAAAGCTGGAATTACAGGTCAAAGAACAAGTTCTGATACTGGGAGAAAAATAAGTTCTGATACTGGTAAAAAGATAAGTTCTACTGAACATCTGGAACTTGATGAAGAAATTTCAAAGAAATTATTTCTTAAAGAAAATCAAGGAATGGACTTTGAGAGTCTAAAGAAAGAAGAAGCTAAACGCAAAGCAGAAAGTGTCAAGACAAAATCTAAAGCTTCTGTTTTTGAAAAGAAACTTCCAAAGCTTAAGGGTATTGTGATAAAGGAAAGAACAAATTATGAGGCAACCAAAGCTAAATCACAACTGGATGTAGATCCAAGGTCCAAGGGAAAAGAAAAAGTTGATGAACCTGTAAGGGTATATATGCCAGTCATGGATGAAGAAATAACTGATGAAGAAGATGCTAGTCTTACACTGATGAAAAAGAAGATTTCTCAAACAACCTCTAACATGGCTCATGTTGTTCAGAGTCAAGATGTAGTAAGTTCTGATATGACAGTGAAGCAAGTAACCTCTGACATAGTTCAAGTTGACTTGATATCAGAAGTTAAGGAAAAGGAAACCTCTGACATTCACTATGCCATAGATTGGATTCTGCAACATTTCACGGTGGGGTTGCAAAAAAAAGTATAATAATAGCCTTCAAAACCAATATCTACCGCAACCCCTCCTTTTTGATGTTGCGGTAGAGTCAAAATGTGTTACCAAAATGACATATATAATTAAAGATGATTATTTTTGAATTTAACTAATTAGTAATTTTTTACATAGAAATGAAATAATAATTGAAATATATACTTTATTTATTTTTAGAAGTTAATAATATTAGTGCAATGATTTAAAATATTATAATGATAAATTTAACGCTTTATAAAACTTAACAAGTTACTAGTGGATTTATTTACAATATTTTTATATTTTTGAATTTCTTCATTTTTCATAAAAAAATATTAAAAACAATATTAATTAGTGTAGTTATATTTGAAATACATATTTTATTTATTTTTCAAAAATAATAATATTAGTGTAATTGAAAGTTTAAAAACTTATCAAGTCATTAGCGAATTGATTTATAATATATGTAGTTGAATTTATTTATTATTCATAATTAAATGTTAAAAACATTATTTAAGAACAGAAAAAAAATAATTAAAATAAAAAAATATTGAGGCGCGGGTTGAAAATTGGGAAGCGATAATGTTTTAAAATTTTAGACAAAAACCGGAAAGGAGCTTGAATACTCACACTTAAACACACACCCTTGAACACTCAACAAACCACCTCTCTCTGTCTTGTCTCAAATTTAGGGGTTTCATCAGGAGATGTCGGGCTTCAAAATTTGGGGATTTTATTTGGGGTTACTTAGGATTTGGTTTGGGGCTAAATAAGGTTTCAATTTCCACTCTCTAAATAATAGGTTCAAAAATTTTGGTGTTAGGCTTTCACTAATATGGGTTTCTATTTGGGGTTTCAATCGAAGAGTGTTCTTCAAGACTTTAGGGTTCAAGTTTGGTTTTGGCTCAGAATCAACCGGTTAACCTTGATTTGTTTCGATTTTAAGGTATAGCCTCCCTCTGTTTGTCTCGTTGAGGTCGAGAAGTCTCTTAAGCTCGTTACTTCTTGCGCTATGCCTGCACTTCCAGGTTTCGGATTTTATTATCTTATAGTTCGTCATCAGTTATAAGGGTATAAGATCAGTTCTTTATCCACCCGATAACATAAATGTTTTCTTTTTGGTTTTATTGTAGTCATGTTGTTGGGTATCATTGTAATTTTTATATATTATTGTGGGTCTTAATAAGTGGTTTTGGGTCATATTTGCTTTCAATGGATGACAAAACATATAAACTAATTGGTGCGGACTACCCTGGTAACCGGAAGGAAGATGTCAAGGACCCAAACTTGTTATGGATGATGATCTTCATTTCTGTTGTCAGTTTTCTCGGCATTTTCAGCCTCACACCTCTTCTAAAGGTATGGGTCAAAGCTTATACATGTAAATTTTATACTTGATTACTGACTTTCACCTACATAAAATTTTGAATAATCAAATTATCTATGTTACTACTCATACTTACTTTATATTACTAGAGAACATGAAATTATATCCATTGTCAGTTTGTGAGCTTCTTTCTTTGGGATGTAAAATCTTATCTTTACCGGTCAAAGGTCCGTCTTGGTTGCAAGAAATCATGTCAAGACTTCATAAAATATATAAAATTTTGGTGAAATTTACAATTGTAGTTTGTACGGGTGCAACTATGAGCTACTTCAGCCACACCGATCCCAAGTTCCCTACTAATGACATGAAAGTAACCTTAAAATGTTATAAATTATTTAAATGAATCATTCTACAGTATATATGAATCATTTTAAAGAGTGCTAGTCAGAAAATTAAGGATATTAATGAGACGAAGGATTGAGCCGTGAAGATCTAGTACAAACTTTATAGATTCTTTTGGTTTATCATGTCACTAGCTATAAGGGTAATAATATTGAGGACTACAATACATTTCAAAGTTAGTTTAGGCCGTAAACTACATTCCATAGTTTTGATGGGGCAGTAGTATTAATCGGGGGCTATGAAAGGCTCTTTATGATTGGTCAGTAGTGTTATTTGGGTGCTAGAAGGGACTCAAATGTGATACTATTACTATATTTTGTCTTCTCATTGCTGCATAATGACTGCTTGAGTGATTTTGCTGTCTTTGGTTGTCAGGTTATGGTCATGGATTATAAGCTCATATATCCTAGTGGAACTACCACAGCAACGTTGATCAATAGCTTCCACACGCATTCTGGTGCTGAGCACCAATTTACAACATTTTCAGAGCAAACATGAAGCAGCTGTGTTCCATGCAGTGGCTCGAGCTGTAGGAGGTTGGTTTTTATCTAGTATTACTGCGTTCATATCTCTGCTACCCGTGTTTTGTTAATATGCAAATGTTAGTTTTTGTCTAGTATTATTGCGTTCATATCTCTGCTACCTGTGTTTTTTTATAGAATTCACATTTTTATAATGCGAAGATATAATTTTACTTGTGTAAACTTTGTGTTATTTTTGTTTCCCAGAAAAAATTCGGAGCTCTAAGTTTCAAATAGAATCTATTCGGAGCTCTAGGTTTCCGTAGACCGTAGAACTTACAAATAAAGCTGTTGACTTTCTGAAAGAGACATTTTCAACATTGGACATCGATGGTGTAAGTTCTTGTTTCTCTGCTAACTGTCAGCACTTCCAATTTATGCATTGCTTATCTCTATAAAGCGTGAACCTCAATAACCTCAATAACCTGCTGGATCTTATGATAAGGTTGCTGGTAATACTATATGTATCTTGAATTCTTGATTTGATTTCTTTAAGTATCATACAGTCAGTTGATATTATAATATGTGTGAATATGTATTGCATAAGCTGCATTTAGTTTTCTCCGACCAGCAACCACAGTTTCTTGTGAAAGAATTTAGAATTTTTCAGATGATCTTGCCTCGTTGCCTCGTGGCCTCGTGGGGTTATTAGTTACCTTAAAAATGTTGCTTTAAATCACTTAGTTACTTAAAGTAAAAGAAATTTTACTTGATACAAGTTAATGTCTGTTTAGACAGTGCAATTAATTGTGTGTAACTTCAAAGTTACTACAAAAAAATGACAAAATGTACTCACAAGCAGGAGGTAGTACTAATTTTTCAAGCCAAACTGCAAACTAGAATAAGTGTATAAATCCTCTCGCCATATTACATGTTGAAATTTTATCTGCAGGTCTATCTGAGTAAAAAATTATCAATCAAACAGTCTAGTTTAGATTTTGTGACATGCAAAGAAGAAAAGGCAGACCTAACGGGGTTTATCAATTATCACTTGCAAACTGTGTCCTTTAGGCAAATTAAAGTTTTCATTAGTTAATCAAGGGTTGTCTGAATTTTTCTCAGGATGGGTCCCTTCGAACATGTGAAGTGGAAGATCTTTTTTCTACTGCTCCTAAAAGGTAATGTCTGACCTACTTGGTATTAGTTTCTTTTCCTTATAAACACAATTTTAAAGATGTTTCCCCTTGAGAGCTTATAGTGAGAGAGTTTTGTGGTTTAGAAAATTTACATTGTGGGTATACTAGAACAAAGAACTAGGTGTTGTGATAATGGAAGAACTTTTGTTGGGCCATTTAATATGAACTAGTAGCTTTTGATATCAAATTATGGGAGTAGAACATATCAGATGAAATTGTGCTGGGTTTTTTGACTATAAATGCTAGCCATATCTCAAAGTTTGTGATGCCACAATATATATTCTGAATATGCCACTATCAATAGCTGGCTCAGTGCTGCTAAACATTTTCATGAGCGAAAGAGAAACCGATCTCGAAGATTTGACTTCTCTACTTGTTGAGTTGTGCGATAGTTGAGGCCAATTTAATCAAAAGGAAAAGCTTATGCTTTATGTCTGCTAATAGTAAATACTAGTAATATATATTGAAGTTGCATGACATCCAGAGTTAGGTCCCGTAACCAAAGCCATTAAATATCTGATGGATGGTTGATGTCTTATTACTTGAGTTATAATCAATTTGCAATCACAATTTTGATTTGTAGCTCCTAAATTGAAACTGTGAAGATATTCATCAAGTTCAGAATGTACGTTGTAACTTTTAAAGAGGTATTATTAGTTACTCGTGTAGTTTATGTAGTTATCTACAATCCTCAACAAGGCAGTAATATTGCTCAAAATATGAACATTATTGAAATTCTTTTTTATACAAAAGCTTGGACTGACAGTCGATAGTGATGTGGCAGAAAAGGCTTCTGATTATCTATGTCTTGTATTTTGTTGCATCTATCATGTATATTAACAATGCTTACTGACATAGTGTCCTTGATGACATCATGAACAAGATGCAGGAGAACTTCAATTGGGCGCTGAGAAAACTAGGTGAAGAAAACCCTAGCCTCAATGTCAATATGGTAGAGCTATGGGCCACAATTTCAAGTGACCATGATGATGGCACTCAGTGTGATGGCACTCCTGTTACAATGGTCACTTCTATTACTGGAGGTGGTTCTCCCTAGTCAGAAGCGTTCTACCAGCATTCTCGTTCTACTTTATTTTTCTCAGTACTAATATGTTTAGATTTTGAATTGTAACTTTAATTTGTTTAAACTTCTGCTTTTGTTTTATGGTTGGTAGATAATTAGTGGTATAAGGATGGTAGTATGGGGATGGTGAAGGTAGTGGTAGTGTGGGGAAACTGATGTTATGGTTGGTGGACTGATGTTTATGGTTTGTGGATTGTGTTGGTTTTAAGACAATGGTCTTATTTATGGGCATGTTAATTTTTTACAAACAGTTCCTAGCATTTTTTTGTAAAAAATGTTGCATTAGGTCTTTATAGTGTTGCTAATAATCACTAAAAAATGTTTCTAAAAACACTAAAAAGCGTTACAAAAACACAAAAACACATTGCAAAAAGGTTGCATCGATACCCCATATATGGGCCCCATTGTGGGGCCCACAAATATTGTACTGATAGCCCAAACCCTACTGTAACACTTTTTAAGACCTATTGTAAACCTATTGGTGTTGCAATAGCACGTTTCTGTAACGGATAACCAAGGGTTGCAATAGGATGTCACCAGGTTTGCAAAAAACTCTATTTCAACGCCTAAAATTGCAACCCCGAAAAAGAGTCGCCATAGCCTTTTTTTGGCCATTCGAAACGCTTTTTTGGCATTTAGCAACGCTTTTTTGGCCTTTAGTTACGGTTTCTTGGGGTTGCAAAATCCAATCTATGGCGTAGTGATTGCTCATGTTAAACCTTCAAAGATACTCCTACCAGGATTCACCAAAGCTAAACAGACTCAACCTTTGAAGATTGCAATAAGTGGTTTTGAAGCAAGAGTTGTTACAAGAAAGGAAGCAAGAGATAAATCTGGATTGGGTAGTTCTGATGAAAGAAGAGTACACAACACTACCAATGATCCAACTTCCTTAAGTGAACTAGGAGTAGGAGCAACTCCTGAAAGATTGGATCAACTTGAATCTATACAAATGGTTTACCATTCTATTTTGAAAGAACACACCATGTTATATTTTGTGACAGAAGGTAGGGTATTCCAGATCAGGAAGAATGTTATTCCACTTAAGTATTTTGAAGAACTGGAACATGTTCTATTTTTCCTTCAAGTGAAAAATAGATCTACAAATGGTGCTGCAGATTATTTAAAATCAAATATTCAAAGACAGAAGAAGCTTTACTCTGTAAAGTCTGACAGCCCATACTTTCCCAAGTACAGAGATCACAAAGGTGATATTGTTGAAATGAAGCCTAACACTGCTAAGATCATGACTACTTTTTTGGGTTATAAGGTTGTGGAAATCAATATAGAGTCTGACAAAGCATATCTGATCAGACTTGATCAGGACATAAGGAAAGCTAAAATAAATGATCTCAGGGCTGCTATTTTGCAAACTGGTGAAGATACAGCTGAATTGAAAAATGCTAAAAGGAGGACGGTTAATGAACTTGAATATGCTGAGAGATGTCTTTTGAAGAATTACCTCAGAACAACTCCTGACATCATAGAGATCAGAAATTGAAGCCAAGTCAAAGATCTACAACAGCTTAAATTCTGAAGTGTATACAGACTGAAGCTGTTATCAGACTTTAAGGATGGTAAAGCTAAAAGGACTGTAAGTTGTAGTTATCTAGTTAAATTCTCATGCATTTGTACTTAATGTTTTTGACATCATCAAATATCTGTTAAACTTGTATATTATGCTAATTTACAAGTTGGGGGAGATTGTTAGATATATGTGTGATGTCATGTCTAATATGATTTATGTTTAGTTTTCAGATCTTACTTAACAAGACAAATCAGTACTTACCTGGAAATCAGTACTTACACTGAAGTCAAAACTTAAGATATCAGAACTTAAGTTATCAGAACTTAAGTTATCAGGAGATAATATCAGGACTTAAGGAGACTTTCAGATAAGGAAGGCGGTTGATTGAAAGGAAAGAAGATCAAGACAAACGCAAGAAGAGATATGCATAAAGAAGGAATTCTATGAAGAATAGAATACTTGGAAGAAAAGATAAATGATTGATATATTTTAGGAAGCATAATTAAATTCGATAACAATTAGAAGATTATCTTGTAACTGTGAAGTATATAAACACAGACATAGGGTTTATACTAAATGTGTTATCGAAATCGAGATTATTATTCTTTGTAACCATAGCAGCTCTCATGATAATTTGTTCATCACTGAGAGAGACCAGTTCCATATTGTGTTGAATAAAATCTGTGTTCAGAGCTTTGTGTATCTGTTAAAAAAAATACCATTTAATTAACTAACAATATATAATTGTCTAGTCTATACATTTATCCTTATCATCTACTAGCTCGATCATAACAGATAAGGACCATCTTTAATCAGATAAAGTTTAATCGACACGTGGACTCATAATTCACATAACACATAAACACATAAGGCACTTATCACATATTTCATATAACACATAGTCACATAATTCATGGAGTACATAACTTGAATTATCAAAAGATAGGTCTCGATACGTTTAGAATTTAAATTGGATCAAAAATTGTATTTTATGGATCAATAACCGACTTAGAATAATTCATAAAATAAATGCCCTTTTGACACAAAAGAATTTAGGTCTCGAAAAATATTTTTAATAGAAGCAAAATATTTTTCTGAGTCTAGAGGCATTCGTTTTGTATTAAACGGACGAACGGTTTATTTAATACAAATTTTTGAACATTTTCCAGAATTAAAACGGGTCTCCGAATCATTTTATAATTAAATAATAGGGTTCGAATACCCTAATCTGACTTAAAAATAATTTTATAATACTTATCAAGTCTTGAAAATAGTTTAAAATAATATCTTAAAACTCGAAACTATTTTTCAGAATTTTTAAATCAAAATAAATAAATAAATCCAATTAAATAATCAACTAAAATTAATTAATAACTAATTAAATTAATTAATCAATTAACATTTAAATTAATTGACTAATTAAATAATTAATTATCAACTAGAATCAATTGATTAATTAATTAAGATTTATTTTAGAATTAAAAATAATTTTTAGAAAATAAATAATGAATTTTGAATTTTAAAATCAAATTTTTAAAATTATTAATAGATTTTTCATTTATTTGTAAAAACTAAAATCCAGAAACTCATTTTTAAAATCTGATTTGGGCAGAACAGGATTAACACCGGGTATTTTCCGGGTTGGGATTCGGGTCAACCGGGTCAACGAAGGAACAACAAACAGGTCACCGGAGTTGTCGCTGAAATCTGGAAATATCCAGCTTCCGCCATCTTCTCCGGCGAACAGCCGGAATCCGGCAAACCACGACACCAACCAAACGGACACCAATCAGGCTCGTTTTTGCCTCTAATCTGCTCTACGATTTACCAGCAACTCAAAAACGATCGTAATATCAAGAAACCACATTAGAAACATAGAATCCGGCCAAGTTCGATCATAATCGGAAAACTTTAGTTAGCTGTTTCTATACCAAATTCAACGCTTCACATATCAAATTAAACTCTCGATGTCTACAATCAGTTTATGTAACCAAAATCAATCAAACTATCATCAATAAGTCAGAAAATCAAGGTTTAAAAACCAAAATAACCAAGAACTCGAACTTCATGAATCCTTAACCAAAATTAACAAAATAAAATGCTAAATCACTCCTCGTGATCCCAGGAACAATTATCCATCAAAAAAATAACAAATAATTACTCAAGAATAAAAACGATTTCAAACCAAAAAGACTAAAAATTGATTTTTATAAATACTGAACCTCAGATATCGAAACAGGTATCAATAGAACGGCCTCTTCAAGACGATCATTTTGTATGTAGAACATCCAATTTGGATTCCTAGAACTCCCAGAATCAATGATTCCTAGAATACCCGCAAAGTTTTGTTCTTGGTTTTTGTTTTTAATGATTAATGAGCTATTTGTTTTCAAATTTATATTTATTGGAATATTGGTTCGTGTTGGATCGTATTGGACCGATAAATTAGTTACTTAGCCGCTAAGTAATTGGAAAAACTATCCGATTTGATACCCGTATTGGATAATTATCCAAACTGGGCTTCTTATAAAACACTTTATATGAAAATAATATAATAATATCTTGTCTTTTGAGAATACGGGTTTTGTTAATTTATCGAAATGATTATCGTTTTGAAAATTTTGCACCGGGCAACACACGGGTCAAACCGTAATCCGGATTGAAAAAGTCAAAACATGGAAAATGTCCGGAATTACCAGATTAGGTTAGGAAAGACTTTTCGGAAGAGTTTCGGGTTGTAAAAATATAAAAACGGTTGAAGTTGGACGATTCCCGGCTTTATAAAATAGTTTCGTAATTATTATGAAAATAATTAATAAATTCATAAATCATTATAAAATCATATAACACTCCAAAAATTACCAGAAAATATCACAATCCTCTATATTTTATTCTAGACATAATAAAATTAATAGACTCGCATTTTATAATATATAAACATCCAAATATCAACACCATTCATCAGGTAATCCACCAAAAATCACATAATAATCATTTAATAATCATTTATTGATAAAAAGAATTACGCGCTGTCCCGGATGTTACAGCTTGCCTGTTGGGAATTTGGTTTCGTACTACCATAATGTTGTATACCATTTTTTCATGAATGTGAATTGTATTTTTCAAATTCAGCAGCCCAAAATGCATCTCTCTCTGTAATAATTTTTGGATTCTCCTCTGCCATGTACTTTTAAATTACCCCACGTACCCTTTCTTCCACTATCTTCGCTTTCTTTTCTCTCGGATGATCAAAGTAAACTGACTGATTCACATGAGTTCCCTGACCACGTACTCTGCCTCCGTGCTCAGGCTTACCGAGCGCCATTGTTAACACATCATTAGTACCTTCAAATTTTTGGATTCTCCTCTGCCATGTACTTTTAAATTGCCCCTCGTACCCTTTCTTCCACTGTCCTTGCTATCTTTTCTCTCGAAAGATCAAAGTAAACTGACTACTTCACATGAGTTCCCTGACCACGTACTCTGCCTCCGTGCTCAGGCTTACCGAGCGCCATTGTTAACACATCATCAGTACCTTCAAATTTAAGTTTTCTTTCCTTAACCTCCACCTTCATCCTTTTCTAAAAAATTTGGAGTAACAGTTTTTTACCATATGTTTGAATCTTGGATGTTCGCAGATAAAAGTCAATTTTTTTTGTACATAACATACTTCTATTGTTTTAATAAGATTTTTTTTTAATATTTTGCTTATAGTTTAGAAAAAATATTCAAAGGATGAGAAATTGATTATGTTGAATACAACAATAAATAAATAACTTACAATGGGGAGAACTCAATGCAGTGGAGGTCTTGGTGTTTGAGGACTTTGTATTTCTTAAAGCCCTTAGTATACTCATTGTCCTTGGATGGAATGAAGATCACGTCTTTTTGAACCCAATCCTGTGAGACGCTTCCTTTTTCGAATTTCCTTGTTTGCCTTGGTCATCTTCTTAGGAGTAGCCATTACCTATAAAGCACACTGACAAAGAATAATACAATATTAACATGAGAGTAAACTCAAAACAACTCAATACAAATGCATGATTAACATTAACATTAACATTAACATTAACATTAACATTAACATTAACATTAACATGATAAAAAACATGAAGATAAAGAAACAATCAACTCCATTGACAAAGATTCACTAATCATTATTATTATTATTATTATTATTATTATTATTATTATTATTATTATTATTATTATTATTATTATTATTATTATTATTACTACTACTACTACAAGAAAAGGCCTAAGCCTTAAATGGATCCAGCCATCCAGACTCCAGGGAAAAAGAAAAACTAATAAAATTTGCCTTTAAAGATGGGAGTCGAATGTTTGACCTCCTCTGGAGAGGAGATAAAAGCTCCCCCAGGAGATACCTGAAAGTGATGTTACCGAAACCTCGGAGAATAATATCATTCTCATCTCCTCCTACACTAAATTGATGTACTCTGTTCATTTTGAAACCGTGATTGTACGTTATATTATTTAATTAGTAGTTGGGTAATGGTTTCTTACCCAAACCGCTGTGTAATAATCCTGTTGTGCAAGACATGCATGTACTTGTAACAAGACTAAGTCAACTTGACAACCCTAAGCAAGTTGTATTGTAATCTTTGTTTGCATTTGTACTTGTAACATTTAAAGTCTGTAAAAATGTAAAAGAGCAAACTAGAGTCTTTTTGTTTAAACAGTATCAAGCCTAGGGATTCTATCAGGAAGAAGATCAAGAAGATCACGCTTTAGAAGAATTATGAAGAAGCTTGGAGTGGAATAAACCTGTTTGGATAAAAATATTATAAGTCAAAAATCTCTACAAGTCACATATTTAGTGTTATAGACAAGTCACTCGAGAACTCCAAATGACTTATCGAGAAGTCAGGAAAACTACTAGAGAACTCAGAGAGATATCGACAAGTCATTTCTTCACTAAAGAACTCAGAGTTATCAACAAGTCAACATTCATTAGAGAACTCTGAGTTATCGATAAGTCAAATTCCACTAGAGAACTCAGAGATATCGATAAGCCAAAATTCACTAGAGAACTCTGTGTTTTTGACAAGTCAAATTTGACTAGAGAAATCTGAGTTATCAATAAGACAATAAGCCACTAGAGAACTCAGAGATATCGATAAGTCAAAGTGAAGATATGAAGACTAGAGATTTCGATAAGCCAAATTCTCTTGTACAGAACTCAGAGACCTCTATAAGTCAAATTTATAATGGATTATTAGAGATCTCGATAAGACAATGTACTTATCGAGATGTCAAGTTCTCTATAGTCCAAACTAGAGTTCTCGAGGTAAAATCTCAAAGTCCAAAATTGTAGACCAGTTCAATATCCAAGATTTACAATCAACAAATAATCCAACCAGCTAGATTGACAAGTCTACAAAAAGCAGCTTGAAGAGTGTGCAAGATCAAGGGTAAAGATTAACTGACAAAAGAAGATCAAATTTAACAGAATGTGCAATGATATGCTAATCCAGAAATGGAAGATATACTTTTCCTTAAATGGAAATGACAAGTAACAGTTTACTAAAGTTAATAGCATATTTATTATACACTTTTTAAACCAGCAGTTAACTAAATTATAAAGTTAACACTAGTCCTTAGTTAGTAGTAATAATTTAGATCAGGAACTCCTGTATGCTCTCAAGAAAAAAGCGAACCTCTTTATCAACAAAGAGCCTAAAATTTTGTAGCAAAATATTCTTAATTTAAATATAAAATTAAGTGAGTTTTGAAAGATCTGTGTTTTTATTATTACATGTTTAATTTATGTATAAATACATTTCACTACAACATTTGATTCACTTTGTTCACAACCACAAACAGTTCAAGAAAATCATAAAAATACAAAAACACATTCACCCCCCACCCCCTCCGTGTGTAATTCATTACCTAACAAATCCCAACAACGGTTTTTATCCAAAACTGTTGTCTAGAATCTAAAACAAAACTAAGAATACTCTATAGTCAAACTCTTAATTTTAAAAAGTTTGATGTTTGCGAGTGCACATATGTTGATAAAACATTTGACGTTATCCATAAAAGTTCAATCTTTGGTACCTTAAAAGTTCGAGAATCTGATTCGATCACGTCGATCAGATCACTATAATCAATAAATAACTATCTAGACTACGCTAACAGAGATGTTTGTGGACAAATATTTATGGAACACATAATAATTAAGGACATTAAGTTTCCGTTTGGTAAATTTTAAAATAATTAAAGATGCAGTTGTAACTAGGGTGGAACACAATTCGGTTTGGGACAGTTTTTGGTCAAAATTGAAACTAAAACCGCATGCCCTCAATTTTTAAAATTTAATACTTATAAGTTGAATTTACGACTTATAAGATGATAAGTTGAATGTTAGTAACGACGTACTTTTTTCTGAAAAATAAGAAACTACAAAGCTTTCAATAAAATAGCTTTACATTTATTTTCACTAAAATCATTATTCAACAATTCAACATCTAATTAGAATTCATTAATTTTAGATTAGATTAACATTTTAAAACATATTTTTTAAAAATAAAGTTGATCAAAACGGAAAAATCAAAGTAGTTATAAGGTTTAGGGGTTACGGTTACAATTTAAGAATTAGGGGTTAATAAAGTAGTTAAACAGTAATGATAACAATTTTGACTAATATAAAATCACATAGAAATAAAAAAAACTACAGCTTTAATATCGATATATTTTAACATCCGTACGGTTGGACCGTTGAAAGAGTAATTTTCTAAATTATTCGGGTTTAAGTTAGGATTTAAAATATAATTTTGACGGATAATTGATGATTCTTAATAAGAAAGATTTGAGTAATATAAAAGCACATCAGTACATCTTTTTCTAGAAAGGGTATCGATATTGTAATTGATAATCATATTCGTATTCGCAACACATCCGTAGTTTGGATCATTGAAAGGGTGATTTAAACCTCTGTACAATTGGATCATCAAAAATGTTTACAAATTTAGAAAATATTGATAAACAAGGGATATCAACTCGAAAAAGTCGAATTTATCTCTAGTTCGTTATATATAACAGTTTTGAAAAAAACTATCTAATCTAGTGTTGCGCAATAGTTTTTCAAAAACACAATTATGTAAAATAATATATAGTTGGGAACTCCCAATTGCCGATACGATCAAGTTGTAAAATAAATAACCGACTTAAAATAATTAGATAATTTGTTTACTGATCATTTAACACACATAATTTAAAAAATCTTGAAGTTAAAAACGATAATAAAGACATTCTAAGCGATTCAAACTACAATAATATCTATGAAAGAACAACATCACAATTTTTCGTGTAATATAACTTTTATTTTCATATTACCGATATACCATTTCGTTAAAATAATTTTTGATTATTTATATTTTATTTAATTATGTAATTTATTCCTCTATATCGATTTAGTCAAATATATAAAATTTAAATTATTGCGGTCCTAGAAAATAAATGAATTATTATTATTCAAAATGTTTTAATTTATGAGCCACATAATTCTTATATAACAATTTAATTGAAACTTACCAATATTATTAATTAAGTTATTTCAGACATATCGTTGTTAAGACGATTCTGTCGGAACAAGAACACATTTATTGATTTGGTAGTTAGGTCGTTCATTCATGTCTCTGTACTCTCAAATCCGTTAACTCACATCTACGCTAAAATTCATGCTAATAATCTCAAATCTATGCGCATACCCTGAAGTCCTCAAATCTATGCGCATACCCTGAAGTCCTCAAATCTAGACATCAAATCCATGTCACATCAAGAATTTAAGACATCAAGAACTCGGGTTTTAAATTTCTTTTCACACTTGAACAGTTAAGTACAGTCTTTTATGAATCCGGGTTATATATGTACTCTCTTTTGAAATCATTTTGATGAATTCATTTTTTGTGATTTTGAACTTCAACTAAGGTTCATATTGATTTGGGGGAAATATAAAGACTTCGCAATTCATTTTTAAGAAGCTATAAGGAGTGAAATTGAATATTACACTTGGACAAGTAAATACAGTAATTTACAAATTTGGGTTATATATGTCCTCATATTGATGATTTTTTACTTCAATTAGGGTTCGGTTATAATGATTTGGGGAAAATATAAAGATTTCACAATTTAGCTATAAATAGGGGAATTTGAGGTTCTATTCAGACTTTTAAAAGATGGATAGATCATGGTTAAAAGCGGATAGAAGAACAAAAGAGTTCAAAAAAGGAGTGGAAGATTGGTTAATATTTGCATTTGAAAATGGGTATAATTCAGAAAAATCAGTTGTCCATGTGTAAACTGCGCACATAGTAAATCATGGGGAATGCAGATAGTTAAAACCCATCTTTTTCAAAATGCTATTGATCAAAATTATACATGTTGGATATGGCATGGGGAGAATAATTCCGTAGAAAGTTTTGATGAAATTGACACTTCGGAATCTATCAATCAAGGCACCTCAGGAACGGGTGAACGTGACCAGGACAACGGTGATGATATGTCTTCTCATTCTTCTGATTTCATCAACCATGTTAAAGGTGAACATCGACCTCTTTATCTTGGATATGAGAGGTACACTAAGATGAAAGGTCTGGTTTAGTTATACACCTTCGAAGTGAAGCATGGTATGTCTGATTCATGCTTCAGTGATATTCTATTATTACTTGGCTCTTTACTTCCAGAGGGAAACAACATCCCTTCTTCCTTCAATGAAACAAAGAAAACCTTATATGCATTAGGAATGGATTATGAAACGATACACGCATGTCCAAATAATTGTCTCTTATACCATGGCGATTTAGATGAAGATGAGACTACTTGTCACGTATGTAAGGCCTTTAGATGGGAATTGAACAAGAAAGGAGATGAACTTGAAGGGGTCCCTGCTAACATTCTATGGTATTTCCCATTGATACGAAGATTACAAAATTTATTCAATACACCTCACATTGCAAAGGACATGACGTTACATGACACCGAGTGATTAAAGGATGGTAAAATGAGGCATCGAGCTGATTCAAAAACATGGAAGGATGTCGACCAAAAATGGCCTGATTTTGCATCAGAGACTAGGAACATTTGATTAGCTTTATCTTCCGACGGTTTCAATTCTTTTCATGGAAACTGTACCGATTACTCAAGTTGGCCTATTTTGCTATCAATTTATAACCTCCCTCCATGGCTTTGTATTAAGATAAGGTATATTATGCTCTGCTTGTTAATATCTGGACGGACAGTGCGTGGAAATGATATCGACATGTTCCTTCAACCACTAATAGAAGATCTGCAAAAGTTGTGGCATGGGAAATAAATGTACAACGCTTATAAGAAAGAGCCATTCATGCTTAGGGGCATTTTATTATGGACAATAAGTGATTATCCTGCCTTAGAGAACTTGTCAGAATATGTACTTAAAGGGTTTAATGCATGTAATATTTGTATTGATGAAACAAAAGATACTAGGCTAGTTAATTACCGTAAGACGGTGATTATGAGGCATGAAAGATGGTTGCCCCGTAATCATCCTTATAGAAGGCAGAAATCAGCTTTTGATAACACTATGGAGAAAGGGGTCACCCCTATTCCGTTAACTGGAGAAGTGGTTTTTCAAAGAATACAACATTTAAAGGAATATGTATTTGGAAAGAAACAATAGCAACCACGATGGAAGAAAGGTGAACCTCGACCTGTTTGGAAGAAGGTTTCAATAAATATCGAACTTGAGTATTGGGAATTTTTGCCGGTTAGGCATGTTTTCGATGTGATGCACATCGAGAAAAATATATGTGAAGCTCTACTTGTAACTTTACTAAATATTTCGGGGAAGACAAAAGATAGGGAGTATGTCCGTCTTGATATAGCTGAAATGGGAATAAGAACGGAGCTGAGACCAAAGACTACTGGAAAGAAAGAAAAGGTACCGTTGGCATCATAGAACATAACATATACAGAAAAAATAGTTTGCTCATCATTTCATAAAATGAAGTTGGTAGATGGATTTTGTTCAAATATCAAGAATCTTGTAAATATGGAAAATCTTCGGCTTGTTGGAATGAAATCTCATGATTGTCACACGATATTGTATCATTTGCTTCCAATCTCAATTCGATCAGTACTACAAAAATAAGTCAGGTACACAATTATTAGGTTTTGCCTTTTTGAAGGCAATTTGTAGTAAAGTGATCGATGTAGACAAGTTGGAAAAAATGCATAGTGAGTTAGTGAAAACACTGTGCAAGCTCCAAAAAAACTTCCCCCCTTTATTCTTTGATGTGATGTTCCATCTCTCAGTTCATCTCGTGAGAGAGGTTAAACTTTGTTTTCCAATATTGTTTCATTGGATATATCCCTTCGAGAGATATTTGAAGGCGTTTAAAGGATATGTACGGAACCCGGCTCATCCCGAATGGTGTATTGCTGAGGAATACATTGCCGAAGAGGTGGTGGAGTGTTTGGTGAATTTTGAAAAATCTACCGTTGGAGTTGATCGGAGTCCAGTATAATGGAAGATGAATATGGCGATTAAAGATGGAGTATGAGTCTGTGTTGAGGAGATGTACTGTTGTGTGTATATATATCAAGCATGTGTGTATTCTTTTTATATGTAATTGGGTCTGATGCAATGAGTTGGGTCGTCTAATTTAAATGGATTCGACCAGTTTCTACTTTCTATTATAAGGCTATTTCTATTTGAACAACCCTCCACAAACAGCCTTCAAATAAAAATTAAAAACCAACCAACCAACTATTGATCCAAATACACATCCGCCAAAAACGTATGACTCCAAAATTATAGAAGTACAAAGGAGTGATGGAGGAAAGTTAGAAAACTACAATTGTCTGTATTCGGTGCTCTACGATACCATTATGTTCAGTAGTGTACGGCGGCGTGGTAAAGTGAGAGATGACAAATGTTGGGGTAAATTAATTCAACACTACAAGAAATCTGGCCATTTACGACCGTTTTTTTTGAACTGAAATCGTTGTAATTGAGCCATTTATGACGGAAAAAAATCGTCGTTTTTGGTCTAGTAATAAGTTCATTTTTTCGTCACAAGATAAGATTGCGTCGTAAGTTGGTGAACGTGGGGCCACATTAATAATTTAATAATAAATCAACTTATGACGAAAATAATCTTCGTATGTTGTTAACTTCTGACTGAAAAAATCATCACAATAAATCTTTTGGGACCCACCTTTAATAAATTACTAAATAACCCAGAATTTCCGTCATAAGTTTTATTCTCTAAAAGCATGCATTTTCTGCTGCTTTTCTAGTTGCAGCCATTTCAGCTTTCAAAATAAATTCTAAAACTGTTCAATCTCCAATTCCAATCTAAATACAATTGTATCCTAATTCAATACAAAATTAAAATTTGAATTTTATAACAAGCAATTATGCACACAATTATACAAATCATACCTTAAAAATACAATAATTTACATAAATATTCTCTTAGCTACTCAACTTCTATAATAATATTTAACCTTTGAGTATATAATACAGAAATGTAAATTCTCCTGCCTAATCTAAGTTGCTCTTGTTTCCTAAAGAGGCCAAAGTTCCATCCTATCATTTTATGCATCTGGAGCTCACAATCATCTTGCAAACCATTTGCATTTGCACATTAACATTAGACAAGCAAACCTCCTACAAATGATACCCGAATTATGTACTCCCTCAGTCCCTTTAAATAGTTTACATTTCTGAGGAAGTGTTCGGCACGCATTTTATGTACCTTATTTTTATAATTTTCTTTTTCTGAATAAAAGTTGAATGTTTTAATTTTTATATAGAAAAACAAAATTGCAAAAGAAATTACAGAACTATACTTTATATGCACCTTAAAATGCGTGTCGAATACTCTGTAAAAAATGTAAATAATTGAAAGGGATGGAGGGAGTAAGTGCTAAAGTTATATTAGTTTACTACACATCTATATAATTTATGTACATGTGCAGGTGCATTATGTGCGTATGAGTGAATTGATCAACAGAGCAGCTTAATGAAAAATAGAAACAGAAGTTCTTACTCGTCTAGGAGCGGCATGGGCATAATATATGGAAAGAATCCTTGTTCCAAAATGAACTTCAACCACAACTTGAACATGTGATTATATAATATCTTATAAACTTGGTTGGACACAAAAGCATTCAACAAAAAAATTGCATTTCATTTCTATAATGAAATTTTCTAATTCTACATTAAGGTCAACAATTAAACAATGATCACTATAATAAGGTTGCAGTAGCTAAGATACTCTCATATTGACATTTTATGGCATATCATTCAGCTTATACAATTCATATACCTTTTCAGCTTTCACTAACATGTCTGAAAGCTAGTTGTCTTGTAAGACTTGGTTGAGGTTTAGAATTCATATACCGCCACCCACCCACACTCTCCGGTGGACAAGATATACTACCATCCTTGTTAGGTTTCCATTCCAGTTTTGCCTTCACTAAATTACCGTTCCTCATTTCAGTAGTTGTGCCCAAATTTTCGTTGCTAAGAGGTGCACATGTTTCACCATGTAGATAGCCCACCCCAGGAACTACATCTTACATTATTTCCTTCTGACCGTGCAAACAGCAATCACACAAATCCTGACCCCAAGTGATGCAAAGATCATACGAACATCGTGTACAACTCCGGTGGTAGTCAGCAATAGAAGTTCTACAATAGTTGCTCCATAGGACAATTACATATCAAGAAAAATAAATGTGAAGAGATATCATGAACCTGGCAAAATCCAGAGATTCCAGCCACATATAGTAAACTAAATGCCCTAACTCGAAAATTTGCTCCCATCAAACTAACAATTGTCTGGAAAGAAAAACAAAAGTAATAGATACATACTGCGGGTTAATTTATATACCAAGTACCAGACAAATTACATTTTAGTCATAATAGTAGCTCCAGACCATAATATCATCTCGATCTTGGCGCTGGTATCTATTCAAGCACACTACTAAAGACTTGGCACCAGGAATTCCTTTTAAATCCCTAATAGGTCTGTACATAGCCTCAAATGGATAAAAATAAGTTATAAAACAAACAAAAATAAGTTATTGTGCAATACCAAGCTCCAGTGCCTTAGATTTATGGTCACAGAACTAGTCAGATATTAGAACAGAAGAAAAACAAAGATATATATCTAAACTTCAGCTTATCTACTCGAGAGAAATGAGTGCTCAATGTAACATCATAATCATCATTTAGAAGCTACAAATGGTTTGAGTTGATTAGACAAGTTTACTGATGTAAATCACATATATTAAAGAAAGCTACTTAAACTCGAAAAAAGACCAGGATAATAAGGGACGGGATGATAATAGAATGTGCAATCACACTAACCAATTTGGAGGTGAATCTGATTCTTGAGAATACTATATTATATAAAGGAAAACCAGAATAAGCATAAGTACTAATGTTAAAGAGAATAAAGAAGATCCAATGGTCAAATACAACCATTATATTATCTTGAATCCTTCCAAATACTTAAAGATCTAATTGCAATAAACCTAAATACATTTGACAGGGTAATGGGCCCGAGGCTTTAATAAATAAGAATTAGTCGGCCTAAGGGGCCCCTCCAACCCACTAAGTCTACTACTAGCCACAAACCACCTAAACTACTACTGCAAAATAGAGTGATGGGTTATATAAATCAGCAGTTTGTAGGTAGTATTAGCTTTCATTAGTTTACATTTTAACAAAAAGCTACAAACACACACAAACACAAGTACACCAACTTTGAAAGTAACTAACCTGAGCATAACTAACAAGTGTTTAATCCTGAATTGGTGTTTCGATTATTTTAAAAATATTTCTCAACGATCCAACCATATGAATGTCAATAAATATATATATATTAGTAATATAATCCAAAAGTTCATATCATAATAATTATATTTGGTTTGTCATTTTAACAGTCAAATATCAGTTTGATTAATACAACTAACTAGTATTTAATCCTGAATTGGTGTTTCAATTATTTTAAGAATATTTCTCAATGATCCAACCGTATTAATGTCAATAAATATATATATTTGTGATATAATCAAAAATTTAATATCAAAATAATTTTATTTAGTTTGCCATTTTAACAGTCAAGCATGAGTTTGACTACTACATCTAACTAGTGTTTAATCCTGAATTTGTATTTCGATTATTTTCAAAATATTTCTTGTTGACGGAGGAATTTGGGAACAACAAAACTTGAGGTTAGTAGCCGGAAACAAGATCTGTGATGGCGGTTCTTTATCGGAAACGTGAGCAGTAGTCGGTGGATCCGATGAACAGTTTTCATCGGAAAAGATGAACAGTATTTGGTGGTGGTGATTATTGGGGGCTGAGATTGCTTAGGGTTAGTGGTGGCTCCTTTGCGCTCTCGCTTCTGACCCCTTACAATGTGCCTACGTACCCCTATTTATAGGGGATCAAGCCCACATAGTTCTTGGGGAACAAGAAACCTAATGGGCTTAGATTTCTTATCCCGAGGCCCAATAGGAAAACTACTGGAAACCGTCTTCTACTTGCTTTAGGAATGTCCGCCGATGAGGCCCAACCACAAAGGTCCAAGGCTCGTCCGCGGCTTCGAGACTTCATGGATAAGGCATCTCCCTGGCCAAGGATAACCCTCCGCTACCAGCTGTTTCTCTAGTCCGTGGACGCAGGTATAGCCGTGGTTCACCCCAAATGTTGGACGCATCCTTGTCCCCCGATAAGGAGCCCCTACCAGATTGCAGGACAAGTGATCCCAAGCTTTTGGGTGCAAAGTGCAGGATACTCCGAAGTCTCCCAACGAGGACACCCGTTGACTACAGAGACAGAGCTCCCCAAGCACACACCAGATTTCACCCCACATCCCCAATGAGGACACCCATTGACTACAGGAGGAGGCCTTCAGTCCAGGCATACCCCTAATCAGCACATAAAAGCTATACTTATGTCCAAGTAGAAATTCAAGGCGCGCCCTAACATCTCTGTATGTTGGCGCCGCCCTGTATCACCAGCTTTTGGTTTCTCATACCATTTTACATCATAAGGCGCGCCCTAAACTATTCATCTTTGGGGCTGACTTTAATTCTGACCAAGCCACAGTATGGACATGTCGAAGTAATCATGTCCAAATGATCCACCCAAGGAGCCTTCCTTACCTAGGGCGCTCCCTAAGGCTCACTATAGGACATACTCCAATTAAGCCACTCATCTATCTTTTTTCAATGATTGGACACGCCTCGTCATGTTCAAGGGCGCGCCTTTAAGGCAAAACGGTCACGGGCCACTCAACTGTTTAACCAATGCAGCGCGTTCTTAGGGCGTGCCATCTGTTTAGGGAAAGTTAATCTTATCTTTTCCTAGTTTTTAGGCGTTTCTCCTTCAATTTTACCTATTTTATCAATCTTAATCTGAATATTGTTTATACCAATATTTCGGAATAACAACTACCCCCCAAATTCCATATGTCATTTGAGAATGGGATTGGAATTTCTCTTTATCTTTAACAAAATCTGTATAAATAATTCCCTAGTACTACTTACTGGGGCGCGCCCTCAACAGGGCTTGATCTGTTCAGAGTTCCCATTTTCGCGCATCCCAAATATCACACTTATGAGGCGCGCCTTAAAAAGGGTGTGCATTCCTAAAGTTTCCGATTTTGCATTCAGGATTACTGAGTTAATTTATACGAGACGCGTCTTCAAGAGGGCGCGTCCTTCAATTTGAATTATTTTTAAAACGGTTCCCCTGTTTATTCGGAAATCGTGCCTGACATGATTGGTGTGATTTATTTTAACAGCTGTCAATTTCACCTATAAATACAAGTCACCGTCAGTCATTTTCATTTTTACTTTCACTTTCCCCTTCCTTTTCATTTTCTCTTTCTTCACCAAAGACTTCAACTCCGGTGACGAACTCTTGCTCAGAATCGGCCTTCTCCGTCACCGTATTCTCGATTTCTTCCAGTCAACGTCTTCTCCATTTGAAAAGGTATGTAAATCTTCTTTCTTCTCGGGATTTCATCACACAAATAATACTGCATGCTACATTATCTCTTCAACTTCCTTAATTGTTCTTGATGATAAACACAAAACGATGTATGTATCTGTGTATGTATATCTTATACTTTCAAATTTTGTTGCTCTAGATCTGAAATCATGGGGTCTAGCTTTTAATTTTATGTTTCTAGGAATCCCAACCGTTTTATCCTCAAAATTAAAAATATACGTCCCATGATAAGGCGCGCCTCTTTATCGATACGAGGCGCGTTCCTTTTACTTTAAGCCACTCCAATGTCATCCAATCTTCCAGTCTTTTATAGATTTTAGGACAGAATAGGGCGCGCCTTCATAGTGTATGACTCACCTCACCCTTCCTTTAAGTCTATCCCTACCTTTTCTGTTTCCTTCATATTTTTGTATCTCGTTCTTTCATATTGGGCGCGCCCTCAACATTTTTGGTTTTCTTGGCAGCTGGAAGACGAGGGCGCGTCTTCTCCTTTTCACCCCTTCAAGGATTTCCTTACCAACTTCGGAATCTATTCTCCTCCAAACGCTTACTTGGACCCCCAGCTTCCAAACGCTCACCATACTCCCGAATTCCTGAACCGGGTGGCGCGCCTTCTTCAAGACTCCAAAAAGGGTTCCTTAATGGCAGATTTTTCAGATAGCTCATCCACGGAAAACATTCCCTTATCTCGTAGACACGGAAAACAAAAATTAGTCCAAAAAGAGAGGTCTCCAGCCCCAACTAGTACAGAGCTAGACGATGATGATTGGTTTGAGAGCTTAAATGCTGACAGGTATAGGGGTATTGAAAGGGGGGTTAATGTAGACGCTGGGCCTTCCAAGGTTTTTTACAAGGCTGTTTCCACAAGTCTATCTCCTCAGCGACCAAAGGGCGCGCCTACCTCTCCTACTCACGAGGGCGCGCCTGAAGCAAATGTATCACCACTCCATGATGAAGAAAACTTCTTTGATGAAGACTCCTTTCAATTTTCCACCTCTCCTGAGCCTTCTCCAATTCCCTTCCAACATTGGGAAGTTTCTGACAGCGAATTGGATTTTGATTGGGACGAATTCGAATCGTGTAATGAAGCTGTGAAGAAACGTTTCAGGAAGGAACATGGGAAGCTTTTCTGCGTTGGCCTGTCTTCGGCTTGTTCAGACGAACAACTAGGATGGCTCATGGAGTTTTATGACATGGAAGGCATATGGGCGCGCCCTTTGAGCATGATGCGGCCCCATATCTTCAATTATGGGAGAAACTTTAAAATTCCCAGAATGGTGACCAGCCCCAAGCTGGTGTCTTTACGTATAGGCGCGCCATTACATCCATTCCTTAGAAAAGTGATAGAATTCTACGACGTAGCTCCACTCCAACTTTCTCCCAACAGCTACAAGTTCGTCCTGGCCTTGTTCATCCTCTATACGGACTTGGGTTTTTCCCAACCGTCCATGGCCGAAGTTGCTTATTTTTTCAATCTAAGAAACTCTGACCACAGGTACTATTATTTGGTGGTGGATAAGCAGCATAACAAGAAGGGTTTCTCCTCTGGCAAGCTTAGCCACGAGAAAGGTTGGAAAGAGAACTTTTTTTACCTGTATGACGTTCCCAGGATAAGAATAAGATTCAACAAGTCACCAAGTAAGGACGCGCCTTTGTATCTTTTCCCTTATGTTATTTTTACATTTTTTCTTTCTTTTCTCATTCTTATACTTTTCCAGACAGACCATCTTCAAAACTCCATAAAGGCGAGCCCAAAAAATGAGCTGAAGCCCTCCTTAGAGTGTCTTCTGACAGGTGGAACTTAAAATACTTAGTTACTCGATCCAACTTGATGCGAGTAGGGATTCTTTCTGACCAAGTAGGAGTGAAATGCAAATACGTAAAATTTAGGAAAGGTACTCCTGTTTCCCGTGTTATCGACTTAGGTAGCGAAGAAGCTGAAGAAGAAGAAGAAGAAGAAACAGAGGACGGTTCTTTACAAGGCTCGGATCCTTCAGGTTAACTAACCGTAGGATATAGAGGTGCGCCCTTATCCTATTGACGAGTCCTTTTCTTCTGTCATCTTTAATAATCACACTAGATGTAAAAAAATTTTTATTTAAGCTCCACCTTCCAGGGCGCGCCCTTTGCATCTTAGGCATAACATTTTATACATGTTTGTCAATATTATTATTATTATATTTAACTGCCATGCTTAACTAATATGTCCCATGTTTTGTGCAGAAATGGCCCCTCCAAGAATCCCTAAATCCTTTGGGGCGCGCCCTGGTAATAAGCCTAGGCCGAAGTCGAAGAAAGATGTTCCTGCAGCACAGACATCCGTCCCCACTTCAGCTCCCATTCCTCAAACAACACCTGTTCAAAAATGGCCCGTAATTGACCTTACAGAAAAACAGGGCGCGCCCAAGAGACATAGAACAGAAGGCGCGCCTTCTGGTTCTTCTACTGCTTTCAGCGCTCTTGGCCCCATGGGTGCCCTTCATGTTTCAGATGAAGAAGTGGAACAGTGGCAGGCTATGGATTTGGGAGATGCTGACCGTGCTTCTATAAAAGCTTCTTGCCAACTGTTCATCTACTCCACCCAAGTGGTGGATAAATTACTTGAGGAGAAGGCGCGCCTAGAGAGGCTGCAGGATGATAACAACATTCTGAAGAATACCCTCACAGACAAAGACTTCTTGCATGCCAAAGACATCAAAGCTAAGGATTCTGAGATCTCTTTTCTCAAGGATGAGGTGGCCAATCTCACTTCTCAATTAAAGATTGCCAACAAGAAGGCTACCTTTCTCCATACTGAGCTTGTTGGTGCCAACTTGAGGATAGAGTACCTCGAAGAGCAACAGAAAACAGGCTGGCCTGATGAGAAGAGGGAAATGACTGATGAAGCATTTGCCAATGGTTTTCATTTTTATAGGGTGGGCGTTGTGGCCAATGATCCTGACTATTCCTTTGAGAAATTTGGGGAGGAGACTGTTGCTGAGATGGTGGAATTCAAAAAAGAGCATGCTGCTGAAATCAAGGCAAGGAGGATAGAGCTTGGATTAGAAGAAGAAGAAGAAGAGAGGGAGGGTGCGCCTCAAGAGGAATTCTCCAAGGACGCGCCTGAAGTTGATCCAACTGTCCCCCTCCAATCTATTCCTCCAACAGACCAGTCCCAAGGCGCGCCTTAATCATTTATAGTCTTTAAATTTCAGATACTTATGAGGAGCCAGCCCTCTTTTGATGCTGTGCAAAGTTGTATGACTTGTTTTCTGCTACTTTTCCTTTTTGCATCGTGACTTTCTGCATGGCTTAGTATCTTTTTTATAAAAACTTTGTTAAGGCACTTCGATTTTTCACTTGGCCTTTTTACGTTCCCATGGATTTTGTGACTATAGGGTGCGCCTTATTTCTTGAATTTGCAAATAACATCTATTTGTAATCCCTTTGCGATATTTTACTCAAGTATTAGTCCACGGGCGCGCCTTAACCTAGGGAGCTTAGCTTATTTTGATGGCCATGAACACTTATTCCTTTCACCCTCGTACACTGTATTTAATCTTGATTATGAATCAACAATTACTAGACAGGGCGCGCCTCAATATAGGGCGCGCCTCGGATGTTTTTCAAATAAGTAATTTCATGTTAGGCAGATAAAACAATTTAAAGTAACTTTTCCTTTTGATTGATAATGCGCTCTAGTGTTCAAATTACACCGGTCCCATGGCTACTATGCTCTATGGGGAAGTTATTTGAAAAAAAAAATTCTTCCTTTTGCTAGTTCCAGGGTTCGCAGTCACATATACTACCCCCCTAGGCTAGAAGGAATTTATTTGCTACTAGCCTATTACATGAGAATCAAATAAGAAAACAAGGGGGCACAACCACACCCTACTGATAATACTTTCGTAGATGTTCTGTATTCCATGCTCGAGGAATAAGTTTACCATCAAGGTCTTCTAGGCGATAGGTTCCCTTCCAGAGTATAGCTTTGACCTTGTACGGTCCTTCCCAATTTGCCCCAAGCACCCCGTGTTGAGCTATCTTAGTATTAGGCATAACCTTTCGCAACACAAGATCCCCAACCTTGAATGGTACAGATTTAACCCTTTTATTGAAATACCTTGCGACCCTCTGCTGGTATGCAACAAGCTTTAATTGAGAGTTCGTTCTGGCTTCATCTAGCAAATCCAAGTGAAGCCTCTGGTTAACTTCTGCATCTTCCTCAACAAAGACATCTCTCCGGAGGGATCCAGCTCCTACCTCCACGGGAACCATGGCCTCATATCCATAAGTTAGTAGAAATGGGGTTTCCCCTGTAGTCGTTCTAGGAGTCGTATTGTAAGACCAGAGGATCATGGGCATTTCTTCTGGCCAGTCTCCCTTCTTTTCTTCCAACTTAGCCTTCAAGGTATGCTTTATGATTTTGTTTATGGCTTCTGTCTGACCATTACTCTGCGGATGATAGACCGCAGCGAAGTCTTTTTTAATCTTTAGGTCTTCACAGAGCTTCCTTAACTCCTTACTATCAAATTGTTTCCCATTGTCTGAAATGAGCTTGTAAGGAATACCAAACCTGCATACTATGGAGTTGAACACAAAATCCCTTATCTTTTTTGCCGTGATCGTGGCTAATGGCATGGCCTCTGCCCATTTGGTGAAGTAGTCCACAACCACCACAGCGTATTTCACACCCCCATTTACTTTGGGTAACTCTCCAATGAGATCAATCCCCCACATGGCAAAAGGCCAGGGACTTGTTAATGAGGTAATGGTGGTTGTCGGGATGTTGGAATAGTTGGCAAACCGTTGGCAGCTATCACAGGCCCGGACAAAATTGAAAGCATCTTCCCTCATAGTCGGCCAGTAGTAGCCTTGTCTGAGCACTTTAAATGCTAAGGAACCACCCCCCGAGTGATTGCCACAAATCCCTTCATGCACCTCTCTGAGAATATAATTTCCTTCTTTCCTGTCCACACAACGTAACAGTGGCTGGTTAAATCCTCTCTTGTATAGTACCCCGTCATACTCGACATACTTTGCAGCTTGGTACCGAAGACGTGGAGCCTGTATTTTATCCTCCGGTACATCCCCTGATTGAATATAGTTATGGATGGGGGTCATCCAGCTTTCTTTTGGGATTTCTTGCATTTGACACACCTCCACCTCTGGGATACTTGGAACTTCCTGGATTCCCAAGAGGATTTGTCCAAGTTGGATGCTATCCATCTGCGACCCCATCTTGGCCAAAGCATCCTCATTACTATTCTCTTCTCGTGGCACGCTTTCCAGTCTGGCACTTGAAAATTTTCCCAGTAGGCATCTTGCACATCTCATATACAGCTCTGTCCGCGGTCCTCGGGCTTGGAATCCTCCGTTGACTTGATTGACAACTAATTCGGAATCACTTCAAACTATCAAATTCACGGCCCCTACCTCCAGAGCTAACTTTAGACCGTTAATCAAGGCTTCATACTCAGCATCATTGTTGGTAGCATAAAATTTGAGATGAATAGCACTCATCAAGCGGTGCCCCTCCGGAGTGATCAGGATTATCCCGGCACCGGACCCGCTGTTGTTTACGGCCCCGTCCACATGTAATGTCCACCACGGGTGGGGGAGTTCTTGCTTCTTTTCGTCCTGATGACTTTCTTGCGAGGTTGGTTCTGCCGGTACTATGGCCTTATCATCAATTTCTTCATCAAACTCAAGTATGAAATCGGCCAGCACTTGTCCTTTGATTTCCGTGCGTGGACAATATTCCAAATCGAACTGCCCTAGCTCTATGGCCCATTTTAACATTCTTCCCGACGATTCGGGTTGATGTAAAATTTGCCGGAGTGAATAAGCGGTGCGAACTTCTATTCGGTGAGCCTGAAAATACGGTCTTAGCTTTCGTGCCGCAAGAATAAGAGCGTACACTAATTTTTCCATGTTGGTATATCTGGTTTCTGTATCTAACAACCTTTTGCTTACATAGTATACAGGCCACTGGTAGCTTGCTTCTTTCTTTACCAAGACGGCACTGACGGAATATTCTGACACCGCCAAATATAGAATTAATGTTTCTCCGTCTTCTGGCTTGGTCAACATCGGCGGATTTCCCAGTTGTTCTTTGATTTTCAGAAAAGCTTCTTCACAATTAGGGGTCCACAGAAAATCCTTCCCTCTCCCTTTGATTGCTTTGAAGAATTCTTCGCACCTATCCGACGACTTCAACACAAATCGATTCAGGGCCGCAATCCTTCCTGTTAGACTTTGTACCTATTTGACACTGGTGGGGGATTTCATGTCTAGCAGAGCTTTTATTTTTGCCGGGTTGGCCTCAATCCCCCGGTTATTGACCATGAATCCCAAGAATTTTCCCGATTCTACACCGAACACGCATTTCTGCGGGTTTAGTTTCATCCTATATTTTCTCAGGATATGGAACATTTCAGTTAAGTCGGCGATGTGGTCTTCCGCCCTTTTCGATTTCATGAGCATGTCATCCACATACACCTCCATAGTCTTCCCAATCTGCTTCTTGAACATTTTATTTACCAACCTTTGGTAAGTGGCACCGGCGTTGATCAGACCAAATGGCATTCCAATATAGCAGTAGAGCCCTCTATCAGTGATGAAAGAGGTGTGCTCCTGGTCAGGCTCATACATAAGGATCTGGTTATACCCGGAATATGCGTCCATGAAGCTGAGCAGGGCATGCCCCGCCGTGGCGTCGACCAACTGATCAATTCTTGGTAGGGGAAAACTATCTTTTGGGCATGCTTTATTTAGGTCGGTGAAGTCCACGCACGTTCTCCATTTGCCGTTGGGCTTTTTTACCAATACCGGATTTGCTAGCCATTCTGGGTAAAAAGATTCTCGAATTAGTCCAACGTCTAGGAGCCTTTCTACTTCTTCTGCTAGGGCTATAGCTCTTTCTCCACTTACGTCCCTTCATTTTTGTCGAACCCCTTTATGCTTGGGGTCGATATTCAATCGATGGAACATTATTTCTGGATCAATCCCCACCATATCAGAATGTCTCCATGCAAATACATCAAGGTTTTCTAACAGAAATATTGACAGACCTTCCTTTAACCTTGGTGTCAATTGGGACCCTATTCTCAGAACCTTACTCGGGTCTTTTTCATCAACGGGGATCTCGATCGTATCTTCTGCTGGCCCCATCTTTTTCGTCGGCATTGGTATCCGGGGATCCAAGTCAAGGGGATTATAGATCTCCTGATCTTGTAGAGAGGGTGCATTCCCTTCAGGAGGTGTGCCTTGCGTAGTAGACTTATCAATTTTTTCAGTATATTTTGTGGGCGGGGGTGCTTCTGCAAGAGGAATGACGTCACCCTGTTCGAGGCTTTGCAAGACACCGAATCTTCCTTCTAAACGTTCCCCATGGAAATCTGCTTGGACTATGGCATACATCGCCTCCTCTTCTTCTTCCAACATCTCAATTCTGATTGTATCTTCCAGGTACAACATTGTCGAGGGCAACTCAGAGGGATGTTCTTCTTCTTGCTCAACATAATAGTGGACTCGGATTTCCTCGGTTGGTTGCTCAATGCTTTTCTCTCGATCGACGTCCGGAGTATCATCGGCGTGGGAGTCTTTTCTGAACCCTTTCATTGCTTGCCTGTAGCACTCCCGTGAATCATATTGGGAACCCCTGATACTTCCCACTCCATTTGGCATTGGAAATTTGATTGTTAGGTGATGAATTGAAGTGATGACTCTCATCTCCCGTAGAAAAGGTCATCCCAATAACACGTTGTGGGATGATTCCTGATTCAGAACCTTAAATTCGAGCATCTTTGTTACCGATAGTGGGCTTTCCCCTAGTGTGCATGGGAGCCGAATTGACCCCATAACTCTAACTCCTGCACCTACAAAACCATAGACCCACGAGTCTTCCTCCGACATATCCTGATCAGGCAGTCCCATCTTCTTGAAGGTGTTGTAATAGAGGATGTTTGCGGAGCTTTCATTGTCCACGAAGGCTCTATGGACATTCTTTGTACCAATTTGGATGGAAATAACCAACGCATCATTGTGTGGGTGATGTACCCATCGGGCATCTGTTTCTCTGAAAGTGATATCCATGGACTCCCCTTTAAACACTTTGGGTGGCCGGGTTTCCACCCTATGAATATCTGTGAGAGACCTAAACCGGGCAGCCCTAGCATATTTTGCCAAGGCTCGGTTGCTGCATTCTATTCCGGGATCTCCCCCATAGATTGTTCGGATACTGCCATCTCTGATAAATTTATTTTCCTCCGGGGTATCATTGTTTGTCCCGCATGGGGCTCGTCTTTCCTCTTCCCTTGTCCTGTCATCCTTGTGCTTCCTTACTTCCTTGACTACCCATTCTCCGAGGTATCCTTCCTTGATAAGCGCTTCGATTTCGTCTTTTAAATGTCGGCACTCGTGCGTGTTATGTCCAGATGATTCATGGTATTCACAATATTTTTTCTTGTCTTTACTTTGCCATGATGATAAAGCTTCAGGTTTTGTAAATAGCCCTTTATTTCTATTTACCTCATAGATATGGTCGATAGAATCGACCAAAGGTGTGTACCGGCTTGTCTTGCAGTCATAGTTTGAGGGAGGGCTCCATCCCTTCCTTGTGCTTGTTGTATTTATCCGGTTTGGGCTTCGACTATTCCTTCGGTATCTTGGGCTTGGTGACCTATCCCTCTTCCTTCCTTTGTTTCTTTGATCGACTGTGAAGTTGGTTGTACATCTGCCAAAGATTGTTCTATAGCTTTAAAGGATTCTGCCAAAGCGAAGACATCTGCGAGAGTGGCCGGATCTTTCCCTTGCAAGTGCTTCCAAAAATCTGAACCAACCCTTAATCCTGCGATCAGGAAACTTTTTAGGGCTTCGTCTGAGGCCCCCCTTACGCTAGTAGACTCGGCGTTGAACCTTTTGAAGTACCATGTTAAACTTTCATTTTCTCTTTGCCTAACATTGGCAAGAGTTGTGACAGAGGGAGCGTATCTCACCGCGGCTTGGAACTTAGTTAAGAACAAATTCTTCATCTGATCCCACGAGGTGATCACTCCTGGCCCGAGCTTTTGAAACCACTGCTGGGCGCTTTCTCTAAAGGTTGCCGCCAAGAGAGGACATCGAGCCAAGTCCGGGACTTGGTACACATCCATCTCTATGTTAAAACGACCCAGGAATTCCACCGGATCTGAGTTTCCGTGGAAGCGGAGATCGCTGGTAGTGTTACGATACCCGACCTGCAATTGCGCATCCCTTACTGCTGCCGAGAATGGGGACGGGATTTCAGCTGTAGCCGCCACCCTGCCTTCGAGATGGTTAAGTAGCCTTTTCAGATCTCCTACATTGAAAGTTCCCACGCTGGGAATGGTCTGCATTTGAGTCTGTGAACCTTGGGGTTGCAATAGAGGTATTTCCACTTGATTCCCTCCGGGAGGGGCTTGCTGCTGGTTTGTATTCTGGGCGTCTTCAGGTATTACAATTATTTCAGGATTTCATCCCTGATTTCCCCCTTGATTCTCTTCTCCACCTTGGCCGCGGCCTCGAACCGTACCTCGGTCATAGTTTTCTATATTCCTGGGGTCATCATGTTCCACATAATCATAGCCATCTACTTGGTTATTCCAGCCGGAATCGAGGTGTCTGCGGTAATTGTCACGACGGTATCCGTCTAAATATCTGCCTCGGCCTCCACCTCTTCCCCTCCATTGAGGCCTTCTCCATCGATCGTTTCCATACCCACGTCCATGATCGCGGTGCCGCTCCCGATTTTCCTGGGGATTCGGGGGCACACGTGTTGGATCGCGGTGCTGCTCCCGATTATCCTGGGAATTCAGGGGCACACGCGTTGGATCGCGGTGCCGCTCCCGATTATCCTGGGAATTCAGGGGCACACGCATTGGATCGCGGTGCCGCTCCCAATTTTCCTGGGAATTCAGGGGCACACGCGTTGTATCATGGGGCATCACATCTCCGTGATCAGCTTCTCTCTGCCATTCAAGTAACACCATTCTCAAATCATCATCGCCCAAGCGAATCCCCAAGCGATCTTTCAGAGCTGCGAAGCCTCGTGGCTGATTCTCCGGTATTGATTCCGCCTGCCGGCGTTCCTCGAGACTACGTCCAGAACGGTGTGGATGGGTGGCTCCCCGGTTATCTGTTCGCAGAATTTCCCGTCCATCAGCATCTTCTTCCACTAGCTCAACGATCGGGGACGTGTCATTAGAATAGTCCAGGCATCACGGGGTTATCGGCACGCGCCCTCTTTCAGTGTGGTAATGGCCGGCCGAGACATCCCTGTCTGTCATGGGTGCTTTTCCAGGCGCCTGAGCCGCTCGGTTGTGGCGAATACCTCTCCTGCCCTTGTGTCGTTCCACGGTGCTTAACCTTGAATCGAAACCATTCAAAGCATCGCCCATGCGATACAGTTGTTCCAACAAGTCAGCGTTGCTGATGAGCACAGGCGGCTGTCCTCCAACGTCCGGTGTGCGACGGTCAGTCATTGGCGGAATGTAGGGTTCATATTCATAGCCATGATCGGAATCTTCTTCAGAACTTCAATAGTAAAAACCTCCATCGTGATATTGAGACATCCTTCCTCCCAGATGTATATCTTGTTAGGCCCCTCCTTCTAGCGCCAATTTGTTGACGAAGGAATTTGGGAACAACAAAACTTGAGGTTAGTAGCCGGAAATAAGATCTGTGATGGCGGTTCTTTATCGGAAATGTGAGCAGTAGTCGGTGGATCCGATGAACAGTATTCATCGGAAAAGATGAACAGTATTTGGTGGTGGTGATTATTGGGGGCTGAGATTGGTTAGGGTTAGTGGTGGCTCCTTTGCGCTCTCGCTTCTGACCCCTTACAATGTGCCTACGTACCCCTATTTATAGGGGATCAAGCCCACGTAGTTCTTGGGGAACAAGAAACCTAATGGGCTTAGATTTCTTATCCCGAGGCCCAATAGGAAACCTACTGGAAACCGTCTTCTACTAGCTTTAGGAATGTCGGCCGATGAGGCCCAACAACAAGGCCCAAGGCTCATCCGCGGCTTCGAGACTTCACGGATAAGGCATCTCCCTGGCCAAGGATAACCCTCCGCTACCAGCTGTTTCTCTAGTCCGTGGACGCAGGTATAGCCGTGGTTCACCCCAAATGTTGGACGCATCCTTGTCCCCCGATAAGGAGCCCCTACCAGATTGCAGGACAAGTGATCCCAAGCTTTTGGGTGCAAAGTGCAAGATACTCCGAAGTCTCCCAACGAGGACACCCGTTGACTACAGAGACAGAGCTCCCCAAGCACACACCAGATTTCACCCCACATCCCCAATGAGGACACCCATTGACTATAGGAGGAGGCCTTCAGTCCAGGTGTACCCCTGGAGGTCTCTGACCACGGACACCGCCTTTCCTGTAGATATGCTACAGGAAGGAGTTCCTCAATAGAGTACCTGCATCAAGTAGGTTAGTAATAATAATCTCCATCTTCCTTGAGCCTTCTAGAGAATCCACCTAATCAGCACATAAAAGCTATACTTATGTCCAAGTAGAAATTCAAGGCGCGCCCTAACATCTCTGTATGTTGGCGCCGCCCTGTATCACCAGCTTTTGGTTTCTCATACCATTTTACATCATAAGGCGCGCCCTAAACTATTCATCTTTGGGGCTGACTTTAATTCTGCCCAAGCCACAGTATGGACATGTCGAAGTAATCATGTCCAAATGATCCACCCAAGGAGCCTTCCTTACCTAGGGCGCGCCCTAAGGCTCAGTATAGGACAGACTCCAATTAAGCCACTCATCTATCTTTTTTCAACGATTGGACGCGCCTCGTCATGTTCAAGGGCGCGCCTTTAAGGCAAAACGGTCTCGGGCCACTCAACTGTTTAACCAATGCAGCGCGTTCTTAGGGCGTGCCATCTATTTAGGGAAAGTTAATCTTATCTTTTCCTAGTTTTTAGGCGTTTCTCCTTCAATTTTACCTATTATATCAATCTTAATCTGAATATTGTTTATACCAACATTTGGGCATAACATTTCTCAACGATCCAACCGTATGTATGTTAATAGATATATATTTTAGTGATATAACCAAAATTTTATATCAAAATAATTTTATTTGGTTTGCCATTTTAACAGTCAAGCGTCAGTTTAACTAGTACAGTTAACTACTGTTTACTTCTGAATTTGTTTTTCGATTATTTTAAAACTCTTTTTATCGATCCAACTGTATGGATGACAATATATATATATATATATGTATATATTAATGATATAATCAATGTTTCACATTAAATAATTTTTATGAATATATTCAATTCTTTTTTGAAATTTCTAATATGTCACCCAAACAAATAAATGCTGACATTAATATGGTTGGTTCATGAAATAATATTTATAAAAAGTTGAAAATATCAGAAATTAGGTGCTAATTTACGACAAAATCCGTCATAAATTATTGGTTTCCACAAATTTGAGAAAAGTCAAATTTATCGCAAAAATTTGGGGAAAAAGTTGAATTTCCCTCTTTGATAACTTACGACGAATTCTAATTTCCGTCATAAATTGGACGATCCGATATTTTTCGTCACAAATATTTCGTCGTAAATTTAGACAAATTTTTTTTATTTAATTTCAAGTTAAAATATTAATAAATATAATTAACTTAAGACGGAATTAGATTTTCGTCGTAAGTTGAATGGCGTCGTTCCTCAATGTGGCTGACTCCATCCTTTTTTTATTCAATTGATGATAGTTTTAATAATAAAATAATCAACTTACGACAATTAATGTTTTCCGTCGTAAATAATTAGGCGCTCATTTTTTTCCGTCGTAAGTTAGGCGCACATTTTTTCTGTCGTAAGTTGGTCGTCGTAAGTTAGGCGCACATCAAGTGATTGTCGTAAGTTAGGCGTGTCAAGTGCTTTTTTTAGTTCATAATTTTTCACTTTATTCTTCATAATTTTTCTTATTTTTTCTTCTTATTTTGGTCGACGTGTTTTTGTTTGCTAGCGAAGCTCATCAAGTGTACTATGCACCAAATATTTCAAATGCAAAATCATCATGGTACACGGTTCTAACAACAAAGAGTCGACAAGTTGATGAAAATGTGTCAACCAAGGAAAATATCAAAATCAACAATGATGTTTTACAAAATGAAGCGTCAAATGCTTCATCTTCCCATGTCGAAAGTGTTACTATTCGTGATCCTTCAAATTTTTTTGTTGATTTAAGGATGTTTGAAAATGACTACTCGATACATCATGATGATGAAGAAGAAAGTAAAAAAGATAAGGAAGCCGAAGATGAAGACGAAGAAAATGGAATGGAAAATGATGAATTTAGTGATGATGATGATTTACTGTAATTCATTATTTTTAATAAAATTTATATCAAAACAATTGCTACTTTATTTATAATTTTTAAATTTGAAATTTAATCAAATGTTTGTAAATTTTTGTAAAATGGATGATAGTGTTTGTATTTTGGTTGATAACAGGAGGTTTTATACAGAAGCTTAACTGGGAGAACACTCTCATTCATTTCTTTCAACTAGACAAGGTCTTATTGCACAACACGGCTAAATTCGACTATTATTAGCCGACTTAGTTTTTAGGTATATACTTTATTTACCCCCAAAATTTCATTTACATCGTTTCTCCTCTTTCTCTTCATTCTTTCACGGCGCAGCTAGGGTTTATAAACGATGGCTGAAAGCTCAAATCAGAGGCTGAAAGTGGCGAGGCGAAGTACACAAGTGTTCTTTCTTTCTCTCTCTCTCTCTCACTCTCTCTCTGACTGTTTGTGTGTGTCTCGGACTGTATATATGTGTCACTTTGTTGATGTTCTCTTTGAAAGAACCCCAAATTAGTATCTGTGTATATTCAACATATACAGAACATCTTGTATAACAATTAATAAAATCCTGTACAAACCCTAAATCTTATACAAACCAAAACCCTGCCTTTTTTTTCTTGTACTCTCGTCCGGACACTAAAATCCTACCCTAATCTTTTACCCTCCCCCACCCCTATATATACACAAAAAAATGAATCTATTATCTTTCTCTCTCTTATATCACTCAAAACCCCTCAATTTTCTCTCTCTAAAAACCAGTTTTTCTCAATGGAGATTGTGTCTTATAACTCTCAAGCAGTGGCTAAGGAGGAGCCAATTGTATCTATTTTTGTCAAAGTTGTGGTGGCTGACTATGTTTTGGCTACTGAAAAGTCCTTTATTTGCTTTTTTGGTGATTTTTTTAAGACTTTGGTAACATTAGTTGTTTTTTGGTTGGTTGTTTGGTAAAGTTGATGTGAATTTGTGTTTCTTGGATACCCTTTTTGTTAATTGTTGGTTTTGTTCAAAATTTTGGTAAGATTAGCTGTTTGATGTGAATTTGTGTATCTTCGATACCCTTTTTGTTAATTGTTGATTTTGGTTTAATTGGTGTGGTTTTCGAATCTTTCATGTGGTTTTAATTGTGAATTCTTTTATGGTCATGTGTGATTTAGTGATTTTGGGTGTTTGTTTAAAGTGATTCTATTAGCAGATATGTAACTGTTTTAGGGCAGACTAAACATTTGTCAACAACTTTCGGAGCAACTTGTGATTCTTAGTCTGAATTATTGTTATTAAGAGTTAGCTTGGCATAGGCGAGACGACTTATTAAGATGTTATTTGAACACATTGTATTTCTTTTATCTAGTGTATATCAATATATGTTCCCATTTTGTTTTGGTAGACTATTGTTGTAGTTTAAAACTGTTACCATGATTAAAGTTAGGGTTAATAACTTCTTGATTTGTTCTTTCGGTCACGGTTTTAATATTTTCCCTCATTTGGTTAAGCTTTACTTGGTATTAATTGATTTTTAAATTTGGATACATGAATATCTTTACTAAATTAGGAAGCATTACGCACTCCCGCACCCGTATTCTTGCTTCTTAGTAATAATAATTTATTCTCTCTTGATGAGGCACACACCTCGTATTTGCCTAGTTGTTTGTTATTTGCGTCTGAGTTTGTTGACTTTATAGTTATACTTTTAGCATATGTACTGATTTAATAGGATCAGTGCATAACCAAAGATTTTCTGAATACTTCCCAATTTGCTTTTGAGTTGCTTGTATTTAAGAAAAGAACGAGCCCTGAAAACCGACACTAGTATCTATTAGTCTGAATGTTCACTATATTCTTTTTATGCTATAAGACGAATTTCATTTATGTTAACATGATATCCTTGTTCCATTGTTATTTAATGGTGAAAAAAGAGTTTCCTTTATCGTTTTAATGTGTTGTATGAAGAATTTCCTTTTGTTTGATCTTTCGTTTTCATGTGTTGTAAGGGGAATTCCCTTTATTTGATCTTTTATTTTCGTGTGTTGTAAGAAGAATTACTTTATATTGTTAACATGATATTCTCTAGATATTCTCTATGTCGTTATTACTATAATACTTTGAGCACTGGATCGTAGATATATATAATTTGTTACTTGTTCACCTTTTATATTTTTAAATTTTGTAAAAGTGTGCCTTTTGTTTTGGAAAACAATTGTTGTCGTAATTGAAGGTAACTAATTTCTTAGTTATATCGTCATTGTGTTATAATCTATTTTTCCCTTTTTTGAGTTTATTTCTTCTATTTATTTTCCTTTAAATAATTTGTGAAACTGCATCATTTGGTATCTATTGAGTCTACTTCAAATTGATATGCAATATACTTTTGATTCATTGTAAGCTTTATCTTTCTATAATTATTTACTTATTTATTTGGTAAGCATTGTGCCTCTATCCAGTAAGGTGCACGTGCCCTCTCACCTTAACTATTCCTGAGTTTTAGATATGAAGCATGTGATAAATAGAAAGTCCATGATGGTTGGTTTGTTTTCTTTTATTTTTTAATTTAGCTTCTGATCCTTTAAGACATAACTGTTATGATGTACATTGGTGCTTCTGAGTATCTGTAGTATACAATAAATAGTTGACATGTCTAAGTCTAATAAAAATTTATCTATATGTTGATACATATATTTTACTCATTCTTCAAGGTTCTTTCAAAGTGCAAAACATACCAATACATGTATTTTTTAATTGGTTTGTGTGCGGATGTATGATGGCTATGCGTGAAGTGAAACAATCTGTTTTCGATGAAAATATGCGTAACTTAGCTGCTGCTGCATTTTCGAACCCAAGTCAACATGTATTGCAGGCATATTATGCACATGCATCTAACAGTTTGCTTCCTCTAGTGTTGAAGGACAATGATAAAATCATTGTGGAGGTATAATTTTACAGTGGCTATGTAGTATAATTTTACAGTGGTTATGTAGTATAATTTTCCAGTGGTTCTGATATGAAACGGTTTTTTAATAACTGCATTATTTTCCAAGAGAATCTAGTAGAGAAGGATACTGCGGTGGACGGCACAAAGGCTGTGAAGGTGGATGACATGGACGACTTTGAAGATGAAGATCCACTCGCACACATGTATCCTCTCCTTAAGGCTACTGCCTTATTTTGAACTTATCTTTGCAAATTTCAGTTCAAACATGTAATGAAAAATATTAAGCAGTGTATGTAATGAAAATTATTGGGATGAATTAGCGGTGTATGTAATGAAAAATACTGGGATGATTTAGCACTTTGCTTTATTAATTGTAATTTTACTAATGGCTACATATTTGTATTTTTATCACTTTTGAATGCCTATTTGGGGATTATAATTGCAAAATTAGATGTGAGTGGTATTATTATAAATAGGTAGTAAATTTGTAAATTGCATATTTAATTTGATTGGAAAGCAATTAAAGCTTTAACATGTTAAATACGACTAAAGTTAGACTAATGTAGCATGAACAATTCAGATATATTATATTCGACCAGAAAAAGAAATTTTAAAGCTAAAACCAACCAAAGCTGGTGGAATTTATAATGACAAGATATGGTCGAATATATATTTTACCAAAGATAGTCGAATTTGTTATCCGACTATATTAGGTCGAATTTAGGTACAACCAGAATTGGTTGAATTTAGTCTTTTGGCGGGATTTTTGAATTTTTTTTGAAAATAATTTGAAATTTCATTCAAAAAATTGTAAAATAAATTAACACAAAAAACAGTCGAATTTAGTTGGTCGAATTTAGGGTGGTGGAATTTAGACGGTCGAATTTAGGTCGGTCGAATTTAGATAAATTCAACCGGATTTATCATTTTCGACAAGCCTTTTTTCGACTAACACAATGCCGGTCGAATTTAGCTAAATTCGACCATATTCCGTCAAATTTAGCTAAATTCGAACGAAAATTTTCGGTTGAATTTAGCCGAATTTATTGTAGTGATATTAACACGAGTAGGGGGTTTTAGGTTAAAATAAAATTTGTATCCAACCATGGGATTATCCTTTTAATGGATGAATTTGGTTCATTAGATTTAACTGACTTGGATAGATGACGTGGCTCTAAATACAACTGCAATAGTTCGAATTTAGGAGTGTAAATTTAATTATTATTATTATTATTATTCTTATTTATTATTATTATATAATTTGTTATATTTTATAGAGAAAAAATTTCAAAAAATTATGCCTTATTTGTTAAATAATTTAGTTTTAGTGATTAAATATTTTTAAAATTTTGTATATAACTCTTTTTTTATCTATTTTAACATGCTTACGGTTAGATCGTTCATTGTTTATTCTAAATATATATATATTCTAGCATTCAAATTTCAACCTCAAAATCTGATTTTATAAAATTAATTAAGAACTAAATATTTAAATTAGTTAATCTTTTATGTACTTCATATCAGCATAGTTAGAGTACTCAAAACAAAAGTAATAAATTGAAAACTCAATCATAATTTATACCCTAAATCTATAACCCTTAAACTACATATGTAACCATTTTATGTACATAAATTTAGCGATTAAGAATATTTTTACTATTCTCTCACTAATTATATTATAGAAAAATATACTGAAAATATAATTTTTGCACATGATCGTAACTTTTTATAGTATAAACATCCATTCATCGGATTACTAAAAAAACTTACATAAATTAAAAAATATTTATGAATGGTCTAACCATAACAATATCAAATAAATAAATCTATATATATATATTTAAGTTATATTACTAGATGTTTAGAAAAAAATAAATATATTTGGTTTGTTATTTTAAAAATCAGTCAGTAGTTTGACAAGTACTTCAACTAGTGTTTGGTCCCGTATTGATATTTTTTAAAAATATTTATTAGTGATCCAACCATACAGATATCAAGATTGATAAATTTTAGTGATATGCCAAATTTTTTAGAAAACAATAAAATTAGCAAACCTTTGTTTAGCCCCAAAATTTTCATTTCTCAAACTAATATTTGACTGTTAAATTAGCAAACCAAATTATCATATCATGAAAATATATAAATCTTGACATCTGTAAGGTTGGATCATTCATAAAAATTACTAGTTGAGTGTTAAAAATATATAGATCTTCACATGAGTAAGGTTGGATCATTCATAAACATTTTTAAATATTAGTAAGAAATAGTGGTAAAACTACTAGTAAGAAATAGTGGTAAAACTACTAGTTGAGTGTTAAAATAGCAAACGAAATACATTGATTTTTTTTTAAAATTTTTATCATATCAATAAAATATATAAATCTGACATATGTAAGGTTGGATAAATTATAAACATGTCTTAAAAAAATCGAATCATTAGTAAGGGACTAAACAACTACAACAAGTACTATTCAAATTGAAATACCAAATCAAATATATTTATTTTTTTATAAATTTTTTATAATATCACTAAAATATATATTGACATCTGTAAGGTTGGATCATTCATAAACATTTTTTAAAAAATTGAAACATCCGTAAGGGAAACACTAGTAAGAATACCAGTCAAACTACTATTTAAATGTAAAATTAGAAATGCAAACACGTTTTTTTTTCTAAAATTTTTATCATACCACTAAATATGTAGACTTTGACATTGTTATGGTTGAATCATTCATCAATGTTTTTAAAAATCAAAACATCAATATGGAACTAAACACTATTAAGAAGTACTAGTCAAACTACTAGTTGACTATTAAAATATCAAACCAAATATTTTTTTTTCTAAAATTTTTATCATATTAGTAAAATATAGATCTTCATGAGATCTTTAAAGTTGGATCATTCAAAAATATTTTTTAAAAAATCAGAACATTAGTATCGGACTAAACACGAGTAAGAATTACTCGTCAAACTACTTTAGTGTTAGAATCTCAACCTTGTTAAAATAGTTAAAAATTAAAATATTCAAATTACTATATTTTTCGGTACACTCTTTATTTCTATCAGTTTTGAAATCTTTATAGTTGGATTACTTAAAACAAATACAAAATAAATTGAAACTCAAACTATAATTATTACTTGAACCATAAATATCTATCTACAATCTTTACGTATTACTCAACCCTATATTTCAAACTACTCTTATAATTTTCATTTTTTGTGATGCAACGAATAAAGAAGTTTGAAAATGCTCTTACCATAATGATATTTTTTGCAATAACTAAAATTTAACTTTGGAGTTTTATTCTATCTCATATACATAATTCTTTTCAAAATATTTACTAACCTTCAAATTCTTTTTTTTTTAAAAAAAGATTATTGTGAAAGTACTTAATACAATTAAATTTTATTGAAATTTTAATTTTCAGAAAGGCGGGAAATTTTCCCCTACTTTTGCAACTAAATTTTTTAAAAGTGCGGGAAATTTCCCGCCATTTTCAAATATCGAATTTAACCGAAATTGGTTAAATTTAGCAGTGTCAAAGAAATTCGTTGGCGGAAAAATTCCCTCCATTTTTTTGACGAGGCAAAATTCAACCGCTAAGCGGTTGAATTTAGTAGCACGCCTATATTCTATCATATATGATGGCATATAAATACAGTTGTATTTATCGAGTAGTACTTATTATTAATATATTTATAGAATGTGATAATATCACCACGCATATGATAGCAGTTAATACTTCTTTCACAAAAGGACCATCTTGTATACCAATACAATAAATCTTGTAACAAATCATATGACAGATACAAAATGAGACCATTTTCTAGTAACCAAATCCCATGTCGAACTACGAATAACCCATTAGTTAGTTTTTTTTATAGTCTAGTGTAAGTAATGGTCATGAGTGAAACTGTCAAATTATAGAAGTTCTTGAAAATAACAAAAATAATGAATATGACAGCTCGTTATATATCTCAAAGAAAGAAAATAACAGTCATTAAAATCAAAATATCAAATATATAATACCAAAATATCTCTAAAATAACGTAACTCGGACCGAGCAAATTTCGAAGATATTACTCCGTTATGGATGTACCCAAAATATATACAGCATAAAAAATATATCTTATCTTGCATTCATTAAAAACAAGAACCTTACCAACAAGTTGTAAAGTTGGAAACCCTGGTCAGGGTGAGGAACAATACACTGAATTTTGAAAAAAAATGTAGTTAACATTATAATCACGTACATAAAAAATTAAAAACTAAAATATAATTTTTCCGTATAATAATGATTTATTCTGAGTTTTAAAGAATAAATGAAGTGCCAATTTAAAGAGTCTTTATTGTAAAAATTTAATGACAGCAAATTTATTTTTTTGAAATTACTTCGAAATATAACACATGGTATGCAAATCGATCGATAAGAATGTAGAAAAATACAGTGAAATCGGATATTAAAAAAATTTACGGTTTGACTGTAAAAATCAAATTAAAACGGAGGGGAAAAGCTGAAATTGGGTGTGGAAGGATGTAGAGTAGTTTGGTAGGGTGATTTAGGGGACCATTAAATTAGGTTGATTTAATGACCTAGATTAGTTCCTAGTTTCTATTTTAATTCTAATTTATATTTTATCATTCCGTTATATATATATATATATATATATATATATATATATATATATATATATATTATAGACCTCCATTGGTACCATAAGTAAGGTAAATTACAAGGTATCAGTTAAGTGACTTTTGCAAATGTTCACCTCCAAAAAATACACCATAATTCGTTTAAGACACAGTGAAACCGTAAAAATGGTGGTACAGTTCAATCTTTTTGTATTAGTATTTCTCTTGGTCTTTAAGGATTGTATTAGTATTGCTCTTGGTCTCTCCTTAAAGTAACCTCCTAAATAAAGCACCGGCACCTTTTTTGTCATGGCATTTAAATCCAACACTTTCTAATAAGAACTCAAAATATCATTATTATACATTATAATAATAATAATAATAATAATAATAATAATAATAATAATAATAATAATAAATAAAGAATATGAACATAGTTCACATCATGAAATATTTGAATATAAAAAAAACTAACCATAACACTAGAATGTTACATGAAAAATAACACTAATAGAGTAACAAAACATAGACATAGATACATGCACCTATACATACACACATAGACAAATAAAAAGAAACAAATTTTAGCACTATTGATATAAAAAACATATATAGAGACAAACATAAATTACAAAAAATATACCAAGTGAATCACTAATCTTCAGAAATCATTTACTTTGGAGATGACCCTCATATTTTAATATTGAAAGTTGTCAAAATAAAACTGAATACGATTTTTTCTGATATGGAAATAATACAAAACTGAGTCAATAAAATATAGAGCAAGCAACAAACGTATAAATCAGTGTCTAACTAAAGCCTCCACAAACCAGACCCATGACTCCTAGTTTTTCTCTAGCTGACTTATTCAGACTCCTAAACAAATGCAACCACCTGCAGACTGCTTCTCTGCTGCAACGACTACTACACAGACTTATTTCATAAACAAAAATAAAACAACTAAATATGTTTCGATTAATAAAAATCCCAACATACTCCCCCTTAATCTAACACCCTTCAAATCTTTTACTCCCAGCAAGTCTCTCATTCTTTCAAACTTAACTGCCGTCAATGCCTTGGTCAATATATCTGCACGCTACTCACTTGTTCGAACATACTTTATCACTATCAGGCCTTTGTCCAAACAATTTCGAATGAAGTGGTACCTCAAATCAATATGTTTACTCCTCACATGGAAGACAGGATTTTGTGCCAAATCAACAACAGACCTATTGTCAATATAGACTGTAACTGGACATGTTTTACTACCTGTGATATGACTGAGAACTCTTTGCAACCATATTACTTGAAAAGCAGCAGCTGTAGCTGCCATGAACTCTGCTTCGCATGAAGAAAGAGCGACACAACGCTATTTTTGAGAAACCCATGTGATGAGATTTTCATCGAGATAAAATGCCATACCTCCTGTACTCTTTCGA